>NC_137795.1:29602796-30287796 GCF_963383645.1 Muscardinus avellanarius | reverse complement strand
AATAATTACTGAGCACCTAATACTTTGCCAAGTAAGATCACGGGCACTAGTGCTGGATAATGCTTTCATTGCACACCGTAAGGAAAATATTCATGTATAAGCTGTGAACAAGCGCATACATGGCTCTATTCTTTATATTCTTCTTTTAGAACCAATACTCCTCTTTTCCCAGCCTTATTATAGCTTACTCCAATACAGTTTTTCCCTAAGAAGATACAAAATCCAGGACTTCCTTTAAGGAAAATCCCATTGTTCTCTCCTTCCATTTGGAAGCTTATAGTCATTTTATTAGAGGAAAGATATCCTAAGGCTTTAAGATGATTATTAAGCCAGAAGCAGTGGTCCATGCCTATAATCTTAGTATTTAGGAGGCGGAAACAGGAGGATCACAGGTTCAAGGCCAGCCCCAGCAACTAAGTGAGGCTCTGTTTCAAAGTAAAAACTAAAAAAGGCTGAGAGAGTGTAACATAGAGGTAGAACACACTGAATAAATCTCCAGTGCCCAAAAAGACTCTCTTGGTTGTCATTTAAAAAAAAAAAAAAAAAAAGAATGAATGAGGAAAAGTTCCAGAAGAATGAAGAAAATGTCCACTCCCTTCCCATGTAAGAATATGAGTTGCTATGACCACCCTGATCATATTAGTTAGCTTTTGTATGTGTGTGCACTAGGGATTGAACTAAAGAGCATTCTACCTCCAAGCTACACCCTCAGTCCTTTTATTCTGAAACAGGGTCTCACTAGGTTGCTGAGAGGCTCACCAAGTTGCTGTGGCTGGCCTTGAACTTGCTATCCTACTGTCTCAGCCTTGAGATTACTTGGATTTTAGGTGTGTGCCACCATGCCCAGCAGATTAAAGTTAGCCCTTATCCCAGAGGTTAAGTCAACAACTTTCTGTGTGCCAGAGGGAGCTACTCAGCTGACCTTCATAGGTATCCATCCATCTCTGGACTCTTCTTAGCACTTCTGTAGAACTCACAGATGGAAGTTAGTACATTCCTTTACACGTGGTAGGACCAGAAATGAGGTCCCAGGGAGAGCAGAACCTGGGGAGAATTTAAGAGTTTATGGGTGTGGATGAGTGGTCCCTGCCCATGTGGAATTCATCCGTCAACTTTACAGAGAGGGCATGTTGGCTGAGGGAAGGCAGAATTGGAGCTTTGAAGAAAGAGGGAGAAGCACTTCCGAGGCTCTCTATTGTTGAAAGCAATAATTGTTAAAGGGATTTCTCAGGGGAATGGGGGTCTCAGAGTTTTAGAGCTGTGGAGTTTAGTCACACCTGTCTACTTGGCAATTTTTCCCCTTCATTGCCAGCTCTGTTAAGGAATTCTGCAGGTTCCACTCACACTTGGCCCATGTGGATTACCAGACTCACGTTTTCTCCTTTCCCTCTGTAGAGAACTGTCCTTTGGAGACTGATGGAAATTGAGATCATCAGAAAAAGTGGCAGCTGGGTGTGATGGCATATGCCTGTAATCCTAGTACTTGGGAGGCTAAGATAGGAGGATAGCAAGTTTGAGGCCAGCCTTGGTAACTTAGGGAGGTTCTTAGCAACTTAGTGACACTCTATTTTAAAACAAAAAATAAAAAATAACCCCCCTGATCACAGTTATAGATCGGAGGTAGAACTCTCCTGAGTTAAATTCCTAGTACCATGAAGAGAAAAAAAAAAAAAAAAAAAAGAAAGGAAAACAGAAAAGTGGTGACACAAGGTATTTTTATCACCACCTCTGATGTGTCCCAAAGGCAAGTGTTAACGGATTTGGGAGTATGGTTGTGGGGAAACTGTTCCCGGGGACCCCTGTTAGGGTCCCGGACACACTTTTCCTCAAACCACAATAAAACACAAAACGGCCAAAAACAGAGGAAAAAAAACACAGGTTCTTGTCCTAAGCTATGAATAAATATGCATAGCTTGGACAGTTGCTGAAGATTTAAAGAAGTTTATTAAAAAGATAGAAATACAGAGGATAGGTACAGCTCCATACCACACTGGCATGGAGGGGTGACTCGAATGAATACACCAAAGGGATCACACGTGGACAGGGCTTTTTATACCCATGACCTCCATCTTGTTTATGTAATTCTGATGTAGTGAACATCCCTGTAAGGTACCTCCCCTTACCCTGTAAGGTACCTCCCCCAGCAAGGTGTGGCGAGGTGTCTCCTTTCATGAAGGTCGACCCCTCCTACCATCTTAGCTAGTTTATCTAATCATGTAGATCTGTCTTTAGATAGAGAAAGACCTAGTTCTCCTCTCCTATTGACTTGTTACTTACTTTTAGCTAGGTTAATTTACATTGGAATAGTTGCCTGCTTTTAGGCAGAAACCAAGACCTTGCACAGATTTGCCCCTCGCCCAATTTTTGAAATATATTAATAATCATAGCTTCCTCAAATCTTCCTACACCATTTCTGTGCCAGTATTGGGAATGGCCTAGGAAGATTTGAGAAATTTCTGATTATTAATATATTTCAAAAATAATTGTGTCAAAATGGCGGCAGACCTGGAGAGAGAAAGGCTTGGCTTTGGTCAGGAAGCAAACAGCTACTGAAACTTAGATTGACTTAGCTACATGTAACTAGCAAGTCAATAGGAGAGGAGAACTAGGCCTTTATCTAAAGACAGATCTACATGATTAGATAAGCTAAGATGGTAGGAGGGGTTGACCTTCATGAAAATAGACACCTCACCACACCTTACTGGGGGAGGTACCTTACAGGGATGTTCACTAAGTCAGAGTCACTCAAACAAGATGGAGGTCATGGGTATAAAAGGCTGAGTCCATGTGTAATTCCTTTGGTGAATTCATTTCGAGTCACCCCCCATGCCAGTCTGGTATGGAGCTGTATTTCTATTTTCTGTATTTCTATCTTTCTAATAAACTTCTTTAAATCTTCAGCAACTGTCCAAGCTATGCATATTTATTCTTAGCTTAGGACAAGAACCGCAGTTTTTTTTTTTTCTGTTTTTGGTTGTTTTGGGTTTTGTTATGGGTTGGGGGAAAGTGTGTCCGGGACCCTAGCAGGGGTCCCTGGGAACAGTTTCCCCAAACCATACTCCCCCAAATCCGTAACAATTTCCAATACTGGTATAGCAAGTAATCTGTAAACCTTGCCAGTGCCTGCTCTAGGAATTAAGCAACTGACCAAATATTCCAGTTCACTACCAGCACTGTGAAAAATAGTATACTTTGGCTTCTCGAGGATTATTATTATTATTATTATTATTATTATTATTATTATTATTCAACCCTACATCTTTCTAGTTCATTTCTCATCATAATAGTGAGCTACTGCCTTTAAAAATTTTATCAAGATAAAAAAATCAAAATCCACAAACTTTACAAAGCCCCTATTTTCCTCAATACTATGAAGGGTAGAGAAGAGTATGACTAGCCAAGCGTGGTGGCTCATGCCTGTAATCCCAGTACTAGTGAGGCTGAGACAGGAGGATTGAGGTTTGAGGCTAGTGTCAGCAACTTCACTGTTTCAGAATAAAAAGGGCTGGGGTTAGTGGTGGAGGTAGAAAGTCCCTGGGTTCAATCTCTAATACAAAAAGGGAGGGAGAGAATGTACCAGTATTGGGAATGGCTTAGGAAGATTTGAGAAAACTCTGATTATTAATAGATATATTTCAGAAATAATTGTGTCAAAATGGCAGACCTTGGCTTTGGTCAGGAAGCAAACAGTTATTGAAACTTAGATTGACTTAGCTAAAAGTTATTAGTAAGTCAATAGGAGAGGAGAACTAGGCCTTTCTCTGTCTAAAGACAGATCTACATGATTAGATAAGCTAGCTAGGATGGGAGAAGGGGTCCACCTTTGTGAAAGGAGACACTTTGCCACATCTTGCTGGGGGAGGTACCTTACAAGGTCGTTTACTCAGTCAGAATTACGTAAACAAGATGGAGGTCATGGGTATAAAAAGTCTGGTCCACATGCTATATCTTTGGGGTGGTGGATTGGCTTGGACCACCCCCTCCCGTACCATTCTGGCATGGGGCTGTAACTATCTTCTGTATTTCTATCTTTTTAACAAACTTCTTTAAATCTTCAAAAAGTGTGTGTGTGGGGGGGGGGGAGCCGGGCGTGGTGGTACACGCTTGTAATCCCCATGCTTGGGAGGCTGAAACAGGAGGATCGCACGGGTTCAAAGCCAGCCTCAGCTACTTAGTGAGGTTTTCCAAATAAAATATAAAAAAGGTCTGGGAGTATATCCCAGAGGTAGAAAGCTTCTGGGTTCCACCCCCAGTACCACCAAAAAGAAAAAAAAAAAAGTGGGGGGGAGGGGAGCATGACTTACGGTCTCTGACTTCAACAACATCAGAAGTGAGACTTGAGTCAGATTAGGCTGACCAGAAACATGAGCATCATGAGGCGGCAGGAGGGTGGGCTTTCACATGGCTGGGTGGTGTGCATGCCTCAAGACCTTTTCTGGTTGGAGTAATCAAGACAGAGTCGTGAAGGATCTTGGAGAATGGCTGGGCTGTAAAGGTGCCAACAGAAGCACCGTGGTGAATTCCCAGCTTTATTGGGCCAAAGGAAGGCTGAGCTGGACTGATAGAATCAGGGGTTGAGCTTTGAGTATTTAAATTGTGTCTTGCAAGCTCTGGAGAGACACTGAAGACAGTACACATGAATGTTATGAAGAATGTGGGATTTTATGACTAGTAATCTAGCAGGTATAGGAGGGAGAGACTAAAAGGGGGAAGACAGGAAGTGGCTGGAGAGGCTGCGTGACCTTAAGTCAGCGATGGTGGCAGTGGGGAGAGCGAGAAGGGCATAGTGAAATGGGTACCATCAAGTATTTTTCCTGTGGAAATTCATTGAGAGTTGCATATTTCTTCACTGTATTTCATGGGAAAATATTGCAATGTTGTCTTCGGCAAGTTCAAAATGCAGAGCATGACAAAATTTTGACTTTTTTCAAATCTTTTGAAGAGTAATGGTAAAAGCTTCTGAGTTATATTTTTAGTACAATCCAGGATCGTTCTCTCTATTGCATGTAATAGAGATAAGTAAAATATGCATCCTGCATATGATTTGTGTGCAAGTATATCAATAATAATGTACAAAGAAAACATATCTAAAATTTAATCAGGGTTTCTGATTATAAACTGTATGAATCAGTAAGAGAACACAGGAGAGGAGAAGATTGGAGGAGAAGATTCAGTATCACAAATCTCAGCATTTGGGTACCAGCCTTTAAATTAAATTTCCATCATCAAATCAAGCCATAAAATGTCATAGCCTAATTCTCACCTCGTGACTGAGAGGGTGACTAAGGAGAGAGAAACGACTCGCCTCCGCCCATCCTTGCCTCTCCCTTTACTGTCTCTTGATTATGGCAAAAGCTTGGTGGCTGAGCAAGAGTTTGTTCATCTTTTATGCATTCTCAGACATATAAATCAGAATGGGGCAAAAGGTATTTCCAAAGACAACATTACCAACTGCCAACTGTGTCAGACCCGTTTATTCCTCGCCCTGCTTCATGTTCTGATAGAAATCCCAAAGCCAGGGGAAATACGCAAAGAACCAACGAGCTGGACAGAAGAGGAGAGAGGATGCAGAGCGACTCTTCCTTTCCTCAATGTCCCTCCCAGTGGACTGGCTTTCCCCAACTCTAAGAAAATTACTTAAATCCTATAAAATAAAACTTTTTAGCTAAGTTCTCCTTTTTAACTCTTGGGTCTCAAAATCCTCTCTTTTTAGGGAATTAATCAAACCATCAGTTTCTTTATGGCAGACATCATTTTTTCTTTTTTTTTTTCTGTCCAGGCAGTGCATACCTCAGGTTTTAACAAATAAGAGAATAAACATTTATTGACTGTAATTTATGAATCAGACTTTTAAAAATATAGAGATTGAAAACATATTGATAAGTAAAATAAAAAATTATGCGAGTAAAATAAAAAATAATGTGAGTACGGCGGAGTGTAAAAAACACGAGAGAGGTCTGGTACACGTGGCATGTAAAGTTTTAATGGCACGGCTCTCCCGGGGATCAGGGCGAGGCACCGTGGGGCCCGCGCGCCTGTCCGATGAGGACGCGGGCTCTCCTTTTCAAGGTATACATCTCGCGAGATGGGGGGTTTACTCGCGGGAACGCCCAATTCTCGCGGAGGTTTCAGCTCCTCCCTTGCCCTGCAGAGGTCATATGACACAAAGTCACATGAGTGCAGGACCCAACTTATCACATATAAGTTAGAAGGATGAACAAGGAGCCATGAGCATGCCTACCAAATGTTATGGTTTGGGAAACTGTCCCCAGGGATCTTTGTAAGACCCCGGGATATAATTTCCCGAAAACTTCCCAAAGAAACAAACAAAAAAAAAAAAAAAAAAAAACCAGAAAAACAGAAAAAGAAAAAATAGAAATAGAGAAAATAGTTACAGCCCCATGCCAAAATGGCATGAAGGGGGAGGGTGGCCCGGGCCAACTCACCACTCCCAAGATACAGCAGGTGGACTGGAATTTTTATACCCATGACCTCCATCTTGTTTACGTAATTTTGACATGCTGAACGTCCCTGTAAGGTACCTCCCCTAGCAAGGTGTGGCAAAGTGTATCCTTTCATGAAGGTTGACCCCTCCTACCATCTTAGCTGGCTTATCATGTAGATCTGTCTTTAGAGAAAGGCCTAGTTCTCCTTTCCTATTGACTTGTTAATTACTTTTAGCTAGGTTAATTTACACTGGAATAGTTGCCTGCTTTTAGGCAGAAACCAAGTCCTTGCACAGATTTGCCCTTCACCCAATTTTTGAAATATTAATAATCATAGCTTTCTCAAATCTTCCTTGGCCACCAAATTCTACCTTTAAGCTATCAGGTTTGTGTTACAGATTGGGAGAATATGGTTTGTGGAAACTGTTTCCCGGGAACCCTTGCGAGGGTCCCAAACACACTTTCCCCCAAACCATAACAAAATCCAAAATGACCCCAAACAGAAGAAAGAACCGTGGATTCTTGTCCTAAGCTAAGAATAAATATGCATAGCTTGGACCGTTGCTGAAGATTTAAAGAAGTTTATTAGAAAGGTAGAAATACAGAAAATAGAAATACAGCCCCATGCCAAAGTGGCATGAGGGGCTGACTCGAAATGAATACACTAAAGGGCTTACAGGTGGACCGGACTTTTATACCCATGACCTCCATCTTGTTTGTGTGACTCTGACATAGTGAACGTCCCTGTAAGGTACCTCCCTTACAAGGCGTGGTGAGGTGTCTCCTTTCAGGAAGGGCAAGGTCAAACCCTGCCTCATCCTCCCTAGATCATCCTGTAGATCTGTCTGTAGAAAGAGGAAGCCCTAGCTGTCCTCTATTGACTTGTTAATTACTTTGAGCTAGGTTGATTTACACTGGAATAGCTGCCTATTTTAGGCAGAAACCAAGTCCTTTCTTTACCCATGTCTGCCGCCATTTTGACACAACTATTTTGAAATATACCAATTATTTTCTTTCGAAATATATTAATAATCATTGCTTTCCCAAATCTTCCTAGGCCATTCCAATACTGGTACAGTTTGGTAACGCAGCAGTGCTGTTTAATTTGACGAGAGCTGGAGGTCACGTATCGCAGCCCCTGGCAGATGCTGATGTACCTGCCTGACAAAACGTGACAGAGGATGCGTCCTTCACTGAATGGCTTTCAGATGGTTAATTCTGTATCTTGATGGCAGACACTAAAGCTACAGAAAAGCCGCTTTTGCCATTCAAGGAGGCTTTTCAACGTTGAATTTGATATGGAGAGGTATGTGGTCCATGACCCATGCGGGCGCACTTATCTCTCATCGTCTGATACCTTCAGGTGCATTTCGCTCACCTTGGCTGAAAGCCACTCTTTTGTGGATACTTCCCTGGCTCTAGCTTACCCATGAGTTTCCATGACAAGATTCCTGATAAACTGGGACAGAGAATGAAAAGATGAACTTTTAAAAGACCTACTGATCATTCATTTCTCTGGGTTTTGCCTCTGTCTGACTGACTTATTAAAGAATCACATAAAGATGAGGAATATGTCAGAGGTCCTGGTCAAAGGAGAATCACAGAGCTGGAGGGACTTCAGAAGCCATCTTCTCTGTCTTTGCCGAGGAATTGATGTCAGAGGATTAAGTGACTCATCCAGGACTGTAGGGCTTACATGGGGGCCAGGATTCAAATTCAGCTTGGTTGAACTCTTGTTTGCTGACATTTTTGCTAATTGGTTTTAGAGAAATCTAGAAGGAAATAGAGGTTTCCTGGTCTTTAAGGCTTTTGCTAAGAATACCATTGTGTGAGTGACTCTTTCCTTGGCTAAGTCACCATTCTAAAGGGTGAGGCAAAGGGGAGCATGGTGGCACATGCTTGTAATCCCATCATTCCGGAGGCTGAGACAGGAGGATCACAGTTTGCAGACAGCCTCAGCTATTTAGGGAGACCCTTTGCAACTTACTGAGACCTTGTTTCAAAATAAAGAATTAAAAAATAGGGGTGGGGGTGTAGCTCAGAGGTAGAATGCCCATAGGTTCCATCCCCAGTACCTTAAATAAATAAGTTAATTAATTAGTTAATTAATTAAAGGGTGGGGCACAGAGCAGAACACTGGTTGTACATTGAATTTGGGCTTGAGTCTAGTTTATAACCACAGCAGTAATTTATTGAGCATCCATTACATGATAGACGTTGTGTATACATTTGTTTTATCTTCCAAATGAATCTAGAAGAAGTCTTCTTTTGTGGATGAAAAGCTTCAAGTTTAGAGAGGTGAGGGTCTTTCCCAGTGTCAGAAAAAGTTGAAAAATTTGTAGTTGAAAAACATGCAATGTTTCAGAAAAGGTCAGAAATGGATCACACGTCCTAGATGAGAATCTCAACCTTTCAAAATAACCTAGTGGGAAAATTGAAGTTGCAGGCTCTAATCCTGCTCCCTTTGATTGAAATCATTGAAAATCAGAGATGTACTAACTCTAATTCAGCATCCTAAGGTAAAAATACAGGTACGAAGCCAAGCACGGTGGCATACATCAGTAATCCCAGTACTTGGGAGGCCGAGACAGGAGGATTCTGAGTTTGAAGCCAGCCTCAGCAACTCAGCAAGACTGTGTCTCAAAATAAAAAGTCCTGAGCTTGGAGGAAGAATGCCCTGGGTTCAATTAATTCCCAGTACCAAAAGAAAAAAAAGAAAAGAAAAAATAAACAAATGCAGGTAGGATTTCTAGAAGAAAAAAGTGTGTTCAATATTTAGGTAAGATGTTCCTTCTATTAGAGAGTTGAGGTTTTCCAAGTCTCCTTTATTGATCCTAACCTATATGTTCTATATAAAGTGAAAAGATGCAGGCATATCCATTTAATAATTGCAAGCAGCCATCAGAAATTATTTGACCATTTCTTGAAGCAATGCACATTCTTTTGTACTATACTTCTGAAATTACAGTCCAAGTGTAAATGTGATTTAATTTACAAAAATCCAATTTGCATGCAATGTTTCAGAAATATGTCTATTGTATTTAGCCAAAAACCCTCTTTACTGTTGGTATCAGTCAAAGAGATTTATATTAAGAGGATAACAATGAAATGAAAGTACAAACTAAAAGAATAGCATGCTCTATTCAACCTCCAAAGAGAGAGTGGAGAACTGATAAGAAAAATCAGGTGGTTTAAAACAAGATCAGTATGCTTTTAGATTTAGTAATTGACTCTCAGAAAAATCATTACATAAACTCTTAAGTGAAAAGATGTGTGCTTATGACTGAAATATGAGCAGATTGATTTAAACTTTCCATCCAGAAAATTTGAGAGAACGATGCTTTGTAAGCAAAAGTCTGCAGTTGTCTAGAATGTAGGTTGTAAGAAGAGAGTTGATTCATGTTTATCATTTATTGCTCTATTTATTATATCAGCTCAGTTTTTTGACCAATGAAAGTGCTGTAAGTTTCTCTAGCCTGGCAATGGAATTCTGATCCTGTCCTCAGCTTGCCTCTGCCAAGTGCTGGATAAAATCTCTGCAGTGACAGCTGGCTCCCGGGCCCGTCTGGGAATCAACCAGCAGGCAGACTCCTTTCCTTCCTGTGGTTTAAATAACAGTCACAGAGAAGAGCAATCCCATAGCCAGTATCAAAGAAGGTGGGCCTGATTCTGATTCCTTTGGAGGGTCAATGGGCCTTGGCATAAGGAAGAGCAAGGAGGAAATGTCTCTTTTTAAATTATAAAAATAGAATAATCTCCTGAACGAGAGGAGATAATAGACAGAAATACTTATTGGTTGTACTCGTGAGTAAGTTATTTACACAGATATGACTATAAAACTGGGCTAGCGCTTTACAATCACTCCTGGTGAATCCTTAATGGGATGGCTAAAAACAGGCTGAAGGGATGCTTTCCTGGAAGCCATGGGGATGTCTAGTGTCATGGTTCAACATTTGCAGAAGTGTTCGCTTTGTTTCCCAGCCTAGTATGCAACTCTCTGGAAGCAGGAGCCAGACCTATCTGGGATGATATCTAGGCAGGCTTCTCAAGTGGACCCCTGGCCTCTGTCTCCTTGCATAGCATACTCCCCTCCTCTCGAGTGTGGGTGGGACCTGTGTCTTGCTTCTGGCCACTAGAATGATGGCAGAGCTGATAGGATGGAGCAGGGTGGCCTTGAATAAGAGGGAGTTTGGTTGCAAACTGGTACCCACAGGGCAGGGCAGGGCAGGGCAGGCTGCTTTTGACTGCTGAGAGCAACCCCCAGCCAATAACCACCCCACACACATGTGAGGATTCAGTCCTACAGTCACGAGCAGGTGAGTTCCCCCAACCACTGCAGGGCTCCTGGAAACAGATCTTCCCTAGTCAACTGCCGGGTGAGAACACACCTTACCTAACCTTGACTGAAGCCTGGTGAGACCCTGGGCAGAGGTTATAGCTAAATGTACCCAGACTTCTGGCCCACAGAGACTATGCAATTATAAATGCAGGTTGCAGCTGGGCGTGGTGATGCATGTCTGTAATCCCAGTAATTGGGAGGATGAGACAGTAGAATCGCAGGTTCACAGCCAACCTCAGCAACTTAATGAGGCCCACCAAAACTTAGTGAGACTCTGTTTTATTTTTTATTTATTTATTTATTATTTTTTTTTTGGTGGTATTGGGGGAGAGCCCAGGGGCTTTTCTACCTCCAGGATATACTCTCAGACCTATTTTATATTTTATTTGGAAACAGGGTCTCACTAAGTAGCTGAGACTGGCTTCAAACCTGTGCGATCCTCTTGTCTCAGCCTCCCAAGCGCGGGGATTACAAGCGTGCGCCACCACACCCGGCATGAAATCTGTTTTTAAATAAAAAATAAAATAGGGGTGGGTATGTAGCTCAGAAGTAGAATGTCTCTGGGTTCAATCCCCAGCACCATAAGAAAAGGAAGAGAGAAAGAGAGAAAGAGAGAAAGAGAGAAAGAGAGAAAGAAAGAAAGAAAGAAAGAAAGAAAGAAAGAAAGAGGGAGGGAGGGAGAGAGAGAGGGAGAGGAGAGAATAGGAGAGGGGAAGGGAGACAGAGAAAGGAAGAGAGAGAGAGAGAGAAAAGAAAATGATATCACGAGCTGGGTGTAGTGGCACACACCTGTAATCCCAGCACCCAGGAGGTTGAGATGGGAAGATCACAGGTTTGAGGCCAGACTCAGAAGCTCAGGGAGATCTTCTGGAACTTAGGGAGAATTTGTTTTAAAATAAAAATAAAAAGGGCTGGAGGTATAGCTTGGAGGTAGAATGCGAGTTCAATCCACAGTACCACCAACAACAAAATCCTGCATGTTGTGCTAAAGTATGAAATATGCAGGATCCTTAGAAGAATAGGAATGAACTTACCATTTGATCCAGCAATACCACTTCTGGGTATCTACCCAAAAGGATGGAAATCAAACTACCAAACTAATGCATGCATATCCATGTTCAAGCTGCACAATTCACCATAGCCAAACTATGGAACCAGCCAAGATGTGCATCAACAGATGAATGGATTACACAACTGTGGGATATGTACACAGTGGAATTTTACTCAACCATAAAGAAAAACACAATTTCATCATTTACAGGGAAATGGATGGAACTGGAGGACATTATGCTAAGTGAGATTAGTCAGTCACAAAAAGGAAGAAACTGGACGCTTTCCCTAATATGCAAAAGCTAGGGAGGAATGGGTAACAGGAGGAACTCTAGATGAAGAAGGAGATCCTACAGAGGAGCAATAAGGCAACCTAACTGAGGGGATGGGAGAGGGGAAGAGGGAAACTCTCTAAAGCACATGATGTACTTAAACATATCACAGTCAGTCACTAAGCTAAGCATGGGAAGGAGGGATGGGGAGAGAATGGTGTGGAAATTGGGTAAGGGCTAATTGGGTGATGAGTACATGTATGTCTCCACAAGTCTTTTATCCCATTAAGATGTATGACTACAATGCATCAATAATTTTTTTTAAGAAAGCATGAAACTGTGTTGATCTGTCTCACAACAATAGGGATGGGGAAGTCAATTTTTCCAGAGGACTTGTCACTCCAACCCATGGAACATGGCAACACTGGAGGAGTGGCAACCTCCATGACAAGATGGCCTGGGATCCTGGACAGGGGAGGGTGGAGAGGCCCAACTGGTCACAACACCTGCCAAACACTCATGTGGTGCCAGCTGCTAGCTGGGACAGCCACCCTCATGACCAACCTAGAGACTCCAAGTGGTACACAATATGGTCCTGACCTTCCCCATACCCACAACAGGCACTTCCTGAGTATATAGGGCAGTAGAAATGGCTAGAGGACTAGTGGACCAGGGTACCAGGGAGTAAAAGAATAGGCATCTAAGAACCTATCCCAGGGAAGGTGGGGGGTGAGAGGAAGTGGGACCAGGCAGGGCCGAGACCCCGAGGGTTCCTCAGTACATAGTCAATCGTCCCATCAAACTTCACTGATGACACACGAAGTCGAAATGAAAAGAATTTCAAGGCAACAGCAGAGGAGCTGGGTGGTCAGGTGCATAGCTGTAATCCCAGTACTCGGGAAGCTAAAACAGGCGGAGGGAAGGTTCACAGCCAGCCTCAAGAATGTAGAGAGACTCTAAGAAATTTAGTGAGGCCCTGTTAGGGAGGAAGGGAGGGAGGGAGGGAGGAAGAAGAATAGTACTCAAAGGTAGAATATCCCTATTTTCAATCTCCAGTATCAAGAATAGCAGAACACCCAGCATTCGGGAGGCTGAGACCTGGAGGATCGTGGTTCGCGGACAGCCTCAGCTGCTTAGTGAGGCCCTCTGCAACTCAGTGAGACCCGGTTTCAAAATAAAGAATAAAAAATAGGGCACGGGGTATAGCTCAAAGGTCGAATGCCCCTGGGTTCCATCCCCAGACCCGCAAAAAAAAAAAAAAAAAAAAAAAAAAAAAAAAAAAAAAAATATATATATATATATATATATATATATATATATATATATACATATAGCAGAACATTACACCCAGACCGTGGGGCCATTCCACAGGGGTCCTGAGTGACTACACACGTCACAGGCCCTTGACGCCACCTGGCCCACAGGGACTCTAGTCAGCAGGTGTTTAGGGTGGTCTCTACAGACTCTGCTGCCCCCCACAGAGTCCTGCTGGGGCTGAGAGCTGTCAGTTATTCCTTCCTCTGCACTTCCTCCTTCACTTGGGCCAGTATCTGCCCTTGGGGCTGGGCATGGGGTTGTAGGGCCCTTCTGAAACCTGTGCTCTGAGTCTGCCTTCCGTGCCCAGGATGCCTTCTGTATACTTCGCTGTGATAATCCTTTCCCTCAATGAAATGGACCCTTCATCATCTCACTGAAATGGGCACAAAGTTCCAAGGTAAAAGGAAATCCTTGTAATGAGAACATAACTGCTTACTATGGAGAAATTATTTCCACCTTCAGGAATTCTAATACTTTTCCATGTACATGGAATGTACATTCATTTATGCAAATGAAGAGCTTTTCTAAAGAGATCAGGGGATACATAATAAACACATTTAAATGCAGAATTTGATGTCCCACACTATTACCTTTATTGATAGCTAACTCTTTTTGTGGAAACCATTAGATGACTCCAGTAAGCCACATAGCCACATTCTATTCTTCCTAATTGGCCATAATGTTCGTGTGTGTGTGTGTGTGTGTGTGTGTGTGTGGTCACTGGGTCATTGAGATTTGAATGCAAGGGTATTCTACTACTCAGCTATATGCCCAATCCATTTAAATATTTATTTATTTATTTATTTATTTATTTATTTATTTATTTATTTTGTGGTACTGGGGTTCCCGGAACCACAAAATAAATAAATATGCTCCCAGACCTATTTTATACTTTCATTTGGCAACAGGGTCTCTTAAGCCAGCGCGGCTGGCTTTGAACATGCACGATTCATGAACAAATCAAGATTCTGTTTCAAAATAAAAATTTAAAAATAGGACTGAAAGTGTAGCTTCGAGATAGAATGCCCCTGGATTCAATCCCCAGTACCACAAAATATAAATAATTAAAATAAAATGGTCTCACTAAGTTACTGCACTTTACTTTGAATCTGCAATTCTCCCACTTCAGCCTCCTAAGTAATGGGATTATAGGCATGTGCCACCATTCCTGGCTGTAATGTATTTTTTTTAACAAACACCTAATCTTAGGACTGAGTTCTGGGACTCCATCCGCTACTTCACTATAAGCAAAAAAGTTTCATACATAATAAAGAAAAATGACTTGATTTTCAAAAGCCATTTAGGGAAGACAGTCTACAAAATAATCCTGTTAATATTTCTGCTATTAAGATATCTTTTTCTCATATTAGGAATTCCAAGAAAGAACAAAATCTAAATATTTAAATATCTCATAGAAAAATATCTGACAACTGGAAAATGTCTTAAAAGCCTATAAAGTCTAGCATTAGATAATCAGAATCAGCTAACAGAATGCATTTTCATTAGAGCATTTCAAGGGATCAAGTCACTGATGCGTCTTAACATTATAATGGCATAATACCCCTTCCTCAAATCTTCAGGGAGGCAAAATGATCACAGACTAAGCAAGTCCAATGGCACAGTGTTTCCATAAGCTCAGGAGCGTCACTCCAGAGAAAATACTCTGGTGTGAGTGATGAGATTTTTGAGAAAGTGCCATTTTGGTAGAAAATGATCTAGTCACCTGTGGCTAGAAATTTCTTCAGGCCCAGTTCTCTTTTTCTTCTGCTTCCAGGTTCCTTTCCTCCCCACAACAGACAGAGCTCTGTGCGTGGCAGAAATGAACCAAGAGATGAGGTGACCGTCAACCTGACCATACCTAGTCTCCTCGCACCAGTTTGCTTTGTGTAATGACTGAGAGTAAGACAGGAAGCCATCAGCAGACAGGTACAAACACTTGAAGCACACAGAGGGCCACTTTTGCTTCCAGGAAGCAATCTGAACTCCTGGCTATCACTCCAGCCCTAACACTCATCCTCACAGAGATGAGAGAAGAAACCACTGCCATGTTTTACTCCCTCCACAGGAGCCGGGGTGTCCGTGGGCCCAATGCAAGGCCCCTGCAGAAAATGGGTGCTAGAGCAACGTAATCATCATTATTCAGGGGAGACATCTGACTTCTGCTCGTCATATGGAGGCCATTCAATAATCTCATGCAGAACCAGGTGGCTTGAAAAGACTCCTTGGCATGGGACATATCAAAAGAGCTATTATCTACAAGTCAATGGGTTTTTTGGTCCCTTATTATAAATTCAAAATATTGGCAAGACACAGAGACTTTTAGGCCATGGAGGACTGACTTGGCATCCTCCCATGAAGAAGTAGAATAGCAGAGGTTAAGAGCATAGGTTCCAGATGGGCGTGGTGGAGCAACCCCATAGAATTACCCTCTCAAGTAATTCTAGTACTTGAGAGGCTGAGAGAGACAGGGAGGTAGCAATTTTGGGGACAGCCTTGGCAATGTCGTGAGACCTTCAGCAACTTAGCAAAATCTTGCCTCAAAATAAAAAAATTAAAAGGGCTAGTGGTGTAGCTTGGAAGTAGAATGCCCTGGGGCTCAATCCCCAGTAAAACAAAAAAAGGATAAATTCTATGAGAGACAGTTTGGTTTCAAATCCTACCAGTATATTAAATAAGTTGTAGGATATTGAACAAGTCACATGTCCTCTGAGATCAGTTTATCCCTTTGTACAATGAGGTTATGACATGACTTTCCCTATGGTGCTGTAAGATCTAATTCAAGAGTTCATGTGAAGCCCTAACTTGGTACCCGGCACCTAGGAGGGACTCAACACATATTGGCTCAATATCATGACCACACATGATTTTAAGAGTAATTCAAATGTTGCCCACCTGCAATTATTTTCACAAACCTAGTGAGACAGGGTCTTGGTTTGGGTTTTTGTTTGTATGTTTGTTTGTTCGTGTTTCATAAATAGTGCTATAAAATCCTGGCAATTCATAAGTAACAAAACCAATATTGACTGCATGTATATTCACTTCCACATAGAGACCTTGAAATTTTCATAGCATGGAAATCATTACAGGCATGTGGGGATATTGATGTAATCTGGGGCTCCCCTCCCATCCTTCCAGCTGTGGCAGAGGCTCTCATGACCTTTCTCCTCAGTTTCCAGGTGACTTCACCCCAAGGGCAAGAGTCAGAAGCTGGAGTCAGCATAGAACCTGATGATTGGCTGTAGGACCCAGATGGCAGAAACCTGGAAGTGTTTCTGGCACATACCTCCACAAGCTGGAGAGGAGAGAGAGAGAGAGAGAGAGAGAGAGAGAGAGAGAGAGAGAGAGAGAGAGAGAGAGAGAGATGGGGAGAGTGTTTCCTTTTATTGGCACTTGAGCTAAGTGCCCAGCAGCCACTTGGCTGGGTTCCATACACACTACAGTTGGTGCCTGGGAAAATGGCTTTGGCTCCCATATCTTCTATGAGACTGTCTATCATGAAGAATTTTCCCACTGCCAATGGTTTCTATTTTTATGAATACTTGAAAATACATGTCTCACATAAGAGTTCTGACCTCCTTTTATCTTTCCGGTGAAAATTCTTTCATAAAGAAGTGTCATCTCTTTTATACAATTATGCTTTGTGTGAGGCTATTTATAGCTCTGAGAAAATTAGAGAATATAATATTCCTTTTGACTTTCAGAAAAATTGTTAAGCATCAAATTGCATGTCAAGGGAAAAATGATATCATGAAAAAAATTAACAAGCTTCGCCATCCTCCACTCTCTCCCATAGCTCCCACTCTGCGTATATGTAGAGGACGAGTCGTCTTTACCTCTCAATAAAATAAAACTAGCATAAAAATAAGACCACGCTTCATCTGATTTGATGCGTTGGCTGTGCTGCTCATAACACGCCAGGAGAATGGCAGGGTTCGCTCTGCAGAAAAGCTCTGGTAAATGTTTCCTCTTCTTTGTTTTCTTCTTCTATTTTGTTTGTTTTATTTTGTGTTTTGTTTTGGTGTTGGGGATGGAACCCAGGTACAATCCACCTTGAGCTACATCCCCAGCCCTTTATAATTTTCATATTGTAACAGTCTCATTAAATTCCTGAGGGTCTCAATAAGTTGTTGAGGTTAGCTGGAATTTGCCATCCTCCCATCCCAGCCTCCTGAGCCCTGGGATTACAGGAGAGTGTTGAATCACCAGAAATGATTCTGGAGGTGATTCTTCAGAACCAGACATGTGTGGCTGTAATTGAGATTTTCTTCTATTGCCTTTTCTTAACACTGGAGTCTTCTCTAGAAAGGTTAGATACAGTGCCCGACTTCGGAAGCTTTCAAGTCATCCACGAGCACTCTTTGCAGACATTTACTCTCTCTTAGCTGTCACTTATGTGACTTCCAGAAATAGCAAAAATTTCATCCTACCTGAAAATTGAAAATACACTACACCAAAAAAGAACTAAATGTCTCTCTGTGGGGCCATCCATTTAAATGTCAACAGCATATTCCACACTGTACCAAATGTGAAAAGAAAGACAAGCTCTAGAGGCAGGATTCCTCAACAAGTAAGGAATATGTTTCTTTGAAAAATGTTGCTAAAGTAATGAGTAAATGTTACAGTGTGCTTATAATGATTAATTACTGGGCATAAACTTCGGTAGTAGGAAAGCAAAAGATATCAAGACTGTGTCTAACGTGAATTTTAAGAAGCTCTGTGCAAGAAGTAAAAGCCTCAGGAGGGAGGGGGGGGGCGTAGTCTGTAATCCCAGCACTGGGGATTCTGAGACTGGAAGATCACAGGTTTGAGGCCAGCCTCAGCAACTTAATAAGGCCTTTCACAATTTAAACCCTGTTTCAAAACAAAAAAGGGTGGGGGTTGGGGGTGTGGCTCAGAGGCAGAACGACACTGGGTTCAGTCATCAGTACCACACACATACACGAAGTAAAAGGCTCTCTAGAGACCTGAAGGGTCTAGTGTGCAGAGAAAGCTGAGGTCAGTCACTGGGGTGATTCATTCTATGAGAAGAAGGCAAGTGACTTGTTTTGCACCTAGAATTGGAATCTGGAAACTGAATCTTTCTGGTGAACCCAGATTCATATTCATGGATATGTATAGTGCCTAATTTGTGATCGCCAAAAACTGCAAACACCCCAAATGCGCCTTGGTGCATAGAAGGATAAAGCATGGTTGGCTCACACAACAGAATAGTGCACATCAATCAAAAAGAATGCAGTACTGATACACAGGCAATATGGATAAATCCCAAATTCATTACGTAGAGTCCAAAAGGATATAGACTGTATGATTCCATTTATATGATATTTTAGAAAAAGTAAAACTCCAAGGGCTGAAACCAGACTAAAGATTATCAGGGGGATTAGGAATGGGGACAGATCATAAAGGGGCATAAAGAAGCTTTGAAACTATAGAACAGTTTTTGATAATATTCATGGCTATATAATTGTGTTTGTCAAATCTTACAAGATTTTTTACTTAAAAAGTTCAGTTTCAGTATATATAAATATAACTAAATTAGAAATTTTATGAAACCATTTGTTAAAAAAAAAAAGAAACAAGTTGGATGTGGTGGCAAAAACCTATAATCCCAGTACTTGGGAGGCAGAGACAGGAGGGTCACCGATCTAAGGCCAGCCTCAGTAACTTAGCAAGATCCTCAGAAACTTAGCAAGATCCTGTTTCAAAATAAAAAATAAAAAGAGGGTGGATGTGGTGACACAAGCTTTCAGCCTTCAGAATGTGTCAAAATAGGGGAGGAAGTGCCAGCCACTGGTTGATGATGACTGGTTAGGCCATGGTGAGCTAGGGGAAGACATGCAAGTGTATGATCTGTGAGTGCATCAACAAACAGGCTGTCTCTTAATTCCTGAGGGTACTTCTTAAGATGCCACTCTACCTTTGTGTGTGTGTGTGTGTGTGTGTGTGTGTGTGTGTGTGTGTGCTAGGTTTAAATCTAGGCACATGCTACCTCCAAGCTAGACTCCCAGCCCTTTTTATTTTTTTATTTTTATTTAACAGAGTATCACTAAGTTGCTAAGGGACTTGCAAAGTTGCCAAGGCTGGCTTGGAACCTTTGATCCTTCTGTCTCAGCCTCCCAAGTACTGGATCACAGACATGCAAGGCTGTGCCCTACCTTTTGATATACAACCATCGATGCCCCTCTCTCAGAATGTGATGGGTTAAACAAACTTTCCTAAGTATTTTTGGATCCTCATTGTGTTCTGAACTCAAGGTTAGGCCTTGCTCTCTGAAAGACCACGTGCCCATAATGAACAAAACGAGTTTATCTGTTCACCTTGATTGGCGCATATGAGCATCTTTCTGCCAATAACATATATTCAAGTAAGAGAGATCAGTTGGTTACAAAAGTTCTTGGAAATCGATGAAGTCAGGATTCCTCCTCATTGCACATTTAATTCTGCTTCAAAAACTCAGTTAGCAATGGTCATTAATATTCCCTTTTTAAGAAATCTTTCTAATATGCCTGGTTGGGATAGCATGAACTTTTTAAAACCTCCCAAGTCAATACAACAACAACAATGCCCGGTCTTCTGAAGATCCTGAAAGTGCTTCAAGGAGTAGATCAGAGTAAATTGTAATTAACTTGGTAATTTGGGGGCATGCATGCAAAGTGGATGCTGCTCAAGTGATTTTTAATGTACTCGAAAACCAGTTTGCTTTTCCCCTGAAGTAGGCTGAATAGTTTTCTCTTCAGTCCTGTTGACACTATTAATTTGCTTTGTAACCTCCCCACCTCCACCCCCACCTTTTTTTGCCCATCACTATTGCAAACAGATTCAGAAAAGCAAGGTTTGGAGAGCTCTTGTAGGGAAAGCCATTTGCTCCAGCACAAGCAGACAGCAAGGCCAATCAGCCTGAAATCTGAATTTTTTCAGACACATAATAGACCCTTGGCTTATCAAAGCCTCTTATCTGATTGGAAAAAATCAAAGGTAAACTTCGGGGCTCATGGAATTAAAAGACAAATGAGATGTCATAATTATCAAAGTGGCTAATTTAGAAAATTAAGCTGTTCACATAGGTGACATAATTGCTTGTCACAATCACTCTTTTTCTCATTAGCTTCTTCCATTCAGCACCTACACGCTCCAGAGCCGTCTTTGGCCTTGCTCAACACTAGAGGTGGCTTGTGGCTTATTCTCTCATGATTCAGAACTGTTGCACAAATTTGGGACCAGCTTTATTCAAAAAACAGTTCCAAAAAGTCCTCATCTTTCATGGTTTGATATTAGGTCCCGATTTAAATTTATTTGGGATCAAATATCCTTTTGAAACAATTTCTTAATTATCAATAGAGCATTTGTAGGGTTTTGATAGATAGTAATACTTAAAAAAAGTCAGAAGTTAGAATTTGTCTTTGTCTTCCTAAATTCTGAATAGATGGGAAGGAAATACATTTTCAAGCTGGGTGAGATGGTGCACATCTGCAATCTCGGTATTCAGGAGGCTGAGACTGGAGGATTACAGGTTTGAGACCAACCTCAGCAATGTAGTGAGGCCCTCAGCAGTTTAGCAAGACGCTGTTTCGAAACAAAGATGTGAGCGTGTGGCGCAAGCTTGTAATCCCAGAGTTTGGGAGGCTGAGACAGGAGGATCGCATAGGTTCAAAGCCAACCTCAGCTGCTTAGTGAGGCTCTCAGCAACTTAGTAAGACCCAGTTTCTAAATAAAGCATAAAATAGGTCTGGGAGTGTAACCCAGAGGTAGAAAAGCCCCTGGGTTCCACCCCCAGTAACACCAAAAAAAAAAACCCCACAAACAAACAAAACAAACAAAGAAAAAAGCCTGGAGTGGTAGTGTGCACTTGTGATCCCACTGCTTGGGAGGCTGAGACACAAGGATTGCAGGGTTGTGACCAGCTTCAGCAATTTGGCAAGGCCCTCCACAAATTTCTTAATTTTTAAAATAAAAAATAAAATAGGACTGGGGTATAGCTCAGAGGTAGAATGGCCCTGGATTCAATCACCAGTAACACACACACACACACACACGCACACACACACACACACACACACACACACACACACAATAAATAAATAAATAAATAAATAAATAAATAAATAAATAAATAAGGTTTGGAGCGCATTTCAAAGACAGAATGCCTTTGGGTTCAATCCACAGTAAAAAAAAAAAGAGAGAGAGAAAGGAAGGAAGGAAGGAGAGAAAGAAAGAAAGAAAGAAAGAAAGAAAGAAAGAAAGAAAGAAAGAAAGAAAATATGCTTTAAAGCATGGGTTTCTTTTATTTACCTAATATCTTATTATTTGATTTCTACAACCCAGCATAATATAAATACATTTTCTATAAGATAGTTATTTGTAAGCTTGACCATAATACTGTTGGGCCATCAAAACATTAAAAAACTATGAAGGATTATATCTAAAAAGGAAAACAAATTTTATCCACTATGTGCTTCCAATGCATGCCACTGTAAACAGGCAAAGTTAAACATTTTGGTTTAAAATCATAAGCATGAGATTGGCTCAGGTTCTTCTGTTTTGTAAGTCACAGGCCATGGCTGACATGATCGAGAGGAGCTTCGTGGGTATAGTTCATTTGAAGATAAAGGTAATCCTGAATGCATACCATGTAGCTGTCATCAGGTGTTTCTGGAATATTCATGGAACTATAGGGTTTTGATTTAACCAACCTTGAAATAGTGAAATAATTATGTAACAAGAGCTAGTATGGTCACATTCTAAAAGCCAAAAGCTCACAAGGAAAAAGAATAAGAAAAAGAAAATGTCATCAAATCCTAAATGTGTGCAATTTTTATCTCTTTCCATAAATTAACCTGAAGTGATAGCTAACCCCTAAGGATCTATAAACATAGAATGATTAAGAGGATTTATCCCCTAAGATAGAGATATAAGCCAAATGATGTCAATGTCATGTGGACTGCATTGGTACTCACAGGTGCAGTCTTTGGCAAGAGGAATGGCACACTGGATGCTCCAGCAGACTAGGCTGGAGACTAAGACAGAAAATAGAAAGAGGACAGACAACTTGTCTAAGTTTCTTTTGTCCATTACACCTGCAAGCTCCAATAGTACAAAGGAGCCCTTGAGTTGTGTTTTCTGTGGGTTTTTTAAAACAGCAGAAGACATATGAAGATAGGATTCTCAAAGACCAAAAGTGTCCACCAGTCATTCTAGTACTTGGGAAACTAAGAGGAGAGAATTGCAATTGGAGGCCAGCCTCAGCAACTTAACAAGTCCCTCATCAACTGAGTGAGACCCTGTTACAAAACAAGGGCTAAGTGTGTAGATTGGAGGTAGAATTCCTCTGGGTTCATATTTCCAGTACTAGAAAAAAAGAAGAGACAAGAAGGGGTGCCAAAAAGACTGAGAGAAGACAGTCTCAGTGGTATTATCTTGGAAACATCTCAACAGAGAACAGAAAGCTAAAGGAACACCTGCTACTTAGGGATGAAGTCTTTGGGGATGCTTTTCTCAACTGACCATGAGCCAACCTCTGCACTTTCCATGGTATCCAGCAGTGTTTTAGTGCAATGGCCTCTTACTGTGCTCTAAAGCCCTAGCCATTTGAGTAGGACAGAAACATGGACAAGCTTTCAGTCTTCCACCTCTCCCTACCTGAACCAGTCCAACTGTACCTTCATCTGTTTTATCCAGTGGGCATGCATTGAAGGATGTATTTGAAATTAAAGCTTCATGGCAAAAAAGGAAATACATATATATACGGAAAACTGTTTGCCTAGTGAGCAGGCCAGGGTAGGAGATAGCAGGTCTGTGATAGTAAAATAACAGCCGTATTGCACAAGAAATGATAATTTCTATGTTTTCATCCAATGGACCAATCTTTTGCCAACTCAAGGAGGTTACTCTTCCCAACATTCATTAGACAAATAATCACTACTGATTACTGTCCCCTGAAGTCAGCCGTAGGTCACCCTAAGACTTAGTGTGGGAACTTGAATTGCTCAGCTTATCATCTGCTGTAGTTGTTCTCGTGCTGTTTTTACAATCTGCCAACCAGAAGCCAGTTGCGACCTCTCCTGGGTGCAGTGCTCACCAGGCTTGGCCTCGGTCTCACCTAGGAGGAGTTAAAATGACGTCCGAAGAGAAATGGGGAGGCCTAGAGTCTGCCTTCTGGCCGCAACTTCAGGAGTATGGACAGCAAAAGGATTATAGCGCTGTCTCAGTATTTTCACCTTTACAGAATGGGTCTTGTGCATGATACCAGTAAGACTGGGAAATGGGACCTTGATTCTCTTTTATATCCTTACACACCATCAAACAAGTAACTTTGTCAAGTTACACAGATAAAAACCGGATGTAAAATAACAATCCAAGCAAATCTGTCTGAAACCAATGTCTACAGGAACACATATGTGGGCTACAGATCTTTCAGGTCTTCAAAAGATAAATCAAGGAATTGGGACTGTTTTTGACACTTTCAGAGTGACTTAACAGGGTAATCTGATACCTGTTGAGTATAATAGTAAAAATGAGGTCTTATTAATTCTATGTCTTTGCCATTTTATTTCATATTTTAACTATACATTTGTGTTGGATTGCTTCAAAATGTCGATCCATGACAGACTGGAAAACAAAAGCCAGAATGGTAAGTGACCCCTGCTCTACAGATCACTTGAGGAGCCCGTGCTCCAAACTGCCCTGAGTGCTTAGCTCTCCAAATAACATAAAAGCAGTGTGCACCAGTCTCTGCCTGCCCACGTAATAGTGATGAGAATTCTCAATGGCATGGCTTAATTCTGTAGTCGAATCATTTTCTGTCCAAGCATAAGAATTTTTTTTTTTTAAGGGTGTAGGGAGGGAATCCAGGGCCATTCTACCTCTGAGCTACACCCCTTGCCCTGCTTTATTTTATTCTTTAATTTGAAACAGGGTCTCACTAAGTTGTGGAGGGCCTCACTAAGTAGCTGAGGCTGTCTGCAAGCCACCACCCTCCAGTCTCGGCCTCCCAAATGCTGGGATTATAAGCGCGCGACACCACACCCAGCTTAAGCATAAGAATTTTATTCTGGATGGCTGAGCCGGCACCTAAGCTCCAAGCAATTCTTTCTGCTTAGTCAACTTCCTCTGGATGGAATTAAATTAGCTTCCTCGTCACTGGGGTTGAGTTAAAGAAGGGCTTTCTAGTGGTCAGTTCAGGGGCAGCCTCTGAAGAGCGATCACATTTATTTATGATGCCCTCTGGCTAGGTGTTTGATTTCCTCTGCAAAATATCACTTGAGTCTTTAAAGATTTGTCTTTGAGTGTTCTATAGCTAGCCTGAAGCCACTGTGCCTCAAAGGGCGACCCAAGTTGAGGTAAGTACAAAGTCAATAGAAAGTGTGTTCTATTTATCTAGGTTTCTTAGAACTCCTGTTTTAGCTTTTTCATTTTTGAAGAGCCCTATATTGGAGACAGTTACAAAAAAATTGTACTGTACTGTAATTATGCGCATTTTAAATTGTCCCCCTTATTTTCTCTTTTGAGACTCAAAACTTCCATGACAATTTTATTTGCTTATTTATCTAAATAACATACATTAGGAGTTTAAATACTATACATGTAAGATATATTGTTAAAATAAAAAGGGTAGCTAAGTCATAATTGTATCAAAAAATTAGTACTCCAAATTCCTGACGCTTTTGTTTGGTAGGGGTGCTCACATTATAGACAGGTCTCTTAGCAACTAGAAATACCCCTGGGTTTATTGTGAAAACGTGTTCAGGAGAGAACTGTTAAACTGTCTTGAGGGCCTCCATTTAAGGGGGTGCCACTTCGAGGTTTAAAATGCGCACAAGTCATTGTTTTTAACGCTGTACTCTTAAAACAAATTTTGTTGTTACCACAATGCAGACTGTTTTGACCAGAATTAAACTTGCCTATTTAAAAAGACCAATTACTCCTACAAAATTAAATCTACCTCCATAGCCCTTTCCTAGCTGTTCTTGTTCTTGATGGACACTTTGTCTTGCCAAAGGACCAGTCATGTTATTTTTAAGATGGAGTACACGAGATCCTGACAGATTGTATTGCCATCTCTCTCTTGTAAACACAGGGCTTTGGCTAATGAGCATACCAGCCAGGGGGAGTTGCTTGCGGTGTAGTTTTACCAGTGGAGGCCTTCTTATCAGAGCCTTTGAAAGCATTGATGGTGCTCTGCCATCATCTTCTAGGCAAAATTGTACATCACTAGATTCAAGCAGCAAAATATAGGTGACGGGTTATCCAGTAGAAAATTTACTATTAGATCTATTTTTGAAATTCGTTCAGTTAATAAGAGAAAACATTCCTCATGTGCCAGTGAAAACAAAAACACAAAGGTGGAGAATTCTCACCAAAATAAGCAAAATCATTAGGAGTAATTTGAGAGCCTATATAAAATTCCCTTTCAAGCTGAGATAATAAGATTGTGTTTGATGAGTCTAGGTAGAAAATTCACAATAACCAAATTATGGAACCAGCCTAGTAGTATCTATACCTAGAGCAGATGAATGGAGAAAGAAAGCATGTATATATACACAAAAATGAGTTTTATTCAGCCATAAAGAAAAATAATGAAAAATAAAATAATATCTAAAAAATTCATTAAATGACATAAATGAAATCATATCATTTTTCAGGGAAATGAGTGAAACTGGAGAGCATTCTGTTAAGCTAACTATGCCAGACTCAGAAAGCCAAGGGTCATATGCTTTTTCTTATATGTAGAAGTTAGAGAGAAAAAAAGGAAAGAAGAGGAGGATGGGGGATCGCATGAAAATAGAAGGGAGACCAGTGGGGTAGAGGAAGAGTCCAGGGAGAAGGAAGAAGGAGGGAAGGAAGGAAGATGGGAGGCACTGGGGAATAAAATTGCCCAAATTATGTTATGTACATATATAAATACACAAAAATGAATCCCACTATAATTATGATGCATCATTTAAATAAAAAAAAAGAATACCTTGGTTCAGAGCAATTTCTATTACAAAATAGAAGCTTTAAGAATGGATCACCTGAAAATATCCAAGCCAAAGATACTTATTTAAGCATCTGATGTTGGTGCAAAAAAAAAAAAAAAAAAAAACCACAACAACAACAAAGAAACAACAACAACAACAACAAAAACACCCTAGCATGCTCAATGGTTTTTGGTCAGACTTACTCATAGTGGTTGTAGAGGAAGAAAACTCTTTAATTTGGGATTAGTGTCCGGTAAGTAAATGCAGGTGCACAGAGCAGTTGACTAAATTTACATCTATGTAGAAACATATACCAAATCCTCCTTAGAAGCCTTCTGAAATTATCTTTCCCTCCTGAAGCTGAAAAGGACCGTGGCTGAAGTCTTTCTTCTCTTTTTCATGGCTCTTCTGGGGGCTCTATCCTGGTGGCAAGGTGACAACGAACTCTTTTAATGACTATAACGCCTCTTGGCAGATGGGGGCTGGCCAGACACTCACGCTCCAGAGTCTCTTGATGAAGACTTGTTCAGCGACCTGTCACTGCCCTGAGGTTGTGGGTCTTCTGCCATGATCCTTCCTATGGACATCTCTCTTTCCCTCAAGCTTTTGGGCAAGAGCTAAAAGATAAGCATGGTTCTCTCCCCTCTTGTCAGCTTCGTGTCTCCCCCTGGTCCTCATCTCTCATAAGCAACGGTGAGACAATCTATTCACTGCCCCCAAATCCAAATTCAAGTCTCGATGTCACCACCTTTTGCTAGTGCTGTCTGACTCTCTAAGCTATGTCCCCTATATTTGAGCACTGTGACAGGCTGCATAATGAGCCTCAGCCCACATGAGTGTGACCTAATCCCAGGGGCCTGTGACTAAGTTACTTTATATGGCAGAAAACACTTTACAAATGGGATCATCCTGGGTTTTGAGGGTAGGTCCAATGTAGGCATAAGGGTCTTTAAAAGCAGAAGAGAGGGCAGAGGGAAGGTCTAAGTATTCGAATGTGAAAGGGATTCTGCTCGATTTTGTTAGCTTGGTAGAGGAAACGAGGCTGGAGCTCGGTGTGTTGTGATCTCCAAAAGCCGAAGAGGGCAAGATGGCAGATAAAACCCAGAACCCGCGCAAGGTTAAGTGTAACCCAGTCCTGCTGAGGCTTCTGTTTGACACAAGTGAGATTTTTTGAGTCTTTTGACATACAAAACTGTGAAGATGCCGAATGTGGTGGTACACACCTATAATCCCAGAACTTGGGAGGCTGAGATAGGAGGATCACAGGGTCAAGGCCAGCCTCAGCAATTTAGCAAGACCCTGTTTCTAAATAAATAAATAAATAAATAAATAAATAAATAAATAAATAAAAGGCTGGGGTATAACTCAAAGGTAGAATACCCTCGGGTTCAAGCCTCCCTACCAAAATAAATAAATCATAGAAGCCCTTTAATCCATTTCTAGTTTAGAGAAAAAAAGGTGTAGCTCACTGCCAGGTTCATTTAATTTTACATAAACACACTCTTTGAGGCGGAAGCAAATCTGAAGTGATTCATCGCCATTGACTGCAATGTTTCTCTTTGGAGTATGGATACTGTTTAGTTGGGTCCTGCACTCATGTGACTTTGTGTCACATGACCTCTGCAGGGCAAGGGAGGGGCTGAAACCCCCGCGAGAATTGGGCATTCCCGCGAGTAAACCCTCATCTCGCGGGATGCATGCCTTTAAAAGGAGAGCCCGCGTCCTCAAGCTTCGGACAGGCGCGCGGGCCCCACGGTGCCTCGCCCTGATCCCCGGGAGAGCCGTGCCATTAAAACTTTACATGCCACGTGTACCGGACCTCTCTCGTGTTTTTCACACTCCGCCGTACGCACATTATTTTTATTTTACTCGCATTTAATTTTTTATTTTACTTATCATTTGGTGCCAAACCGGGAGAACTCTTGGGTCCCTCCCCATTTTTTTTTCCCTTTTTTTTTTTTTTTCTGTTTTCTCTTTTTATTTTTACTCTCTTTTTGAGCCCCAGACTCTCCAACCCGCCAGCACCTCGACTGCAAGGTCCCACACCAGCGCTCCGCTTGCAGGCGTTGCTCCCACCGCAGCCACCACTGCCGGGACGTGCAGGCTCCGCCGGCCACCAGGCTGCCAGTTCCACCCGCCCAGAGCCAGGCTCCTTGGGTGATGCTGGCACCTGCTCTGCTCCTGCCTGCCGCTTGGACCTCCTAAAACCGCCGTTCCCGCCTGCCCACGCCGCCCGCCGCTGGAATGGGACCGCGCCGCCCGCGGACTGCGCCACACCGCGCGCCTATGTCTTCTCCGCGCCTGGCGTTGCTTAGACCCGCCTGCCGGGGCCGCCTGCCTCCTCCATCTAGGTGGCCGCCACTCTGCTAAACAGCCCCCAGCCCGCCAAGTCCAGCCCGCGCTCCAGCTGGTTCCTCCACTCGGACTCGCGCCCTGGCGCCCTTCACCCTGTGCCTGCCCACCCCTGCTGCCTGGGCCTGGCCATTCCGGTAAGCAGCCACATGGAATTACTGGGGGGGGGGTCGCCAGCTTTGGCCCGCCATCTTGGACACGTGGAATCACTGGGGGGCCGCCATCTTGGCCCCACCATCTTTAACCCCTCCCACCCATGGCCTCACTGGAGGCTAGCCATCTTTAACCCCTCCCACCTCATGGCCTCACTGGAGGCCTCGCCATCCTTAACCCCTCCCACCTCATGGCCTCACTGGAGGCCTCGCCATCTTTAACCCCTCCCACCTCATGGCCTCACTGGAGGCCTCGCCATCCTTAACCCCTCCCACCTCATGGCCTCACTGGAGGCCTCGCCATCTTTAACCCCTCCCACCTCATGGCCTCACTGGAGGCCTTGCCATCCTTAACCCCTCCCACCTCATGGCCTCACTGGAGGCCTCACCATCTTTAACCCCTCCCACCTCATGGCCTCACTGGAGGCCTCGCCATCCTTAACCCCTCCCACCTCATGGCCTCACTGGAGGCCTCGCCATCTTTAACCCCTCCCACCTCATGGCCTCACTGGAGGCCTCGCCATCCTTAACCCCTCCCACCTCATGGCCTCACTGGAGGCCTCACCATCTTTAACCCCTCCCACCTCATGGCCTCACTGGAGGCCTCGCCATCCTTAACCCCTCCCACCTCATGGCCTCACTGGAGGCCTCGCCATCTTTAACCCCTCCCACCTCATGGCCTCACTGGAGGCCTTGCCATCCTTAACCCCTCCCACCTCATGGCCTCACTGGAGGCCTTGCCATCCTTAACCCCTCCCACCTCATGGCCTCACTGGAGGCCTCGCCATCTTTAACCCCTCCCACCTCATGGCCTCACTGGAGGCCTCACAATCTTTAATCCCTCCCACTTTCCACTCCTAACCAATCCTAGGAGTCAGCGGCCATCTTTCCGGCCCGAGCCAGGCAGCTTGGCACTTGCTCTGCCTGCCAACCGCCTGCGCGGGCCAGGACCTCTGCCTGCCGCTTGGACCTCCTAAAGCACCGTTCCAGCTTGGTTCTCCGGTCACCGCCGGGACCTCTGGCCGGTTTGCCCCACCCGCCCCGAGCCAGGCTCACTGGCGGTGTTCCTCGGGGCCCAGCCTCAGCGTCTGGCACGTGCCTGGAAGCCATTTTGTCTCCACGCCGCGGGCCCGGCAAGCCACGCCGCCTGCGCGCCCCCACTGATCCCGCCAGCCGCCAGTGCCATCCACACCAGCCACCGGCATCCGCGCGCCCTGGCTCCACCACGCCCCCAGCAGCTTCTCAGCGCTTCTGTCGCAGCCAGCGCTGGCTGGCAACACTTCACTCTGGTAAACTGCCTCCTTCCCTTGGTTAGCGGGTTCCGGACTTGGGTCTTCCGGTCCACTGGGACCTTAAAATCCAAGCGCTTGGTGACCCATTGTCCCATGGTCCACTGGGACCACGCTGCGGATGACCAGGTCATCCTCCGGTTTTGAGAAGGAATGAAGACGTTCTTCCCTATCTCTTAACCTCTGTTTCCGAACGATTGAGCAGGGAAATCGGGGACGCCCATTTCCTGTTCTTCGTTTCCGCCCGCGAACCAATTATGGGGAGTCGAACCTTTATACTAGCAGATGCCCTGAGAGCCTGTCTGCCTTGATACGAGTTGGGAAAAAGGTTGCGGTGGCCCAGGAATAGTTAGGAACTTTTATAAGCGGTCTGGTATCCTTCCAAATGCTCTCCCCCATCAGCTTCCATTTATTTTCCCGCCAGCTGCCATTTTGTGATGGCGCATAGTCACTGCCTGGTGATATCACAGTCGCCATCTTGGTCCGCGCCAGACTGCAATTTTGCTGGGCGGCCCGCGTGGGCGCGCCCTAGGTGCTGTGGGAAACGCCGGGGCTGGGGCGACACCCTCTGCCCGTGGGGAGTCTGCGTTGCCATTCTTGCCGGACACCAGCCCCGGGACGCGCTCTTTGTGAGTATAGGTCCGTCACAGCTGACAGAACCTTAACATAGCATCTAAGTTTTAATTCCAGAGAGAATCAGGCGGAAATGGAACATACACTCCGACTTTGCCAAAAAGCAGATCCCTGGTAGCTGCCCTTTGGCTGGCGGTGGCGGCTCAGCCCCCTGGGGCGCCACCTAGGTGTGGAGGACTGCAACAACAACTACCTCCAGGAGCCTGCCTCAAGTGGGGCAAAGCCACGCCTACCAATCAGACTGCTCGGCGTGTGGCCAGGAGGGCCACTGGAACAGTGCCCTTGGAAAAGGGTGAGCCCCAGGTGCCTCAACACAGGGGGAGCACCTTTCCAGACCAGGCCCTGCCGCTGGCCCTACTCAGCCTGGCTGAAGACTGATGGCTCCTGGATCCCTCAACCTCCATCCTCTTTGCCAGCTCAGGGTAGCTCTCCAGGTACTGAGTAAGCCAGTCTCCTTTTTGGTCGCCTGCTCAATCTCATGATTTGTTTTTTTCTTTAATAGCCCTTGCCTGTTCAAGCCTCCTCAAGCGCACATCACTAAGCTGTCCAGGGTAACCTCCAGTTCGCACTGCAGCTATGCACCCACCTGCACCCCCTTCTGGGGGACTGGACTCCCTACTCCTCCCGGCCTGGGGCCCCTGACGACGCCCCTTGACAGCAGGAAGAAGCTAGAGGGTCCAACGTCATCCATTATCCCTACCATCAAAAGGCCGGAATGTTTAGTTGGGTCCTGCACTCATGTGACTTTGTGTCACATGACCTCTGCAGGGCAAGGGAGGGGCTGAAACCCCCGCGAGAATTGGGCATTCCTGCGAGTAAACCCTCATCTCGCGGGATGCATGCCTTTAAAAGGAGAGCCCGCGTCCTCAAGCTTCGGACAGGCGCGCGGGCCCCACAGTGCCTCGCCCTGATCCCCGGGAGAGCCGTGCCATTAAAACTTTACATGCCACGTGTACCGGACCTCTCTCGTGTTTTTCACACTCCGCCGTACGCACATTATTTTTATTTTACTCGCATTTAATTTTTTATTTTACTTATCAGATACCTGAAAATTTACTTACAAGAAAGCCAAACCCACGTTTCATCTTCTGAACTGGAACTTGGGCTTTTGATGGAACCATGAATATGGAAGCTACTTAGTGAGGCTCTCAGCAACTTAGCGAGACCCTGTTTCCAAATAAAGTATAAAATAGGTCTTGGAGTATAGCCCGGAGGTAGAAATCCTCTGGGTTCTACCCCCGTACCACCAAAAAAAAAAAAAAAAAAAAAAAGAAGAAGAAGAAAAGAAAAGAAAGAAAAATAAGAAGCTTAGCCAGACATGGTGACACACATCTATAATTCCAGTCCTTGGGAGTCTGAGACAGGAGAATCACAGACTCAAGGCCAGCTTCAGCAATTTAGTGAAACCCTTCGCAACTTAGCGAGACTCTGGTTCAAAATAAAATATAAAACAGGGCTAGGGGTGGAGCTTGGAAGTAGAGTTCAATCCCCAGAAACACACACACACACACACACACACACACACACACACACACGGAATTTAAAGAATGTATTATCTGGTCCTGTGTGCCGAGGTGCATGCTTGTAATTCCAGCTTGAGAGAGGGAAACTGGGATCACAAGTTGCTAGCCTCAAATGTGTGATCCTCCTGTTTCAATCTCCCAAATAGCAAGATTATACGTGTGTACCATCATGCCTAGCAGATTTTGTTTGTGTGTACTCAAGATTGAACACCTCTTAGCATCAAAAACATTTGCAAAAGAAAGAGATCGAAGCCGGGCATGGTGGCACATGCTTGTAGCCCCAGCATGTGGGAGGCTGAGACAGGAGGATCGCGGTTCACTGACAGCTTTGGGTAGTACTTAGTGAGGCCATTTACAACTCAGTGAGACCCTGTTTCATAATAAAGAAAAAAAAATAGGGCTGGGGGCATAGCTCAGAGGTAGAATGCCCTTAGGTTCTAGTCCCAGTCCCACAAAAAAGAGCGGGGAATCTTAAAATATTAGTCTTGAATCAAAATCTACTTGTGTTTTTTTTTTTTCCCAATTGTTAGTTTTATTTGTTGTTGTTGGATTTTGTCACACTGGGGATTGAATCCAAGGACATTCTATCTCTAAGCTACAACTCAAATTCTATTTATTTATTTATTTATTTATTTATTTATTTATTTATTTATTATTTTGTGGTACTGGGGATTGAACTCAGGGGCATTCTACCTCTGAGCTACATCCCAGCCCTTTTTTTATTCTTTATCTTAAAACAGAGTCTCACTAAGTGTGGAGGGCCTCCCTAAGTAGCTGAGGCTGGCTGCAAATCTGCGATCCTCCTGTCTCATCCTCCCAAGTACTGGGATTACAAGCATGTGCCACTGGCTTATTTTTTATTTTGAAACAAGTTCTCACTAAGTTGTGGAGGGCCCCACTAAGTTGCTGAGGCTGGCTGAGAACCTGAAATCCTCCTGTCTCAGCTTCCCAATTACTGGGATTACAAGTGTGTGCCACCATACTGGACTCTAATTGCTAGTTTTAATTTGGATGGGTCACCCACAAGTACGCCATGTTCTCTGGGAGGAGGAAAAAGAGATCTTTGGAGGAAAGAAATCAAATTGGTAAAAGGACAATCTGCTGTTGTCTGTTTACTTATTTATTTACATTCCGCCTTGTTCCAGGAAGGATTTAAGGCCGCTTGTTCCTGTCTGAGTTTCTAGAACTTGGTTAATTAAATCTTCCTAAAATGTAAATTAAAAAATGTAATAACATTATTTGACAAATGGGACCAAATTATTATCATCTTTTGAATAATTATGTGATTGGGAATGTCTACATCATATTTATCTAATCTGCAATTAAATCATTTATATATGCAATTAAATCATTTATATCTGCAATACATAAATTTGCCTCATCAATAATGGGAAATGTGGCCAATGGCCAAGTGTGTTGCAAGAACGAAATGGCCTCTGTCAGGAGGAAGGGTCACCAATGATGTTCTAATTGAAATGCTGGCAAATTAAACAAGGGCATAACTCATCCTTCCAGCTCGCAAGTGACAAAGATTCTCACTCCGAACTGACATTACCCTTTTCTGCATATTCTCTAACAAACACTTGCCTTGTGGCACCATCATTGTTAATCACTGAAGTAATGGCTTTCTAGGTAGTTTCTAATCTCTGTTGGGGGAGTGGCTACCTGATGGTTTAAACCTTAATTAGCATTGCTATCATAAATTTCCAGGTGCAATGTCACACTGACTCAGAAAATATTTACTAAGCACCTAACATGTGCAAAGTATCTGTTAAGATGTGCAGAGCAAGCGCTAGGACAATTTGTCTAGAAATTGTACAATCTGCAAGGCAAGTCACAATTTAACATATCTAAATAAACTCCAATCTGACTCTGAGCTCCTTACCTAACAAAGCAGTGTTAGGGCCCCCATCTCCATCTCTCTTTAGATCACACAAAAATCCCAACAGCTGCCTGGCATGGTGGTGCACACTTATAATTCCAGACAGGGGGACCACAGGTTCCAGGGCAGCCTCAGCAACTTAGTAGGACCCTGTTTTAAAATACAAATAAAAAGGTCTGGGGGTATAGCTCGGCAAAAGAATGTCCCTGGGCTCCATCCCCAGTGTTCCCCCAATCCATACAGCTTTCATAATGTCTAACACAACAGAGTCCCCCCCCAAAAAAAAAACTCCAAGTCAATACATTCTTGAATTCCAGCAGCAATCTGCTTCCATGGTTTCTGGTGCAACATAATTATCTTAGAGGATGAGAGCTCCCATCTGATGGCTGCATCTGGCCTGAAATGCACTCACCGCCAGTTCCTACAAGACCCTGCGGCCTTCCCCAGGCGATAACACCAAGAGGTATAGTGGGCGTCGTTGAGAGAAGTCTGTACTCTTCCTGCCCTATGGACCTTCCCCTCCCAGCCTAGACAAGTCTCTTCTCCCTTCCCTCCTTATAGATACTTTCCTTTCTCTTTTTGCCCTCAAGACAGATAAGTGGTATGCTGACAACTTTAAAATTGTACAGAAGAACAGAAGTGCTGTTGACCCCAAGAACATTTGATTTTTCTCTTCCTGTGGTAATAACCCCTGTCCCCAAAGGCATCCCTTTTCCACCCTTCAGAACAAGGAACAGAAGACTGCTCAAAGGGGGAGAGTATAGGGTAAAAACTATAGTCATAGCAAACACAAATCAGTATCTCAATGAGTACACCTTCCTTCACAGATATGATTTCAACCTGAAGAAGCCAGAGAACCAGACTTTAAAATTCAGACATTTCTATATAGAATTTAGTGCATATGAAATTCTCAACTTAGTAGGTGGTTGCTAAATGCTCCTTGAGGTTAATAATGAGAAGTTAATAAATAAAAATCTCAGCCTATAATTTGCTTTCTATGTTTAATAACACTTAAGTCTCTGTAAATTAGAATGCTTATGTAATTTCTGCACATCAAACTCCATTTTAAAATGATTGTTTTTTCACGTTTTATTTACGAATAACAAATGTCACCACACTGGAATACCAGCAAAGCAAATAAACTTGTTTCAGCTGACACAACCTTCCTGAGATCTGTAATATTCATTGATTTGTTTGAAATATCAAAGAGAATTTATAAATTCTGATTATTTACCTACAGGAGAAACCAGATTGAATAGTGCTTGCTAAATGTTTACCACGGGTTAGCTATTGCCCTAAGTGATTTACATAATTATTTTATATCATTTTTGCTGCAATTCCCACTTTTCATATGTGGAAACTGAGAGCCAGGTGGGCTAGACAACTCACCCACTATCAATGATATTTAGTGAAAATATCATTGTGGTGGGGTTTGGCCAAGGCAATCCTCTTAGAAAAGATGTTAGAGAGTTATGGGAGCCTGGAAATTCATTCAAAAGATGCACATGCAGGCAGGCACTTTGCTTTACTGAAAAGTAGAGGCTTTTATAGGGGGGCAATGCTCGAGATTCCAGAGCTGTAGCCAGCACCACCACCGAGCTGTGCATCAATACGACGCTGTTCCAGACAGAATGTAAGTCCAAGAGAGTCTGCCCTTGGGACGTGTGGCTTACTCACTGCCACGGGCTACAAGGTAAGGCCTTCCAAAGACCACAGGTTCAGTCCCTCTTTTCAGAGCCTCAGTCCCTAACTTTCCACTGTGCCAGGCAAGGTGCGAGGTGAGGGGCGTGGGATGGAGAAGCCAGGCTGGAGAAGAACCTGGAGGAGGTGTCTGGGAACTCCAGCTCCTGGATGGGGAGAAGCAAGTCTCCTCTTGTCCTGAACTCACGACTCTATAGAAACATATCAGGACATGAGCTGTTTACGTCTATTTCCTTGCTGAGAAATATATTTAATAAATTAATATTAATATTAAGTATTAATAGAAATCCTGCAGCAGATTTCCAGTTCCAGCTCCAGCTCGTTATTTGAGTAGTTGTGTGAGTGTGGACGATGGACTTGCCCTCCTTCCTCATTTGCAAACCAATGAACACAGAGCTACCCACCTCCCAGAACCTCATGGATTGAGTGACTTAGTGTTATTTATTTACTGAACATTTGTTTACTAAATAAAAAGAGAAAGAGAAGGGAGTGAACAAATCCAAGTGCTAGACTTATCCAAGATAGACGATAGAAGAATCCAGCACAAGGAATATGCATCTCAAGATCTTGGTTATTTTCCAGCACACACCGTTATCAGACACAACAATGTGGACCCATCCTTGCCTCGGTGTAGCAGCACCTAGATTCTCTTCATAGGACCTCTGCTCTTATTCAGCCAAATAGCATGGTTTTCATGGCTGCTAGCAGCTATATGAACAATCCTATAAACCTCAGCAGCTTGAGCAGTTACATACCCAAATTCATTTTTACAAGTAGACAGACATGTGCTAAAAATGTTGGCATACACTTAGGAGCCAACCCACAGACCAGAGAAGAATCTCTCTGGGGAAGAAAGACATTTCTTAGCTTCTAGCAAGACTGGTCTAGCACCGAACAATTTGCAAAGAGTGACAAGAAACTGCAGCTGAGGCAGCACAAGAAGACCCTGATGCCCATACCCATGGCTCATTCCACCTCTGGTTTTTGTTCAACATTCCGAGTTCATTTTTGAAATGTGGATCAATTTTCTCACTGCCTTGCTGGCTACCGAGGAGGTTTCCCATTTTCAAGCAGGAATTAGAATATTGCAATGAAAATCTAAGAGTTGTTGCAATATTTATGAATATTTGATGTTTTAATTTTCAGAACTTCTCCAGAGATGATGGAGCACAGTAAAAAGAGCAGCTCGGGAGCGTGTAGAGAAATACTTGCTCTGTTCTCTCACTCGGTGGCCAGAAGGCAGGTCAGAACTGGGGAGGAGGTTACCTCCTGTGAGGAACCAGGGAGCCACAGAGTATAGCCCAAAGCTACTGGGAGAACTGATAGGCAGACTATGAGAGAGAGAGAGAGAGAAAAAAAAAACATGAGCAATGTACAGCCAACATAATACATTGCCCGTTTCATGTATCAGAAGTGAGAAACTCTATGTGGAGAAAGAAACTAGCTGGGAAGCAGACAGTAAGGTGAGAACAAGAAGAAAAATGTTTTCTGTAAAAGATCATGGCTAAAGGGTGGTTCTAAAGGGATGGCAGGAAGAGAAAGGTCCTCTTCATGTGGCTTTAACCAAAGAAGCATCATAAAATTTGCATTTTTCAAACCAGCCAACACTGGGTCTGGTTCTAAGGAAGGACTGCCCAGAAAACAAAAATGAACCCTGTCATAGGGCATCCTTCCTAACATCATGATGTGACAATGAGAGGGGTCGGGATTCACCAGCCCGAATGGTTTCAGCTGGGTGGCATTGTAGGGTGTCTATCTCTGATGGAGACATTGGCCCAGAATCTACGACGCAGTCAAGAACACTAAGAGAGGAAGCAGGCAGAGGGAGAGTTAGAGAAATGTGTTCATCTGAGCAGGCGGATTGGAGAACTTCTGTGGTGCTTCGCTCTCTGATATTGCCCGGGGAAGTAGACCCTAAAAAGTGAGACTACCCCTGGATTAGGAAATTCTGGGGTCAGAAGTTCAAAAGGTAGCTACTAAGCCAGGCATGGTGGTGCACACTTGTAATCTTAGTACTCGGGAGGCTGAGACAGGAGGATCGCAGGTTTGCGGCCAGCCTCTGCTACTTAGTGAGGCCCCGTGATCCTGTTTCAAAATAAAGAATAAAAATAAAAGGGCTGGGGGTGTAGTTCAGAGATAGAATGTCCCTGGTTTTGATCCCCAATACTGAAAAAAAAAAAAAAAAGTTAGCCACTTGCTCTAAGAAACACTTGCTCTTAGACGCTGAGATTGTGCCTCTCCAGTGTCGGTCAATACAAAGTTGTGTCGTAAACTCTCCAATCCCAATCAGTTTCTGGCTTTGCAACACTTACCTGAAAATCACTTAGCCCAGACTCTAAAATCCTATAAACACCACTGCCTAGCTCTGCCTGGTTAAAGAAAAAGTCAGAGCTGTATTGCAGTGGGCTGTTCCTGGGTGCTCTCTCCTGGTGCTCGCTCAGCCTGGGTTAGAGCATCAGAAGCCAGGCGGCTTTGGGTCAAATGGGATGCATCCAAAGGTCATACGTCCTGAGGGGAAGAACAGAGGTTTCTATAGGTCTGCGTATTGTTCCAGTTGCCAGTGATTTTTCTTACAAAGGGCTTGTAGAGTTTTCAAATATAATCATGTTCTGATAGTGGAGTCCATGGCACAGCATGTCCCATTTAATCCCTCTACACGAACTCTCATGAGATTCCTACCAAGTACAATGAACTGAGTTCCAATTAAGGGACAAGGGTCTCCACTGACCTTCAAGCACAGCTCTAACAAGCTAGCCACTGCGGATAAATCCTTACTTAGATGTGTCAAGAGTTGCTTCTCCTTGGGTTTCTCAGTAACTACTTAAATTCCCTTGTTTTTTAGGGCAATGTATGGCTTAGAAAGGACGTTCACCTAAGATTACTCTCCCCTTTAGAAATTAAAAATAAAAGTTAATTCCCATGTTAAAATGGAAAAACTAATTCAGGTAGAGAAGAAAGGAGGTGCTTTTTTTTCCGGAGTAAACTTAGGAAGCCCTGCAGAGGCCAGTGGGAGGGAAGCATTAGGCAGGTGGCCCAGCGGCAGGTAAGCCGCATGCCTTGCCATGCTAATTGGTAGGAATTACACCTGTTGTTTCAGGGATAGTCAATCTTAAAGAGATGGGAGCCTGCATTCATATTTGAATAATTAAATAAGGAACCTGGAATTAAAACTTTGGCCAGGTGATAACCATACTTTTCTACTTTCTGGGGCTCTTTCTCCAGACAATCAAGGGCATGTTAAAGGTACAAACTCAATCAGGAAGAGGTTACCTATAGAGTCAGTAATGTATATACATCCTTTGAGCGCTGGACAACTCTGTTTTAATGCTTACCTAATACACAGCCCACGAAAGCTATTCAATAGATTGCTGTTATTTTTGCAACTTGTCTCTTCTTTAACAGACTGATAAAATGCTTAAGGCGAAAAATTACTGTTAAAAAACTTCGGGGCGGGGGCTGGGTATGATGGCGCACACTTGTAATCCCAGTACTTGGGAGGCAGAGACAGAAGGATTGCAGGTTCAGGTTCGGGGCCAGCCTCAGCTACTTAGTGAGGCCCTCTTCAATATAGTGAGACCCTGTTTCAAAATAAGAAATAAAAAATAGGGCTGGGGGGCATAGCTCGGAGGTAGAATGCCCCTGGGTTTAATCCTCAGTAGTGAAAAAAGAAAAAAATAAAACTTCTCTGGGACTAGGTGGAGGTGTATCTATCAGGTATTGATTGCCTCGAATGGTCTGTTTTTTTGTTTTTGTGTGTATGCATGTGTGCTACTGAGGGTGGAACCCAGGGGCTTTTCTACCTCCAGGCTATACTCCCAGACCTATGTTATACTTTATTTGGAAACAGGCTCTCACTAAGTTGCTGAGAACCTCACTAAGTAGCTGAAGCTGGCTTCGAACCTGTGCGATCCTCCTGTCTCAGCCTCCCAAGCGCTGGGATTACGAGCGTGCGCCACCATGCCCAGCTGCCTCAAATGGTCTTAATCGAGCTTGCTAAAATAGGACCGACAGCAACACAAACATCCCAGTTAAGGAGTATTCAAAACCTGGCACCAGACCTGGGAATGCTAGCATGGCACAAAGGTGTATAAAAGGATCATGGCACTTTCAGTTAATCAAAACTAGGCTGCCCCTGCCAGTCAACTGTAGGCAATAGTTCATGACAGGTAGGCCATGGCTTAAGACAAGACTGGGAATGGCAGTTAAGTCAAAAGAGAGGAGACGCCACCTGGCCAGAGACCACTGAGTAAGTGGGTCCTTTCTGTATTGGGCTGAGGATGGTGAGGGGAGGCAGGAGCCATGTTTATACTTAAAATGGTGAGTGTCTGAATGAACTTAATGAATTGAATATAACATATTCCCATGGTTATGACCACAGTCACTCTTTAAAGGTTTTGATCATGTAGGGTAGCAGTGTTAGGCTTCATTTGAAAGTCCTTTCTTTCTTTTTCTTTTATCCACCCCCCCTTGTGGTACAAGTAATTGAACTCAGGGACAGTGTGCCACTGAGGTAGAACCCAAACCCTTTTTATTTTTTTATTTTGAAACAGGGTCTCACTAAGATGCTGAGGCTGGCCTCAAACCTGTGATCCTTCTGTCTCAGCCTCTAGAGGACTGGGATCACAAGTGTGTACCACATCACAGGGCACCCAGCTGGGTCCTTACTTTACAGAATTTTTTAAAAATCAAGAACAGAGGAACCAAAATAAAGTGTGAAATTATTAATGCAAACAATCATAGAAAACAAAAAGGTGAGAACTATAGATGTTTTCAAATGGAAAAGGAGCCAGATGTGGTAGTGCAAGCTTGCAATCCCAGTACTTGGGAGGCTGAGACAGAACACAGGATCACAGGTTCACAACCAGTCGCTGCAACTTAATGACATTCTGTTTCAAACTAAAAAATAAAACAAGACTCAGAGGCAGAATGCCCCTAGATTCAATCCCCAGTATCACAGGAAAAAAAAAAAAAATCACCTACGATTGCACCCACATGTTGGAGATTTGACCAGCAAGGGGGCAGCAACTGACTCGCACAAGATCATCTGCTTCCTGATCTTCAGGACTAAAAGCTGAGCCAAGGACTGTGCCGAAAAGGCTCTTGGGAAGAAGAACCCTGAGCAAGGCAGCTGGAGGGAAACTAGCTACGGGAGCTGAGCTCAGTGAGAGTTCCAGTTGGAAATCGACAACTTTTTACGATTCCTTCTCTACCTGCTTATTTAAAATATGAATGCCCTCCTTATTGTGTAGCACTAGTTTAGACGTGTCTCATGAGGGCCTCTTTTACACGACAAATTCCTAGACATTAGAGATCTGTCTACTCAGCCTTCTTTACCATAGCCAGGGACCCATCATCTCCACACAGCTCCGGCCTTTGGACATCAAAGGTTCCCAGGAAGACGCTTCAGCGAGTGTGGGCACAGATCCCTGGGGAGATTTGGGTTGGTGTGTCTTTGACTCCGAGGCATTTCTTTCTGTTGATGAGTTATGAAGAGGTCTTAATCTCTCCTGAGCACACGGGACGCGATGCCCAGTCCCAGAGCTGCGCTTTTCAAATCATTTCACCATTAGCCCGAGCAGCTCTCACACAGAAAACCAGTGCGTGCCCATTTGCTTTATTTTAAGGTAGAATATTTATTTTTGGATAATGGATTATTAAATAGATATGTATCATTTATCCCTGCAAGTCGTTTTATTGAGAATGATTTATAGCACATCGACAGCTATCGGGAGTGCATTTGCCCTTTTTTTTTTTTTTGAGGGCTGTTTATTTTATTATGAATGGCTTCCTGAGCGGGGAGAAGCCAGTTCAGCCAGCCAACTGTCTTCCTGGGCTGTGGTATTTTACAAGGGTTGCCTCATACATATTTTGTAAATGACTTATAGATCTCTCCCTGGAAAATTATTCTGAGGACTAATTAATATTCCAATTTCAGATGGTCAATCTGGGAAAGAGGACACCCATGAAAGGCACCCTGGCCAGCGTCCTCCTATATATTAAGCGGGAGCTGAAATATCAGTGTAAGACTATCTGTTTATTAAGACTATCCGTTTATTAGATAGTTTCAGAGCCGAGGGTGTGAGGAAAAGAACACTTCCAGCTAATCTCTAACATTTTTGTTACTGCTGCAGGGGTTGGGGTGGGGCAGTCACACTGGTTGTGTTCAAATCGATGAAGTTTCCTTGTGTTGGAAAAATACAGAGATAGTTGTGAAATGCCACCTTGATAACAATTATTTGGACTGATTTTTTTTTTAAAGCTCGCCTATTAAGCATGTCTTTAACACTCTAATGTACATCCAGATGAAAAATGCGGATTCTTGGCTACAGTATAATACTGTCAGATTTTTAATTTCAGGCAGGGTAAACACCGCCAAGTTTTGAAGGTCTACATCAAGGATACTGACATAATTTTCAAAGTCACGAGTAATACCACAGTGACTCCCCTCAACATAAAACGCAGGAGGTTGACACCGTACATCTCTCCTTAATCTACCCTCTGCATAACAATGTGGTGTGGAGCCTTCCTGAACATTTGCCACGGCACAGGCAGAAGTGGGTTTTGCAAATGAGGTGGGGGTGATGTATTTTATTGCTGATACTGTTTCACCTGTATTTAGTTGCACTGACATGGCAAACCCTGCAGCCAATTGTCCTTATTATAGCCCCTGTGTATTTCTCCCCAGCACACTTGCACAGGGGGGGAGACGAGAGCATGGAGCGTACTTAACTGCCGAGCTGAATGGCTCTGTAATGTAGCTTCAGTGTGGCATAAATTAAGCTGTCATTTTTTTGGCAGGAAGTGCAGAGAGGCGATTTTCCTGTACTGTAACATTTGAAACAACAATTTTCTGGCTCCAGCACTGACTGACAGTTCTGTGTGATACATTCTCACCGTGTGTGCTTCAGGGCTGCTGCTGGAAACTGCCTTCGGGCAAGGTATTGTCTCTATTAGCAAATCCTGGCTGCGGTTGCCCTAACACAGACTGACTCTGGCTTCTGCCACTCAGCTCAAGGAGGATGCCATCAGCCCACAGAGAAAGAAAGAAAGAATAGGTAGGTAGGTAGGTAGGTGATTGATAGATAGATAGATAGATAGATAGATAGATAGCAAGTACAGACCTTTCAACCTCAGCACGGGTTTCAAACATGTTTCTCATATGCAAAGTGACTTTTATGATGAAAATCAGACAATGTTTTTGGGTGCTGTCTTATACTGTGCAGATGGGGTGATTTCCCTGAGCCAGGCTGAGGGTTCATGGGTAGGAAACATACTGGGTCCTCCAAGGGCTTCTGTGGGGCTGAACTGGGAGTGCTACCGCCCTGTGATTCTTTTGCTGCAGTTAACTAGAGTGGGGAGTAGAATACTGATAAAGGTAATGAGGGGTGTCGGCAGGAGGGTCTCTGGAGGGTGCACAGCAAACTGCTCTTTCTTTAAATGTCCCCCATCCCTCCCCTTCCTCCCCGCTACCCCCACAGGTGACCACAGAGCAATACGGGCACTACTCGCCAACTGTCTTGAATACACATAAAGGGCAGAAAAGGTTACCTTGAAAGCGGTCAAAATAATAAAACTGTAATCACATCAGTCTGGATGCAGTGGGGAGAAATAAGTTATGTTACCCCTGAACCTGCATCTCGAGTTGTGGCTGGCGTCCTGGAAAGATAAACTTGCTCCACAGATCAGGGCCAAGGCTTGGACCAGTTTGCAGTTAGGCAAGACTACCCCTACACCTGTTTCAGAAGAAGGGGTCACCACGGAATTTCAAGGGCCTTTAAGGAAGAATTGATGTCTCCCCTGAATTGTCATAATCAAAAAATGTGTCAAGGAACTTGTTCAGCGCCAGCAGGTTCTCTCTTGCATAAAACTTAACTGTTTTCCTATGTCATTTTCCCCTTGTTCTGTCTGGTGCTGTTTTATTTATTTATTTATTTTATTATTATTATTATTTTTTTTTTTTGGTGGTACTGGGAGTGGAACCCAGGGGCTTTCTACCTCCGGGCTATCCTCCCACACCTATTTTATATTTTGTTTGGAAACAGGGTCTCACTAAGTTGCTGAGAGCCTCACTAAGTAGCTGAGGCTGGCTTTGAACCTGTGCGATCCTCCTGTCTCAGCCCCTCAAGCATGGGGACTACAAGTGTTCACCACCACAACGGGCTATCTCTGGTGCTGTTTTAATGAGAAATAGACAATACATCATTAACATTCCTCATAAAATCACTTTTTTTTTGCAGTACTGGGGATGCTAGCAAGGGGCATTCTACCTCTGAGCTACACCCCCATTTCTTAATCCTTTTTTTTTTTTTCTTGAAACAGGGTCTCACTGAGTTGCAAAGGGCCTCACTAAGAAGCTGAGGCTGTCCGTGAACCGTGACCCTCCTGTCTCAGCCTCCCAAATGTTGGGATTATAAGTGTGCACCACTACACCTGACTATAAAATTACATGAAGAGGCTGATTGTTCTCAGGTTCAAATCTCGTGGTTTCTATAATGTCTCATGTTGCTTTTGTGAAGTCTTCAATTTTTTGTCCCACCAGTAGATATGTTATACTTGTTGATGGGTCAAGTACTGTCCTAGAGACACTAAGATAAATTACAGATTAAAACTCAAGTCCTGTACTCATGTCCGGAGGCAGTGCCCTTCCGCCAGCCCCATTTTCCAATGAATAACTGCTGTCTTGGGAGCCATGCCTGCTTTATGCCCACTAGAGTGGGTGATGTTCCCTCTTGTTTTCATGGTATGGCACAAGTGACCTTAGCTCCAAGAAAGAACCATCCCCTTGCCTTTTTTGTTTGTTTGTTTGTTTGTTTCTGATAACTCCCAACTCAGATGGCCAGCTTTCCCTGATCAAATCTTGAAGCCAAACTGAGTTAGGCATCTCTGCTCTCTTTATTTGAGAAGCTTGTACATATATCTCTTTCAAGTTTTAGTTGTCTTTTATCTATCTATCATTAAAGCTATACTTTAGATAATTTAAGCTGAGACTGCAAAGCTGAGAACAACAGCACACACCTGTAATCCCAGTATACTTGGGAGGCTAAGGCAGAAGGATCTCGGGTTCAAGGCCATCCTCAGCAATTTAGAGATTCTGTTTCAAAATTTAAAAATAAGTAAAAATAAAGAGTACCACGAATGTAGAAAGAGAGAGAGAGAGAGAGAGAGAGAGAGAGAGAGAGAGAAAGAGAGAGAGAGAGAAAGGGATGGCTATTGTCTTCAAGATATATCCACAAATCAAAACTCTCCAATAGCAGGAAAAGAAAATAAAACAATTCCCTGGATACTGGCTCATTTTTCTTGGGGGGTTACCCTATAGGTCATTCATGTTTTGTTTCTTGTGTGATATTCTATTAAAAATACATTTTTTCATTATTGCTTCGAGTTCCCACATTGCTACTCCACGCTCAGCCCCTGGTCAACTAGCTTCTAACTGTTTTCCTGCTGTGCATAATACTCTCCTCTTCTCTAGAGCTGATTTCTGCAATTTGCCAGCTATGATCATCCATATTGAATTTTCATTTGGCATACTCTAAGCCATATTATGAGCTTGTCAAAACCATTTTAAATTCCCAGGCTGGATTTGAAGGTTCTGTGTTTTCTCTGCCAATGAGAGGATAAGATGAGGGTAATATGTGTGAAAGAAAATCCAAAACAAAAATAAGTTTAACGTTCTCCAGTCTCTGACATCAGCTCCTCAAAACTCCAAATTCTAGAACTGGCTGGGGAGGGAAGAACGAACGGAGACTGGGAACTGGCACGGGTTCAACACTGACTACTTGTGTGACTTTGAGCAAGTCACATAACCATTTCTCAGCCTATGACACTTGTTCTTTGTACAGGACTTTTTGCAATTATTAGTTTTTAATGATGCCTATTTTTAAAAACCTATCAGGAAAGATTCTACATGAGAATAATTCTGTTGTTTATGACTCTTCAACAATATTGATTTACAAAGTAGTCTCTGTTGGCTCTCCACTTTTTCCTCTGTCTCCTTATGATCATCTGCATACAATTTTTCAATTACACACCTACTCTAGAAACATGATTAAAGAAAGTCCTATAATAACCCTTTAATGAACCAGATAAAAACTAGAGGGAGCCCTCACAATACGCTCCCCTAAGAACACAGAAACCGAATACAGGAATCTGCATGACAAGTGCCACGTGAGGTTCCAATAGCGCCAGCCAGCAGAGGGTAGCGACCTGGGAATGCTCAGGCAAAAGGTTATTTTAATCTGGAACTTGAACTTTTGGTCAAATTCTTGCCCATGGAGAGGAGGAGGAAGTATTTTTCAGCAGGGGAAGTGGCATGTGCAAAGTCCAGAGGTAAAAGCTGTTCCCCTGTGTTTATAAGTAGCATCATTCACAATAGTCAGAATGCACAAACAACACGTGTCCGCTGAGAGATGAATGGGTGAACAAAACATGGTATGTACATACAAAACATGGTATGTACATACAATGGAAGATTATTCAGCCAGAAAAAGAAAGGCTGGCAGATGCTAGCACATGGATCACCTGGAGGACTAAGTGAAATAAATGTCAAGTGAAATAAGGCAGTCATAAAAGCACAAACACGGCATGGCATGTAGAAGGGTATCTACAGCAGTCGAATTCATGAAGACAGAAAGTAAAATGGCCATTTCCAGGGACTGGTGATAGGGGGAAAGGAGAAGATAGGGAGTTGTTGTTTAATGGGTTGCAAGGCTGGGCATGGTGATGCACCAACTTGGGAGGCTGAGACAGGGGGATAGCAGGTTCAAGGCCAGCCTCAATAATTTAGCGAGCTCCTCAGCAACTTAGCAAGACCTGTTTCAAAAGAAAAAAGAAAAAAGGCCTGGGATATAGCTCAGAATGCCCCTGGGCTCAATCTCCTGTAGAAAAAAAAAAAAAAAGGATTCAGGGGTAGTAATTTCAGTTTTTCAGTTTTGCAAGATGGAAAGTATTCAGGAAACAGTGATGCATATATACGTAAGGCCACTAAAGTATACACTTACAAGTCACTTAATGACAAATTTTATGCTATGTGTATTTCACCACAATTTTCTTAAAGGTTCAGAGGTAAATCAGGTGCAGTGGTGTACACCTGTAATCCCAGTACCTGACAAGCTGAGACAAGAGCTCAGACTCAGCAACTTAGACTCTCAGCAACCTAGCGAGACCCTATTTCAAAATAAAAAATAATAAGGCTAAGAGTGAAGCTAGGAAGTAGAATGCCCCTGGATTTAATCCTCAGTACCAAAAAGGTAAAAAATTTTTTTTTTTAAGTTCAGAGATAAAAAAGTACAATTTAGAGAAAACCAAACAAGATGAATTTGGCTGAAGCATAAGTCTCTAAAAGGGAGGAGTGGAGGCAAACCTAGAAAGAACGGTACAGACTGGATCCCAGACAGTGTTCAGTGAACACGAAGGTGCGTCGATGAGGAGTTTTCTGGTAGGGGAGGACACTCTCAGGGTGTCACTGCACTGTGGGACATGAAGATGGGCAGTCGGGGAGGCCAAGAGCAAAGGCAGAAGCCCAGGGTGACTTCACATTGGTCTTGAGGACTGAGACTGTGAAGAGCTACATAAGTGGCCATGGTGGGAGGGGGCGTGGAAAGGATGGAAGATGTACGGTACTTGGGGAAGACCTGGGGACACCTGCTGACTGGCTGCCTGGGTGGGGAATGGAGCAAGGGGAATCAAAGGACATTTGAGAGACTGGGCAGCTCAGAAACAGGAACTCTTATACACTGTTTGTGAAATGGTTAGTTAGTATTACCATCTAATACAGATCAGTACAGGGGTTCCTCAAAAGACTAGGAACGGAATCACCGTATGACCCAGCCATACAACTCCTTGGTATTTTCCCAAAAGAATTAAAATCAGAATACTGTGGCAATACATGGGTAATCATGTTTATAGCAGCACAATTAACAATCGCCAAATTATGGAACTAGCCCAGGTGTCTGACACAGATGAATGAATAAAAAAATGTGATACATACACACAATGGAATTCTACTCACCCATTAAGAAGAACAAAATTATGTCATTTGCATGAAAACGGATGGGACTATAGAACATTATGCTAAGTGAGATCAGCCAGTCTCAGAGAGTCAAGGGTCCCATGTTTTCTCTTACATGTGGAAGCTAGAAAAAAAAAATAGGAAGCATTAGTGACTTTAGATGAATGAGGAGAGAGACCAGTGGAATAATGGAAGAAGGTGGGTGGGGTGGGGAGGAGAAAAAAGAGGACTGGGGAAGAAAGTAGTTCAAATAATTCTATGTCCATATATAAAAGTATCCATACCAATCTCACCCATACGTATAGGGAGAGGGGTGATGGCCGGGATATGGAGGGACTTACACCAAGCACACATGTATGTTTGTTTCACTTTGACCCTCACTATGATGTATAATCACAATGCACCCATAAAAATATTTAAAAATATTTGGTAGATAAGGTGACAATTTTTGTTTAAGATATGTTGAATTTGAGGAGATGGTGAATCATATTAATATATATATATCCATTGGGCGATTGATGCAAATGAAAGATAATGACCTGAGCTAAATGCCCAAGAGTCTTTTCCTTAGTAGAAAGTGGGCTCTGAACAAAGCATGGAAAGGGGAACGAGCAATGTCAGTAAATATCCGCACCAGGCTAGCACTCATCAAAGCATACTTAGACCTGAAGGCTAGGTGATGCCGATCTCGTGTACAGAGGCAGAAACTGAGGTCCAGAAAGACTGGTTTGCCCAATTCAGAGGCAGGTAAGAAGGAAGAGAGCATGCACAATGATCTCACTCCAGAGCCCAAGCTCCTTTTCCATGCCATCTGTCTTAGAAAGCACCAATCCTAGTCCTGGTCCCGCAGGAATTTGCTGTGTGACCTTCAGGAAACATCCTTTCTGAGCCTCAACTTATTTATAGGTAAATATTCAGATCAGAGACTATTAAATGCAATTATTAAGTTATTTTCAACTCCAAAGTTCAATGCCTTTAAGTTTTGATTGAAGACACAGGAATGAATACTTCTGGGGAACAGTCATGAAAGAGAAGCAGAGGGAAGGTAGAGGTGAGGAAGGTCTCCTGCTAGGAGTAGAACAAAAAAGCAGAGAGGCAGTCCTCAGAAAAGTAGGAAGAGAGTCAAGGGGATGTTGGTCATAAAGGTCATGAAAGGTCAATATGCAAAAAACAGGCTCGCATGCTTGACTGGGCCAAAAGAAACGAAGACTGATATTAGACCACGAGGGAGCCAGGCGGTGTCTGCAGAGCAGGTGTGTGCAGTGCGACAGAAGGCACAGACCAGACTTCGAAAAACTGGGAAGACAGTGAATGGCGAAGAAATGGAAATGGATTGTTTACTTGGAAAGTTTGACTGGCATCCATATGTCACCTATTTTATTATTAACTTGCCAGAATACTTTTCAAAAGAAGTAAGAAATGCCTCTCAATGGGGAGTTTTTTTTTAAAGTAGCTTTGTACATTGGTCAGAAAATTTAGCCATAGTGGGTTTTCATACCTTTGTCTAAAGGGTCTCAATATGAAAGTTGCACCATAGGTTTGCAGATTTGATTTACTATCCTGAATTTATTTTAAAATAATCGCTCTTTTTCTTTAAATCAAAGATATAGCACCACTTATCTATATATATCTGAAAATAATACTAGTTAATGCTGACTGGGGACTTGTTTTTTTTTAATTATCTTAAACCTCCCACAGTCTTCTGATGCCCTTTTATTTGTCAATCCCATTAAACAGATAATGGGACACCAACAGAAAAGACTTCTAAAAATTACTTGGGGACATATAGTTAGAATGTAGTGAGGATGGGGAATTTGAGACCAGAATCCCAGCGAATACCAACCAGGTATGAAGTCATCAACACTTGAGTTTACTTGTGCTATCCTATTGTAGGTAGTAAACTGTTCACCATCTTTAAGCTTTTGAAATATTGAAAACAGCTTGACTTACTTCCATTTTTACATTCAAATATATCTAAGGGAGTCAAACATGGTGGTACATGCCTATAATCCTAGTACTTGGGAGGCTGAGATGAAGGATCACAGGCTTGAGGCTAGCTTCAGCAGCTTAGTAAGACCCTGAGCAACTTAGTGAGACTGTTTCAAATTTTTTAAATATATTTTTTAAAAAGCTGGGGTGAAGCTAGGCACAGTGGTACGCGCCCGTAACCCCAGTACTTGAGAGGCTGAGACAGAAGGATTTTTCAGGTTCAAAATCAGCCTCAGCAACTCAGTGAGCCTCACATAAATTTAGTGAGATCCTGCTTCCAAATAAATTAGGGCTGGGGTTGTAGCTCAGAGACAGAATACCTCTGGGTTCATTCCCCAGCACCACAAAAAGAGGGGATGGGTGGAGGGAATTCAAAAGTAGAATGTCCTTGGGTTCAATTCCCAATATCAATCAATTAATCAATCTAAGAATAGACCATGAATCCCATACTAGCAGTTCTCAAAATCCTTGCTTCTCAATGTATGGTCTGCAGCAGTGGCCTCACCTGGAGCTTAGTAGAACCCTAGACCTACTGAATCTAAGTCTGAATTTTAACAAGATCCTCCAGTGATCAATGTGCAACGTGAAGTCTACTCGAGTAGCAGGCATGTAAGTGCTCTCTCCCTGCCAGATCTGGTGCTCAGTAATTCCACCAGTTTTCTCTTCTTCTCTCTCAGTACACTGACTTGTCCAGCAGAGCTCATTCAACACAATTGATGTAGGATTTTTATTTGCCACCCAATATCCCATGCTCATTTATCAACCGAGGGAGTTAAGTCATTTCCATTAAATAAATGTGACCTCGACTGATTTGTGCAGCCCTCAGTTCTGAACTGTACTCTATGTTGTCTCTTTCACCCATGATGTGACACTCAGCTCTCTAATGGAATAAGGCTACCCTGCCTCTTGAGTCCTCAAAGACATGTAATGGAGGTCATTTCTGTCACATACTGTTCGATATGTTGATGCTTTCTCATACCTTTATTGCCTACTAACTGAAGTACAGTTTCTTTCCACTGTTCCTCTTGCCCATGTTCAAATCGCTCCCACTAAGCCCAGGGTAGCGGTGCACACCTCTAATCCCAGGACTTGGAAGTTGAGACAGGAAGATTGAAGGTTTGTGGTTGTGGCCAGCCTTGAAAACTTATCAAGATCAAGATTCTCAGCAACTTAGTGACACCTTGTTTCAAAATAAAAATAAAAAGAATCTGGGGTGTATCTTGGAAGTAGAATGGCCCTAGGTTTAATTCCCAGTACCCCCCCACCAAAAAAAAAAATTGTTCCTACCAATCAGACAACATCTTCTATTACAATGCTCATTTAAACCAACTCTTCTAAAAGTAACAGCTTTTGTTTCAGACTAGTATTGATTGGGCCCAATGGAAGAAACAGTTTAGACTTCATGCTGCCGAAAGATGGTGTCTTCCTGCTTTGCTGTTTGCCCACTCTGTGTCAGGGTGCTCGGAATCAAGGAGCACCTTGGAAAAGAATCGGAGGCATTCTCCCTCCACTTGCTTTGAAAGCCAGCTCAAAGCACATAGCTATTTGATGACTATTCCTGTTACTCATGGGTTTCTGGGCTACATTCAGTGTGTTTTATGAACTAGCTTCACATATTTAATATATTCTCAATGAACAGCGTCATTATAATTAAGTAACTGTCACAATTTCCATTACACACCCCTATTTTAAGGAACTAACCTACATCCATAAAATTTACTCTTGACTCAAATTTGCCATGCCTGAATCCAGAACATAATCACTGCTTTTCATATAAAATTGCATTATGCTCCCCAAATGCTAGTTTACTCATAATACTTTTATGTTCAAGGGAGAAAAGGGGCTATTTCTTCATATAAAAGTGTTCATGTATTGTTTTTCTGCTTTAAAAATAAGGATATAATGCCGGGCGTGGTGGTGCACGCTTGTAATCCCCGCGCTTGGGAGGCGGAGACAAGAGGATCGCGCAGGTTCGAAGCCAGCCTCTCTGACTTAAGAGACCCTGTTTCCAAAAAAATAAAATAGGTCTGGAAGTGTAGCCCGGAGGTAGAAGGGCTTCCAGGAACCCCAGTACCACCAAATAATAAAAATAAAAAAATAAAAAAATAAGGATATAACAAACTTGAAGAAAACTGGGCATAAGAATTGTCACATTAATTGGGCGTGGTGGCATATGCTTGTAATCCCACTATTTGGGAGGCTGAGATAGAAGGATCCGGGTTCGCAGCCAGCCTCAGCTACTTATTGAGGACCTCCCCAACTTAGTGAGACCCTGTTTCAAAATAAAAAATAAAAAATTGGGCTGGGATGTAGCTTAGAGGTAGAATGGCCCTGGGTTCAGTCCCCAGCATCTCACACACACACACACACACACACACACACAAAAAAAAAAAAAAAAAAAAAAAAAAAAAACAGAATTGTCACATTATAGGACTGGTGTATAAACCTGATGCTACATTTTCAAGGATTAGCAATAACGATGGCATTAAATGCTATAAATGACATACTCGTGTAATTATATGTAAATTCCCTAAAAAATAACATGACACATTTTGAGACAATTGTGTCCAATGCCCTAATGGCTTTGTCTAGTGTTTTCCCCCCTCCCAGTGGAGTAGAGGTAGAGAAAGAGAATATGAACATGACACTTTTATAACTGAATTTCCAGATTGGATAGACCATATCATAACAAAACAAAAATGTGCAAAAAAAACTATAAGAACCTTATGAGAAATCTACTCAGGATAAAATACTGTGGTCAACTGAATAATGGTCCCAAATGCTCATGCCTTAATGCCCAGTGCCTGTGTGTATTTTACCTTTTGTGCCTAAAGAAGACTTGCAATGAGGATCTGGAGGTGCAGAAATGATCCTGGATTATCTGATGGACCCAGTGTAATCCCAAGGGTCTTTGCAAGACTAATGCTAGAGGATCAGAGCCAAAGTAGGAGACAGCCAAGTGATGTGGGTCATTCATTAAGAAAGCTTTGGGGGAGAGGGGTACTTGGGATTGAACCCAGGGGCAATCTATCTCCAAGCTATACTCCCAGCTCATTTTATTTTATTTTACTTACTTATTTTTAGCAGGGTCTTGCTAAGTTGCTGAGACTGGCCTTGAACCTGTAAGACTCCTGGCTCACCCTCCCAAGTATGGTTTTACAGGTATGCACCACCACAACCAGCTCCATTAAATAATTTGACTAGGTCTAGAAAGTAAAAAGTCCAGGAAACAGGTGATCCTAGCGCCTCCACAATGCAGGAATCCCTGTTTATATCTAGATTTAAGGGCTTCGGGCCTTCAACACTGTTCAACACAGAATACATTCATGTTGCTTTTCACAGTGAGTTTGTGATAATTTATTATGGCACCAATAGGAAATGAATACAAATAGTTTGGGAAATAAAAAATCCAGAGAAGAAGGGCAGAGAGGAGTCCATTTGTTTTAAACTTTTAGGAATTGCTATGTCTTTCAGAGATATAAATGGAAATTCTTTGAAGGAGCTATTTATTATACATCTTTGAACTGTTTTCATTTCTCAATGATTAATATTTTAAGTATTCCATTATCATTACTGGGAAACCTATTATAGTTTCTATGGTTCCAAAATGCTGTAATATAGTTCTAGAATATACCAGATATCTTCACCCCAAAGTAGTGGGTGCTGGTTTGTACATGCTCCATGGCTGTTCAGGTTGATAAGTAGCTAAACATAGACTTTTTAATTGGGTAGGAAGATTTTTGGAAACATTTTAAAGCAATCAGTAGAAAAGCTCAGCATGGAGGCACACACTTTTTTTTTTTCTTTGCGGGTCTGGGGATGGAACCCAGGGGGATTTGACCTCCGAGCTACACCCCCTGCCCTATTTTTTATTCTTTATTTTGAAACCCGGTCTCACTGAGTTGCAGAGGGCCTCACTAAGTAGCTGAGGCTTCCGCGAACCGCGATCCTCCAGGTCTCAGCCTCCCAAATGCTGGGATTACAAGCGTGCGCCACCACGCCCGGCTAGGCACACACTTTTAATCCCAGTACTTGGGAGACTAAGACCAGAGTATCTCAGGTTCGAGGCCAGCCTCAGTAATTTATTGAGACCCTCAACAACTTAACAAGATCCTGTTTCAAAATAAAAACATTTTAAAAGGGACTGGGGCCTAACTTGGAGGTTAAATGTCTCTGAGTTCAAACCCCAGTTAAACAAAAAAAAATCAATAAGGAGGATGAGTGTTTATTTATGTAAAATCATGGTACTTACTCCCCCATGCCTTTTAAGTAAGCTGCTTCTGATTATGTGCAGCTAAGCACATTAGTTCAACATTGGTAGACATCCTATTTGGTACATATTAGACCGTAAAACCAAATCCCTGTAACTCTGCCTTCCAGTCAAGAAAAAATTTCCCATTCACTGCTCACCCACTCAGAGAGAGAGAGAGAAGAAAGAGAGAGAGAGAGAGAGGGAGAGAGAGAGAGAGAGAGAGAGAGAGAGAGAGAGAGAGAGAGAGGGAGCGCCACACCAACTCTGAGAAAAACCAAGTAACCAAGTGGATAAGTCATCCTGGGTATAAGACCTTGGCACATTCACTTTGTCAAATAATGCTAAGAAAGAACATACTAGGTGTTCGCTTAGATTGTATCATATCGTAAAATTGATAAGTCTCCAACTGACCTTGTCTTTGGTGCTCAACACTGCTTCCTCAACTTTACATATTGTGCCGGCAGTAATTCTAAGTGGGTCACAGTAATTATGTCCTTGAACAGCCTGAACCCTTGCATCCCCGCTGCAGCAGGGAGGCCTGGGCGCCAGCGACTCTGTTGGGAAGAAACAATTACCCTGGATGCTCATCCCTGAACCCTGCATCCTGAGCCACATGCAGATAAAGATCCAGATAACAAAAATACGCGTAGGTAAGTCAATGGCCAAGCAAGAACACCGTCACTCCCCACACAAGGAGAAAGCGCCATGCATTAAAATGCAGGTTTGCCACATTTATGACTTTTAAAAAATGTTTGCACTAAGATTATTTTAATTTTTTTAAACATTTAGTTTTTCAACATTTAGAAAGATATTTCCATCTTTTGCTGAGATTATTTGATATAATGAAACTTTTCCTACCATGAGCTTTTTGGTTTAGATTAATTTAGCAGGTGTATCTTGTGGATCCTTCCTAAAAAATGCACTTGAAAGCAATTCTTAACAGATCTGTTAGCTATGCCCTTACCAGTCACGTAATATTTTCTTTTTGCTGTTATTAAAACTACACTATTAGCCGGGCGTGGTGGCGCCCGCTTGTAATCCCCGCGCTTGGGAGGCGGAGACAGGAGGATCGCGCAGGTTCGAAGCCAGCCGCGCTGGCGTAAGAGACCCTGTTTCAAAAATATAAAATAGGTCTGGGAGTGTAGCCCGGAGGTAGAAGGGCTTCCAGGAACCCCAGTACCACCAAAAAAAAAAAAAAAAAAAAAAAAAAAAAAAAAAAACTACACTATTAGCCGGCCTTGGTGGTGCACGCTTGTAATCCCGGCATTTGGGAGGCTGAGACAGGAGGATCATGGTTCGCAGGCAGTCTCAGCTACTTAGTGAGGCCCTTTGCAACACGGTGAGACCTGTTTCAAAACAAATAATGAAAACTAGGGCTGGGGGTGTATCTTGGAGGTAGAATGTCCCTGGGTTTCATCCCTAATACCGAAAAAAAAAAAAAAATCCAACTACACAGCCGGATGTGGTGGTGCACGCTTGTAATCCCAGCATTTGAGAGGCTGAGACCGGAGAATCGCAGTTCACGGACAGCCTCAGCTACTTAGTGAGACCCTTCATAACTTAGTGAGACCCCATTTCAAAATAAAGAATAAAAAAATAGGGCAAGAGATGTAGCTCGGAGGTTGAATGCCCCTGGGTTCCATCCCCAATACCGAAAAAAAAAAAAATTAACACTATTAAAATTAGAGCACTAGCTAGGTGTCATGGTACATTCCTATAATCTCAGTACTTGAGAGGCTGAGACAGAAGAATAGAAGGCTTGAGGCCAGCCTCAGTAACTTTGCAGGACCCTCTGCAATTTAGCAAGATCCTATTTCAAAATAAAAAATAAAAATTTCTGGGGATGTAGTTTGGAGGTAGAATGAATATCCCTGAGTTCCATCCCAGGTGTCACACACACAAAAAAAGTAGAACATTTACTAGTGTAGAACAAAGTGTTCCCCAAAATGCACTTAAGACACAGGGTCTTGAATTTCACTTACTTGGAATTGATTCCTCCTCGTAGATGTTGACATATACTTTCAATTCTATAAAATATAGAATGATAAATAATTTTACAAATTATAAAATGAAGTTATTGATTTATCTACATATATAACTCTCAAGCATCCTTTTTAGCTTTCTGCTATTTGTTTGTTTGTTTGTTTGTTGTCCTGGAAATTGAACTCAAGTTGCTAATTTTAAAATTTTATGTGACCAAATGAGACTCACCAAACTTTCATAATACAATAAGGCCATCAGATAATTTTTACCAGGCTTTATACTAAATGGATGCCTGTATAGCTGAAAAAAAGCTAAGAGGTGGCTTGAGTACATATGGGTTCTATACTTGAAAACCCTAGCACTATTTGATCATTATGTGTGGCTCTTATCCCTTTTGGCCTTGTAACTTTTTTTGCCTGTGTCTAGTCTCTACTACTGAACTACAAGCACCTAGAATCTAAGTGTAACTAGGTAGCTAGTTATCTCACAATAAGCGTGTACTGCGGCAGGGGAGTAGGCTAGCCCTTCCTTTTGCCTCACGAATTTCCACAGAAAACACCAGATAAAATAAGAAGTAAACTTTGCACTTAGCTGCAGAAGCTAGGACTCCTGCATTTTCTGTTGTTGGCTTCATGGGTCACCAGGATGTTGGCACCAGGAAAACCAGGACTAAAGGGAAAGGAGCAGGAAGATGCAGGATGGGGAGTCTGCAGTGTCTCTGATCATCCAGGTGGATGTGTGGCCTCTCATTCTTTCCACACACATGGGATCAGAAGCATCTCTCCATCCATGGAGGACTGGCCCCAATGGATGAAGCTGGTAGACCATGAGATAGTACACCTGCTTCCATGGCCCGCTGTGTAACTTCTCTCTTAAGTAATTATCACTTAATGTAATGAACCTGAAAGTCTGCATGTCAAGCTTGTTATCTCAGCTGGTAGTGCAGGACTTCTGCCCATGATCTTTTAGGGTAACTGTCCCTCCTCAGGAATCTCTGGGGCTGTTTCGCATGTATTTGTGAATCAGATTGAACCAAAGCTCCTTTGAATCAAGGATTCCCTCCTAAGAATTTACCTCTCTGTAGGACTGTTCATTCAAGTTGCCTCTGTTTTTAGCTCCTCCCTGGTCATGGTTTGATGCTCCAAGGTGACCATTGTCCCCGGCAAAGTTACTGCTGGTTGTGGGGAAGACTCTGGTCAATCTGTGGCTGGCAGTTAGTTTTGCTGGGGCAGAATGCTAGGATTCTCGCTGCTGTGACCCAAATACCTGACACACAGAACTCAGGAAGAAGTTCTGTGTGCTCACATTTTTGGAGATTTCAGTTCATGTTCGGCCAACTTCCAGGCAGGGGCCAGGGCTGCAAGTCCTCAGGGTGTAACTGCAGGTAGCAGAGAGCTAAGAGTCAAAGAACAAGTGCTGTAGCTGGGTGGGCCTAGGCCATCTTCCTGCACCTTCTCTTGCCTCATCTGAGGCCTGACATGCTAACACCCATGACCTGGCAGTCAATTACCACTTCTTCTCTCTTCTTATGTTTGCTGAATGACCTTCCTCATGGCCAAAGTTATATTCAAGCGAGGCTAGAGAGGGGCTGTCGGCATGGACAAGGCTTCTGCCATATCTGCCAAACACCACCTCATTCTCCTCCAGGAAGAGTCACTCTTTTGGAAATTCTATAATCAATGTAGAGGAATCAAGGATCACTTTCAAGAGCTGTCCCCATTCTTGCATCTTGCAAAGGACAGAACAATTGATACTCACTCTAGAAGACCCTGCTCCTGTTTTCCTCTTCTGAAGATCCCAGTGAGAATTCTTTATGCCCTAGAAGCAGTTTTAACAAACAAATCAATTGCTTTGATCCCTGGGGCACTGGATAATCCCGGGTGGAGAAGTGCCTCACCCAGGACTCACACAACCCAGAGGAGCCCTCAGTGTGGTGCTCAAACAAACCCCTGGCCTCACCTGGATGGTCCCAATGTCCTCTGCTGTCACTGAATCACAGATTTAACTCAATCTTTAGCCCAACTTTGTGGTGTTTTAAAACTGTAACCTAACCACCCTCTGCACTTCCTCCCTTGTGCAAGTTTTTTATTTTTCTTTAGGACATTACAAGAGAAATCTTACATGCCCTGATGATCCAGCTGCCATCTCTCATCCTGCTACTCTTTTGAGCTGTGACTGCAGGGTCCTTAGGCCACAGATGGGCCATAGCTCACTACTGCTATTACCACTGCTGTCAGGAGCCACCCAGGCTGCCCTCTATGGCAGGGTGCTGCCATCAGGGCCACTGCCATTACTGCTGTGCTCCTGAGTGTTGATGCTGGAGCCAGTCTTGCCTCAATTGTACCATTGAGAAGGGGACTTACTGTTTTCCCAGAGCCCCTGGTGGAAAGTTTCAGCACCTGCAGTGTTAAAGTAGGAGAGGGCTTCTTCTCATTTGCTTATAACTTGTAATGGTTAACTCCAGAGTAATAAAAATAATATCTAAGACTTACTGACAGCTTACTGTGCACCGTTCTACACATGTTACCTGCATTCATTCATGCAGTAGTTTCTATTTCTACACACTCCCATTTTACAAAAGAAAAATCTGAGGCATCAAATAGTGAATAATTGCCAGAGGTTATGAAGCCAGCAACAAGTAAAGCTGTCCTAGGGCCCCAAGCAGTCTGGCTGTAGAGTGTGTGTCCTTAGTGATGGGCCATCCCAGCCCACGTGTGTATGTGCTGAGCGGCAGCATCATGAGATGCTCCCTTCCAGATGCATGTCCTCCCTTTTGACTGGAGACTGGGTCCTCTTTTTTCTCTTATTTCTTTAAGCATCTGAGACCTCTCTGGAAATTTGGCTATGTTTCTTATCCCCAACCTCCTCCCTTAACCCATATCCTAAGGTGCACCTGTGTTTTAGAACATCAAACATGGACATGGCCTGAGAATTTTTCAGAGAAGCACCTTGTCTTTTTGATAAATTACTGTAAGCCCAGAGATGGAGGAGGAAACTCGTCTGCGTTCTGCAGAGAGATGGACCTGAACCTCCACTCCAGCCGAATGGGATCCCTCTTTTAAAAATACAGATTATTTTGTTATTTTTCTCCAAGAACAAATGGCAATTTTTGGGGGGGGATTGGAGATTGGGCATTCTACCTTCAAGCTATACCCCCATTTCTCTTGTAAAATATTTAAAATTTTTGAAACAGGGTCTAAGTTACTAAGGCCTTGCTATGTTGCTGAAGCTGTCCTTGAACCCGTGACCTTCCTGTCTCAACCTCTCAAGTACTAGGATTACAGGCCTGTCACCATGCTCAGCCAGAAGGCAAACTTTTAATGTTAATTTTTTTTTTTTTTTTTTTTTTTTTTTGCGGTACTGGGGATGGAACCCAGGGGCCTTCTACCTCCGGGCTACACTCCCAGACCTATTTTTTTATATTTTATTTGTAAACAGGGTCTCTTAAGCCAGCTGAGGCTGGCTTCGAACCGCTGCGATCCTCCTGTCTCAGCCTCCCAAGCGCAGGGATTACAAGTGTGCGCCACCATGCCCGGCTTAAAGTTAAATTTTTGATAAGGGTTTTTTGGACTGATTGTTTTTCTTCTCCTATGAGCAATTTTTTTTTTTAAAGAAAAGTACAGAACATTTAAGAGAAGTGGGCCTGATCCACCCATTTTCCTACTTTTGCACTGTTCTTAGCAGATTAAAAAGATGAATTATCTGTAAGGGATGTGGCTGCACTGAGGTCCAGTGCAGCTGGTCTCATAGAACTGGTCAAGAAATGAAATGGCTCGCCTATTGTCCAGTCATCACTTACTCTAGATAAAGAATACAAGAGCAGATGGCATTCTTCTCTACTGTGAGTGAGTTTCCTTCTACATAGCTTCCCTGTGTAGCTCCTTCCCACCTCCACAGCCATCCCCACTGCTGTCTTGAATCGCTTTTACCTTTATACCATTTTGCCTTCAAGCACATTAAATGCAGCTCATGTTATATAAGCCATTATTTATTCTCACATCAAACCACCGCAGGTCACCCACCACATGTTAAAGAGAGAAAACCCATCAACAAATAGGCCCTGTCCATTCAGCTCAATTGACATTTCCATTGTCTTTAGCTGGGGGTCTCTGCATAACAGCTCTACATGGGAGGATGTGGCAAGAACACCCATTGGCTCCTGCCTGGCTTTGCTTCCATAACTGAGCACTGGTTGACCAATGAGGAGGGGTTTTCTGGGCGTGTTTCCCTCCTTTGTCAATGTTAATGCAATGCCAAATGATAAAGATGCCCTTTGGCATTCAACACTCTTAGCCTTTAATAATAAACACTTTCTGCATCTCAAATTGCTGCTATACATGAACAGGTTTTAGTCAACCCCTGAAGCGAACATGCACCTTCTCATTACAGGGCAGCAGTAGTGAGAAAGCAATTCACTAAGCCATAGGGTTGGCAGTCACCCATATTTTCTGCTATGAGTAAATAACTTCAATTGATTTAATCATAAAAGAATAACAGGAAAACTACATTGATTTCCAAATCCCTAATGTGAACATCAGACTCTATTGACTAGGCTGTGTACAAGGAGGTTGTAGCCATTTGTATGAACTCAGGGAACATCAATACTTGATCATTACGCCAACAACAAAAAAACATGACAATTTGGACCTATTTCAAAATGGATTGAAGTAATATTATGCAGGGTGATTGGGCAATCTCGAGTGATATAAGTAATAATACACTACAGTGCTCATTAGGTTAAAAAGAACAAAAATCCATAAATTCTGGCGAACAGTTTTCTTGTTAATTATAATAAGTCATTCACCTTCTCTAGTAGCAGTAATAACACACTAGACCTCTATTTCTATTAAAGTAACCAAATGGGGTTGTCGAAAATTCTTCCATTGCCCATGTACATTTAACTGCTAAGAAGACTTTTGCACACAGAAAATCTCTTTATAAATGGAAAAACTGCAGATTTTGTTTCACCTTTAAAGGAGCATTTCTTCCCCTGACATTGACTGGTCAGTTGGTATTTAAAAGCAAAGTCAACATCTTTAAGAGAAATATTTAGAATTAAAAATGCAAAAAAAAAGTATTCATCATTTTGGTGCAGGAAAAAGCATGTTGGATTGAGGAGTTAAGTAGGTAAAATATTCAATAGAGATTGTCCAAACTAGGACACTGGTAAAAAGAAGACAGAGACAATTCTAATAAGAGGCTGAGGCCACAGTCATAATCTAGGACTATTCCAGGCAAACTGTGGATTGAGGCAAGCAGCTCCTCTTACTAGTTTGAAGTTTCCTCTTCCCCTGCAAAATGAGATAATCTGTAATCTCAAAGATCTCTTGCTTTAAAGAGCTGACTTTAACAGAAAGCAGAGCAGTGGTCGCCAGGAGCTGGAGAAGAAGGTAACATGGAGGTTACTGTTTAATGGATCCAGAATTTCAGATGTGTATGATGAAGAGAGTTCCAGAAACGGTGATGTTTTCAAAACAAAGTGAAGGTACTTAATGCTACTGACCTTAAAATTTATTCAATACCACTGTCTTTAGAAACGGTTAAGAAGATAAGGTTTATGTTTTGACAACTGACTGCAAACCAAATGATTTAAGAATTATTTTAATGCTATCTTTCTTTTGCTAGTTATATTTGATCAGGAACACCTCTTAATTATTGATTGTCTGGATACCAATAGTTTCTCCTTTACTAAGTTTTACTGAGGTGAGCAACAATTATTCTAGTGAGAAATCTTACCTATTGCAGAAAAAAATCACAGGCTCTGCCTTATTTTTTAAAAAAAAAACCAAGTTCCTGATAATGTTTAAATGTGGAGGTTATTGGTGAGGGTAAACACTCATCACATGAGGACAGTTAGTTGTAAAGGACACAGTTCCTAAGTAGCCTTGTACTGCACTCTGTGTGCACCTAGCACAAACGAGGTCCCTTAGGATGCAGGAGTCAAATAAAAAAAGAATATCTGTCCTCCAGTAGTTACAATGATATTACAGGAATGAAATTATACATACCATAACTACTGAGTCATACTTATGGGTACGTAATTGATTCCAAAGTTCATTTTAAAGACTACCGTGGGCTGAGTGCAGTGGCTCATGCCTGTAATCCTAGTATTTGAAAGGTTAAGACAGAAAGGCCATATGTTCGAAACCGGCCTGAGAAATTTAACAAGACACTTTCAAAATAAAATAGAGCTGGGTGTATAGATCAAAGAATATCCCTCGGTTCAATCTCCAGTACCAAAAAACAAAACAAAACAAAACAAAAAAACCACTAGGATTTAGAAAGGATTAAAATCAATGGGGATTGGAGTATTTGGAAGTCATGATGGAGTTTGTAATTGAAAAAAAGGCTCTGAACACTGGGTGTAGTTTGGTCAGGTGAAAGGGGGTCAGTGAGATCTCTAAGCAAGAGAGTGGATACGAGGATGGGCTTGCACACAGGGGCACTGTGTCATCGTCATAGCACATGTGCTAGGAATTGGTGGGAATAGGCTTTGGCTAAGTGACATCTGACATGAGAACACCAGAAAACAATCATTTGGTGTTACATAGCAGCAAATAAATTGCTGTTCCTCTAAGCATGAGAGATTTATACATGGGGTATGGAAGTTTATTTTAAGCAGTGTGGATACTGCATTAAGAAATGTCAAATCAAGCCAGGTGTGGTGGCCCATGCCTGTAATTCCAGTATTTTGAAGGCTGAGACAGGAGGATCAAAGGTTCAAGGACAGCCTCAGCAAGTACTGAGACTCTCAGTAACCTAGTGAGATTCTATTTCAAACCTCAAAATTAAAAAGGGTTGAGGGTAAGCCAGGTGTGGTGGTGCACGCTTGTAATCCCAGTACTTGGGAGGCTGCGACAAGGATAAATTTACAACCAGCCTCAGCAACTTAGTGAGACCCTGTTTCAAAATAAAGAATAAAAAATAGGGCTGGGAGTGTAGATCAGAGGTAGAATGCCCCTGGGTTCGTTCCCCAGTTCTGCAAAAGAAATTTTTAAAGTTAAAAAAAAAAGGGGGCTGGGGGTTATAGAATGCCTCTGGGTTCAATTCCCAGTGCAAATAAACAAACAAACAAACAAACAAACAAACAAGAAATGTCAAATCAAGCCAGTCATGGTGACCCACATCTATAATCCCAGCAAGCTCAAGGCCAACTTCAGCAATTTAGGGAGACCCTGTTTCAAAATAAAAAGAATTAAGGGTATAGGAACAATGTAGAATGCCTCGGGGTTTAATCTCAGTATCCCAACCATACTCTCCCAATCCGTTACAAGTATCCCACCCCCAACCCACATACTGACACAAAGAAACATTGAATCATGTTATGAGAAAGTTATTCCCCCTCTCAATTATTTTAATTATATTAGCAAGACTTTGTCAGACCTCAGGAATGGACTCTTCGTCTGGCAAAATAATCCATCTCTAACTTGGTAATACTGTTTCCAGGGTATTCATTTTAATCTGATCATCTGATTTCACTAAGGGATAATGGTTTTCTTTTTCTGACTGATATGGCATATGCCTTAAAAACAGATTTTCTTTTAAGGAACAGAACAACTAACAAGGTACAAACTAAGAAGTGATACAAGCAGTGCACAGTGTGACAAAAAACCTGCGGGATGGAAGTCAGAAATGGAAAGTGCGGCCCAGAGGAGAAGCCTGGCTTTGAGTCCCCCCTCCGTGGCTCATTAAATCGACCTGGAGAGAAATGCTGTCCCTGGACCTCAGTTTCCTCATCTGTAAAATGAGGGGTCGGGTGAGATGAACTCCCAGGTCTCCTCCACTCACTCACGGTGGCGTGATTAAAGGGCTATTGAGCAGACAGTGACGGGATGAAAGTGCCATTTAAGGAAGATTAGTCTGGCAGCAGCAGGAAGGTGAGACTGGAGAGGAGAAAGCTTGGGGTCAGGAAGGCCAGTGAGGTGGGCGCTGCTGTAATCCAGGAATCGGCCGATAAGGGCCCAGCCAGGATGAAGAGACAGGGAAGACACTTCAGGAGATGATTTGACAGTATTTTATGACTAAATAGCGAAAAGGATTATAAAAACAACCTGGAGCTTTTGAACATGGTGAAGTACACTATAAAAAGCTTTGTATGCCTCTACCACCTTGTACTCCCATTAAGATGTATGGCTACAATGCACCAATTAAAAAAAAAAGAATTTAAAAAAAACCTTCCCTTTTAATAAAATCCGTATGTTGGAAAGAAGAGCTTGCTTAGTTTTGAAAATCTTGAATTTACATTTTCGATGTAAGATACTTACATCGAAAGACTCTTGGGACAGGCTAAATAAAAAACTGCAGCTTAGTTTAAAAGAAAGTTATGGAGATATAGATGTAAGAGTCTCTAGCATTTAAATGGTGAAAAAATTTGCTTGAGAGAATGCAAAGTAAGAAAAGCAGAAAGTCCAATTCTGGAATAAGATTGCTTATTATTAAGGAGGAAGGAGAAACAGAAAGACCAAGAAATGAAACAAAACTAGAGTGCTCAGAACACAAGAAAACCAGAAGAGTGTGGGGTTTTGTAAACCAAGAAAGGATCCATTTTTCAAAAGATGACGACTGGTACTGAAGTGCAGAAAAGAAAGCAAGATCCCTTAGAAGAAAGGCAACGCTTCCGACCACTGCGGCCCTTCAGCCAGGCAGTGAGCATCTAAGGGCTGCAGCTGATTAAGATGGTGGTAAGATGAAGACGTCCCTTAGGAGAGGGGCCGAGGCATAATTATAGAAATTTGGTAGAAAGAAGAAAGAGAAAAATAAGAGCAAAGACAGAAAAATAAAAGCATGAGAAAAGATGCAGATTCAAGAAAAGTTTATTTGAAAAATGTATGAGAAAGCCAGGCATGGTGGTGCGGGCCTGTAATCTCAGTACTTGAGAGGCTGACACAGGAGAATCACAGGTTCAAGGACAGCCTCAGTGAGTAGTGAAACTCATCAACCGAGCAAGACTCTGTCTCCAAATAAAAAATAAAACTGGACTGGGGATGTATAGCTTGAAAGTGGACTGTCTCTAGGTTCAATCACCACTACCTCCCTCCCCCCCACACACAAAAAAAGCAAAAAACACACAAAAAGCAAAAAACACACAAAAAGCAAAAATGAGAAAGCTGGGTGTTATGGCACAGGCCTGAAATCCCAGTACTTGAGAGGCTGAGACAGGAACATCAAAAGTTCAAGGACAGCCTCAGCAACATGATGGTGAAACTCTCAGCAACTTAGTGAGACCCTGCTTCAAAACAACAACAAAAAAATAAAATAAAAAGGGCTGGGGTGGGATGTGAGGGCGATCTGGCTGTGACATCTGTCACCCCATTGATCGCCAGGGTTGATTCGGCTGATCTGGCGGGCTAGGCGGGTGTCCCCTTCCTCCCTCACTGTTATGTGTGCGTCCCTTCCGAAGCCCCAATCTCGGTCGGAGAGGACGACCTTCCCTGAATAGAGGAGAACCAGGACCAGTCTTCGGTCAAGGGTACACGAGTAGCTGCACTCCCCTCCTGGAACCTCCAAACAAGCTCTCAAGGTCCATTTGTGGGAGAACGTAGGGTAGTCAAGCTTCCAAGACTCCAGACACATCCAAATGAGGCACACATGGCAGTCTGCCTTTCTTTTAATAAAAAAGAAAAAAAGAAAAAAAAAGGGCTGGGGTATGGCTATGAGGTGGAACACCCTAGGTTCAATTCCAGTACTCCTCCCGCACTATACATCATATACAAATACATATACATATACTTACACATGCATACACACACACACACACACACACACACACACACATATACATGAAGTTATTTTTGATACTGGAGTGGGATCAAAGGCTCTTGGGAAGAGAAACACAGAAAGTTCTAGAGAGCAATGTGAGATAGATTGTAGATTCCACATTTAAAGTCAAAATGATGAACATGGCCGAGCCTTGAGTCACCAAAGGTCCCTATAATTAACTTCAAAAGAAAGAATCCTCATGTTTATTTTGTCTTCCCTAACACATCTCTATGGAGGTTAGGTGCAAAAGAAACTAAAGATTAAGTCTAGTGTTCATGCTAGTCAACTTTACGACACCATAACAAAATACCTGAAATAATCAACTTATAAGAGAAATCATTGGGCTGCGCTCACAGTCTTGAGGCTCTAGTCCAGGAAGGTCATCCCCTCTTCCTGTGACAGGGCAGTACATCACCTGAGAGCACAGGCAGAGAAAAATCATCTACCTCATGGCCAGGAAGCAAAACAGAATGAGGATGGGTCCCACATTCTCTCCCTACGAGAATGCCAATGCCAACTGAGACATCTTTTCATCTCAGTTGGCCTCAGGGTTAGGATGGACACACTCTTTTCCTCCATCAACTCTGGCACCTTCTGGCTTCCCTGTTCTAGCCGCTGAGGTGTACAGTCAGGGCACTCACATTGTCGAGCCATGGGTCCACTCACCACCCTGGGCAGGATTAGCAAACGCCATTTGAGTGTTTCCCATGCGCTCTGTGGTTATAGTACTTAACTTCAACAGTGTGTGTGTGTGTGCCTTTCCAGAAGCTGCAAAATATTATAATCAGGGCCCTTGACTTAGGTCAGAAAATAAATTCAGATGCTATGGAAGAATCTAAAAATAGAGGGACCAGATTGTCATTCTGTGAATTCGCGAGGAATTCCTTGTACCAAAGCTTTATAATTCATTTACCTGAACACAAAATACCAGAAGACACTGTTCAGATGCTATGAAGCCTCTAGGAAGGTTTTAGAGTTGACATATGTTATTCCCTAAAACAAAGAGAAAATAGAAGAATATCAAATTTTCAATTCTGAATATATGACCTAAATTCAGTGTTAGGCAATATATCATATTAAAAACAGACTGTTAGCATCATAAAATCCTGACTCTTCTCATTGTTAGTGCTTGACCTTTTAGACCTCCGAGCTATACCCCATACCCTATTTTTTATTCTTTATTTTGAAACCGGGTCTCACTGAGTTGCAGAAGGCCTCACTAAGTAGCCAAGACTGTCTGGGAACCACAATCCTCCCGTCTCAGCCTCCCAAATGCTGGGATTACAAGCATGCACCACCACGCCCAGCTAGTGCTTGACCTTTGACAGCTTACTTAACTCTCTAAGATCTGTTTTTTTATCTGGAGGATGAGAAACCTAATTGATTTGACTTATTGGGGGATTAATATATATATACAGACTCAGCACAGTGTTGACACATGGTAAGCTCTATGTATCTGTCACCTACTTTAGATCTGATGGACGGGTGAATGTAAACTCAAAGTGAAGTTAGAATTGGATCGGAAATATAAGTAAATTATCTCTGGAGGGTTGTCTTAACCTCTCTCCAGAACCCACATCACTGACTTTGCCTTCTTTCACACACATGGCATTTGCTATCATTTGTTATCATTTGTTCATAACTTACTGCAGTCTTCCCTGTCAAGTATGGGAATAACTTAAAGGTAGGTAGAACTTTCATTAGTTCTGTGTATATATGCAATTAAAGATAATTGTGTTTCCAAGTTTCTAACAGATACTGATCTTTGAGACCAAGAACAAGAACTCTTGGTGATTGCTGGAAATTCTACAAAGCACTGGTTACTCTACCATAGTCCAGCATCGATAATGCTCTGGACTTATTACACTCTTTACTTATTATGTCATGGCATGGGCATGGCTTGTCCCCTTGAGAACGCAGGCTGTTATTTGATTCTCAGTGTAACTATATTGAAAGGTGGTATGACTTTTAAGATGTGATCAGGTTATGGAGGCTCCTCCCTCATGAACAAGCGAATGAACAGGGTGAGAGCCAAGGAGGTAGTCAGGGTGGAAATGATTCTACCCAACTACTTCATTCATGCTTGGATTTCAGAGTTTGGTACTGATTTGTCATGGGTACCTATTACAATCATGACCTATTAAAGTAATGATTGTCATTAATTTAATTTTCTGAGTAACTAAGAACACAAATCCTTTGGGGTTAGCCCCTTACTGAAGACATTTTTTATGATAAAGGTGTAGAGAATTCATTATGATATCAGACTGTTACAAGGTCCACAACTCTGTAGGAGCCATGAAGGTATCTCACGCTCCAGTCTGAACATAGCTATACTTTTTTTTCTGTGACATCTTTAACCGATATCTCTCTTCTCTTGTATGTTGCTGTTACTATTGCTATTACTACATCCACTAGCCTTCTCCCTTCCTCTCTCTTCAATCTAGTTTGCTTAATCAACAATGATTTATTGAACACCTATTTTGTGGCTTTAAATCTGCCATAAACTTGGAAAGCAGGTGTCTCAGCTTGTTGGCTTAAAAAAAGAGAAAACAAATTTGAGTGGGGGCTCATTTATTAGTAAAACAGCCATACTTTAGCGCATGGATTTTGGAGACCCACTTTGATGCAGAGTGAACTAGGGGACATCTCACTTTAGCAGTTTTCTAGAGAACAGAGTTGATCAAAAATTAAACTGAATAATTGAGCAGAATTGATTGAATAAGTATGATCTGAATGAACTGGCAGCCTCTAAAAAAAAGGGAGTCGATAGCCAAGTCAATGAAAGGATGCATTCCGCAGGGACACCAAGTTGCAATGTGGCCTCTTCACGTCTCTCTTCTTGATTCTGCCATTAAAGTGCATTATTTTCTTATACTAAATCACTGAAGAGGTCACTAGGATAATAGAGGAAAACAAGGCAGAGGGATTGAGGAAAAACAAGAAAACCATAAAACCATCCTTTGCAGAGACAAATGGCACAATATAGCCAAGAAATTAACATTTTTTCCATTTCTTTAGCAAGAAAAAGAGAAGCCAGTTAACACAACATTTCTCATGAATATTTTTATAGTTATAGAATAGGCAATGTAATTCCTCCACAGTGATAGATTAGAGATTTATTTTATCTAAAATATAATAATAATTCACATAAGAGTGTTTAGGGTAATAAACATACATCATTAATTTCGACCTCAGAATTATGAGTGATTAACTTTCTATTTCTGAAAACCCATAGACTCTAAACTATTGGAAATGAAAATAATGTGTCATTGATCTGAGCAGCCTTTTAGAATATAGAAATAATGATCTGAGGGATTTCTAATTACCTAACTCCAATAAGAGCCCCCAAGAGCTTTTAAAAGAAATAAATAAGTGGAATACGACCCAATATATAAAAGGTGTCTGAAAAAAATGTGATGTGCTTTGGGCAAATTTAGATTCTATAGTAAAGAGTCTATCAGAGATGTTATGAACCGAGTCTCTTTTGCCTCCAAGGAGGCTGGATAGAAAAACTTTCAAGAAAAGCAGATGAACGCTCTCTACGGGGAATTTGATTCATGAGTAAGTAGTATGCAGCCATCTTCGTGGCTACAGTTTTATTATCTGCATATGCCTGCTAGTGTGGGAAGTCATAAACTCACCACCAAATGACACCAGAGACAAGCTGCGCACAGGCTGCCTTTTCACCCCATCTCCATTTGTGTGTTAAACAGCTGAGGTGATGGGCTTTTTTCCCCCTCACACCTATAAGCCAAAGTCATTGTCTTGTCAACGCATAATGATTTTAGTATTTTGGAGTGCCAGCCACAAGATTTTTTCCATTGTGTAATGGATCAGTAGCTGTATCCATAGGCAGCCTAACTAGGGAGGGGAAAGAGAGAGTAAAGGAAATTGGGTCGAGGACAAAGGAAAGAAAAGGAAATTCCCCCACTTGGGATGCTGGACCCACGTCCCTTTCAGCACAGAGCTCCTTAGGCCCCAGGCAAGCTATTTGGTTTCTCCTTCAATGTGTTCAGAGCCTCGAGGCTCATCAAAATGGCAAATATTTTTGAGTGAGCCTCTCACCCCTCAAATTTCTGAGAGCTGAGCCCTGCAGGAAGCTGATACTCTGTACACCCACCTTCAGGCTCCTCTGGCAGTGTTTCCCTAAGCCCACTTTTGTCTGGTTTCTAATCCATCGGGTATTAATGTTAATCTGATATTTCTGAAGTGCTTAGCGGTGCTTGTGCATAAAAGGGGCTGAGGACAAGCAGACTGAAGGACTGGCTGTGGATCTGACAGGAATTCACATTTTGAAAAACAAACCTACTTACCTGAAAGTGCCAAATAGCCATCATATGTTTCTCTAAAATAAGAGCAATATATAAAGAATTTTATAAGATGGTGACACTAATTTCCATGTTTGCGGCACCATTTTAGCACTCCCCATAAACCTGTAGTGGCTTTAACAGAAATATGGCTAGATGTGGCATATTTTATTCTTCAGCATGCAACCTTAACGAGTAGAAACTTTAACACGGTCTTAAACAGTCCCTGCCTCCAAACTTGGTGAAACATTTAATACACACACAACTCACAATCTACCTTCAGTATTTTGATGATATAATATCCAGTTATGTTTTACAGGATCAGGACTGGTATAAAAAGCCACAGTGTAATGCTCAGGGTGATAGTTGCTGCCTAAATTACAGCCCAAATATGGTGAGATCTGCACATCTCCCAGATGCACCACGCCTGGTCGTTTCACCAAAGCAGCTTCCTTTTTTTTTCTTTCTTTTTTTTTTTTTTTTTTTTTTTTTTTTTTTTTTTTTTGGTGGTACTGAGGTTCCGGGAAACCCTTCTACCTCCGGGCTATACTCCCAGACCTATTTTTATATTTTCATTTGGAAACAGGGTCTCTTAAGCCAGCACGCATGGCTGGCTTCCAACCAGCACGATTCTCCTGTCTCCACCTCCCAAGCGCGGGGATTACAAGCGTGCGCCACCAGGCCCGGCCCTACCAAAGCAGCTTTCTATGGGACCTTAGCACAGTGAGCTTCCAGGTGATGATGCCCACCCTGCATTTTCAGTCAAGCTGTCATCTGGATCTTTCCTGGTGACTATGTTAAAGTCTCTATACTTAAGCATGTTCAAGGTAAGGTGAGGTTTTTAAGTTCTTATTCTTCTCTGAAATGAAATCTATGGATGGAGCCCAAAGATGTCCCCTAGGAAGCTAACGTCTATGTAAACAAGGCTGAAGTATATATGTTAAAATGCATCAAAGAAAACATATTTATCCTGCTGCATTTAGAATGAAGCTGTTTCTTTTTAAAAAAAATTAGAAAATTTAAACAAGTTAAAAAAGAAAAATGAGGTCAGGGATGTAGGTCAGTGGTAAAGTACTTACCTAGCATGCATGAGGTCCTGGGCTAAATAGATGGAGGAAGAGAAGGAGGAGGAGGAGGAGGAGGAGGAGGAGGAGGAGGAGGAGGAGGAGGAGGAGGGGGACAAGTACGAGATGTAAAGATAATCACATTTAATCTTGGGTGCTTATCTTTTGAGATTATCTACATCTATATATTTATATCTATCTATCTATACTATCTCTCTCTCTCTCTCTCTCTCTCTCTCTCTCTCTCTATATATATATATATATATATATATATATATATATATATTGCAGTACTGGGGGTGGAACCCAGGGGCATTCTACCTCTGATTTATACTCCCAGCCCTATTTTTTATTCTATATCTTGAAACAGGGTTTCACTGAGTTGCAAAGGGCCTAAGTAGCTGAGGCTGTCCGCGTACTGCGATTCTTCTGTCTCAGCCTCCCAAATGGTGGGATTACAAGTGTGTGCCACCATGCCCATCTTGAGATTATACTAATGTAATTATATAGCTGATATTTATATGGAGACAACAATGAAATACATTTGACTTTAATTCAACTGCATGTCATTATTATTTATCTATTGGTACCAGATACTGAACCTTAGAGGCATTTTATCTCTAAGCTACACCCCAGCCCTTTTTAACATTCTGAAACAGAGTCTCCCTGAGTTGTTGAGGGCCTTGCTAAATTGCTGGGGCTGGCTTCAAATCTGCAATCCTCCTGTCTCAGCTTCACAAGTACTGGGATTATAGGTGTGCACCACTCTGCCTGGCTTAGATACATGTTTTTACTTAGTTGTAATGGCTGTACACACAATTCATTTCCTTTCAAAATATCTGACAAAAACAACTTAAAGGAAGAAAAATATTTGGGCTCACAGTTTCAAAGGCTCAGTTCCTAGACAGCTAGCTCCTAGGCAGAAAATATGGTGGCAGCAGGGCATGGCAAAGAACAGTTGCTGGGTTTATGGAGGAGAGATGCTGAGAGAAAGAGACAGGCATATCTGATCCCCAAGGACACTCCCCCACCTGCCTCCTTTAGCTCCGCCCCGCCTGCCTGTGGTTACCACCCAGGAAGTCCTTTCCAGTGATTAGTCCATCAGGACTAACCTGCTGATGAGGGGGAACCTCATTCAGTTATTTCACCTCTGAGCACTCCTGTATCGCCAGCACTTGAGCGTTTCTAGGGATAGTCTATATCCAAGCCGTAAGACACAACTATGTAAAAGAACTTGATGCCATGGTACTGCATAGTCAAAACATGTTAGAACGGCAAGTTTTATGTGTGTTCTACCGTTGTCTAAAAAAATACACATTTAAAAAATGAGATTCTAAAGATGATACTACTTTGTTACTTGTTTGTGAAGCTAAGGTATTACTAATCTTTCTCCAAGCAATATTGAAAAACACATTACATTTTTCTTTTTCAGTGCTGAGATGGAACTTGGTCTTTCGTGCTTGCTAGACAAGTGCTATACCATGAACCACAGCCCTGCCCCAACATTATCATCTAATCACCATCAATGGCTGGAAAATATTCCACAGTTTGAATATATGTACGTAAGCTCAGGGATTCTCACTCTAGCTGAAGAGTGAAATCTCTTGGAAAGCTTATAAAACAAATACCAAGCTGGGCGTGGTGGCACACGCTTGTAATCCCAGAATTTGGGAGACCAGAGGATTGTGGTTGGCGGACAGCCTCAGCTAGTTAGCGAGGCCCTTTGCAACTCACTGAGACCCTGTTTCAAAAATAAAAAGACTAAAAATTAGGGCTGGAGGTATACCCCGGAGGTACAATGACCTTGGGTTCCATTCCCAGTACCAGAAAAAATTAAAAATATATATATATATAAATATAAAACAAATACCAGTCTGAGCGTGATGATGTGCACCTATAATTCCAGTATTTGGGAGGCTGAGACAGGAGGATTGCAGGCTCGAGACCAGCATCAGCAACTTAGTGAGACACTCAGCAACTTAATAAGACCCTGTTTCAAAATAATATTATTGTTAAGCCGGGTGTGGTGGTGCACACTTGTGATCCCCGCGCTTGGGAGGCGGAGACGGGAGGATCGCGCAGGTTTGTAGTCAGCCTCGCTGGCTTAAGAGACCCTGTTTCCAAATAAAAAAGTATAAGAGTAGGTCTGGGAGTGTAGCCCGGAGGTAGAAGGGTTTCCAGGAACCCCAGTACCACCAAAAAAAAAAAATAAATAATAATAATAATAATAATAATAACAATATTATTATTATTGTTGTTGTTGTTGTTGTTAATAATAAAGGGCTGGAGATGTAACTTAGAGGAAGGATGCCCCTGGGTTCAGACCTCAGTACCACGAAAATATACAACACAAAACAGATAACCAGGTCTTAATTCATGAAAGTCTGATTCAGTCAGTCTAAGAAAGGACTTGTACCTTATTAGTTTTTTTCTTTTTTTCCAGTTTCCCAAGTGACTCTGGTAGTCAACAAATCATGGTAAACACTGACAAAATGATCTTTTCTTACTTAAATAATTTCCTGGTATTTACAATTCTGTGTAACTCTGAAAAGTTAAGTCCAAAATGATTTTTGTGGCAAACCTCTATGGTTATATAACTCATGCTGAGTTACATAACTTTACTTATCAGTTAAATCAGAACAGTTCTGAAAGTCAAAAGTGGCACCCAAAACAATAGAAATGTGAGCCTGCCTCATCTATTCCAAACTGGGTCATAGATGGTCGCACTATTCAAAACGCATATAAACTTTTAAAACACTTGGTAGTTATTACCTAAATGCTGCCCCAAAACACCATTCTAATTACATCATCAGGTTTTTTTGTTTTGTTTGTTCATTTGTTTTTGTGGTACTAGGTGTGGAACCCAGGGCCTTTCTACCTCCAGGCTATATTCCCAGACCTAGGTTATATGTTATTTGGAAAGAGGGTCTCACTAAGTTTCTGAGGCTGGCTTCGAATCTGTGCAATCCTCCAGTTTCAGCCTCCCAAGCGCTGGGATTACAAGCATGGGCCACCACGCCCAGATCACATCATCAGTTTTTTAAAGTACCACAATAATATTAAAAATTGTATTTATTTTAAAAATAGTTATTGAACACCTACTATATGTTATCTTGTGCCAAGTATGATGGATAAGTGCAAGAAGAAAGCAACAGTTTCCTTTCCATAATGTTAGGGATTAGAGGCATTCTAAAAGTGCCTGGTACTATAAATATTATCATTTTATTTAATCTTTATAAATGGCATTTTGTTTTGTTTTTATTTATCACCAGTAAAATTAAACATAATATTCATTAATTTTTTTTCTGCTTTCATAATCATAGTATTATATCTTTTCCCATTTTACTAATATACGTGGATAAAGTATTTTTCCAGTTTATAACTTGTTTAAAATTTGTTTATGGTGAGTTTTGATAAAAGAGTAAAAATCTTGAAAAACCGGGGCCCGGGTCGCAAGGCCCCGGGAGAAGCGGGGCCCAGGCGGCAGGACCCTGGGCCCCGGGCGGGGGTCGCGTGGGGCATGCCGGACCCCCGGAAAAACCAGGGCCCTGGTCGCAAGGCCCTGGTCCCCGGGCTGGGGTCACACAAGACACATCAGACCCCCGGGAGAACCAGAGCCCGGGTCGCAGTGCTACCGAGTGTCTGATCCTACAATCTCCTCAAACCTCCTCACACATACTGTATTCTTATTTTAAAAAAAAAGAAAAGAAAAAGGAAAAGAAAAAAGAGAAAAATATTGGAGAGGTGTCAAGAGGGTCGTAGTGGCTGCCAGGATACTGGAGATGCAGACAAAACTTATCCAACTGAAATGGAACTTTTGGAAAAATTCCCCGTGAAGGAGGACTGTTTCTTTTCTACATTCTTAAGAATCCTGGACATCACCTGTAAGGAGAGAGTTTAGAGGAGACCTAGGAGAAAGGCGGTGTTGGAAGCGGTTGCCGTGATGGTGGTGGAGACTTGTATTCGGGAGAGGCAGAAATCTGATCCTACCAACCTTATCTTCTGGAGAAATTACCCCAAACGTCAAATACTACCGTTGCGCATGCTTAGGAACACTGGACAACAATGCAGAGTGTTAAAAGAGCTTGGGAAAGATTTGAAATGGTGGAGGCAGTAACAATGGCAGCGGCCAGTACTTAGGGGAGGCAGAGATCTGATGCATTACACCTGGAAGTTTTGAAGTAATGACCCCAGAGGCAGAATGCTACCATCACGCACCCTCGGGAATGTGGGACAACCTGCTGGGTGAAGAGGGTGCTGAGGGGTGAGGCCGGTGACAGGGACAGCAAAACCGGGATTGGAGCCTGCCATGAGGAAATGCCAGTGCTGGGGCCTCCGAGGCCAGGATAGGAGCCTACTGAGGGGTTAGTCTGGTGCCGGGACCTCCAAAGCCGGGATTGGAGCCTGGCGAGGGGTTAGGCCCGTGCTGGAGCCAGCGAGGCCGGGATCAGAGCCTGCCGTGAGGCAAGGCCGGTACTGAGGCCTCTGAGGCGGGGATCAGAGACTGCTGATGGGATAGGTTGGTGCCAGGGCCAGCAAGGCCGGGATTGTCGCCTGCCATGAGGCAAGGACACTACTGAGGCCTCCGAGACTGGGATCGGAGCCTGTCGAGGGGTTAGGCTGGTGCTGGGGCCAGTGAGGCCAGCATCAGAGCCTGCTGTGAGGCAAAGCTGATGCTGGGGCCTCCAAGGCCGGGATCAGAGCCTGCCAAGGGTTTCGGCTTGTGTCAGGGTCAGCAAGGCCGGGATTGGAGCCTTCCCTGAGGCAGGGCCGGTGCTGGGGCCTCCGAGGCCTGGATTGGAGCCTGCCGAGGGGTAAGGCCGGTGCTGGGGCCAGCGAGGCAAGGATCGGAGCCTGCCATGAGGCAAGGCTGCTACTGAGGCCTCTGAGGCTAGGATTGGAACCTGCCGAGGGATTAGGTCAGTGCTGGGCCCAGCAAGGTCGGGATCAGAGCCTGCCATGAGGCAAGGCCACTACTGAGGCCTCTGAGGCTGGGATTGGAGCCTGCCGAGAGGCAAGGCCGGTGCTGGGGCCTCTGAGGCCAGGATCGGAGCCTGGTGAGGGGTTAGGCCGGTGCCGGGGCCAGTGAGGCCGGGATTGGAGCCTGCTTTGAGGCAAGGCCGGTGCTGGGCCTTCAAGGCCGGGATTGGAGCCAGCCAAAGGGTTTGGCCAGTACGAGGGCCAGCAAAGCCAGAACTGGGGCCTCCCATGAGGCAAGTCTAGTGCTGGAGCCAGCAAGGTCAGGATCAGAGTCTTCCGGGTGGCCAGGCCACTACTCGGGCCGTCAAGAGTGAGATCGGAACTTACAATGTGGCATGCACAGAGAAATATCACTGAAAATAAAAACCAGATGCTTCCCCTAATTAGCAAAAACTAGGAGGAATGGGGTAACAGGAGGTTGAGTTATAGAAAGGGCCCTATAGCGAAGCAACTAAGGTGACCAATCAGAGGGGATGGGATGGGGAGGATGGAACCTCTTTAAAACTAAGGAGGTACGTAAACAAATGTATCAAAGATAATCACCAATCAAGCATGGGATCAAGGGAGGGGGAGGGAATGGGATGGGGATTGGATGAGGGCTAATTGGATGATGTGTGCTTGTATATCCTCTCAAGTCTTGTATTCCAATGTGATGTATGATTATAATGCACCAATACAAATATTAAAAAAAATAGTAATTAGCTGGGCATGGTGGTGCACACTTGTAATCCCCACGCTTGGGAGGCTGAGACAGGAGGATCACACAGGTTCGAAGCCAGCCTCAGCTACTTAGTGAGGCTCTCAGCAACTTAGTGAGACCCTGTTTCCAAATAAAATAGAAAACAGGTCTGGGAGTGTAGCCCTGAGGTAGACGGCACCTGGCTTCCACCCACAGTACCACAAAAAAATATATATACAAAAATAAAAAAGAGTAAAAATCTTGTCATTGTTGTTGGTACTGGCATTCTATCTCCAAGCTATACTCCATCCCTTTTAATTTTTATTTTGAAACATGGTCTAAATTGCTGAGGCTTGCCTTGAACTTGTGATCTTTCCATCTCAGTGAAGATTAAAACTTTTGTATACACATACCTAAGCTAGGCATGGTGGCACACATCTGTGATCCCAGTACTTTGGAGTCTAAGACAGGAGGGTCAAATGTTTGAGGCCAGCTTCAGCAACTTTAAGAGACCCTATTTGAAAATTAAAAGGGTTCGGGGTGTAGCTCAGAGGTAGAATGCCCTTGGTTCAATCCCCAGCACCAAAGTAATAACAATAATAATAACTTAATACCATAACTCATCTTTAATGCATAATTAATAATTTTGGTATAAAAAGAGGTAAGGGACTTACCTTAATGATCCAAATAATTAAGCAATTACTCACTAGCATCTATTGAAAAAAATTATTTCCCCCGCTAACTTGAAGTGCCATCACTGACTGGCACATTATATATTCTCATCTACATACAGATCTGTTTCAAGGAATTCCATTATGTTCCTTTATCTTATCTGTTCTCATAATACTATTTCACCAATTTAGTTATTTGGTGGTATGCTATGTTTTAGTATCTGACTGTCCAAGTCTTCTCATCATTTTCTTTTTTTTAAATATTTTATTGGTTACTCTTTTGCAATTAATTTTCCAGTAGCTTTCAGGGGCACATTGTCTAGTTCTCACAAAAATCAACTAGAATTTTATTATTATGTGTATATATATACACACTAATATATACTAACTTATATATAAACTAACAAATATTAATTAATATATATGTATATATGTATATACAAATATAAACAAATATATAACAATATATACAATATATAACATATATAAACAAATATATATGTATATGTATATATACATACACATACACACATATATATACATATATACACATATATATACACATATGTATACACACATATATACATATATATATATATATATATGTATACACACACATATACATATATAAGCAGGCTTAGGGGTGAGAGGAGACTCTAAGTTACCATTTTGGAAGTTGGAAGTTTGAGCTGCCTGTGAAACATGTAAGCAAACACATCAAGTGGACAGTTTCTATACTGGGATGGTGTTTTTGTGAGTGGTTTGGATAGAAAATATAAATTTAGGGATTGTGCCAACTTTCTGTCACTATGACAAAATACCTGAGATAAACCACTTAAAAGGAGGAAAGGTTTATTTTGGCTCATAGTTTCAGAGGTTTCAGTCCATGGTTACCTACCTGTTCTTGATCCTTTGGAGCCTGTGGTGAGGCCGGTAAGAGAACATGGCCCAGGAATGTTCACCTCATGGCAGCTAGGAAGCAAAGAGGAAGGGGCTAGAGTCCCAATGTCCCCTTCAAGAGTGTACCCCAATAACCAGATCTTCCTTCCACCAGACCCCACCTTCCAAAGGTTCCACCTCCACCCAGTAGTGCCAAAGGCTGGTGATTAAGCTTTCAACATGTGGGCTTTTGGGGGATGTCTCAGAACCAAACTCTACCAGGGAACACCAACACACAGATGGTGGTTGGGATTATACAGGAAAACAAAACTGCCTGGAAATGAAAATAAACATTAAAAAGCTTAGACTCTGAGAAATCTCAATATGGAATAGTCAGGATCAAGTTGGAGTCAATGCAAAAGAAATTCACTTAGCAACGAATCAAAAGTTTTAAGAGAATTTGAGAACATGAACAAGGAAGTGAAGGCTTATATAATTTATTCTTTAATTTTGAAATAAGGTCTCGCTAAATTGCTGAGGCTGGCCTCGAATCTGTTATCCTCCTGTTCTGAGTCTCCCAAGTACTAAGATTATTGGTTTATAGGGTCCTCCTGGTGATTCTTACCCTCTATAAAAATCTTAAGCATTTTATTACATTTCTAATGTGTTCTACTGAAAAGAATGATTTCCTTACAAGCAATTCCTCTGGTGGAATGCAATTCCCCCATCCCCAATTGAGATAGACTCTCTAGCTGAGTCATTTATACAGACTTTCCTGTGGGGCTCAGAGGCTGTGATGGTTCATCTGAGTTGTCAACTTGGATACAGAGACGTCTAGGATTAACAGACTGCATGGTGTGTTGGCGAGATGATTGGCATGTGGAACACCAATTGAGGAGGAAGTCCCGCCCTGAGTGTGGGCAGCACCATTGCATAGCCTGGGGACCAAGACAGAACAAAGGCAAGAAGAAGGGGAAATACGTGAAGGCAAGCTCCCTCTTTCCTGAGCAGGTGTGTCTGCTGCTGCTCTCGCCCAAGGACATCAGATTCCAGCTCCTTCTCTCTTCCAACACTGACTCTCAATGATTCTCTGGGAAGTTTCCATGCCTCTCAGTCTCTACTGGGGCTCCGTATTGGTCCCTTGTGTTCTGAGTCTCCAGCTTCTTGGACTGAGCAGCTACTGGCTCCCCTGGCTCTCCCGTGTGTCAGTGGCTATTTGGGGACTTCACAGCTTTTGAATGTGTAAGCCATTTGGGCCCCCTTCTGTAATATGTATATCCTGTGGTTTGGGTTTCTCTAGAGAACCTTGACTGATACAGAAGCCCTTGACCAAGTGGCCTCTCTTCATTTGAACTGACCATGATCCCTCAGACACCTCCCAGGCTCCTGTACCAGTCCCTGGTGCCAGGTAGGCACCTCATTTTTATTTTTATTTTTTTCTTGGCACCTCATTTTTAATTCAACAAGGTATATTGCTGAGATTTTGTAATTAATGCTGCTATTGGTGATTCTTGTTTACTGTACTTTGCTACATTGGTGTAAAATTGGGGTTGTTTGCAAAAGGATCCATGGGAAATAAATGGCATTAGAGTTAAACTAGTGGGGAAAGATGCATAGCATAGTCTATGGCTGTGAGATGTGACCTGGTCATAGTCTCTATGACAGAGGGACAATATAGATAGCCAATGCCACAACAGCTCTGGACCGTCCACTGTGGTAATCAGTTTCTTAGGTTCATTTGGTCATTTCTTTTTTAACAAACAGTGACTGGGTGGCTCCAGTGTACCAGGCTATGTTCTGGGCACTGGGAGTACTGCAGACACAGTATTGACCAGTATTGGGCAACACTCTAGTGTTGACCAGACAAGAAACAAATAACACATCTGACAAATGAAAATCAAATCAAATGACAGAGTAAGAATGATAGGGTATACTCAGTCTGGGTTGAACAGGCTTCCTAATCAAGTGCCTATGAAACAGCCAGGAACTCCCAATGAAAATCAGAACCACTTGGGATTAAAAGATAAAACCTCTCAGGGGAAATAAGACAGCCAAGCTAGCTGTCGGTCTTACAGGATCGGCAGCCATACCAGAAAATTAGGGAGTGAGCCAATCACCAGTTTTGGTAGAACACACCTGTAATCCCAGTAATTGGGAGGCTGAGAAAGAAGGATCAGAGGTTTGAGGCCAACCTCTGCACCTTAGGGAGAACTTGTTTCAAAATTAAAAATATATCTTGGGTTTTTTTTTTTGTGTGTGTGTGTGTGGGTCTGGGGATGGAACCCAGGGGCATTCTACCTCCAAGCTACAACCCCTGTCCTGTTTTTTATTCTTTATTTTTGTTTGTTTGTTTTGTTTTGTTTTTCTGATGGTGGTACTGAAGTTCCTGGAAACCTTTCTATCTCCAGGCTACACTCCCAGACCTATTTTATATTTTTATTTGAAAATAAGGTCTCTCAAGCCAGCGAGGCTGGCTTCGAACCAGCGTGATCCTCCTGTCTCTGCCTCCCAAGCGCGGGGATTACAAGCGTGCGCCACCACACCCAGCTTTATTCTTTATTTTGAAACAGGGTCTCACTAAGTTGCAGAGAGCCTCACTAAGTAGCAGAGGCTGTCCGAGAACCGTGATCCTCCTGTCTCAGCCTCCCAAATGCTGGAATTACAAACATGTGCAAAATATACATAAATATATGTATTTTTAAAAGAAGGTCTGGGAGTATAACTTGGAGGTAGAACACCCTGGATTCAATCCACAGTATCCCCCCTACCCAGAAAAAAAAAAAAAAAAAGTGGACCAATATTCAAGGCCTTGGGAATAACATTTCAGGAAATGGGAGGCTGGAAAGTCAGCTCAGCATTTGAGATCATGTGGTCATAAATGGCCAAGAAGCAGGAGCCTGACAGAGCAAAATCACTAAGACAAGGCCACCGAGACAGGATAACATTCTGCCCCATTCTGAAAATAACGCCAGAAACATTCCTGGATGATAAGGGGTAAATTCCAGATGGTGAGGAGCAAACGGATGTATAGAATAGTCACTGAAGTAACAGCTCCACTTACCTCATAGCATAGTAAACAGCCCTAGGCAGAGACCTAAGATGGTAATATCACATTTGACACATGAAGAAGCATGAGAAAGAAGAGCCCGGGGGCAGGAACGCACCACCCCACATGTGATGACAGCAGGAGACTGAGCTTCTACTGGCTGGTGGCATCCGTGTAATCCCAGTACTTGGGACGGTGAGAAAGGAGGATCGCAGGTTCAAGGCCAGCCTCAGAGACTTAGCAAGAACCTATTTTGAAGTTTTAAAATGTTTAAAGGGCTGGGGTATAGTTCAGAGGTAGAATGCTCCCGGGTTCGATCCCTAGCACCAAAGGGAGGGACAAAGGGAGACAGAGAGAGGGAGTCCCTGCCTACCCCATAGATGCCATAAAAGCGGTACCCTTTGTTCTTTGCTTGTGCTGGCCTGACACTCTCAGTCTGGTTCATGCTGAGTCTCCTTTTTGTCGCTGGGTCAGAAGTTCTTGTCTCTCTAATCGACGAGGTCATTCACTTGTCAAAAGCATTTGCCAAGAGAAGATGTTGTCTGAGTGGCAAGTCTCACCCAACACACAGTGAGCCTGAATTCTAGATCTACCACCTGATGGACACATCATCTTAGACAAGGGGTTTAAATTCTCTGAGCCTGACCAGGCTATACAACTCTGAGTTTTAGCTTCTTCATCTGCAAAACAACTAGAGCGCCTAGGTTGAAGGGTATCTGGAGAGTTATATATCATAAGCCTAAAATCCTACCTAGTCCGTGCCAGGCGTGATGGTGCATGCTTGTAATCTCAGCATGTGGGAGGCTGAGACAGGAGGATCTTGGTTCGCAGACAGCCTCAGCTACTAGTGAGGTCCTTTGCAATTCAATGAGACCCTGTTTCAAAATAAAGAATAAAAATAGGGCTGGGGGTATAATTCAGAGGTAGACTGCCCCTGGGTTCAATCCCTAGTACCGAAAAAGGAAAAAAAAAAAAAATCCTAGTTTGTGAATTATATAATTTTAAATTTTCTTAAATTCTAACCACATAATTTCTAATCTCATACAATTCCTAAATATCAGGATATCCTAGACACCTGATAGTTGCATCAATTAAAAAAAAAACTGTAGCATTGCAGATACACTGACAAGGTTAGAAAGCTCAGCTTAAAAAAAGAGTTAAACTAGTGGGAAAAGATGCATAACATATTCTGTGGCTGTGAGATGTGACCTGGTCGCATCTCTGTGACAGAGTGGCAGCTCTGCATGGTAGGAAAAGCAGCGGTGGCTCCAATAGTTTGCGCTCCAGCCAAGATGCCATGTACCCAGTCTCATGAGAGTAAATTCTTCTCACTCATTATGGCAGGTAACGGTCATCGGGGCATGTGCGTGCTCCCCAATCTACCAGTGTCCAGTGTTAGTGGTGAAGTCGCCTTATGGCAGTGACCCAGACTGCAGGGAAGAATATCAGCAGTACAGACCTTGGTTTCTCCCTTCTGACATTGTTTCTTTTTTTCTTTTTCCTTCCTTCCTTCTTCCTTTCTTTCTTTCTTCCTTTTTTCTTCTTTTTTTTTTTTTTTTCAGTACTAGGGATGGAACCCAGGGGCATTCTACCTCCAAGCTACACCCCTAACCCTATTATTTAATTCTTTAATTTGAAACAGGGTCTCACTGAGTTGCAAAGGGCCTCACTAAGTAGCTGAGGCTGTCCTCAAACGTGATCCTCCTGTCTCAGCCTCCCGAATGCTGGGATTTCAAGTGTGCGCCACCACGCCCAGCTTACAACACTGTTTCTGAATTTGTTTTCCAGGACCGTATGGGGTCTCACAGCTTTGGAACCAGACTCCTTCCGCACCATCACTGTCATCTTGGTGGTTGTCTTCAACTGTGCAGGAGATGGCATTTGGTGGTCTCGGTGTGGATGCCGACCTTGCCCTCACCTCTAACCCCCTGTGACCCGCAAAACCCAGGCTCGTTCTTGGGACTTACTCACAGATATATTTTTACATTATTTTACAAACAGTTTCAATTCTTTCCTTTCTTGGGTTGATCTTTGGTTCAAATAAACATAATCCCTCTCTTGTCTGTACATACTGATAAGTAAAATAAAAAATTAAATGCGAGTAAAATAAAAATAATGTGCATACGGCGGAGTGTGAAAAACACGAGAGAGGTCCGGTACACGTGGCATGTAAAGTTTTAATGGCACGGCTCTCCCGGGGATCAGGGCGAGGCACCGTGGGGCCCGCTGCGCCTGTCCGAAGCTAGAGGACGCGGGCTCTCCTTTTAAAGGCATGCATCTCGCGAGATGAGGGTTTACTCGCGGGAATGCCTAATTCTCGCGGGGGTTTCAGCCCCTCCCTTGCCCTGCAGAGGTCATGTGACACAAAGTCACATGAGTGCAGGACCCAACTTAACACATACCATTGAAACTTTTGCTCAAAATCACCCCATCCATGAAGTTGTCAAAACTTCCTCCTAACAGGGCTAGTTCCTCCTCCCTCTGCCCTCCTGCAGCCCTCTGTGGACAGCAAAATCTTAGTAATTAACGTTCCATACTCAATTGCTCATTTACCCTTCATCTGTAAGGGGGGACTTTTACCATAGAGGGGGCCTCCTGGGCCTCACTCTGATCTCCTCCTCTACCCGTCACGACCCCGAGGGCCTTCCACAGCACGGCACTCAGAAGCATTGGAGGAACTTACTGAATATGCAAACCACTGGAAACCACTGCACAGAACACAACTCACTTGGTGCTCCTGGCCCTCCATTTCTCTTCTCGTTCTTCTCTAAAACCTGGATATATAGCCGGGCGTGGTGGCTCATGCTTATAATCCCCACGCTTGGGAGGCTGAGACAGGAGGATCGCACAGGTTCCAAGCCAGCCTCAGCTACTGAGTGAGGCTCTCAGCAACTTAATGAGACCCTGTTTCCAAATAAAATACAAAATAGGGCTGGGAGTATAGCCTGGAGGTAGAAAGCCTCTCTGGGTTCCACGCCCCAGTACCACAAATAAATAAATAAATAAAACCTGGAGATAACTTAGATGGTCTCTGAAATCTTAATGATTCTAAGCAATGCTCTGCCAGGATTGTGACTTTAATGTAGGAGAAACTGGAAAGTCTTAGGTAGAAAGAGTGCTCAGAGAAGCAGGAGTAAGTAGGGTGCCACATGCCTGCAGCCCAGTACTCAGGATGCTGAGGCAGGATGGTCTCAAGACACTCAGCAACTTAGCAAAACCCTGTTTCAAAATTTAAAAACAAGGGGGGGGGGCTGTGAGTGCAGCTCAGAGGTAGAATGCCTCTAGGTTTGATCTCCAGCACTACACACACACACACACACACACACACACACACACAGCAGGAGCAAAAACACTGTGGCTTTGAGAGATAGCCCATTGCTTAAGAGTTCACCATTTTTTTTTTACAGGTTAGACTAGATCTTCTGTTAGCTAATTCCAAACACCAGCATTTCCATTTCATTAATGAGCATCCAGTGAAGAAGAAGAAGAAGAAGAAGAAGAAGAAGAAGAAGAAGGAGGAGGAGGAGGAGGAGGAGGAGGAGGAGGAGGAGGAGGAGGAGGAGGAGGAGAAAGGATTTAATTTTTCTTGGTCTGGTCTGAAAGCACAATCAAAAGGGATTAACTCCTCTCAAAAAATCTGTAAATTCTTTGGTTACAGGGCTTAGTTTATTGGGAATGAGAAAAGTTAGCACTTGCAAACTCTGAGTCTGTTAAAAATAGAAAATGACAAAGGAATATATTTAAATTATTGGTTTGTAATCTAATTCAAAATTGCATCACAAACACGTGTGTCAAGCAAAAGGCAAAACTATCACCAAATAACATCACTTGACAGAAGTTTTAAACTTCCTCAACGTGCCATTTCGCACACACACACACACACACACACACACACACACACTACACAAATGTTCTAGATACTTCTATTATATCAAATTATTGATGTGCTCAAATTGGAAGGGGGGAATTTTCCTACATGACATAGTTTTCTAGAAAATCAATATTAACAGAACAAGAGGTTGCCAATCTTTCAAAAGAAAAATTTTCTTTCCAGAAGGGAAAAAAATGGTTTCTTTTTCCCCACAGGTCTGAAACATCCCAGCAACTTTCTTAACCATGTTGACTCTTCTTCCAACATAATATTTACCAACCGGTTCCTCAATGGGTTAAGCTATGCCATGACCCCAGCACGATTTGTAGATCTCAATCTTTCACCTGGACAGAAAGGGAGGGGAGGAGACAGTGCAGGGAGGAGGGCGAGCAAAGGGGCTCTCTCTTCCTTTCCCATTTCTCCTGGAGTTGCCCACGAATGACTATCAGTAAAGCCTTCCCAGACTGCGGCTGGAGGACGGCTGGGGACATGAGCAGCCGTCTTCCAGGCGCAGAGTGGAGGTAAAGGAGTTCGTGGAGTATTTATTGAATTGAGAATCTCCCCCAACACACCGCTTCCCCCCCCCCAAAAAAAAATATCCTGCAGATTTTACCTGCCTTTAATTCATGCAGCATTGCCCAATTGTGCCATTGGGGCAGGTGTGGCGGCGCTTTTGCGGAACCTCGGTGCTATTTTACCTGCTTGAATCTGTCAAAAACCCATTTGTATGCGCCCGGCTAATGTGCTAGAAATAAAAACCCCGACCTGTCAAGTAAACTGTGCACCTGTACCAAGCAGTTAAATGGTTCCATCTGCCATTCTCCCCCAGATCAAAGGCGCCCGGGAGGGGGCCGGCCGAGGGCTCGCTCGGTCCGGCCGGGCGCGGAGGAGCCGAGCCCCGCAGCCCCGCAGCCGGCCGCTACCTGAAGGCGCCTTTGTCTGGCCGGGCGCGGGGAGCGCATTCTTACACATTAGGAACCGCAGGGGGAGACATTCATTCACGCCTCTTTTTTGGTGACGTAGCTGGGGCATTCATGTGTTTTTAACCTTGAATAATTTTTGTCTCTAAGCTCCAAACAAGTTTTATCCTGTCCACAGGTCAGTTTTGTTACAGAGGCCAATTAGCAGCGCTACCTTGGCCCGCGGCGAAAAGCCAAGTAATGGCGGGGCGGCCCTGCCGCGGGGTGATGAATAACTCCCGCGAGCTGTAATTTGAAAGGGGGGCCTTTGAAGCATTTACCTTACATGGGACGCCATTGTCACTGCAGGGTGTTTGATCTTAAAATAATTTACTTAATGATCTCACCATGGGAGCAATTGGCAGAGGGAGATTAGGCTGTAAGGCCTAATGGACATGGGAAAAGTTAAAATTGCTCGGAGAAAGGTATGTGCTGCGCTGAGATCCGCGTGCGTTACTTACCGGGGGTGGAAGCCCAGCTGCCAGCCCTCCGCTCCGCACAGCTCGCCAGAGAAAACCAGGAGATGAGGCCTCTTCGGGATTGGCCGCGTCTGCGGAGCCCTGCCCTGCCCTGCAGCATTTGTGGGAATTAAGGACCTTACTTTGTGTTTTCTTTCTTTCTTTTTTAACTCTTTTTTGCCACGGCGGGGCCACTGTCTTGGCAGTGCACATGAGAGTGGACAGGCATCCCCAGGGCTGACTTCTAACCAGGAGGCCGAGTTGGATATAAATGTGTAGTAGGCCATGTTTTGTCCCTGTCAGAGGGCAGACAGGAGGAGTAGACAGGGCCATCTATCGCTTGGCCTAAGGATCCTAGCCCTAAATATGACTCTGTGTTCTAGAAAAGAATAAGTTTTAAAGGAAGTTATATGTAACTTGTGTTTCTTATGTATGCCTCAATGATACTTGTTATCTGGAAGGACTGGCTTAGGATTGGATTCTGCCTGGTTTGCATCAAAATGAAAAGTATTTCACCAGCCCCAGAGGCACCTGTCTGTAGTCCCAGAGACTGGCAGGTTGCAGGTTTGAGGCTAGCCTCAGCAATTTAGTGAGACCCTGTTTCCAAATAAAGAATAAAATGGGCCTGGGATGTAGCCTGGAGGTAGAATGCCCCAGAGTTCAATCCCTAGTTTCCACCCCCCCCCCAAAAAAATACATAATTTTATTTCACAATTGGCTCTTTCAACTGTTCAACATTTGCATATTACCAAAGCCCCTTGTTAAAAGCACCTTATTTTCTCCAGTTATGGGATTGGAACAGACATTTTAAGTGACTATCCCACAGGGGGAAAGCAACCCAGGAATTTCTATTGCTCTTTGTGTATCTGCTGCTACAAGTAAGGGAGTGTGAAGTGAGAAATATAAATGAATGAATTTCCTCTGCAGCGCAGAGTCTTCCTAGTGAACCAGGGCAGCCGCCCCAGCCCGTCATCACCTGCACTCTCAGGCTCCAGCCTATAGGAAATGTGTCATCAAGAAGACTGGAGTACAGGTTATGTGTATAAAATTGAAAAGTTCAACTTTGAGTTCAAAGTACACAAATTCCCCCAGGCCTGCAGATGTTTGGTGGGACAGGACAATGAAATCTTCATGCAATTTGAGTAATTATGAATATGAATCCCAGTTTGTGCGTGCAAATTTGTTCCCTATAAGTCTGAAGCTTATTTGAAATTTAGCCTTCTGAAACTTAACCAGAAGTTTAGTCCATTTCTGGTTAATCTGCTGAGATATACTTGAGCATTTCTACCTAGCAAAGTCAACCTTTTGAAGAGGGCTTTCTATCTCTGGTACTGGCAAATTAGCAACTTAGTGATATGCCTCAATAATTTCTGCTCTGACATCTGGAATTAATGGAGGGCTAGCTAAAGATTGAGTTATGCTTTCTTCATATATGGTACCTGCTAAATTACTTGATAACAGAGCATGGAACTCATGACACATCGTAAGGCCAAGCATGATAGAGACAAGGATTGCATTGCATCGATGTGTTTTAATTGTGTGTGTGTGTGTGTGTGTGTGTGTGTGGTGCTGGGGATTGAACCCAGGGGCATTCTATACCTCTAGCCCTTAGTTTATTTCTTATTTTGAAACAGGGTCTCACTAAGTTGTTGAGGCTGGCCTGGAACCTGCAATCCTTCTATCTCAGGTGCCATTTTTAAAAGGAGATATACCAGTCATATACAGTTAATGTGGGGATTAAAGTGACACTGTGTATAAAAAACACATAGGACCAATACAGAAAATTAAAGCTAAATAAAACTTCTCACCCATCCTGTGCTCTGAAAATAATTTTAAATCTCCGTAGTCCTCCATCCTTCCCCATTATTAATCTTTTTCGCCCATTTCTACTTGTGACCCAGTGGGTTGTCACAGCTGAAGTTGTTTTCGGTGGGTAAATTTAAATGCTAAGATTGTTTATGAACCTCTAGACACTTCGTGGGGGAGCAGATTATCCTGGAAATCTCACAGCTGTGAATACAAACCCAAGCTGAGGGGTCCCAGTTTCCTGGGTACTGGGAGGAAACTGAGATAATCCTTTTCTCTATCTTTCCTTCTTTTAGCTCAGGGCTGCCTTAAAACACCACACACACACACACACACACACACACACACACACACACACACACATTTTTCTAAAAATCTTTATGGAATTCCAATTGTGTTTGTGTTTAACCTCTGTGGTTATTATAACTTATTGTTATAGCCAAGAAGAGAATTATGTTATCCTCACCAAGAGATAAAATATCATTGATTGGGAAAGAGTAAGAAAGATTAGCTAGGCAAGTAAGACAGTTATAAGGGTTTTAATGTGAAAGTTATCATTTTGAATACCATGGTGAATCAATCCTCAGTGAACCCTCTGTGTCTCCTGCCTCCCCCCTCCCTCCTTTCCTCAGTCTTCCTCCCTTCTTCTCTCCATGTGCCTTTCCACCTCTCCCTCTCCTCCTTTCTGTCACCATACCTATGAGATTTCTATTCTGTCTCGTCTCTCCATCTCTCTTCTGCTGAGTGCACGTCTCCATCCCAGTCTCTCTGCTGTGTTTCCTGTTCTGTTAGCATTTTGTCTCTACCTCTGCCTCTCCAAAAATCCAGGATGTAAATTAAAAGATCAAATCTGAGCGTGTGAATATTAACCATCTTTTTATTATCAATCTGTAATAATCTACTTTTTTAAGTTAAAGCTGCAAATTGGCAAGCTCGCTCTTGGAATCTCCCAATCTGCCAGAGAACTGGAGGTCAAGGAGCACTTGACCATCACATGCACACAGCAAATGCTGCTTCTGAGCTACTCGCAGCCAGGAGGTGACTGCCCGGAGAGCCGCAGCATTCCTGCTAAAGGAGTGAGGAGGGGGTGAAAAGAACAAGGTCGAGGTCAAGCCACTCAGCCTCCTCCTCCCGCCCAGCCAGCCTCCCATCACACACTGATTGCTATGCTGTGTGTTACTGGTACTCCCACTGGCCTAGAACCATCATCTCATCCAGGGGACACATAAATTCCACCCAGGTAGTTCTAAAATCGCCCAGCTGATCATTCAATTTATATACAGTATCAAGTGTTCATTTCAGAGCTGCTATTTCAGTCCCGCCGACCGGCCGGTCCTTGACATGTGCTTTGCTGGGGCCCTCCAAGATGTAAGAGTAACTTTTAACATTTGCAGAAAAAGCAATTGAAGTTCATTTCTCGCAGATTACCAGGCCCCATCAGAAATGAAAATACCGTCAAGCAGGCAGCAGACAATTTTCACATGTCCATCACTATCAGTAAAAGAGCCTGCTCTGGTGACCAGTGGACCAGACCCTGCAGGACTTGGTCTTGTTTCTTGGTACACTATGTTATCTTGTATTAGGATTCTTGAAGGCACAAGGATGTCAACAGGAAACAGAAATGTCTGGCCAGATCACAATAAGGTTTTCATTTTAGTTTTTTTTTTGTTTGTTTGTTCATTCGTTTGTTTTAGTTTTTGGTGTTTCATCCCATATTTCTTCTTTGATTTTTTTTGCACGGCCCAGTGGAGACAGTGCCAGTTTCCAAGGGAAATTGGTGGTGTGGTTCAGCTTGCATGTTGGCTCCAGAGGCGTGGAGGTGGATAACATCTGCACCTGCCTGTGCCAGGAGCATCTTTGCTAGCGAAAGAACAGGTGCAGGAGAAGGCACCTGCTGGAGAAAATTGACCATTGCATTGTTCAGGGGTCTGCTTTAGATCGATCACCTCAGACCATGTTCCCCATCTCACAAAGTATAACCCACAGGTACTGTTGCCTAGTCCCTACCTTCTGTCTTCTGCTTTTACCCTCATACTTTTTATTTCCCCTCACTGCACTGTCTCAAATTCACAGAAAGTGAATGTTTGCTTGGGAACTCAAAAGATGGCACATATGGGAGCCCAAGTTCAGTTTTAAGACAATAAGTACCATGTTGTTGATGTACTATGACCGTTATTTTCAGAAATGCCTTCCTTAAGCAGATAAGAAATTCTGGGCCAGTGATTTTTGCCTAGAAGTTCAAGATTTAGGTATCAGCAAACTTCATAGACTGAAAGATTGATACAAACTTGAAATGAAAATGAATTTGTCATGATATGAAATTTAGTGAATTTTAAATGTTAGATATAGAAAGCCTCAATTCTCCAAGATCACTGGAAATGTGATTTTTTTTTCTTCCTTACACAAAATGACTACCAGAGACATCAAGATTCCCATATTCTGAAGCTCTGACTCTGACTCTTTCCATTAAAGTCCTTTGAATAATCTTCGATCATTCTTTCTGCTACTGTTTGCTCTTGCCCCTCAATATCAGTAGAAATTTGCCTTAAAACAGAAAATGAACAAACTCTTAAGTGTCCCAAGCAGAGGATTTTTCATAGTTTTCTTCGATGTAATGTAGAAAGTAGACTTCTAGAAAAACAAAAACCAGTGAGGCTCCTGATGTTAGATCCCATATAACACCTGGTAAATTAGATTTTGGTGATACAGGAAGAAGAGAGCTAGTATTTAATTCCCCTAGCCTAGTAGACAACTGATAGGTCGGGCCCCCCCTCCCCTCCCCCCACATAACCCCTCAGCAGGGACAGGAGGCAGACCCCAGAAGCCAGAAGCGGAGACATCGTGAAACTACAGATGTCGCGAGAGAATCAGCATGCCTATAAAACATGGGTATTTCTGATCTGCCATGTGACTCAGCCGGCTGATTAGGACTACGCGTGACTTTCCAGACTTGTGGCTCCTGGGTCCCTTCCCCCACGGCCTGCTGACTCCCCGAAGGTGCTGGGTTCTTGATTAAAGCCGTTGTTAATAACCTGGCTGGTTGCTGGGCATAGTGGTGCATGCTTGTAATCCCTGCACTTGAGAGACTGAGACAGGAGGATGACACAGGTTTGAAGCCAGCCTCAGCCGGTTTAAGAGACCCTGTTTCCAAATAAAATATAAAATAGGTCTGGGAGAGTAGCCCGGAGGTAGAAGGCCCCTGGGTTCCATCCCCAGTACCACCAAAATAATAAATAAATAAATAAATAAATAAATAAATAAACTGGGTGGTGTTTTACCTCCTTCGTAATTTCCCAAAACTCTATTTTCATTCATTCAACAACCATGTGCAAAATTGGAGATTTGAAAGCCTGCTCACAGCCGGGAGTGGTAGTGCACACCTGTAATCCCAATACTTGGGAGGATCATAGGTTTAAGGCCAACCTCAATGATTTAGGAAACCTTGTTTCAAAATAAAATAGGACAGGAGATGTGGCTTGGAGGTAGAATACCCCTGGATTCAACCCTGAGTAACACACACACACACACACACACACACACACACACACACACACACACACACAGGAAACCTCTTCCCTGTGCTGAGTACTAGCTAGCTATAATGCTTTCATTCTTGTGATATCAAATGTTCCTTGCTGTGCTGTAGTGGACACTGTATTGCAAGTCCAGAACACCCTCCCCTCTCGAGATCCCAGCATGCCTTCCTCCAGCTACTGCATGCATTGCCTAATGGTGGCTTTCAGCAAATTTCTCTAGAAAGTTTCTCAGCTTACAAGGATGTCCTTTGTCAAGACTGTTCGAAGCCCTTCCTTGTGGGCAGTCTACATCCAAAGTCTCATGGATTGGGGAGCACAAAAACGGCTATAGGAGGGGCAGAGTTGGTATCTGATAAAGCTAGGTGACAGAGGTTAAGACAGGGTTTCACTAAGTTGCTGAGGCTAGTGTCGAACCTGTGATCCTCCTGTGTACACCTCTTAAACCTATAATTATAGGTATGTGGCACTGTGCCTCGCTCCAAGGATGAATTCATATTTTGGCTGGAAATGAGGTGAGACTGGAAGCCTGGGAAGCCGATGGAGAAAGGTTACTAGGTTAGCCCTGCCACAAAGGACAAGGAGTTAAAGTTGGATTCAACATCTAACTTCCCCATACGTCTGTTCCAGCTGTAACTCCTTACATGAGGCCTAGCCTCTTGTTCAGCTCAGAGAACAGCCACCAAGCTCCTGTGCTATGCCTCAGTTCCTCCCCCTGCACAATCCTGCTTTTCCCCACCCCAAAGGTATGGCTCCTGTGGCACTGCGTCATAAACTTGTTGCTGGTGAACTTCCATGTCAGAGTCTGTTTCCCAGAATGTGACTTCTATTTGCAAAATATGCCCTTGTTTTATAACACTGCCACATATTGCTGTCAAGGAAGCGAGGTGGCTTTCTCAGGCTCACTCAGCAAGAAAGTGCTGGGCCTCAGGCTACCTCTGACCCCTGATCCAAGGCTTTTTACAAGGGCAATACATGGGAGTTGTTACTATCTCTAAAACTGCCCCCCTCAGACTATTCCTTTCTTGTTTCACCTTCCGCCAAGCATTTTTATTTCCTTTGTTGTTTACCTTTTTCTCTCCCAAAACATGCTTTCCCCAGCCCCCTCCCACTTGCAATGCATTGTTACAGCTTAGATGGAAGGAGCAAGAAATAAACAGCTCCACCACCCCCCCCCCCCCCCCCCGCACCAAAGCCTTAGCACCTACACCTCCCTGTCCAGTTAAGGAAGTGGTGACTGGGATGCTCCCTGACCTGGGACAAACTCCTCTTGGTGCTCGCGCACCTGGCCTTAAAGCAGAATTTCACCAGAGCCCAAGGGCCAAGTCTTCTCATTTGCAGAGGGCAAATAGCCCTCCAAGCGCGCAGGGGGCGGTTAAACTGGCAACAGTTCCCACAGACTGCTGGAATTTCACATTTCCTCAGATTCACATACCTCTAGAATCCCCCGCCCCCTCCCTGGTGGTTCAGCCCAGCACTGGCCGGGGCAGGAAGAGTTCTTCACACTCATCAGTGAAATGCCTCTGGGGATCTGTCTATTCAAGGCCTGGACTCTCTGAGCTTCCCAGGCCCCAGGGGATCTCCACCTCACCCGTAAATCCCTCTGATTAGCAAGCTCAGCTCACACCAATTAGCTTCTTTGCCTCGCCTCAGGGCAGGTGTTTGGAAACCAAAGCTTCCTAGGTACTGTGATTTGATTTTCATCCTTGATTTTACTTTTTCCTGCATTTATGACAGTATTTTAGAACTCAGTTTGGTCTGCTCATATCTATTTGTCTTGTGATGCTTTCAACCTCTGTACCTCTAGCAAAACCTGTATCTGCAGAGAGTGTGCTCCAGTTGGAGAGGTGTGGAAAGTACAGATGATCTTAGAGGCCCCGTGGCACCTGGTTCTTCATCTTCATCACTAAATATAGCTGGTCCTTTGCCTTCTTCTGGCCCTATGTAATTTTATGATCTTGTTAGAAAGTCCTTCTTGACCCAGTGTCCAGGGTGCCTGTCTGTTTTAATTAAATCATTATTTTGGACTTGATTTTAATGTTTTATAACATGTAGACTCCTCCTTTACTTAGTGATAGTTTTCTTAAAACTCATATATCATGGAACTTGCTTTAGAAGACTCTTTTATGTGCCAACCCAATTAGCAGCTGTCCAGGTATGTTCCTATCCAGTCATCTCCCATTTTTTTTTTAAATTTTATTTTATTGGTGCACTGTATTCATACATCATAGTGGGATACAAACTTTTGTAGATATACATGCACACATCGCCCAGTCAGCCCCCACCCGATCCCCACCCCATTCTCTCCCCATCCCTCCTTCCCATGCTTGGCTTAGTGGTTGACATCTAGCATTATAGCAATTTATCCAAAATTAAAAATGATAATCTCACATAACAGTTTCATTTGTCTGATACCAAGCGTTTGATGATTTAAAGATAGCATTTCAATATTTCTTTTTGCTTTCTTTCTTACTAGAGCATATTTTTTTCTGTTTTTTTAGGTGAAACTGTCATATATTTATATATTTATTTTTCAGAAAAAAAATCTATCCTAATATGGAATATGAATTCTAGATACCCAAAATGATCTTGAAAAAGAACAAAGCTAGCAGATATATATTTTCTGATTTCAAACCATATAAAGCTACAATAATTGAAACAGTGTAGTACTGTTCTAAAGGCAGATATATAGACCATTGGAGTTAAATACAAGACTAGAGCTAAATTCTTCCCTATATTGTCAAGTTATTTTTGACAAGGTTTCCACGAACATTTGGTGGTGGAAATAATAATCTTTTAACTAAATATTGTTGAAAAATAATAATTACATGGAAAAGAATAAAATTGGACCTTTACCTAATCCCATATACAAGTATTAACTCAAAATAGATAAAAGACCTAAATATAAATCTTAAGACTATAAACTTTTAGGAGAAAATCTGGGTCATAAAACCTCACAACATTGAAATTGGCAGTGATTTCTTGGATATGATTTCAATGGCACAGGCAACAGAAGAATATACAAACTCCCTAAAAAATAAAAGAAAATATTGTATATCCAAAGACAATGTAAACAGAGTTAAAAGTTACTAATAGAATGGGATAAAATATTTCCAAATGCTATATCTGATGGTATATTAATATTCCAACTAGAAATCCTAAAAATTAACAACAATAAAGGCAAACAATACAACTTAGAGATAGGTAAAAGACTAACATAAATAATGAATCTCCACAGATAACCAATCTTAGTTGTCTGTTGGATGGAAACTCTTGTTTCTCTGGTTCTGGTGAGTGTTACCTATTTCTTCTTTGTAGTTAATCTCTTTGAGTATTTTCTCTAGCGCTGGTTTTGAAGACATAAATTCCTTCAGTTTCTGTTTGTCATGGAAGCTTCTTATTTCTCCATCTAATTTGATAGAAAGTTTTGCTGGATAGGAAATTTTTGGCTGGAAGTTGTTTTCTTTCAGAGTTTGGAATATGTTACTCCAAGCCCTTCTGGCTCTCATGACTTGGTTTGGGAAGTCTGGAGTGATTCTAATTGGTTTGCCTCTGAATGTCACTGGCCCTTTGTTTTTGTTGCCTTTAAGATTCTCTGCTTGGCTTCCACATTGGTCATTTTGACAATTATGTGGCGTGGGGATCCTCTTCTCCGATCCTGTCTAAAGGGAGTTCTATAAGTTTCCTGGATCTGTGTATCAACCTCTTGCTCTATATTTGGATAATTTTCTGCTATTACTTCCTTGAAGAGATTGTTGATCCCTTTGGTATCACTTTCTTTTCCCTCCTCTATTCCAATTATTCTTAGGTTAGCTCTCTTAAGATGGGCCCATATTTCTTCAATGTCAGATTCCTGCTATCGGATATTTTTTTCTAGATTAGAAACTATGCATTCATTTTTGGATTGCTCATCTTCTAAGAGCGAGATTCTGTTCTCCATGTGTTCTAATCGGTTGTTTGTGCTTTGAATTGAGGCCTTTACTTCATTAATTGCATCCTTTATCTCTTTTTGGCTCTCTCTGAGTTCTTTTCGAAGCACCTCTATTATTTCTACAGTTATTTTCCTGATTTGATCTTCTAGAAATCTCTGATTTTCTGTTTTATCAGGTTCTGATGTTGTGGGGTTGTGCACATTCATTACTCCAGTGTTATTCCTCTTTCCCATGATTTCGGAGGTTTGTGCCTTCTCTGGGTTCTTCCCTTGGGTCACTATGGCTTCACTTAAGGTGCTCTGGATCTCGAGTCTGTATTATCTCAGACCCCACTACTCCTTTACTGGGTTGTATCACAGAGTCTCCGACCCAGGGAGTCGATAGAGGCTGCTTTAAACTATGGGGGGTGCCAGGTTGCACGTTCTCCTATGGTGTGATATCTCTGCCACCACCACTCCCTCACTGGGTCAAGTCCCAGGAGGCCCAATACTGCGAATTCTCCTCTGTGGCCCGCAATTTGACTCACTGTTCTTGAGTACGCAGATGTAGCTGTACTGGACTCGGTGAATTCACTGCTGCTGCCGCCGCCGGTGACAATATGGCGCCTCTGCCACGCCCTCGGCCATGAGGCTGGCGTATTTTTTCTTCTCTGGTTTTGATTTCCACTCTGAATCCCTGCAGCGTGTGCTGAGCTCAGCCACTGGGAGCTTTTAATGTTGTCTGCGCCGAAAGATCCCGCCTGGCTGTTCCGCAGCGGCTCACCTGGCTTGCTGTAGCTGTCCGTTGAGTTCGCCGCTGCCGCCGGCAGTATGGCGCTGCTGCCGCGTCCTCGAGCGCGTGTGTCTCCTCTGTGGCCCTGAGCTCTGTTCTCAGTCCGCTTTCTCTCTGGAGCCTGGTGGTTTTTTTTGTTTTTCTGGTGATGGTGTTTTCTGGCTATGAAAGGCGCTCTTTTTGTGGTAATGGAGATTGGTTGTTAGCGGGACTCTTAAGCCCCGCTTTTCTCGGTCGCCATCTTCCCGGAAGTGTCATCTCCCATTTTAAGAGCAAGGGGTTAAAAGCATGGCCTCAGAAGCCAACTTGCCTGGGTTCACATCTCCCCCTGCCAGGCCCTGGCTGTGACCTTAGGTAGACTATCTAACCCCTCTGCTATGGTCTCTTCGTTTGTAAAATGGAGCCTTAGTAGTAGCAAGTGGATGTTGAAGCCCTTACCACAGAGTGTGGCATAGGAAATGTACTTACCTGTTGGATATTATTTTCCTAATATTTTTATTATCTCTCAATCAGAGATAATAAAAAAAAAGTAGCCCATTTTAATGCCTGACTATATTTGCTGCAAGGAGCAAAAAGAGATCCTTTTTTATTTTTATTTATTTTTTTATTGGTGCATTGTAGTTATACATCTTAAATGGGATAAAAGATGGTGGAGACATGCGTGCACATATCACCCAATTAACCCTTACCTAGTTCTCGCCCCATTCCCTCCCCCTCCCTCAAAGGAGTTCCTTTTTAATATTTAAATATCACCCACTTTAGAGCAAAGTCTATCTGTACAGGAAGGAAGAAAAGCAGAGGTAAGTTCCCACTGTTTCTGTTGTATCGCGGGTGTTTGTGTGTTGTTGTTGTTGTTGTTGTTGTTGTTTGCAGAACTGGGGATTGAACCCAGGAGCATTCTATCCTATCTCTCAGCTATACCCTCAGCCCTATTTTATTCTTTATTTTTAAACAAGTTCTCACTAAGTGGCTGAGGCCGTGAACATGTGATCCTCTTGTCTCAGCTTCCCAAAGACTGGGATGGATGGATTACAAGCCTACACTACCACCACCAACTGTGCTCACTGTTTTGAACTGCGAATGAGGGTGCTTGTTTTTCTTTTTTTTCCCTAACAGTTTACAATTTGCTTCAGAGTTTTGCCACAGCTTCTATGAGCTAGCACTGACAGTCTGAAGAGGAGGAGGTTAGCTCTACATAAACCCTGCTTTTAAAAAGCTCACAGGAAGGGTTAAAGAGCAAGCAAGGAAGACTCTGGCTACAATTCTCACTTTCAGCTGAACTGGACACCAAGGGCAGGAATACAGGCCTGCTTCACATGATGTCCCAGGAATCTTTAACTTTGCATCCTAATAATCTGAGGCCCAACAGAAGCAAATTGCAAGTGGTTTCAGCAAGAATAAACTCTAATTTGTATCAAGCTAGTATTAGAACTTAAGCAGCTCATTTTGAAAGCAAAACTAAAAACCTTGACATCCATGTGATAGCTTCTAAATGCATCCCTTTACATTTTACCTGGAAAATACTCTGTGTTTGCTGACAGGTTAAATGTATGCCATACACAGGAGCCAACATTTCTCTTTGTAACACCCTAGCAAACTCCCTCCTTTGAGCAGCATTCTCATTATTTTAAGCTGTCTCTATTGTCTTCCAAACACCATAATTAGAAGCTGAAAAGCTTACAGAAACCAAACTAAATGTAGTCTTATTAGAAATAAACTATTCTAATGGGCCCAACAGTGACCAGCCAAGTGAACCTTCCAGCCCTCCACCTAGTGGGAGCCTCAGGTATGCAGAAAGTTGTTCCTGCTGGTGATTTTTAGTGATTCCATTCATGGTTTAGTTTCTTAGCCACAATTCTTTTCTCATTGGTCTTTTTCTTTTATTTCTACCATTCTCAATTTTCTATGGAAAAGGGTAGAAAAGAAAACTACTAAGAGTTCAAAGTAATCTTATCCATGGAGTAGTCAGCAGAATCAGTGAGGGGAAAGCGGAAATAATTAAACTAATTGACAAAGGAAAGATATGGGGATGATTTTAAGGCCAAAAGGGTGATTCTTGCATCAGATTGCCAACCTTTATTTTTTTAATTTTAATATACTTTTATTGGTGTATTATAGTCTCACGTCATAATGTAAATCATGTTGACAGTGACATACATGAACACAACACTTGGTGCCCCCTTCTGTATTTTGTCTCCTTCCTTATACAGAGTACTAATACTGACATTGGTATTTTTCCCTTCAGTGATCCTCACTCTTCCCCCTTCCCTTCCCCAAGACTACCTCCCTGGCTCCACTGAGGTTTCTCCTCCATTATCTGGAGTCCCTCTTATATCCCTATTACTTCCTAGTTTCCTCAGATTAAAAGAAACATATGACCCTTCACTTTCTGTGACTGGCTAATCTCAATTAACAATGTTCTCCAGCTCTTTCCATTTTCCTACAAATAACGTAATTTTGTTTTTTATTACTGAATAGAATTCCACTGTATGGATATCCCATAATTTTGTAATTCATTCATCTGTTGATGGACACCTAGTTTGGTTCCATGATTTGGCTTTTGTGAATTGTGCTGCTATGAACATGCTTGTGCATATATTACTGTAATTCTATGATCTGATCCCCTTTGGAAAGATACCCAGGAGTGATATAGCCAGATCATATGGTGGATCCATTCCCAGTTTTCTGATGACTCTCCATACTGATCTCCATAGTGACTGAATTAATTTGTGATCCTACTACCAGTGTAGAAGAGTTCAAATTTCCCCACATCCTCACCAATATTTATTGTGGTTTTTTTTTTTTTTTTTTTTTTTTTTTACTCCTTGATGATTGCCATTCTGATTGAGGTTAGATGAAAGATCATTGTAGTTTTGATTTTCATCTCTCTGATTGCTAATGGTGTTGAACATTTTTTCATGTATTTATTGGCCATTTGTATTTCTTCTTTTGTGAAATGTCTCTTTAGTTCAATTGCCCATTTCTTGGTTTTTTTTTTTTTTTTTTTTTTTTTTTTAGTGTAACATCTCTTAAACTTTTTGTATATTCTAGATATTAGTCCTCTAGCAGAGAGATAACTGGCAAAGATCTTCTCCCATTCTGTAGGCTTTCTCTTTAGACTTTTGTTGTTTTCTTTGATGACCAGAAGTGTTTTATTTTAATGCCATACCACTTATTAATTCTTGTTTTCATTTCCTAAGCTTTGGGGTATTGTTGAGAAACTTTCTACCTGTGCCTATATGTTGGAGTGTTGGACCTATGCCCTCCTCTAGTAGCTTCACAGTCTCTGGCCTGACCTCCAGGTCTTTGATTCATCTTGAGTTGACTCTCATGCAGGGTGCGAGGTAAGGATTTAGTTCCATTTTTCTACAACTAGATGATCATTTTTCCCAACACCATTTGTTGAAAAAGCTGTCTTTTCTCCATTGTATATATTTGGCATCTTTGTCAAAAATTTGATTGGCTTTAAGTTTGTAGATTTGTTTCTGTGTCTTTTATTCTGTCCCAATGTTCCATATGTCTGTTTTTGTGCCAATACTATGCTGGTTTTATCACTATAGCTCGTAGTATAATTTAAAGTCAGCAATTGTGATACTTCCTGCATGGCTCCAATTGCTGAGAATTGATTTGTCTATTCTGGGTCTTCTGTTTCTCCATATAAAATTTATGACTGATTTTTCTAGGTCTGTGAAGAATGACATTGGTACTTTGACTCTGCAGCTGACTTTTGGTAGAATGGCCATAAATAATATTTATTCTGCTTATTCAAGAACAAAGGAGATCCTTCCATCTTCTAAGATCTTCTTCAGTTTCTTTCTTTAGTGTTTATAATTTTCATTGTAGAGGTCTTTTACCTTTTGGGTTAGGTTTATTCCTAAGTATTTTATTGGTTTTGAGGTTATTATGAATGGAATTGTTTTCTGGATTTCTTTTTTAATGGATTCATGGCTGTTATATAGAAAAGCTACTGATTTTTTAGATTGATTTTGTATTTTTTGAATTTGTTAATCATCTATAGTAGTCTTTGAGTTTTGGGGGTCTTCTAAATATAGGATCATGTCATCTGCAAATAGAGATAATTTTAATTCTTTTTCTATTTGAATTCCTTTGATATCCTTCTTTTGTCTTATTGCTCTGGCCAAAGTCTCAAGGACTTTACTTAAAAGGAGTAGTGATAGTGGGCATTCTTGTCTTGTTCCTGATTTTAAAGGAAACTCCCACAGTTTTTCCCTATTTAATATGAAATTGGCTTTGGGTTTATTGTATATTGCCTTAGTGATGTTGAGGTATGTTCCTTCTATTCTGATTTCTGAAATTTTTTTTAACATAAATGGGTGTTAGATTTTGTCAAATGTTTTTTCAGTATCTATTGAGATGATCATGTAATTTTTGTCCTTAGTTCTATTTATGTGGTAAATAACATATACTGATTTGTGTATGTTGAACCAACCTTGTGTTTCTGGGATCAAACCAACTTGGTCATGGTCTATAATTTTCTTGATGTGGTTTTGAAACTACATTTTGTTTAGAATTTTTGTGTCTATGTTCATCAATAATATTGGTCTGTAATTTTCTTTTCTTGAAGTATCTTTATTTGGTTTTGGTATTAAGATGATACTGGCCTTATGGAAGTAGTTTGGAAGAACTCCATCTCTTTTGATTTCATGGAATAACTTGTGGAGTATTTGGTTTAGTTCTTCTGTAAAGGTTTTGTAGAATTCAGCTGGGAATCCATCTGGACCTGGGCTTTTCTTTTATGAAAGGCTTTTTTATTGCTTTTTCTGTCTTTTTCTTGGTATCAGTTGGTTCAGGTTTTCTATATCTTCTTGGTTCAGTTTAGGGAGGGTGTCTGGAAATCTATTGGTCTCTTATATGTTTTCCAGTTTATTGGAATATAAATTTTCAAAATAGTTTTTGATGATCCTCTGGAATGCTCCACTGTCTATGGTGCTGTCTTTTTTTTACAGTTCTGATTTTAATAGTTTGGGCTGTTATTTATTCTTTTGTTTAGATTGGCTAGGAGTTTGTCAATCTTGTTAATCTTTTCAAAGAATAAGCTTTTTGTTTTGTTGATAGTTTGTATTGCTTTTTTTTTTTTTTTTTTTGGTGGTACTGGGGGTGGAACCCAGAGGCTTTCTACCTCTTTGCTATACTCCCAGACCTTTTTTATATTTTATTTGGAAACAGGGTCTCACTAAGTTGCTGGAAGCCTCACTGAGTAGCTGAGGCTGGCTTTGAATCCGTGCGATTCTCCTGTCTCAGCCTCCTAAGCGCGGGGATTACAAGCGTGCACCACCACACCTGGCTAATAGTTTGTATTGCTTTTTTGTTCTCTATTTCATTGATTTCTGCCCTAATTTTAATTATCCCCTGTCTTCTACTGGCTTTGAAATTAGACTTCTGTTGTTTATTTGGTAACCTTCTGTTTTTATGTGGGTATTCAGTACTATAAATTTTTCTCCTAAGACCACCTTCAAAGTTTCCCATAGATTTTGGAATGCAATGTATCTATATTTGTTTAATTCTAGGATTTTTTAAAATTTTCCTCTCATTTTTTTCTAATCCAATTCTCATTCAATAATGTATCATTCAGTTTCCATGTACTTATGTATTTTGCTTTGTTCTTCCTCTTGTTGATTTCTACTTTCATTCCATTTTCATCTAAGAAGATGCCGAGAATATTACATTTTTTGAATTTTCTGGTGTTTCCTTTGTGGCCCAGATGTGTTCTGTTTTTAAGAAGGTTCCATGAGCATCTGAGAAGAATGTATATTTAACCATTGTTGGCCAAAATATTCTGTATATGTCTGTTAGGTCCATTTGCTTTATAGTCTGAAGAATTTTCTGGTTTAGGTATGAAGAATCTTTATTCATTTTTATATAGAAGATCTAGTGGTGTGAATGGTTTGTTGAAGTCTCCCAATATCATATTTGGGTCTATTTGAGACCTGATGTCCCAAAGAGTTTGTTTTATAAAAGTGGGTACACCCACATTTGGGGCATAAATGTTTACTATCATTGTATCATCTTCTTGGATTATCCCCTTTATTTATAAGAAGTTACCTGCTTTGTTTCTTTTGATATGTTTTAGCTTAGTTTGTTTTATTGGGTTTGAATGTTGCTACCCATAATTGTTTTTGCTCTATTTTCATGGTATATTTTTTTCCAAGGTGAGTTTCTTGCAAGCAGCATATAATTAAATTATGTTCTTTAATCCACATTGCCAGTTTACACTTTTTAATGGGGGAGTTTAGACTTTTGACATTCAATGTTATTATTGAGATATGATTTGAGTTTCCTGATATTTTGAGTTCTGTTTTCTGTTTGGTATAGTGTTGTTTCTCCTTTGCTTAGTTACCCATCTTGTGGAATTCACCCCTCCTCTCATTATGTAATTTACTTCTTTGTGTTTTATTTCTCTAAGTATTTTCTCTAGTGCTGGCTTGCTAGTCATGAAATATTTTAGTTCTGCTTGTCTTAATACATTTTTATTTTTCCATCAATTTTGAATAATATTGTTGCTGGATATAGCAGTCTTGGTTGGAAGTTGTTTTCTTCTAGGGTCTGGAGTATACCAGTCCCTTCTGGCTTTTATGACTTTGAGAATTCTGGAGTGATTCTTAATATTTTCCCCTGAATGTCATCTGCTCTTCTATCCTCACTGCTTTTATGATTCTTTCCTTGGCTTCTATGTTAATAATTTTGATTATTATGTGGAATGGGGAAGTTTGTCTTTAATCTTGTCTTGTTGGTGTTGTGAATGTCTCCTGTATATAAATGTCCAAACATTTTTCTTTTGGGAGGAAATTCTTTGATATTATTTCTCTGATGAGGTTTCTGATACCCTTGGTTTGTGCTTCTAGACCTTCTTCGGTGTCTACTATCTGTAATTTAGGTCATTTCATATTATTCCATATTTGTTGGATGTTCAGATTGTATTCTCTTCTCTATATTGTCAACTATGCTTTTAGTTTTGAATAAACTGTCTTCCAAGAGTGATACTCTGTTTTCCATGTGTTCTAGCCTGCCAGAGGTAGTTTCTGTTGTTGCCTTTAATTTACTTACTGACTTCTTCATTTCTCTCAAAGCCTCTTTTTGGTATTTACTTAGAGCTTTAGTTTCTCTATTGATATGCTTTTTCATCTCCTGGATATTTTCTTTGATTTATCATATTGAAAATCAAAATTTAGCCAGGTGTGGTGGTGCATGCTTGTAATCCCTGTGCTTGCGAGGCTGAGACAGGAAGATCTCACGGGTTCGAAGCCAGCCTCGGCTACTTAGTGAGACCCTGTTTCCAAATAAAATATAAAAAATGTCTGGGAGTATAGCCTGGAGGTAGAAAGCCTCTGGGTTCCACCCCTAGTACCACAAAAAAAAAAAAAAGAAAATCAAAATTTAGAATTCACCTTCTGGCATTTTCTGCAGGTCAGTATTGGTGATCTTTCTTGTTGACTTGTGGATATTTATTATTTCTTCATTATTCTTCTCACGTTTTCAGAGTTCTCAGGTTTATATTTCTGTTGTCTTGGAATCTTCTTTCTCTTTGTGTGTGAGTCTGGTGCATATTTGTTATTGCTTTATAAAAATGTCTAGGCTGAGGGTATATATTTTGCCTCTACAAATCTGTTTCATTTATTCAAACTTTTGAGTTTGTCCCCCAGAGCATCTTTAATAAGATACAGTTCTTAGTACCAGCAAACAGGAGTCTCTGATTGGCTGTAGGCCACCATGCTCTACAAGCCCCAAATTCATAGGGCCAGAGACTATGATATTCTGTTCAGAGCCTGCTGCCTGCTGGTTGAAATTTAATGCCCTATATACACTACCACTGCTTTGCTGATTGTGAACCCATTAAACTGCAGAGCACTAACTTCCAGTCTCTATGGCCAGTGGGCCTAAGTTCAGCTGGGCTAGTGATTGCTTTCTTCTGAGCTTGTGGCCCAGCTCACTCAACTTTGATAATCCAGGGACATTGATGCTGATCTCCTGGTTATGATCACAAGGAGCTTTCAGTCACTGGCATGCATACATGCCATATCTGGCAAACTCCACTGGCAGAGACAGTATTGAATTCCCAGCCTATAGCTGTGCTCACATGAACTCCTGCCAGCCCCTAGCCTCCCTGCCTTTGGGTCCCAAGCTCAACAGGAAGAGATTGTACTCTTCTGAGCCTGGGGCTTGGGTAGTTCAATTATTTAGCCCCACAAACACCAGTGCTGCTCTGGGCAGCTGTGATAACATGAACCCTTATTGACCTTCTACATTGGTTCTTGTAGCACCCAAACATGGCTGGATATAATTTTATAGCTTTCTGAGCCTGCAACTCAGTAGACTGAATTATTTGACCCCACAAACACTATGGCTGGCTGTCCTGTGGTGATCACTGCAGATGCTGCAAGTGTGAGGTGAGCTGTGGACTCTAGGTCCCTCCCACCCAGATGTTTTTAGGGGCTGTCTACTATTCACATTCTGCTCTATCCAACTATTTTCCCTATACCCACCTCCAAAGGGATGATTTGCAAACTCATAGACTCCATAGGTCTGTTAATTGCCACATAAGTCCCTATGGCCACACAGGGTGGTCTCCTGCTGGGACAGCTTGTTAACTCATAGTTTGGATGAGTGCTGCCCAGGTCCCTGCAGACAGAGATGAGTTCAGCTGCAGCTACAGGATCTAGTTGGGCCGTCTGGGTAGTCAGGTCTTTGTCAAGTGCGAAAAGAAAAGTGCAATAGCTCTTGATGAGGGTCTGTAGTCACTGTCTTGACAAGGTTCTGCTGCTTCATTTTTCCTGGAATTGTTCTCTGAGAGCTCCATCCCAGCAGCCACTAGCCCTGCAGGGGCTTGGCAAGGTGGCATTGCTGCTGTTCTCCATTCACCCAGCAAGATGCAGGAAGCTCCTTTCAGTTCTCTGCTCTCTTCTGCTTCTGATTCTACCACATTTCAACTGTTGTTTTTTGTGTTGAGTTTTGGCTTTTTTTTTTTTTCTTCCCTTGCCAAGAAGAAATCTTCCTGGTAGTTGAGTTCTGAGTCTCAGAGCACCATCTCTCTATGTCACCATCTTTAATCTGACTTTTAAATTTTGATGTTCAACATCTTTTTCCATTTGACCAATCTTCTCAAACTCTGAACAAAGGCCAAGTCCTACGGGAGATAAAATGTATTAAGCCTTAACAGTCATTTATACCAGAGTATAAATGAGCACATTCATTCATTCATATTCTCTCTCTCTCTCTCTCTCTCTCTCTCTCTCTCTCTCTCTCTCTCCTTCTTCTTTTATTCCCCCTCCCTCTCAATTTTATCTCATGAAGAACAGAACAAAACAGAGGGTTGGAGGAAAAAATTCAAAGGCAAAATGAACTAGAAACATGGGTAGTAAATCTGTTCTCTTTTGGTGTCTCACCTGGGGCTGTTGCTAATTTGAGCTCCGTGCTTCACCACTTGGCTGCCTCTCTTCATATTGGCTCTAAGTGTGGGAACTTTAGGTGGGGAAGAAATGAGATGTGTTCTGGTTTTCTCTAGCCATTTCAGGAAATGCTCTTCCAAGACCAAGCAGATGTGAAGCTGCTTAGTTATGCAGTGTTCTCGTTTAAGCTAAGCATGTAAGATGTGAAAATAAATCTAGGACTTTTTTTCTTTATTTTATATTCAGCTGATGAAACACGGAACTCTGAAAAATGGCCATGTCACCACTGCTTTTAATAAATCTACTTACCTGTCATATGTTTCCAAGGTTTCCTGACTGTTCACTAATTATAAAGTTGTATTTCTCTTATTTCTCTTATCTTTAGAGCACAATGAAGCGTATCAATCAGTGTAAACCTCAGGGAAGTGGCTCCTCTCTTCAGTTCTATCTCGGCGATTCTAGATGCGGGGTTTTCAAGTCACAATATCCTACTGGGTAACATTCCTGTTACTTTCTTCACTTTCATCGAGTCTAGATTCAGATTCTCTTTTTCCTTTTCTTCTCTGTCCCCAAACATACACACACACCAAGCTAAGGTAAAGCCTGCTGTGAAAGTAGGGGGCTGATGTTCATCAGATCAAACAGAAACAACTTTCTGGGCTCTTCTCCTTCTGGCAGCCTGGCTCAGAGTCTAGTTTGAAAAGCATCCCCATAAAAGAATTAGAAAACTTCAGGGACAGGACCTGGAGCCTGCCTCTGTGCCGACCCCCATGGACCCCATAAGCAGTTTAAACCAGATCAACTATACTGGGGTCCCATCTCTGAATAAGAGAGCGTTTATCCTAAAAGAATGTCATTATTTAATCGCAAATTCTTTACCCAAAGAAGGACATATTACTAGCTCTCTAGTGCTAGAACTTGGCTGGCCCAGAGTTAAGCAGAGAGAAGGGAGAGTAAGAAGTTTCTTACCCTTCTGCCTTTTCCATACCATAGAGGTCCTGAGAAAAACTAAAGTCAGCACAGTATGTTGGGGACTGCAGAGTAGGGACATCTAGCAGCCCTGCAGACCCAATAACAGCAACCTCCACGGGCACACTGTGACGGTATAAGGAGAGCCTTCAACTGCTGCATTTCTGCTCTGATTGAACATGGGGCTCAGCTTCTGGGCTGCTCGGCTTCCTTCCAACATTTCTCATGCATGGTGTTCTTCCTGATTTAAAACAAAAAAGCCAGGTATGGTGGCACGTGCCTATAATGCCAATATTCCTTTGGAGGCTAAGACAGGTGGATCTCAAGTCTGAGGCCAGCCTCAGCAACTTAGCAAGCCCTGCATGAAAATAAAAATAAGCTAGGGCTGTGTGTGTGGCTTGGAATTAGAATTCCCCTAATAATTCTAAGGGAGCTAATAATATGTCCTTCTTTGGCGAGAGAATTTTCAAGTAAATAATGGGTTCAGTTCTCAGCATTAAAAGAGGAAGGAGGGAAGGAAGGAAGGAAGAAAGGAAGGAAGTTATACTTCCAAGTTACACCCACTCCTATTTATTTATTTATTTATTTATTTATTTATTTATTTTTGAAACAAGTGCTCACTAGGTTGCTGAGAGTCTTGCTGGGTTTCTGAAGCTGTCCCCAAACTTGCATTCCTTCTGTCTTAGCCTCCCAAGTACTGGGATTACAGGCATGTGCCACCATACCCTCTGCCTCCCTGTATTTGTTGATCTTCCCTTCTCCATACTCTCCCCTCTCCCCTCCTTGCCACCATCTCTTTTCTGATTTTCCAGCAAATGAGTGAGTGGATGCAGATGCAGCGAGTCCAGAGAAGAGTGATGCCAAGGAAAACTAGTTGGTTCTGCCACTGGAGCAAGATTGCAGACATAACAGATTTGCCTGGAAATAGAAGGCTAAAAATAAGGAAACAATGAAAAGATGCACCTGTAAGTCATAAGTATTCCAGATACCCCTCGTTGCAGTCACACTGAAGAAGCATGGAAGAATGAGAGCTAAGAAAAATAACAAAACTCAGGCTCAGACGCTAAGAAGAAAATGTCCTCCCAAGCTTTTTACATTTTCTGCCGTGTTAAAGATGTGTTGGTCAGTGACTCCAGATGAAAGCCCCTGATTTTTATTCATAGAGTCACATAAAAGAATAGGCACAGGCAGGACTAGGATCTCTATAGTTTTAAATACCTTTTCAAATGATGCAACATGGACTGGTCTCCTCCTTTCTGTTCCCCCTTGGGCTTGGAGCCAAGAGTTCTATCAGATTCTTGTCCAGTCCTGACATCGTGTGATTCTGAAATTGACTCCAATTCAAAGGCCCCAACTGCACTTATAAAATTCTAATATAGGGTTTGGCTGCCAAAGCCACCCCTGGCTGCAGGTGCTGCTGTGTCGAGGAAGGCGAGGTGGTTCTGAGGTCTCCTGGGCTTTGTTCCCTCCATGTCACCAAGGCTCCTCCCATCAGGCCACAAACCCCCAGATTGCCAAACTCAGTGCCCTATTTTAAGTCTTTGTCTCACCTAGTCACCAGGAGCTTTTAATACATGACCAAACTCTTCTTCCTGAAACCCTTTCTTAGTCTTTTTCTTGTTCTTTTTGACTTCTTACCATCTTCCCAACCCTCAACAGTGGAGCATCCAGGACTCAGTTTGGAATTTCCTCTCTTTATCTATCTTCATTCCCTAAATACCAAGCGTCCAGTTGTATGAGTTTTAAGAACCATTTATAGCTGGGAATGGTGGCACCTGCTTGTAATCCCAGTACTTGGGAAGCTGAGACAGGAGGATTGAAGGTTTGAGGTCAGTCTCAGCAACTCTACAAGACCTTTTGCAACTCATACAGACTCTGTGTCAAAGTAAAAAATAAAATAGGGCTGGGAGTGTAGCTCAAAGGTACAAATGTTTCTGGGTTTCATTCCCAGTAACACACACACACACACACACACACACACACACACACACACACACAACACACACACACACACACACACACACACACACACCATCTATATACTGAGGACTCCCAAATTGATGGCTGTATTCCAAGGAGTTGCCTGAGCCAGCTCACCTGGTCTCACAGCAGCAGGACACTCATGTTTCTTCCCAACTCTGTGTTCAGTGACAAGTGACTTCACCTTGACAACTTGAAATCAGCCATGGTGAAGTATTTACCCCAAAGAAATCAACAAACACTATATATTGGATATTTTCCCTCCCAACCACAGAGCTCTTTGTTAGCCAGCACACCATTTATCAAACATTTCCCATTGAACTCCAGATTTATGTCCAAATGCCTATTTGATAACTCCCTTTATAGATCTAACTTAATGTGTTCAAAATGGGATTTCATGCTCCCAGTTTTTCTCTTGTCAGTAAATGGGAATTACTTCCTTACTTCTTACTTCTGCTCAGCTCAAAAATATAAATTATCATTTGATTCTTTTTTTTATACCACATATTCAATTCATTAGTAAGCCCAATTAGTTTTACCTTCAAAATATATCTGAGGTCACATCTGGGCTTCATAGTAAATGCCTGTAATTCCAACTACGGGGGAGGCTGAAACAGGAGAATCACAAGTTCCAGGGTAGCTGGGGTAATGTAGCTAGACCTTGCCTCAAAATTTAAAAAAGGAGCTGGCTATGGTGGTACACATCTGTAACCCTAGTACTTGGGAGGCTGAGACAGGAAGATCACAGGTTTGAAGCCAGCCTCTGCAACTCAGAAGACCCTCAACAACTTAGTGAGGCCCTGTTTTATTTTTATTTTTTTGCGGGTCTGGGGATGGAACCCAGGGGCATTTCACCTCCAAGCTACACCCCCTGTCCTATTCTTTTTTCCTTATTTTGAAACAGGGTCTCACTAATTTACAGAAGGCCTCACTATATAGCTGAGGCTGTCCGCGAACTACGATCCTCCTGTCTCAGCCTCCCGAATGTTGGGATTACAAGTGTGAGCCATCACGCCTGCCTTGAGGCCCTGTTTTAAAATAAAAGATAGACTGGGGTGTGGCTCAAAGGCAGAATACCCTTGAGTTTAGTTCCCAGTACCAAAAATAAATAAATAAAAATGGCTGGGGATGTAGCTCAGAGGTAGAATACTCTTGAGTTCAATCTTCAGTACCAAATATATACATATATACTAAATATATATATTATATATATTATACATATAATATATAATATATATATATTCCATGTAGTGAAGAAGAACCAAGGTATCATCTTAAAGCCCCACTTATTAAAATTGAACCTGCTGATTGATAATCTGTGAAGAGCAAGTTGTCACAAGTTTTATGTAAATATTTAGAAGAGATTTTAAAAAGACATTCAAGCCATTTTCTTGATAGCTGACCAAATGAATTTAATCCCAATTTTATATTATCTATTTTTTATCATTACTTGCTTGACTTATATCACCTGTACTTACATAATCAGAGCAAACTCAAAGCAGTAATAGAGTAACTGTGAGCCCAGAATACATCAATGGCATCAAAGAGAACTTCAGAAACATCAAAAACTAACATCTACTCAGCAATATCCTCTCTTAAAACAGCACTGGAGCATTCTAGAAGATTGCATGACCTCCATCTGCCCAGAAAAAAACAGAGCAGAGTCCATCCAATAGAATACAAGAAAACCGCACTAAGACCTCGAGAATAATGTCCAAAAATAAATAATAAAATTCATTTTCCAGTTTTTACAAATATAGTTGGCTAGTCTTTGAAAGGTTAAAGTGTGGCTGGGTCAACTCCCTTCAGTGTTGCCCACTCTCCTGTCAATAGCCAGGCAAAAACTAAACAGATGGCTAAAGGATGGGGCGGCAGGGGGAGGGGACAGGGAGGAAGACTACCTGCTGGAAATAACTCAGTCCTTGGTTTAGCAAGTTGTGTGCCGAGCTGTGCTGGAGAAGTTCACTGGAGTTTTACTTTTGGAAGCACTGTGAGATTGGATTACATCTTTCAAATAATTGTTCACATAAATGGACTAGCACAGAGGAGAAGCCTGTATTGACTTTCTGTTTACCCAGAGGGGGGAGAAAGTACCAAACAAGCTTTTCTTTAACTACAATGGCAATCTTCTAATAGCAGCACTGACTGGCTCCAAAATACAGGATTCAGAGGTTGCTAATCATCTTTGGGCTCAGGCTATTGCATGCAATTTTTCACATTCATTCAGCTTTCTTCATATGGCTCCTAGTAAAGCAACTCCCTTAACAATAAAAAGCTTTTATGGAGCCCATTACACTGGAGAGCTAGCTACTCCTGCTTTATTTCTTTTCTTTTTCTTTTTTTTTCTTTTTCATCTATTTTTTTTATTGCCTCCTAGGAATATTTATAGCTGTCTTTGTTCTCACTGCAAACCTATACATCTGGCAGTGTGTGGTCATTTTTGTTGTTTTTGTTATCATTGGACATGAAATGGGTAAGTGCGCGTGTATATGTTTAGGTAGCTTCATTTTTGCACATGTGGTTCTATTTTTATCAGCTCGCCGTGGCAGCCTCACATTAGCCCCAGAATGTTCCCTCCTGGACCGTCCATGGCGAGTTGCATCACGGAGGACTTGCGGTGCCACCACCATGCTACTTCCTGGTAAACAGGTTCTTTGGAGAAGGAAGTCTCCAGACAGACTGGGCTCCAGGAACAAAAGCCGGACTCACTGAGCACGGAGTGAACAGATTAAGTTTCCTGTAAAGAGTTTCACAGAAATAAGCTTACGTAAGCAGAGTGCATGCAGTTGGGCCTGGCTCAAGAAAGAACAAGGGGGCTTGTTTTACAGCTGAGCCAGTGGATACAGGCATCCCATGCAGAAGTTTATTTTTGTTACATTAAAAGACTGCATTAGGCAAAATGACATTGGCACTGAAGTCTCCAAACACACAAAATACTTGAGCTAACCACCACAGTTCCCCAAGCCAGTGAGCCCATCTTTTTGTCTGAAAGATGCCAGAGAGTAGAAAGATGCCTATAATCCCAGTACTTGAGAGGCTGAGACAGGAGCATTGCAGATTTGAAGCCAGCCTCGGCAATTTAGCAAGAATGACCTTATTTCAAAATAAAAAATAAAGGGGGCTAGGGTGTAGCTCAGAGGTAGAATGGCCCTGCGTTCAATTCCCATGTAAGAAAGGAATTTTTTTTTTATTGAAGTTACAAGATCACATAGAAACTGGCAGGCTCCCATTTTGCAACTTTTCTACATGTGTCTGTATGTTCTACTCCTGGATGTACTGGTTTTCTGCTTCTCCTTTTGTAAAATCTTGCCCAAGGAAAACCAGCCAACCGGATTTAATTGTAAAGCCACACTCCAGCCAATGAGGAGTGGCATAGTAACCTTCCTGTTAGGTGATAAAGGCTAAGCAGACCACCCACCCAAGGTGCTTGCACCCTTCCGTGCAGAGGTAAATTGCCTTTGCCTTGCTGAATTTTATTTCATGAGTTTTTATTTGCAGCTTCCCTAAAATCCATTTCTAACATCCAGTACCAAAAGAGAGAGAGAGAGAGAGAGAGAGAGAGAGAGAGAGAGAGAGAGAGAGAGAGAGAGAGAGAGAGAGAGAGAGAGAGAGAGAACAGAGAGCATTTGTAGATTGTAGATGCCGGGTCCAAAGCTTAGGTGCCTAAACTACTCACTGAGTCTCAGTTTTTGCACCTATAAAGTTAGGATGATACTAAGATTAACATCACAGGCCTGAGGCAGACTGGAATATCAAGGCCTTGAAGCCATACATGGCCCGGAGTAAGAGCTCCCGATGCCAAGCCTTAGCCCCGCTGCAATGTGAGCTCCGGGAGGGCAGATCTGGTTGGCTCTGTTCACCATTCTATTGCCAACATCTGGAAATTAGCAAGTGCCCATAAATACTCAATGAAGGATTCCTCACCAGGTTAACCAAATAACTCGATCCTTAAAGGACTCCAGAGAAGGGATTTATTTTTTAATATTGAACATAAGGAAGCCATGGCCTCTAAGGGCACCTGACTTCTTTTACATGCACCATCTGCGGAAGATTTAGTTGAAAGGATCAATCCCCCGCCCCCAGCTTTGCACTAAGAAATGGACTCAGGGGAGTTCTACCTCTGAGCTACACCCCATCCTTTTTTAGTTTCAATTTTGAAAGAGTCTAAGTTTTTGGGGGGTCTTGCTAAATTGCTGAGGCTGTGCTTGGACCTATGACCCTCCTGTCTCAGCCTCCCAAATACTGGGATTACAATGGTGTGCCACCATGCCCAACTAGTTCAGACAAATTTGGAGGTGTATCACCTCCCAATATTGCCAACAGCTCCTAAACCCACCCGCCAAACACACACAGCTGATTCTCAAACCTGCTTTCCTGTTGTTCTCAGCCTCCATCACAGCACATCTCCTGCTTGTTAAGTTCTAATTCATCCATGGGCGTTCTTGCTCAGGGCTGTAGTCTGCCCTGAGGCTCACTCTGTAGCTCTTTGGCATAGAAGCTTTTAGACAATTAGGATTTCCTTGTTTCCAGTGCAACATAACTAGTCTTAACATAAAAACTGGTTTTGGGTTTTGTTTTGGCAAAGTATGAAATGTGGCAGTGTGTTACAACAGGATTCCTTCAGACCTTCAGAACTGGCATCAGCTGAGACCCGGAAGGCACAAGGTAGGCAGTTTCAGGGACATGTGTGGTTCTATTAACCTATAGTTTTGTCTCCCTAAGGATCCATGCTTAGCTTCAGGGTTACTTAATTTATTTATTTATTTATTTATTTACTTGTGGTACTAGGAATTGAACTCTGGGATGACCTGCCACTGAAATATGCCCCAACCCCTTTTATCTTTCATTTTAAGTTATTTTATTTCTGTGGTGTTTTTCATTTAATTTTTTGAATTTGAGGGTTCAACCTATAAGTGCTCATCCTCTGAGGGGCACTCCGAGCCCTTTTGAAACATTTTTTATTTTGAGATAGGCTCTCACTAGATTGTCCAGGCTGGCCTCAAACTTTCTATCCTCCTGCCTCAGCCTCCCAAGTTGCTGGGATTACAGGTGTATACCATTGTACCCAGTTCATCATTACTTTAGATAACTGGATGAATCAACAAAACCTTGGCCCCTTGGGGTCTCCCAGGCAGCCAGTGAACAGCATGGCACCCCTGTGGAGCCACAGGTGGCTTTGCTGATGACAGGGTAGGACGAGAATGCTTGAGGGCTGACTTCATCTGTCAGTGCTTGCAGTGACCAGATCCCCTCAGCAACTCCAAGCTGGGACACCTGTTGTGCCAGCTGGCAGATGCTCTGGGTCAGATGTCCTGCTCAGCATCATAGGCAGGCTACGGCCCCCACCACACAAGCCCTGGAGAATGTGGGCGTTATCTCAGAGATCAAGAACTTACTGGAATGTCTGTCCACCCGGGGAAATCCTAAAAGGGTATGGCCTACTTCAGCCCAGTTCAGAACAATGTAGGAAAAAACATCTTGCCTTCCTAGGTGGTGCAAAGGAAACAGGGGAGTCACTGAAGAACTTTCTTCTTGGTCACTGGAAGAAGACATACTCGGCTAGGAAAAGCAAAGAAATCCTTAGTATCCTCTGGCTTATTCTGTCCTTGCCTGTCAGTGACTGTGGTGTCAGGTGGTAACTATAAAATGTGTGTGTTGCTGAGCCCAGGTTAACTTCAAAGGGATTAAAAAATATAGATTATTTGTCCCTGTGTGACATATAGTTGAAAAGGATTTGAAAACATAATCACTACCCAAGGATATTCTCTAAACAACAAAGCAGAACATGTTTGTTTTGTTTGTTCATTTTTGTTTTTGGTTTGTGTGTGGTACTAGGGATTGAACCCAGGGGCCATCTACCTCCAAGCCACACACCCAGTATTTTTTTATTTTAATTGTGAAACAGGGTCTTGCTAAGTTGCTAAAGGTTTTGTTAAGTTGCTGAGGCTGGCCTCGAACCCATGATCCTCCTGTCTGAGGCTCCCAAGTGCTGAGAATTACAGGCATCTGCCACTATACCTGGCTACAGCACATGTTTTAAAAGGAAAATCCAAAGATTCAGTATTGTGCCTGGACACCTAAAGAACAAGGTTTGGATTTAGGTAGAAGGTGGCAATTTCAAAGACTTGTTTGGCTAGAACCATCAATAACACCTTTATGGAACCATCAGCCATGCCAAATTCCCCAACAAGCCACCAGATACAGTTCATGTGCACCCTTAGATGAGACGTCTCTGGATTAACTCACTGGACATTGGCCAAAGTCATAATGACAAAACTGGAGTGAAAAGTCAACAAAGGGGTAACTTAAGCACATTTCTCTTCTGCTACAAAATAAAACCAAACCTCTGCAAGCTAGTCACTGGCTTTCTTCTCTGCGAAGCCTGTGAAATCAACTTATACTCAACTTATACTGGCTTAGCTCAGTTTTGAGTCAAAATGAAGATGTTCAGTAAAGCCTCAGTGAAACACTGAAGTACAAACTCCAAATGTTATGTTCTATAGAATAATACAGTATTTCAATGCAGAAAAGTGGGTGCTGGGGTGGGTGACAGCCATCTCAGGTTTATCTTGATCAAATAATGGAAACATTAGAGTTTTCAGTCACTTTACACTGAGTTAATAAGCACACTCTGCGTCTTACATCACACACATAAAAAAAAGGAAATCAAGACCCTCTCTGTCCAATGAAGATACAGTCTTGGTTGCTCTAGTTTCTGGCAAGAGCTAGTTAGTAATGACCTTAAGAATTTAGAGCAATGATTCTCAACTAGTGGCAGTTTTTCTCACCAAGCCCCACTTGGCAATCCTACAGATAGGTGGGGGTTTTTGTTTATTTGTTTGTTTGTTTCAGTTTGGGGATTGAACTCAGCGTCTCAGACATGCTAGACAAGTGCTCCACCCTAACCCACACCCCCAGCTCTAGAGACAGTTTTGATTATCACAAATCTGAGCACGGAAACACATGTTACTGAGCAACCACTGGGTAGAAGCCAGGGACTGGACTCTGCTAAACACCCTGAAATTAATAGGACAGCCCCTCACAATAAAAAATTACCCAGTACGGAATGCACTGGGTGCCATGATTTAGGAACCCTAAAAAAAGGTATTAGAAGTTCACACTGCAATTCATACTGCCGGCAGTACTTCATATCATTATAAAAACTTTAACATAATGAATTATTGCAAGAATTTCTCAATCCATTTTGGAAAATGTGGATATTAAGAGAAAATAAATTTATAAATTTTTTAAATTAAAATTAATTTTAATAAGTGAGGGAGGACTACTTAGGAAATCGTTGGAAGACTTCTTAAAACTATATTGATAAGCCGAGCATGGTGGTGCAAATTTATAATCCCTGTACTTGGGAGGCTGAGACAGTAAGATTGCAGGTTCAAGGCGAGGTTCACAGGTTCTCAGTTACTTAGTGAGGTCTTCTGCAACTTAGTGAGACCCTGTTTCAAAATAAAGAATAAAAATTAGAAGCCAGGCATATTGGCACACACTTGTAGCCCCAGCATTTGGGAGGCTGAGACAGGAGGATCATGGTTCCAGGACAGCCTCAGCTACTTAGTAAGGCCTTCTGCAACTTAGTGAGACCCTGTTTCAAAAGTAAAAGAATAAAAAATAGGGCTGAGGGTGTAGCTCAGAGGTAGAATGCCCCAGGTTCCATCACATATATATATATATATATATATATATATATATATATATATATATATATATATATATATGGATTGGGGTGTACCTCAAAGGTAGAATGCCCTGGGTTCAATCTCCAGTTTCCAAAAAAAGAAAGAAAAGAAAGTATATTGATATCCTCTATGTAACATAAAGAATAGCCAAGTAAATTGGTCTCTCCAGGAAAACTCACCAACTTATACATGCATTACATACATACAGTGGGATTTTCCTTTTTATTTTTCTTTTGTTTTTCTTTCTTTTTTTTTGTTTCTTTTCTTTTTGTTTCTTTTTCTTTTTGTGGTACTGAGGGTGGAACCCAGGGGCTTTTCTACCTCTGAGCTGCACTCCCAGACCTATTTTATACTTTATTTGGAAACAAGGTCTCACTAAGTTGCTGAGGCTGGCTTCGAACCTGTGTGATCCTCCTGTCTCAGCCTCCCAAGCACTGGGATTACAAGCGTGCACCACCACGCCCAGCTCATACAGTGGGTGTTTCAAAGTGCAGTCAGTTGTGTATGAAGTGCTATCTGCTTTCTGTGGTCAGCAGATTATATAATTTCTCATTGTAGTGCACAAACTAAGTGCCAAATTATCCAATTCCTTGGTATTCTTTTCCTAACCATTTATTTAAAGTTGCTTGAGAGGCACAGCGCATAACACACATCACATGTGAAGGGCAGATGGCAGAGGATGAAATGCATTCCAATGTCCAGTCTCTCAGAAAACTTTATCCATCCATGCAAAGGCCATCTTTCTATTCTTTTGGGTTGCTTTGTTTTTTGTTTGTTTGTTATACTTTAGATTTTACCTGCCTTTCCAAATAAAACAAAAATGATCAGGAACAGACACAGGATTTCCTGTGTCTCCTTTACCATTCATCTTCTTAAATGAAATACATTATTTTTATTTTAAATAAATCATTTTATGTAGTATTAATTTGTTTTTACTAAGCTGCAATTTTAGGAGGAGGGATCCAATAAAATTAATTCCTAGGAGATCAAATATACAACCAAAATAACAATTTTTATATCACGAATTTTTATGATATGAAAAGGTGAATATAGCCTTTTAGACCAATGTCGTAGGGCCCCAATAGATCATTAAATCAATTATGACCTACTTCTGAAGAACCTTATGCCAAATAGATACATCCACCACAAACTTGGAAGGGCAAGTGAGGTAGAAGACATCTTCTTGCTGCTTCAGCAGTTTTCTGCTGACAGTGTCATTGTGGAGATGTTAGTTTCCTGTATCATTATCTCACTGACTTTCATGGAGCTGAGAGGTAGATGTGGTAGTGATGGCAAGCAACAGATTCTTAACCTGATAATCAAAGTTCTAATTCAGTGGATTCCAAACATTTTTTATTATGGCAAAGCAGGTAGTTTCCACAATGGACCAATTCAGAGTTGTAATTTCTGCAGGTCTAGATAAAGGTCCATGTCTCTACAGGTCTTTAACCCTTCTGATAATTCTGTAAGTAACTAATTTGCTATATCCTATTTTTATTTATTTATTTATTTATTTATTTATTTATGTTTTGATTGTGGAGATCAAAACCAGGACCTTGTGCATGTTAAAGAAGCACTCTACCACTGACTTGTTACCAGCCCTATTCTTTATTTTTTAAAATTAATACCCAGGTTTCATTCCCTACAGCAAAACACTGGATGATAGTGGAGACACAGGGAATACAGGCATAAGCCCTCCATGTTAGATGCCAGGGAGAGAGCAGTGAGGCTCATGCATTAGTGCTTGTGAATGAGAGCCCCATGAGGCACATTAAAATCTGTGGGGCCTGATTTACTGTGCTGCGTAGTTTTCCACACCTTTCATGAAATGGAGGAAACTTTGGAAATTTTGTGCTGGGAAGTGACAAGTGGTGGGACTCTGGAAAATAAACTGTATTTTGCTTCTCCTTTATCCTGGTGCCTAGCAGAAAGCATGGTGCATATTATACCTCAAAAAGGGTTACACGCGAAATTATGAGATTAGTTTTCTAAGAGCATTGATATGGTTTTGATGGCAGGCTAGGAAGAAGAGACAGGAGACAGAGAACCATTGTAATTACCTAGGTATAAAAGTTAAAAGGGCTGAGGAATATGTGAATTATTTGAACCAAGACTTCTGCAGGCATTAAAGACTAGATCATCTAGGCAGGATTCAAGCAGAGAAGCAAAACCAGTGGGAGATTTATATATTAAGAGATCAGTTGCAAGTAACTTATTTATGTGATTTGGGGGGGCTGGCTAGACAAGTCTGAAACTGAAAGGGAAGGTGGTCAGGAAACCCAGGCTGGAACTCATGATACAGGTAAAAGGTGCTCTTCACAGATGGAGTGACTTCTTTAAGAAGTCTTAGCTCTGTGAAGCCTTTCAACTGATTAAACCATGTCCACCAGATTATCTCAGATAATCTCCTTAACTTGAGGTCAACTGATTGTAGACTTGAATCACATCTGCAAAACTCTTTCACAATTACACCTAGATGAATGTTTGATTGCAAATCTGGAGGCTTTTGGCCCAGCCAGGTTGACACAACAAAAAGACCAACACAAGCCTGGAGTGTCGTGCACCCTCGTAATCTCAGCACTTGGGAGGCTGAGGCAGGAGGATCGGGGTTCACAGCCAGCCTCAGCTGCTTAGTGAGGCCCTCCGCAACTTAGTGAAATCCTATTTCAAAGTAAAGAATAAAAAATAGGACTAGGGGTATAGCTCGGAGGTGCAAGAATGCTCCTGAGTTCAATCCCCAGCACCACACACACACACACACACACACACACACACACACACACACACAAAAGAAATCACAGACCAAATGACAAGAGGAAGTACTAGAAAAAGTTAAGGCTCTTCTACTCTTCGTGTGTGTGTGTGTGTGTGTGTGTGTGTGTGTGTGTGTGTGTGTTACTGGTGATTGATCCTAGGGGCATTCTACCTCTGAGCTATACAGGGTCTCACTAAGTTCCTGAGACTGGCCTGGAACCTGTGATCCTCTCAGCACCCAAGGACCGGGATTACAAGTGTGCACCACCACACCTGGCTGGTTGAAAGGACTTTGGAGCTATGTCACCTCCTAATATTGTCCCTAGGCCAGCATCTCGCTACTGTGCCTAGTTTTCACCTCCTCCTCCTGATGGTTCAAAATAGTGAAGCATTTATAGCTCACTCAGATTGCGGCATCACTGAACTCTGAGACTGCCAAAGGTCATTTATAGCTGAGATTACGAATCTGTAGAACATCCTCTTTCTTAAAATTAAGAATTCGATAAGGTATGATGTATTCAAAGTGAGACAACGTTGAGAATAAAAGGGCATTCTTTAAATATCTAGGTTAAGACCACTGGTGAAACCCAGGACAGCCCCCAGAAAACCAGGACATGCCATCCATCCCTCAGGCTACGATTCCTTCGCTCGTCTTTTAACTTACTTTTCACTCTTTCTCCAGCATATATGCCTATACAGTGTGCCTCTTGCTTGATTTTAAATTCTTAATAGGGAGGGGAGCATCAAATCCAGAGTTTTATTCATTCGTTAAAATTTAATATAGCGATTTTATTGGTAATGAATGGTTTTTGTTTTAAAGTGGTATTTTCCTTGACTAACCCAATCATTTATAAACAGGAACAGCATTATTATTATTATTAATCGTCATAATAGGCCGGGCGTGGTGGCGCACGCTTGTAATCCCCGCGCTCGGGAGGCTGAGACAGGAGGATCGCACAGGTCAAAGCCAGCCTCAGTTACTTGGTGAGGCTTTCAGCAACTTAGCGAGACCCTGTTTCCAAATAAAATATAAAAAAGGTCTGGGAGTATAGCCCGGAGGTAGAAAGCCTCTGGGTTCCACCCCTAGTACCACCAAAAAAAAAAAAAAAAAAAATAGTCATAATAGTAAGCTTGCTGCACACTGCCCATCCCCGCCCCTCCTTCCTTCTTCCTCCAGGCATGTCTCAGTCTGTGTGCTCTTCTGGTCGCACCATGGCCACTCCCACCCAGAACCCACAGTTCCAGAAGCTGGAGCAATGGCTCAGCAAGAACTCTTCGGGCCTCAATCTGCACCACCTTTTCAAGGCCGACAAGGATCGCTTCAAGTGCTTCAGCAACAAGATGTTTTCTACCTCACTTGCCCTTCCAAGTTTGTGGTGGATGTATCTATTTGGCATTCAGAACTCTAGCTGCAAGGGAATCTGGAAAACAAGGCATTTAGCTTCTCAATACACCTCACGGCCAAATTCTGGTGGATTACTCCAAGAACCTTGTGAAAGAGGAAGTGATATACATATGCTGCTGAACCTGGCCAAATCCAGGGCTGTGGAGGCTGCCCGGGAGAGCACGTTCAGAGGCGAGAAGAACAACAGCACAGGGGATCGGGCAGTGCTGCGCGTGGCCTTGCACAACTGGTTAAACTCACCCATTTTGGTGGATGGCAAGGATGTGCTGCTGAAGATCAACAGGGTTCCGGACAAGGGGAAATCTTTCTGTCAGTGTGTGTGGAGCGCCCATTGGAAGGCAAGTCCATCCCCAACATCATCAGCATCGGCTTTGGAGGCTCTGACCTGGAACCCCTTATGGTGACTGAACCCTTTAAGCCGTGCTCTTCAGGAAGTCCTTGAGCCTGGTTTGTCTCCAACATCAGTGGGCTTCATATTGCCAAAACGCAGGCCAACCTGAACCCTGAGTCCGCCCTGTTTATCATTGTCTCTAAGACCTTTACTCCGCAGGAGACCATCACAAATGCAGAAACAGCAAAGGAGTGGTTTCTCATGACAGCCAAGGATCCTTCTGCAGTTGTGGAGCACTTTGTTGCCCTGTTTACCAACACAACCAAAGTGAAGGAGTTTGGAATTGATCCTCAAAACTTGTTTGAGTTCTGGGATTTGGTAGGTGGGCGCTACTCTTCTGAGGTTGGACATCAGACTCTCCATTGCCCTGCACATGGGTTTTCAAAACTTTGAGCAGCTGCTCTCCGGAACTCACTGGATGAACCAGCACTTCCTCACAACATCCCTGGAGAAAAATGTCCCAGTTCTGCTGCCTCTGCTGGGGATCTGGTATATCAACTGCTATGAGTGTGAGACCCATGCCATGCTGCCCTACCACCAGTACCTGCACCATTTTGCTGCCTACTTCCAGCAGGGCGACATGGAGTCTAATAGGAAGGACATCGCCAAGTTTGGCATCCATGTGAACCACCAGAGAAGCCCCATTGTGTGGGGGGAGGCAGCATGCATTCTATCAGCTGATCCACCAAGGCACCAAAATAATATCCTGTGACCCTCATCCCAGTCCAGGGCCAGCACCCAATACAGAAGGGCTTGCACCCAAAGATTCTCCTGACTAACTTCCTAGCCCAGACTAAAGCCCTGATGAAGGGGAAGTCAACAGAGGAGGCCCGGAAGGAGGCCACGGGGAAGAGTCCAGAGGACATCGAGAAGCTGTTGCCTCACAAGATCTTTAGAGGAAATCGCCCAACCAACTCTACTGTGTTCACCAAGCTCACACCATTCATTCTTGAAGCCTTGATTGCGCAGTGTGAGCACAAGATCTTCATTCAGGGCATCATCTGGGACATCAACAGCTTTGAGCTGCAGGGAGTGGAGCTGGGAAAGCAGCTGGCTAAGAAAATTGAGCCTGAACTTGATGGCAAAGCTGCAGTGACCCCTCATGATGCCTCCACCAATGGGCTGATCAGCTTCATCAAGCAGCAGCGGGAGGCCAAAACTGAATAAATGCAGCTACAGCCCCTTCTTTGACTGGTCCTTCTGGTCCCTCCTTGCCAAAGTATGCACTGTATGGTCCTGCCCTTCTCTGCCCAAAGCACCCTCTGGTTGCGAACTTGGACCACAAGCCGGCTGGGGAAAGCTGGTCGGGAATTGTCATACTGCACCCTCCGTGTGTACTCTTTCTCTGTTTTACCATCAGCTGAAGTGGTTCGGTGCAGCTGATTTTTCTGACCTGTGTTCACATTGTTCACATCCCATGTAGAAAAATAAAGTTGCCAGGAAGGATGGTGAAAAAAAAAATAGTAGTAGTGGTACTAGTAGTAGTAGTGGTGGTGGTGTTGGAAATTGAACCTAAAGCCTCATGCATGCAAAACAATTTACTACTGAACTACACCCCAGCTTCAAGGTCAATTTTTTAAAATAAAGATTGGAAGAATAGCCGGGCGTGGTGGCGCACGCTTGTAATCCCCGCGCTTGGGAGGCGGAGACAGGAGGATCGCGCAGGTTCGAAGCCAGCCGCGTGCGCTGGCTTAGGAGACCCTGTTTCCAAAAAAAAAAAAAAATGAAAATGTAAAAATAGGTCTGGGAGTGTAGCCCAGAGGTAGAAGGGCTTCCAGGAACCCCAGTACCACAAAAAAAAAAAAAAAGATTGGAAGAATAAAAGTGGTGAACACTTGATTCAGTCCCCACATGATCCATTTCAAGTGATGGTAATTTCGGCAAGATCAAAAAGACAGTAGGGTATAACAGGAGTTTGACTTTGACTAAGACTGCCTTTATTAGTTATGTGAACATGGACAAGTGGCTTAATCTCTTTATGCCTCAATTTCCCCACAAGACAAGGGTGAAGGTAAAGGCCATTTCATTGGAGCATTTGAGGATTATGTCAAGCAATGCTTGTTGCACAATGCCTGGCACATAATAAATTTTCAATAATCATGATGTATTATTATTACAAAGCTATATAATCTTTCAACTGAAATGTCAAGTAAGATTTTTTTCAAGTTCCACAATAAAATGCTACCATTTTATTGTACCATGTACCTATCTTTTTTTGGTTTTTGTACTGGGAATAGAACCCAGGAGTATTCTACCTCTAAACTACACCTCCCAGGCCCTTTTATTTTATTTTTTATTTGGAAACAGGGTCTCACTAGGTTACCACAATCCTAGTTAAGTTGCTGGGGTTAGTCTGTGATCCTCCTTTCTCAACCTCCCAAGTACTGAGATTAAAGGAGTGTGCTACCACGCCCAGCTTGTATTTACTTTTATGACTATTACTCTTTGGTAGTGTTTTACTTCTTCTTAATGGCATGTCCATTCCAATTATATTATCCTGATGGCAGCACTATACTGTGCTCAGAAAAATCCTTGTATGGCAGACTAAGCTCTCCCAGGGTAAAATTAAGTGTCCTCCACATCTTCAAACCCTTTTTCACAAATGTAGCTTTTCTCCATGGAGTATAATTATTGAATATAGCCACATCGTTTGCAAGCATGATTGTAAAGCAATAAAAATAAACGACGTTGGAATAATTATGTTTTTGAGATTTTCTGCTGAGAGAAAAGGCAGCAAAGTCATAGCCGTGCTCAACCTTACTAGAAATGATGGGGAATAAAATGCTTTCCCACTATGCTGTGTGGTTTATGAGACTATCTCTAGACAATTCATTAGTTCTAAAGTGACATGAAGAATCAATTAATTTTAATGGTGGATAACAGATTACGGTATTTAATAGTTCATCTAATTTCACGAGGCAAAGTGAATTAGACAATGCAATGTAAATCTAATAAGACTTGTGAGAGCTCATTTGACTATTTGTCAAATGCAAAAATGAATGGGCATATCAGGAGTTAGATATAAACTAAAGCATTATATAAATTGTGTTTAGTTTATATACAGACTTAAGTTATAAGCCTTAAGGAACATAAAACATATGTACTATATTCCCCTTTATCTTGCTTTTAAAACTTATGTATTAAGCCCTTGCCAGCTAGGAAAAGAGCCTGTATTCTCCTTGCCCTTCGCCCTTTGTCCTTCAGAAAACAAGTAGAATCATTTGGAAATGCTGGTGTTGGAAAGTTCTTCATGAAGGGTTGTTTATGAACAACTGAATAGATAAAAAAATGAGGCTCTGAGTTTCCATCCCTCCAGTTAGGTGTGGTGTGCATGCCTTTAATCCAGTACATGGGAGGCTGAGACAAGAGGATCACAGATTCAAGCTCAGCCTCAGCAAATTAGCCAGACTCTGTTTGAACATAAAAAAACAAAATGGGCTGGGGTTTTAGCTTGGAGGTAGAACACTCCTGGGTTCAATCCCCAGTGCTAATAATAAAAATTAAAAATAATGATAACAATAACAACAAAATAATTAAAAGTAGCCATTTTCCCCACTAAATAATTTTATTCTTAAACAAACCAATTTTGATTCACACAAATAGTCACATCTTCTTAGGGACATAAACACAGTGGAGATTTGGGGCTAATAACCTCTGTCCTTCAAAGAGCTCCATTTACGGCCCAATTTCTATTCCCAGTAGAACACAATGTACAAAGGCAGCTTCACTGGAAAGTTTCTTTTTACAATGCTGTTAAGTGGTGACTTTGAAATAGTCACTGTGCTGCAGTAGAGGACTCGCCAGGTCACAGATTCCTGGTGTCTATTGATTCTCCTAGTTAATAAAGAGTTAAACAGTGAAGTGTGGCCTTTTATTTTATTTTAAACATTTTTTTAAAAAGGCATTTTGAAGGTGCAGGAGAGGGAAGGCCTGGTCCTAAGTGGTCATGTGGCTCCCGCCATTCATCTTGGTAGTGACTATCTGTCAAAAGTGGCAAGAGTCTCCGTTAACAGCCTGACCTGAGCGGTAATGAAGGGAGAGTGCACGGCAAAGTGTCCATTATCAGCAGGTCGGGAGCAGTAAATTGGAGCAGTTTGCTTCAATCTTGCTGCAAGCTGAAATGTAAGATAGGTGGGGATCAGCAAGAGGCAATTTTATCCTATGATCATTTTTGTCAGATCGCATCAGAGAGGCAAGTTAGTTCGATGCATGACTTCAATTAACCAAGTCTGGCCGTAAGGTTTCTGCTGCCAGGGGAAGCTCTTTTCTGAGCCTGGGTTCCTCGCTGTTTATTATTTAAACCCACCTGAGCGCACTCAGGTGAGCAAATCCGTGATGTTAAAAAAAAGGAAGAGTGATGCTGTGATACTGTGATGCTGCTGGTGCCGGCACACGGCACTACAACGCAGGCAGGCCCGCGGTGTCCTGGATCACTCCAAATGCTGCCCAGCTCGTCTGTAATTTATGAACTATTTATAATGACTTTCAACGTCAGGTTTTAAATGGTGAACAGCTAGGCATGGTGGTGCATGCCTGTAATTCTATTACTTGGGAGGCTGAGACAGGAGAACTGCAGATTTGAGGCCAACCTCAGCAACTTAGTGAAAACCTCAGCAATTTACCAAGACTCTTTCAAAAGTAAATAATTAATAAATAAAAAAGGGCTGGGGTTGTAGTTCAGAGGCAGAATGCGCTTGGGTTTCATCACAAATACAAAAAAACAAGAGAAGTATGCATAGCACTTATTCTTTGACAATGGGACTTGCCTGTTTGGTGGAGTTTAAGGGAGGGTCAGTTCACAAAATTCTGCAATTGTGCTAAGTCATAAGAAGCTACTCTTAAACTCAAGAAAAGTCAAGGCTGGAGGCTGCAGCTTTAACTCTTAAATGCCTAAGAAGCATTTACTGATAACAGAAGTGAAGGCTTGACTCAAAAGTTCCACAAAGTGCACACATAAGATGGACAGACATGGCGGCTCAGAAATGCCATCCCAGTACCTGGGAGGCTGAGATGGGAGGACCACGGATTAGCGAGGCTCTTCCTAGCTTAATGAGACCCTATTTCAAAATAAAAAGTAAAATAGGGCGGGGCGTGTAACTCAGGGGTGGAATGTCCCTGGGTTCAATCTCCAGTAACACACACCAAAAACAAAACCAAACAAGAACGAAACATGCATATGCTCTCATAAAAGGCCATGTCTAATCTCAAAAGCCTTACAATTCAGGGGAGGAACAAGATATATACTAATATCTATAGTAAAAGTAGAGCGTGCCATTAGAGAGAAACCAAATCTCATAAGGACATAGGGAAAGACATCATCTTCGAATGGAGAGATCAGGGAAGACAGGTGTGCACCACTGGCAGCTGGCATATAACATTTAAACGTGGTCCTGATGTTGGGGGGATAATCCCAGGGGAAGCTGGGGAGTTTTATATTTTTGCTTGGTAAGTTACCACAAAGAGCTGCTAGCAACACCATTCGTTTATATTCTCTTTACTTGTGTCAGAAACCGAGTCTGCTGTGTGCTTTGCTCAGGGTCTCTCTAGATTGCACTAAGGTGTTGGGGGCCTGCCAGTGTCCTGTGTCTCTGGCGTCCTTTCCTCTCAGCTTGTCCAGGCCAACAGCAGTATTGAGCTCCTGGAGTTGGAAGGCCAAGCCTGCGCTCTCACTTGGCTGCTCTCTGGGTGTAGATGCTGGAGTCATTCTCAGCTCCGAGGGGATGTGTACGGCTCCCTGGGCTGTGGTCCCTCCACACACGCAGGCAGTGTACTCCTGGAGAGAGCAGGAGGAGAGCTCGCCCTGACTCTAGGAAGGCTCCCTCCGGGAGCCCTTCATCCGCAGCTCAAATCAGCTGCCCTCCGCGTCACAATAAAACTTCTTTTTATTTCTCTCCTTTATTCTGTCCCGTGTCTTCTTCTTGTTTGATATACCCCTTATTTTGTTATAAGAAAGTGGGCTTAAGATGTATATGTAGTTCCTTCGACTATTCCGAAAGCCTGAAATACATGGGGCCTGCTTGTTGCTTTTTGCCGTTAAGTGCTAGTGTGGGATTTGGAGGTCTGCATTGTTGAAAACATCCCTGCCACTAACACTTCATTCTAGGAAAACATTTTCTTTTCTCTTCTTTTAATTTTTTTGGTACTAGGAATTGAACTTAGGGGCATTCTACCTCTGAGCTATACCCCCAACTTTTTTTTTTTTTTTTGAAACAGAATCTTACTAAGTTGTTGACAATCTAAGTTGCTGAGGCTGATGGCCCTGAACCTGAGATCTTCCTGTCTTAGTTTCCAAGTATTAGGATTACAGGCATGTGCCACCACACCCTGCTTTATTCTTATTTTAAAATGAACACAATAAACTGGCAACAGAAGTTAAATTTAGATGATGGTAACTTTTGTATTGGCTCTATTGTTTCATTTATATATATTTGAAATATTTTATAATAAAAATTACTCAAAAGAAAAAATGGTGTTTATTAGCATGAGAAATATTTAAAATATATTACTAAGTATCTAGTTAACAATCAAGTTGTAAAATATTATGTGCAATCTGTCAATGTTCAAATTTTTAGTATTTGTGTTTCTACATAACTAAAGTCTATAAGTGTAGTTTTCGGTGCTAAACATAAATAACCCTCATTGTGTTAAATGGTGAAAGATCATCTAAACTTTTCTTCCTTCTCTGTATTTTTTGTTTTTTTTTAAAGTGATAAGCATATAGTAGAAATAATCATTTTTTAACTAAAAGGTTTTGGCAGCAATCCTCATTTTATATCAATAGTAGTGCTTATTGATTTTTAATCCAACACAAAATTTCTATTCCAACTTTCCATTAGAACCTTTCAAAAATCCCCCCAACTCCTAAAGGAATTAAAAATGAATATAATCTTAGAACTATAAACTCCTTGTTGCTTGGGTGCCATGTTTACAAATAAAACTCCAATTTCCTGTGGCTATTTCTTAGCCCAGATTTTCAAAATAAAGTCAGAATTTCAATACTCTAAGACACCACTCAGTCATTCTTGGGATTCTCCACATTAACAGAGAAAACTGCATATGAAATAGACTTAATAAAACACAGAACTTACAAGAAACTTGCTTACAGGGAGAGAGAGATGACAAATGACTGTGGGGGAAATATGGGGTGATAGAAGGAAAGGAGGGAATGCTGTAGTCTAGATATTATGGGGCAGCATTAATTTTTTATTTTTTTTTTTTTTTTTGGTTGTGGTGAGACTGGGAATGGAATCTAAGAACATTCTACCTCTGAGCTACACCCTCAGCCTATTTTATTTTTTCTTTTGAAACAGAATCTCCCTAAGATGCTGAAAGCTTTCTTAAATTGCTGGAACTGGCCTCAAAACTGTGACGCTCCTGTCTCAGCCTCCCAGGTACTGGGATTACCACCAGTAAAACAAAAAACAAACAAACAAACAAAAATCTGCTGTTATGACAAGAAAGCCACTGCAAACTCCCTTTCTCAGATTTTTTTCTTGAATGGAAATCAAGTTTATAGACTTAGAACATTGAAAAGGCCATAGAGCTTTTCTTCCTAGGAGTTGATTTTTATGAATTTTGTTAGGGTTGAATGATAACTACTTTGTCTTTGCAAAGAAATACATGTAGTATGTCACTCTGGCGTAGCAATTGTGGCTCACAGAGTATTTTCACACATTGGCTCATCTGACCCTGACAGCAAGGCTGTGAAGTAAAAAGAATCCTCTGCTACAGGATAAGAGCACCTATGGTCCACTGACTGGCTTCAAAGCAGAGAAATCTTGATGGAAAAAGATGGCAGAGTAAAACTGCAGGATATCCCGGAAGCAGAGACCTGGAAGATCAGATCAGGGACAAGGAAAGTCTCAAGGCCAAATGCCCAGTGACCTGTTTCCTCCAACCACACCCTATCTACCTATGTTATCACCCAACAACAAACCCATTCAGATGTTTAATCCATCCGTGGACTTATCCACTGATGAGATTAGATCCCTGATTCAATGTATTTTGCATTGGCAGTACAAAGGTTTTTCTGGGGACATTCCACACTCAATCCAGTAACTCTTTTCTTTTCTTTTCTTTCCTTCCTTCCTTCCTTCCTTCCTTCCTTCTTCCTTCCTTCCTTCCTTCCTTTCTTTTTTTTCGGTACTGGGGATGGAACTCAGGGGCATTCTACCTTCATACTACACCCTCATCCCTATTTTTATTCTTTATTTTGAAACAGGGTCCCACTGAGTTGCAGAGTAGCTGAGGCTGTCCACGAACCGCGATTCTCCTGTCTCCGCCTCCCAAATGCTGGGATGACAAGCGAGTGCCACCTTGTCCGTCTTTCAGTAACTCTTTTCAAGTTATTGTTTTCAGGTATTTTGATCACAGTGATGGGAAAACTGACTAAAAAAACAGTGTATATTCTTTTTAAATGTGTTTTTCAATTCAATTTACAAGTGTTTTATTAAGAATTTTTGCATCTATCTCTATCAAGAATATATTGGTCTAGAATTTGTATGTCTCCTTATCAGGTCTTATAGTAAGGTAATACTAGCATTAGAGAATGTGTTTAGAAGGGTTCCTTCCCTTTCTGCTTTATGGAATAGTTTGAGAAGCATTAGTATTCATTCTCTTAGAGTCTGGTAAAATTTAGCAGTGAATCTGTCTGGTCCTGAACTATTCTTTGTTGGGAGACTGAATTACTACTTCAATTTCATTGCTTGTTATTAATCTATTTAGGCTTTTTATATATTTTTGGTTCAGTTTTGGTAAGTCATAAGTGTCAAAAAAAATCTGTCCTTTTTTTTTTTTTTTTTTTTTTGTGGTATCGGGAGTGGAACCCTTCTATCTCCAGGCTATGCTCCCAGACCTAGTTTTTAAGTTTTTATTTGGAAACAGGGTCTCTTAAGCCAGCGAGGCTGGCTTCGAACCTGCGCGATTCTCCCATCTCCACCTCCCAAGGGCAGGGATTACAAGCATGGGCCACCACACCCACCACGCCCGGCTCTCCTTCTGGACGCTTTCTACCCTGCTCTCTCTCCCTCCCTCCCTCCCCATGCATATTAGTTGAGTCGGTCATAAATCTTCCTGTATGGATGTAACATGACATTATTTGGATTCTTCACTTCCTCAATTCTTGTTTTTCTACTTCCCAACTCCCTCTCCCAATCCTCTTCCTCTCTTCTACTGGTCTCGCTCCTCTTTTGACTGAAGTCCCTTTGTCTCCTGTTTTCTGTCTAGCTTCCACATGAGAGAGAGCACAGAAGACCCTGGGCTTTCTGACACTGGCTGATATCAAGTAACGTACTATTCTCTAGTTCTATCCGTTTTGCTGCAAATAGCATAACTTTATTCTTTATGGTTGAGTAAAGTTCCATTGTGTCTATATGCCATATTTTCATTATCCATTCATCTGTTGATGGACACCTGGGTTGGTTCCATAGTTTGGCTTTGTGAATTGTGCCGCTATAAACATGGGTATGCATTTGTCATTGTAGAATTCTAATTTTAATTTTCTTGGAAAGACATCAAGGAGTAGTGGGATAGCTGGGTCATATGGTGACTATTCCTAATCTTTTGAGGAGCCTCCATATTGATATACATACTGATTGTACTAATTTACAATCCCACCAATAGTGTATAAGTGTTCCTATTTCCCCCCACATCCTCACCAGCATTAGTTATTGCCTGTAATTTTTTTTTTTTTTTTGGTACTGGGGATTGAACCCAAAAGCATTCTATTTCTAAATTGTACCCCCAGACCAATTTTGTTGATTTGGAAACACGGTCTCACTAAGTTGCAGAGGGCCTCATTAAGTTGCTGAGGCTGGCTTTGAACCTGAGATCCTCCTGTTTCAGCCTCCCAAGTACTAGGACTACAAGTATACACCACTACGTCTGGCTTTTGCCTGTATTTTTGATGTTTGCCATTTTAATTGGAGTTGATGGAATCTTGGGTAGTTTTGATTTGTATTTCTCTGATTGATAATTATGTTGAAAATTTTTATATATTTGTTGGCCATTCATATATATTCTTTTGAGAAGTGCCTATTCTATTCAATAGTCCATTTAAAAATATTTTTGTGTTAAGTTTTTTGAACTATTTATATATTCTAGGTATTAATCCTCTATCAGAGGAATAGCTGGCAAAGATTTTCTCCCAGTTTTTAGGCTCTCTTTCTACACTCTTGATTAAATCCTTCTCTGCACATAAGCTTTTTAATTTGATGGTATCGCATTTACTGATTCACAACTTTATCAGTCTGAATCTTTCAATTGGAGAATTGAGACCATTTACCTTCAGGGTTATTGTTGAAAAGTGTATACTAGTTTCTGTCATTTTATTATTTTTTTCTGGTTTTACTGAATAAGCTGTTAGCTTCTCCCTCCTTTATTTATCTATAGGTTTGATGGTTTACAAAATAATTTTTGATTCCTTCCTAATTCTCAATCACTTATAAACTTTTCTAGTGACATTCATTCTTTCCCATTCTCTTGATGCTACCTCTTTGGGGTATATAATTCCTTTAAGTATTTTCTGTAATTCTGGTTTATCGGTCATGAATTCCCTCGGTCTATGCTTATCTTGGAAGCATTTGATTCAAATCTCTTTCAATTCTGAAGGATAAGTTTGCTGGATATAGTAATCTAGGTTGGCAGTTATTTTATTTCATTGCTTGAAATACATCATTCCATGCCCTCCTGGCCTTTAGAGTTTCTGCTGAGAAAACTGTTATTTTTATGCATTTGCCTTATAAGTGACTTGGTACTTCTCTCTTGCAGCTTTTAATATTCATTCTATGTTATGTACTTTGGGCAATTTACTATAATGGCTATATGTTCTTTACAAAGATGATGAGGGCTAGAAGAGGAATAAGGTTAGAGTGAAAATTGTGAGCTGTGTTTTGACATGGTGTACTGAGATGCTGGTGAGGCATAAAAAAGAGTGTCAAGTACCAAGTTTATTATACGGGTCCAAAGCGCAGAGAAGAAGACAAGGCCGGATGTAAATATTGGGACATTGTGGGCATATAAATATTATTTGAAGATGTAAAAGCAGTTAAAATTACCTACTGTATTAATATAGGAGGAAGGTAAGATAGGACATGAGTCAAAAACAGAATCGTGAGTATCTCTAATAACCAAAGTTCAGAGAAAAGAGGAAGAGCTCCAAAAAGAAAATCCATCAGGAGCCATGGGAGATACAGAATGAACACTGGAAGCTGCGTGCCATAAATGCAGGGAAAGAGGGAATGGCTCACTGTTTAGAGTTGATGGGATGTCACAAGAGAGGAGGATGGAAAGTGATCTGCGAGGGTTGGAGATGGTGCCTTCAGCACGGGGTGGGGGGCGAAATCAGAGTTAGTCAATGAGTAATTGTCATGAACAGAGGTAGAATGTGTTGAAAACACTGAGTATGTGGAAAACATTAGGAGGGGACGAGAAACACAGGGCATAATCTGGTGAGAACACTAGGGTCTGGATGGACTTTCCTAATTTTTAAATTTTATTTATTTATTTATTTATTTATTTATTTATTTATTTATTTATTTTTGGTACTGGGGATTGAACCCAGAGGCATTCTACCTCCAACTTATATTCTCAACCTGATTTTATTTATTTGGAAACAGGGTCTCACTAACTAACGGAGGGGAACCTATGATCCTCTTGTCTCAGCCTCCCCAAGTACTGGAATTATAAGCGTACACCACCACACACAGCTGGACTTTTCTGATTTTAATAAGATGAAAGTATGTTTGATAGGATGGGTCTTAAGGTAAGAGGCAGGTGGAAAACAGTGCAGGGAGAGCAAGAATGAGATTCTGAGCATCTCAGTGTTGATATGTCTCTAAGAAAAGGAAGAGGGAGCATGGGCCACATGTGGACACACTGGCTTCTGGAAAGAGAGGAAAGGGTTGCGACAGAGAGGTTAGAATTTACATGGTGATAGGAAATTACTGGTGTTTCCTTTGGGGAACTTCTCTTTTTGAAAAAGGAAAGTTGGCCCAAGGTGTGTGTGTGTGTGTGTGTGTGTGTGTGTGTGTGTGTGTGTGTGTTTCTGGGGATGACTAATTTAATTCACAAGGAACTAAAATAAAACAGGAATAGCTATGGCTACATTGGGCCTGAATGCTAATCCTTAAAGTTAAATCTACAGACTCAACGTGTTTGCCTAAAATTAGTTGCAAAGAAGGCTTTAAGAAGCTAACCAAATGAATGAAGTTGATTATTTAGCTCCTGTTCTGAAAGGGAAGGGGATGAGCTGTATAACGAATGTGTAGAGGAAAACTTTTCAATCCTGTTTCCTTGGCATTCTCTGAAATGATGTGTAAATCAGAACCAGCTGAATTAAACAGGTGATGCATAGCACTTGAATGCAGTGATTAATGGAGCCTACACAGTAATTTATGGAAAAATGCCATTGAGTGTGGATATTATCATGACCATTTTTACCACGCACTCTGGTTCAATACATGTGTAAAATATCACTTTTTTAAAATATAAAAAACAGATTTATCATCTATTTTTCTCCACATTATCAACCTTAGTGAGCAGACTCCTCTAACCATTCCTAATAAGAAGCATCATCTCAGTTGTGCATATATGATAATATACCTTCTCGATATTTTTATCATCATAATGGAAGGAGGGAAAACACTAAGAGTTTAAAATAAAGGAATTTACACACTATTTGTACAGAGTCATCATTCTTGCCTTCGGTTTGACTAATTCCAAATCCAGTGTGTGTGTGTGTGTGTGTGTGTGTGTGTGTGTGTGTGTGTGTTTGAATTATTAAAAAATTCCAACAGAATTATAGAATTAAAAATAAACCAAAATAATTTTTGTATTGCTGCTTGTTTTTGCACTGATTTTTAAAAACTAGTTCCAGTTTTTCATATTTACTTTATGCCTTTAGAAGACTCAGATTCGTCATATACAAAGAAGTTTATTTGATATACAGAGCAGAGCCATAAACCATATTTTATGCATAACAGTGATTAAATGCACGGCTGATGTATTTCACTAAGATGGAAACCATGTCTAAATCCTTACATTTTGATAACTTTCCTTTTGGGGGGCATTTCTAAATTATTTAAGTTGAAGAATAAAATGACTTGTTTGTGAATTTACATGCTCTTTTTAATCATCTTTAGGTAACGCTGATATGGCAAAGACGCTAAATTACAGGCAGCAGTGGGAATCTACTGTGTGAAAGGCGCAGAATCATTTTGTATATGAGTCTAGGAGGAATATTCTGTTCAAGGAGTGGAGACATAAGAAAATTACCTAACTCATGAACCACACATTAAGAGTGTAGTCAGCTGTTGTAAATGCGTATCCAACAACAAACCATTATGTATCTTTGGTTTTAATTACATGTGCTTATTACACACCTGTACTAGAGAGTAGAGGCTGCTATTTGCATTACTTGTGGTTTTCTCTATCAAAACAGCATTAGCATTACCAAGCTTATCAAGGCTACGAATGATTTCTCTGGCTTAAGTGTCTTTATCTCATGCACAACTTTAATGAGCTTCAGGGGGAAATTAGGAACAATTTAAATGATTTTAGCAAAGAACTTCTAAATTTAGGGATATAGTGAATTTTACAGACATGGGCAAGCATCAGCCTATTATTTAGGAAGGGGAGCAAAAAAGTTAGATGACTTCAACATTTAATTTTTTCCCTAGAGTTCCGTCTTACATAGTATTAACCATGATGACGGCAGTGGTGTTCTTTACAAAGTACTTTAGAAGAGGAAAAAGTGCTAAACTTCCAAATTTGTGGCACACAGTTTTTATAAGTCACATTAAATGAGCAATCTAGGCAAAACTGTTCTCTTTTTCTGAGAACAATGACTGACTATATGGAAGCATTAAATATTTTTATGTGAAAAAGTATATTTTCAAAGCTATTTAAAAATATGTATGTGGTGAAAACAACCTCAAAAGACCAAAAGTGGCTCAAAACAGAAGAAATGTATAAGGCAAATATATATATATATATATATATATATATATGTATGTATGTATGTATGTATAATCAAAACTTGTTCCTTTCACAAATCAGATTCCCCTAATGATTCTGATGTACAGTGTGCTTATTTTTAAAGCATCTAAGAGTCATTTGTTCCCACCTTTGTCCATGCTGAAGTTCATTTTTCCATGTCCCACCTTTAATCCTGGGTTTTCTTTCAAGGTGACACGAAGGAAGAAAACACGTGTCCTGATGATCACAGTCCTATTATCGTAATGAAAATAATACCACTCCAGAGGAATAAACAACAAATGGTGCCCGATGCCCAGAGAAAATTAAAATTCTATTTGGGATTCCCACAGGGTCTTGGACAAGTCCCACGGATGAAGTTTGATAGTTTCTCAGGAAGACAAAAGCTTAGTGAAATAAGGGGTTTGAATCCATGAAAAATATGATAATAATTGCAAAAGGAAAAGAGCTACATAATATTATTCATTTAGAGTAGACACTAGCAAGGAACAGATGGTTGTATGGAAAAATACAGTCATTTTAATAGATAATTCTTCATAGAAAGCATGAAGTGTAATTTTTACAACTACAGAAAAACTAGAATCTCTAAAACATAGACAAATTTCTAGAAATATGTCTTAGTTGTTTCAAATGATAAAACATAGAACAAGTCAAGAGATACAGCAAAATTTTTCTAGCTTTTGCTCATAAATATTTTAAGAACTCTATAACTTCTTCCTGCACAAAATCGAGGACACTAAAATAAATTGGTCACTTTAAATTTTACACTAAAAGTTCCCAAACTAATTTTGCCTCCTTTATTTAGATAGAATATTTACCAACTCTTCTTATATAAAATAATTACTTTTGTTCAACAATTACAGCAAAACTTTTTTATGAACTGCTTTTAAAATAAAGTCATCTGAGATGACTAGAACAATAAGGCAATTTTTTAGAATTAGATAATCTCCACAATGTCTATTACATACTTTTGCAAGTCAGCAAATTATTTCATTTTTCCCTCCCTAGTATGGAAATTTAATCTAGGTATTTATTTCATTTTCGGTAACCTATTTGAAGAAAGACTAACTACCCTTCAGTATACAGTATTACATTATGCATTCAAAACTGATACTATAAATTATGTAGTCTAACAAAAAATTATTAATGGGTTGGGGGGCAACCATGAAACCTCAGTTGCAAGCAACAGAATGTAATTTTTCTGTTTCCTATAAATGAAAGAAAAGAACCCCAAAGTGTGTTTAAACAACACCATTGCATCCACTTTCTTTCACACTTGTCATTGTTTATAAAGAGAGACATCAGGATGGCCCCAAAATAGATTTCATGTTTATACCATGGACCACCCTCAAATATCTGTAAACAGATTCTCTTGACTACAGCTGCACAGTCCAGTTCTATTACACTGGGGTTCATTTTAATATGCAATTTATGATGGTAGAATAAGGAGTGAATTTTTACTCTGCTGTCTTATATCGGTGACAGAATTTGTCAGCTATTTTTCCTCTGCTATTGCTATTAGAGCTCTCCCTAAATGGAATATGTATAATGATTAAAATCACTGTATATAGATTCTCAAGTCTTTTCAGCCATTTTTAAATCACCAAATTAGAGAAGGAATCTTGCATAGCACAGGGTGAAGCCTCTGAATGCAGAGAATGTGCTGCAGAGAATGAAGACCCCTGCTGAGGTGCGGCACTCAATGCGGGTGACCCTGGCTAGGATCACAGGCAGGTGTCCCAGGTAGATGCAGATCCCAGGTGAGGATGGATAAACTTACCATGAATTTCTTGGGTGGCACATCTGAAATTCCCTACCACCACCCTTCCTTTTCTACACTAAGAATCTACACTCAAACTACTCATTAGCTGTGTGCAGAAATGGTACAGCAGAGAGAATCAAATCTACTACAATGGGCTGTAGATCTAGGCTGGGTAGACAGGAGCACAGGCTTTCCTGATGGATTACAGGATGGAGGGTGGAAAGGCAAAACCATTAGAAGCTGATCCGCAGAGTGAACACACACACCCCCTGCCCTTACTCACATTACCACCTTCATAATGTCGATTATTGTAACACGGTGGTCCATCTCAAGTGATGTAAATCTATAGGCAAACATAATTCATTTTACAGAATTTTTATAGGAAAAAAATTATTTTTTCGTGTGTGTGTGTGTGTGTGTGTGTGTGTGTGTGTGTGTAGTGCTGGAGATTGAATCCAGGGGGATTCTACCTCTAAGTTACACCCTAGCCCTTTATATGTTTTTGTTTTGAAATAAGATCTTGCTAGGTTTCTGAGAGTCTTGCTACATAGCTAAGGCTGTCTTTGAACCTGAGATCCTCCAGTTTCATCCTGCCAAGTAATGGGATTACAGGTGTGCACCATCATGTCCAACTTCAGAAATAAATTAATTTCTAAAAACATTTTGCATAAAAATTATCATATGTGAGAAATTCAATAAGGATTAAGCCACATTATACTATAGTTTTTGGACTTGTTCATAACAATTATACTATGTCCCAAAGTCTCAGAAAAAAAAGGCTTTATATTAAAACATCCTACCTGACTTCCGGGAAGAAGGTGACTGAGTAAAGTGGTGTTTACGAATCCCGCTAACAATCTTTATTACTACAAAATCAGTGCTTTTCATAGCCAGAAAACACCACCAACAGAGAAATAAAAACTGTAAGTACAAGGGACAGAGAAAAGGAAGGTTAGAAGAGCAGCCAGACGCCAGAGAGGAAACCAGCCCACATTCCAGCGGCGGCAGAGCCGCACCACCAGCACCATCTTCCCTCGCAGCACTGGGCTCCAGAGAGGAGGGGGACTCAGAACGGAGCTCAGAACCTGAGAGGAGATATGCCAGCCATATGGCCTGGATGCGGCAGCAGCGCCATACTGCTGCTGGCAGCGGAGAATTTACCGGACGGCTCCAGATCAGCGCACTCAACCAGCCACCAGACTCCAGAGAGGAGGGGTGGACAGGAAGCTGAGGTGAGTAGCTGCAGAACAGCAGGGTGTAATTCAGCAATTTTTTTTTTTAGCACAAGGAGCATCTAAAGCTCCCAGGGGCTGGGCTCAGCACTCCCTCCAGGGACTCAGAGTAGAGCTCAAAACGAGAAAAGAAATACGCCAGCCTCACGGCCGAGGGTGTAGCAGTGGCGCCATATTGCCTTCAGTGGCAGCAGTGAGTTCACCAAGTCCACAACAGCACACTCAACAACCATTGGCATTGGCTACTGTTTACTTCATTTTGTGAAGCAGAAAAACAAAATTTGGGTGTTCATGGTTCTGACTTTTGACCCCTGCTACTCCACCATCACCCAACCCTCACCACTCGAAAGAGTACTGCTTACCTGTTAACTTTTCTAAATCCCTACTACTAAGACTGGACTATACACAATATGCACAATCAATGGGAAGACAACAGAAAAACAGGCCTGAGAACTTTGAAAATATGAGAACCAGGAATAGTGGAGAAATGACAGAAGTCACGAATACTGACCTACAAAAAATGCAAGAAGGAGAGTTCCAAATCTTGATTTACAATATGATGAAAGGATTTAAAACAAGTCTAGAGGACATCTAGATGAGTTGGAAACACTAAGAAAGAATCAGAAAGAGGTCTGGAATGAAATAAAAGAGTCAATAAGTGAAATGAAGACAGCAATAGAAAGAAATTCTGGAAGATTAGAAGAAATGAAAAACAGAATATCAATGTTAGAAGACAGTACATCCAAAACTGAAAACACAGTCAGTGATATAAAGAAATCTTAACAGCAACAAAACCTAAACATCCAGCAAATATGGGATAATATGAAGCATCCTAACTTATGGATAATAGGCATTGAAGAAGGAATAGAGGTACAGACCAAGGGCATCTGCAATCTCTTCGAAGAAATAATTTCAGAGAATTTTCCAAACATGGAAAGAGACTTGGATCTTCATGTCCAGGAGGCATACAGAACACCATTGAGACAGGACCAAAGAAGGACCTCCCCACGCCACATAATAGCCAAAATGACCAACATAGAGGCCAAGGAAGGAATCTTAAATGCAGTGAGAACAAAAGGGCGGGTGACATATAGCGGCAAAACAATAAGAATCACCCCAGACTATACAACCCAGATCAGGAATGCTAGGAGAGACTGGTACAACATGATTCAGACCCTGGAAGAAAATAACTTCCAAACAAAACTACTCTATCCAGCAAAACTACTATTCAAAATCAATAGGGAAACAAAAGTATTTCAGGATAAACAGAATCTTAAAAAATTCATGAATTCAAAACCAACACTAGAGAAAATTCTTAAAGAAATAAACCATAAAGAAGAAAAAAGAAGCAGACTTCAGAATCAGAGAAGAGAGGAAGTTAATAAGTGGGCCATTTAAGTAAAGAAGAAAGATCACACCACCCAAGAGTAGACAGAACACAAAATGGCAGAAAACAAAAATCATATTTCAATAATATCTCTTAATGTCAAAGAACTTAACTCACCAATCAAAAGACATAGACTGGCAATGTGGATTAAAAAACATAATCCAAATATATGCTGTCTGCAAGAAACTCACCTCATAGCCAAAGACATTCACAGAATGAAAGTAAAAGGATAGAAAAAGATATACCATGCTATTGGAGACCAAAAAAGAACAGGGGTAGCAACCCTGATATCCAACAAAACAGACTTTAAACTAAAACACATCAGAAGAGACAAATCAGGGCACTTCTTTTTATTAAAAGGAACAATACACCAAGAAGATATAATGATAGTAAATATTTATGCCCCAAACATGGGTGCAACCACATTTGTAAAACAAACCCTTCTGGACATCAGATCCCAAATAGACCCAAATACAATAATTCTGGAAGACTTTAATATGCCTCTCACACCACTAGATCGATCTTCAAGGCAAAAGATAGTAAAGACTCCTTAGAACTAAAGAAACCCATAAACCAAATGGACCTAATAGACATTTACAGAATATTTCAGCCAGGAACTACAGAATACACATTCTTCTCAGCAGCCCATGGAACCTTCTCCAAAATAGACCACATCCTGGGACACAAAGAAAATACCAGCAAATTCAAAAGATAAATATAATTCCTTGCATCTTTTCAGACCATAATGAAATAAAAGTAGAAATCAACAACAGGAAACTCGAAAGAAATTATTCAAATACATGGAGATTGAATGATACACTATTGAGTGATGAATGGGTAAGAGCAGAAATTAGGAAAGAAATAAAAAAATTTATGGAAACAAATGAAAACAGAGACACAACCTACCAAAATCTATGGGACACTATGAAGGCAGTACTAAGAGGAAAGTTTATTGCATTGAGTGCCCACATAAGAAGGACAGAGAACCACCAAGTAAAGAACCTAATGACACAACTCAAGGACCTAGAAAGGCTGCAACAATCTATTCCCAAAGCCAGCAGAAGGCAAGAAATTATTAAAATTAGAGCAGAAATAAATGAAATAGAGAACAAAAAAGCATTTCAAAGAATCAATAAAAGAAAAAGTTGGTTCTTTGAAAAGATTAATAGAATTGATAAACCCCTGGCCAACCTAACCAAAATAAAAAGAAAATCAAATCAAATTATCAAAATTAGAAATGAAAAGGAGATATCACCACAGATAGTGAAGAAATTCAAAATATTATCAGAAACTACTTTAAAAATTTATACTCCAATAGACTTGAAAACATGGAAGAAATTGATAGATTTCTAAGCACAATTAACCTTCCTAAATTCAACCAAGAGGACATAGCAAGCTTAAACCAACCAATAGCAATGGAAGAAATAGAAATGGCAATAAAAATTCTTCCACCAAAGAAAAGCCCAGGCCCAGATGGGTTTCCAGCTGAATTTTACAAAACCTTCCGTGAACAACTAATACCAATACTTCAGAACTTGTTCTGTGGAATTGAAAGAGATGGAACTCTCCCAAATTCCTTCTATGAGGCCAGTATCACATTAATCCCCAAACCAAATAAAGATACCTCAAGAAAGGAAAACTACAGACCAATATCCTTAATGAACATAGATGCAAAAATTCTAAACAAAATACTAGCCATACACATTCAAAACTATATCAAGAGAATAATACATCATGACCAAGTCGGTTTCATCCCAGAAAAACAAGGTTGGTTCAACATAAACAAATCAATACATGTTATTCACCATATAAATAGAACCAAGAACAAAAACCACATCATCATAGCAATAGATGCTGAAAAAGCATTTGACAAAATCCAACACCCATTTATGTTAAAAACACTGCAGAAAATTGGGATAGAAGGAACGTACTTCAACATCATTAAGGCAATATACTGTAAACCCAAAGCCAACATTATATTGAATGGGGAAAAACTGCAAGAATTTCCTCTAAAATCAGGAACAAGACAAGGATGGCCATTATCACCACTCCTTTTCAATATAGTCCTTGAGACCCTTGCTGCAGCAATAAGACAAGAGAAGGAAATCAAAGGAATTCACATAAGAAGAGAGGAATTTAAATTATCCTTATTTGCAGATGACATGATCCTTTATCTGGAAGACCCAAAGAACTCAATCAAAAGACTTCTGGAGCTGATTGACAAATTCAGCAAAGTCGCAGGATGCAAAATCAACCTAAAGAAATCAGTGGCTTTTCTTTACGCCAACAATGAATCCACAATGAAAGAAACAAAGAAAACAATTCCATTCACTATAACCTCAAAACCAATAAAATACCTAGGAATAAACCTAACCCAAGATGTAAAAGACCTCTACAACAAAAACTATAAAACATTAAAGAAAGAAATTGAAGAAGACCTTGGAAGATGAAAAGATCTCCTATGCTCATGAATAGGCAGAATAAATATCATCAAAATGGCCATTCTGCCAAAACTGATCTATAGAATCAATGCAATTCCCATTAAAATACCAGTGACATTCTTTATAGACCTAGAAAAATCAATCATGAACTTTATATGGAAAAAGAAAAGATCCAGAATAGCCAAAGCAATTCTCAGCAATAAGAAACATGCAGGAGGCATCACAATCCCAGACTTCAAATTATACTTTAGAGCAATAGTAGTAAAAACAGCATGGTACTGGCACAATAACAGATATACTGACCAGTGGGTTAGAATAGAAGATACAGAAACAAATCCACACATATTTAGTCAATTAATCTTTGACAAAGTGGCCAAACTCATACACTGGAGAAAAGACAGCCTTTTCAACAAATGGTGCTGGGAGAACTGGCTATCCATTTGTAGAAAGATGGAACTAAACCCCTATATCTTACCATACACAGGAATCAACTCGAGATGGATTAAAGACTTAGAAATCAGACCTGAGACTGTGAAGTTAGTAGAGGAGAGCATAGGTTCAACACTACAACATATTGGCACAGGCAGTAACATTCTCAACAAAACTTCCAAAGCTCAGGAAATTAAAACAAGAATTAACAAGTGGGATAGTATCAAACTAAAAAGTTTCTTCTCATCAAAGGAAACCATCAAGAACCTACAGAGGAAGCCTACAGAATGGGAAAAGATCTTAACAGCCACCACTATGATAGGGGACTAATATCCAGAATATACAAAGAGCTCAAAAGACTCTTCACCAGCAAAACAAACAACCCAATCAAGAAATTGGCAAATGAACTAAATAGACACTTTACAAAAGAAAAGATACAAAGGGCCAATAGATACATGAAAAGATGTTCTACATCACTGGCCATCAGGGAGATGCAAATCAAAACTACACTGAGATTCCATCTAACCCCAGTCAGAGTGGCAAGCATAAAGAAATCAAACAACAACAAATGCTGGTGAGGATGTGGGGAAAGAGGAACTCTTTTACACTATTGGTGGGAGTGCAAATTAGTTCAGCCACTATGGAGATCTGTGTGGAGATTCCTAAGAAAACTGGGAATAGATTCACCATATGATCCAGCTTTACCACTCCTGGGTATCTTTCCAAAGGGGTTGAATTCAGAGAACTACAGCAACATATGCATACCTATGTTCATAGCAGCACTATTCGTAATAGCCAAAATATGGAACCAACTCAGATCTCCATCAACAGTTGAATGGATAGCAAAACTTTGGGAAATGCACACAATGGAATTCTATTCAGCCATAAAGAAGAAGAAAATTATATCATTTGCAAGAAGATGGAAAGACCTGGAGAACATTGTTAAGTGAGACCAGCCAAGCACAGAAGGAGAAGGTACATATGTTTCCTCTAATATGCCCAAACTAGGGAACATAGAGGATACCAGTGGGACTCCAGATAATGGAGGGGAAATATCAGCAGTTTGAATGGAAAGATAGGAGAGGAGGAAGCCTGAACTTGATTAATGAGGGTCTACATCCGAATACGTGTAAAATTATGAATATGGCATGTTTACCCTGGACAACTATTAGTGGCAGGGGGGAAGGGAAAATGGGGGTGGGGGAAGAGGGCACCAAGTATAGTTTAAATATATACCATTTATATTCAATAAAAATTTGTTTTAAAAAAAGATCCTACCTAAAATAAAGCTTCCCATACTCTACTTTGTAAAGAGACTCTATCCCAATTCTATTAAAATTAAACAATAAAGAATAACTGCCATGCTATTTTTGCTTTATTTTTTATATCCACAATAGTATTCTTATACTAAGAATGAAAAAGCCCATTTGCTATAAAATGCTCTTGTTTATATTTTTGATCTTTAAATTAATAGGCCGGTACATCCTTAACTACTACATGAAGATAACTTTTTGGGGCTCATTAATCTGCTATTTCCAGGTTGAATTTCATGTTAATCTAGAGTCTTTCTACTGTGTGCTAAAGATAATTATTTATTTTATTCTTGGGATCGTTCAATATTTTTGGTGTGGGAAAGTAAATTGCAGGCAGAATCTTTGGATTGTGAATCAAAATAAAAATGCTTTAAATTTTGTTTAATTATTCTATAATGATGCAGGTAATGAATAAGAAAATTATTATATACTGGATCATTCAATGTGGTGGGTTGAATTGTGTTCCCCAAAAAGATATGTTCAAGTATTACCTTCCAGTACCTGTGAATGTGACCTTATTTACAAAAAAGGCTTTAGAGATGTAATCAAGTCACGATGAAGACATAGCCGATTAGGGCAAAGCCTAAATCCAATCTCTAGTGTCTTGAGAAGAGAAAGGGGAGGGACATTTAGATAAAGATGCGAGGAAGCCCGTGTGACAACAGAGACAGATTAATGTAGCTATAAGCCAAGGACGACAAGCCAGTAATTCCACAACCACCCGAAATAAGAGAAAAGCATAGAACAGACTCTCCCCTCAGTCTCCAGAAAGACTTGACCCTGTAGACACCTTGACCTTGTACCTCTGGCCTCCAGAGCTGTGAGAGAATACAGTTCTACTGTTCTATGTTTTGTGTTGTTGTCATTTGGTACTAGGGATGAACCCAGTGGCGTTCTACCTCGGAGCTACACCCCTAGCCATTTTTAGCTTTATTTTGAATCAGGATCTCATCAAGTTGATGAGGGTCTTGCTAAGTTGCTAAGGCTGGTCTCAAAACTGTGGTCCTCCTATCTCAGCCTCACAAGTACTGGGATTACATTTTGTGGCCTTTTATTATGACAGCTCTAGAAAACTAATACACGCAATATGTATAAATGCATGAAATAGCCACATTTCACATTTATTCTAGTATAAAAAATGTCAACATTGGCCAAGACTTCCCATGCATCCAGAGATACAGGTGAGAAACACCCAAGTTATATTTGGAGAATTCTTTTTGATTATCAAACATAAGGACATTGATTTGCATTTCCTGATGAAATATACTTTTAGTATACTCTCGTTGTCACCTAAAGTTACTGACAGCTTGAAAGAAAATAATTATGTTGAAAGTTGGAAGCCAGAATCGTTGGGTGTAGAATTTAGGTTTTGCAAGGAAACATTCATCTCATGATGGAGGCTGTGACTTTTCCTCTTCAGTTGCCTACACATTAATTTCCATTATAAGTGGGAATTGGTTTTCTATTAAAAATGTTTATGTCAATCATTCAATACATGGTATATTAGAAAATTTAAAGGTATATACACACAGCAGAAACTGATGCATGAAAAAAATACAAGAAGCCATCCTGTCTGCTTTATGATACTACTAGTTATAAAAAAACAAAGAATACTTCCAGGCTTTCTGTCAGTTTTAGGGCAAACAACATAATTAAAATAGCCTTCACCAGCCACACTCCCCACCATGCTCAGCCACTCAATACCCCCGGCCTCATGCAGTCCCTCACACGGGCTGTGATTCTTCCTGCCACAGGCATGTGTATAGACAGCAGTGTCCTTCATCCCAGGCTTTGCTTGACCTGCTTTTAGTAGCCCACAGTCAACTGCAGTCCAAAAATATAAAAAAATTCAGAAATAAACAATTTCTAAGCTCTAAATTGAGCACCATCCTACTGCTACCTGCCCAGGACCATCTTTTTGCCCAGTGTATCCATGGTGCATATGCTACCTGCCGTGAGTCGCTCATAGCCATCTTTAGGGTAAGATTGACTTCTCTGAAATTGCAGTGCTTATTTTCAAACAACCCTAATGCTATGGTGACTGCCTATAGTCATATCATTTCACCTCAAAACATAGGCATTATATTAATCTTACATCATTACAAGAGGGGTAAGTACAGTATAAGATATTTTGAAAGAGAGACCATGTTTACAAGGTGGGTCCCATATCTCTAGGTTTATATGAATTACTACCTGCCAGCTACTCTCTGATATGGTCACCCAGCTCCCAAGATGGTAGCTTTCTGTACTCACCTGTACTGCATGGTTTCTAGACTTCGCCATGCCTTTTAGAAAGATTTTGCATGAAATATTCTTTTCCAACAAACATAACAAAGCCAAGAAACTAGAAGCAGCTCAAGAGTTTCATTCTTTCCTCGCTCCTTACCAATTAGCAAAGCCATGTGTTCCTGAACTCTTTTCTTACCCTCCGCCAGGAAGTGGGGCCCTCACCTGTCTAACAGCCACCAGTGTCAGTGCTGATCCAGGACACTTGAGCACACTACCGAGGCCCAGAGGGTTTTGCCCATTGGTGATGCTGCTGTCACCAATGCACAATTATTCCGAAGGTGGGGACCAGGTTCTCACCTCTCTTTTTGTTTGACTCAAGGCAAAAATAAAGTGGTAGGAACAGACGTGATATTCTTATGCCTGACTTAGAGCATGATGAACGGTGTCTGCCTATTTTTCTGGAACATTTTAAAAAGCTGAGTGCGGTGGCGCATGCCTGTAACCGCACTGGCTGGAAAGCTGAGACAGGAGGATCGGAAGCTTTGAGGCCAACCTCAGCAGCTAAGCAGGATCCTCAGCAACCTGTTTCAAAATAATAAAAAGAAAAAGGACTGAGGGTGTACAGAGGTAGAATGCGCCTGGGTTCAATTCCCAGTACCAAAATGTAAATTAATTAATAGAAAGGTTTTTACCAGGCTGCTTAAGGATGTGGCCTATTTTTTCCCTCGCCCATTCCCCCTACATGTTCCTTTTTAATTGCAAACAGATCAGTTTACAGAAGAGATTTGGGGGTGCCCTGCTTGAGAGACACAGCCTATTTATTGTATCTCTTTCTCCACCAAGGAAAAATTATTTTGTGGTAGTGTCAGGATCACACATCTGTCACCTGTGAGAAGTTTCTCCAAAGTTCTCCCATATCAGAAATCAAACTGTTTCGCCCACATTTCTCCGTTTCGATTCAAGCTCCTGTCGACTGGACAAGCTCAGTGCTTCCCCTTTAGGTTCTCATTGCTAGTGCCTGTGGGGCCGCTCTGCACAAACCACTAAGAAGGAGACATTGTACACACTCTGCCTTCCCTCCCCAGCCACCCCTCGCCTCAGCAACTTGAATTCTTCCCCTACCAAAATTGTGAATTCAAAGCAAATGACTTTAACATGGGGGCATTTTAGGCGTTGGGCGGTGATGTCGAGGACAAGAAGCCTCCATCTGCCTTTGAAGTCCCCTTCTAAGGTGAGAACACCTGCCAAGCTCACTCACCAATACAAGGGCCTGGTCACGCCTCTTCCTGTTGCCAAGCTCAGCCAGATTATAAAACTGAATTCATCTGAATGTCCATCAATGGATGAATGAATAAAGAAAAGGTGGGCTCTCTGCCAGGTATGGTGGTACATGGCCGTAACCTCAGTACTTGGGAAGCTGAGACAGGAAAATGGCAGGCTCAAGGCCAGCCTCAGCAATTTAGCAAGACCCTATTTCAAAATAGAAAGGGCTGGTGTGTAGCTCCGAGATAGAATGCCCCTAAGTTAATTCACAGTACTAAATAACAAAAGAAAATGTGGACTATATACACACTGGAATACTTTTTAGGCATAAAAAAGAGTTTCTGTAATTTGTGGTAACACAATAAATGTGGAGGTTGTTATGCTAAGTGAACTAAGCCAAGCTGGGAAATAGAAATACCACACGACCTTGCTTTTAGGTGTGAAATCATAGAAACAAGAGTTGAACTCATAGAAACAAGGAAGAACCGTGGCTATCAAAGCTGAGAGTGAGGCTCGGGGACCCGTTGGTCCAAGTATACAACATTTCAGTTAGAGAGGAGGAATGAGTTCCAGGTGTATAGACATCATGGTGACTATAGCCAATCATAGAGGCTTGTATTCTTGGAAATTGCCAAAATAGCAGATGTTAAGTGTTCTCAAAGCAAAAAAATAAGTATGTGAAGCAATACCTATGTTAATTAGCTCAACCTATCCATTCCACAATGTATATCTATTTTAAAATATTATGTTACATGTGATATATATATATATATATATATATTCAGTTTTTATAAGTTAAGTTTATAAGTTAATATATATATATTCAGTTTTTATAAGTTAAGATAAGATTATTCCAAAAATAAGATTTTAATACTTAGGAAGCTAAGACAGGAGGATCGCAGTTCTTGGCCAGCCTCAGCTTACTGAGGCTCTCCACAACTTAGTGAGACCTTGTTCCAAAATAAAGAATAAAAAATTCGGCTGAGAGTATAGCTTGGAAGTAGAATGCCGCTGGGTTCAATCCCTAGTACAACAAAATTAATTAATTAAGTAAGTAATTAAAAAGGAAACTGCTCACATATATTTCAAAAAATGAACTGGGTCGCCAGACGTGGTGGCTCATGCTTGTAATCCAAGCACTTGGGAGGCTGAGACGGGAGGATCGCACAAGTTTGAAGTCAGCCTCAGCTATTTAGTGAGGCTCTCAGCAACTTAGTGAGACCCTGTTTCCAAATAAAGTATAAAATAGGACTGAGAATATAACCTGGAGGTGGAAAAGTCCCTGGGTTCTCCCCTCAGTACCACAAAACAAAAACCAAAACAAAACAAAAAACTGGGAAGTCCTTAAGTCACTAGTCCTCTGAGATACAAGGCTTTACTTCTTTTTTTTTATTGTTTGTTTGTTTGTTTGTTTGGGTGCTGGGGATTGAACCCAGCAACATTATACCTCACAGCCCCAAGCCCTTTTTATTATTTTTTTTAATCAGATTTTTACCAAATTGCTAAGGGCCTAAGTGGCGGAGGCTAGCCTCAAACCTATCATCGTCCTATCTCAGCCTCCAAGTGATGGTACCATGGGCCTTCACCACCACTCCCAGGTTTGAAGCAGTAGTCTGATCAGGTTGCAATCTGCCAGTCTCCGCCCTTGAGATAGACACCTATCCAATATGCATCTAAGAAGACATAAGTATGTTATTCCTTCCAAAGTCAGCTACAATTAAAGCCCACTAAATTGACTCCACATTTTCCTATCTTAGGCAGTGACAGAGGAATAGCCAGTATTTTTTTTACTAACATGCTCATTTTAAATCAACCCCTTCTTTGAAGATGCTTCTCATGCGGATGCCAAGGGTGTGGTCTTTACTTCATGGAAGATGACAGAGCACCAGCAAATCAGTGTTGGTCCAGGGACTGCTATCATGCTAAATGCTCATCCAGCAAGGGTGTCCTCCTGCCAGCAATGCCCTGCAGAATTCAGGGCAAAATTTATTGTAAATGTAAGGGGACTAATGTCAGAAGGAAATTTCACGTGTTTGTGTGTGAATGCATGCACAGAGGATTAGGTACAGGCATACACCTGCCTGTCTGAAAAGGTGACCAGAAAATTAACTTTATCTCTTGATAGTTCATGCTAATTATAGCCAAGGAAGTTGTGATAATAAATATCTCAATATAAAAAAATGTATTTCAGCCGGGCCAGGTGGAGATGCTTATAATCCAAGTTCTTGGGAGGCTGAGACAGGAGGATTGCAGTTTGGAGGGCCAGGCTCAGCCAATTAACAAGCCCCTCAACAACTTAGAGAGACCATTTCAAAATAAAAAAATAAAAGGGGCTGGGCACAGCCGAGCATGGTGGTGCACACTTGTAATCCTAGTACTTGGAAATCTGAGACAGGAGGATTTTAGGTCTGCAGTCAGCCTCGGCAATTTAGTGAGATTAAAAATAAAAAAATAAAATAGGACTGAGGCTGTAGCTCAGAAATAGAATGCCCTTGGGTTTCATCCCTAGTACCACAAAAAGGCAGGTGTGGGGGGTGAGGGCATGACTCAGAGGAACAATATCCCCGGGTTCAATGCCCAGGACTGAAAAAAAAAGGTATTTCAATTGTCCACCAAACCAATCCCCCTACAGAGCACTCCAGTGAACTAGGCCCTGTATTTCTTTTTGAGTATTCACTAATCCTCATGGGGAGCCCCCACCCCCCCATCCTATTGCTCTGCATCTGTCTCTCTTCAGGCAAAATCAGGGCACAGTGGGTTGTCTTAAGAATAATGCAAGGATGGATGGGTAGAAATTAAAGGAAAGGCAAGCAAAGGAAAAGTGGAAATTGGACATCAGACCCTTACCAAGTTGGTTTTACTTGGTTCACATGGATGAAGCATCCCTTCCACAGACTCTACATTCCCAAAGATAGCTGGTGTCACATCCCAAGGTTCTGGCTTCCTCTACTGAGTGCTCAGCGCCTGACGCACGCTGTGCTGAGCTAAACATAAATTAGTCCAGCTCTCCCTCATCCTCGGGGACGTGGCCATCATTTCTCCCTCTTTACTGCTGCGGACACTAAGGCTCAGAGAGCTTCAGCAGCTTGGCCAAGTCCCAACAGCTAATAGAGGGTGGCCAGATATGCGGGAGAAATCTCAAAGCCTGTACCAGAGCCTGTGCATTTAATTAGTACTTCTCTGGGTCTGCTATTTTGAAATTCCAAACTAGGTTTTGAGGTCTCATATCTTATCACAAAGAGGAAGCAAAAGGCCACATGTAGAGGAAGCTTGAAAACAGATGAGTCTTCTGCAGTTATGTGGACCAAACCTAATGCTGTGTAATTTGAGCCTTACTCCTCAGCCCCCCCACCCCCGTGACCTTCACCCGCAGAATCTCACAGTGGGGTCCGAGCGCTCATAGTCGCCCTCCCAGCAGCCCAGAGCAAATCCTATAAATACCAATGTAGTCCTACTAAAAATGATCTTCAGAGGTGGATGAAGCCCGGGAACTGAAGTAGAGTGTTTTAAAAACACAGCTCCTAAATAGTACCTAGTTTTTACCAGAATCCTGTTTCACCAGCCCTGTTCCCCCAGATTGATGCTAAAGTTCATAACATTCAATATGACCCCGTGTTCTTTTTAAGACCAGAGACATCAAAAAAGAATCACTCACTTAGATGATTTGGCTGCCACGTGGCCCATTAAATTCCCCTGACACCTGTTGAACTTAAAGCACCCAGAGAGGGAGCAAATGGCCACGCGGCATGGTATTTGCTTGACCGGGCTTTAGAAAACAACATCACTCAGCCTAGCCCGTGTGACTGACTGGAATGGGGTGCCGTGGGGCCTGGGTGCGGAAGTGGACCTGATATACGGAATGATGATCAATTGCACAAGTGATTCAATCTTTTATCTAGTTGAAGCCTGGAGAAAATTATATTATTATTATGTTTTTGTAAGTGATATACCCAGGCACTGTTAGCGACAAGAGCCAGGTGTTTGGAGGTCAGTGTTGGTTGAACGCTTCTTCACTTTCGTGTATTTTGAGAGTCTGCTTGGAGTATTAAAAATGTCCTCACTTAGCTGGGCGTAGTGGTGCACGCTTGTAATGCCAGTACTTGGGAGGCTGAGACAGGAGGATCTAAGTTCGCAGCCAGCTTCAGCAATTTATGAGGCCTTCTGCAATCTAGTGAGACCCTGTTTCTAAATAAATAATAAAACAAAATCAGGCTGGGAGTGTAGTTCAGAGGTAGAATGCCCCTGGGTTCAATCCCCAACACCACACACACACACACACACACACACACACACACACATTCTTACTGAGCCCAGACAAATGTCAAAAGGGGGTCCAAGGAGCCCCATTTGGAAATTTAGCTTCAGAATATTTTTTCTTTTGTGGTACTACGGATAGAACCCAGGGGCATTTTACCTCTGAGCTACACCCCAACCCTATTTTTTAATTTATTCTTTATTTTGAAACATGGTCTCACTGAGTTGCAAAGAGCCTCACTAAGTAGCTGAGGCTGTCCTCGAACTTGTCTCAGCCTCCCAAATGCTGGGATTACAAGCGTGCGCCAACACACCCAGCTAGATTCAGAATATTTCATCAAAGCCCGTCTGCTGTACCCCCATCCCCCCAAACGGGCTTTATACAAGGTCCTTATTTTATTTCACTTTTTTGTTAAAATTCTACCCTTTGAACCCATCTTCTTGTTGAAACTCTCTAGGCAAAATAATATCAGCCGGCATCCACAGCTCAATGAACCTTTCGAGCCCTCCCAAGGTGAGAAAACGTTATTCTTCCCCTTTTATGTGCTGTGGTACATCGGGTAGTATTTGTCATCTTGTCACAGAATAGCACCGACATTCACAGCCTTGAAATACACCCTCAAGAAGCAGCGACGATGGGACTGGACACAGTCTCAAGCGCTCCCGGGCGTCTGTGTTCCAGGCCGGGAGCCTTCTCCTTCAGCTGCCCACTGTATTCTGATTCGCCGCAAGAACGAGGTTCACACCAGAAGGGTCTTTCCTTTGGAAAGGAGAGGGATATGTGGACGGCATTTGCATGACTCTTACCATATTTTGCAGTGGCACTTGAAAAGGCCTGGAAAATGTGCTGGGTGCATTCTTCTGTAGCACATGCACACCATGCTGGGTGGGGAGGGTGGGGCAGGCAGGTTCCTTGTTTATTATGAGCACCGCTGTACTGACATCACTGTGATAGGACATGGCGGAGGGTTCCCTGCAGCCAAGGCACCGTGGAGAGCCGACGAGGCTCCTTGTTCCCCTCTGCCTCCTCAGACTGCACAGGGTCCTTTAAGATTTCTTTTTACTCTCAAGGCTCACAGTAAAACTCCTTTAGTCCTTCCTCTTTAATTATGCACCTATCTGTCTAGCCGTCATTTATCTATTTTTGGCCCGGGGGAAGCACCCAGGATGGTGTTCCTGTTGATCTGTTCCAAGCAGGATTTCTCAGCCTCCAGACCCCAGGAGAGACCGCTCTCCACCTGTTGACAAATAGACATTTCCAGGAAGTTTTAGAGAAACAAAACCTTTTTCACAAATGATCTTAGAATCTTCCCAATCTCAGAAAATGTACCCAGGAACACAAAACTAGAAAGTTTACGAGTACTTGGAGGCTAATGATCCAATCAGAAGGGTTTTGTAATAGTTCCTCAAAAGGAAAGAAATAGTCTCTTTGACAGAAGAGCAATCATAGGAGAAATCAGCCCAAGATAAATACAGAGGTGCAAATATATAAACTAAAATAAGAAAATAATGCAAGGAAAATATGGTTTAAAATGTAAATTCGCTTTTGTTTCAGTTATAAACAGCATAAATAATTTGTAAAATCATGTCTGTACTGTGGAAGATACACTGGAGAAACTCTCCAAGATTAAAAATGCAAAGAGGTAAAAAGAGATGAGAAGAATATGGCATATTTAAAATCAGATTTAAACAAAAATCTCCAAATGCAGAAATCAAATCAATAATGAGTGAATCAGTAGTCAAGGATATAATAGAAGAAGAAAAATTTTCCAAACAAAAATCACAAAGTAACTCATCAGTATCCAGCAAAAACTACTAAAAAAATATATACCTCTTAATACTCATAGTTTTAAAATGTTTAAGAACAAAGAACAGCCAGGTGTGGTGGCACACCCCTATAATCCCAGTATTTGGGAGGCTGAGATGGAGGATTGCCGGTTCCAGGTCAGCCTTAACAATTTGGTGAGACCCTCTGCAGCTTAGTGAGACCCTGTTTCAAGACCAAACACTACAAAAGCTAGGGGGTAACTTGGAGGGAGAATAGTCCTGGGTTCAATCCCCAGTACCAAAAATTAAGGTGCCCCAGCCAAGTGCACATAATAGAAAAAAAAAAAAAATCCCTTGGGCCTGGTGGTCCAGGCCCGCAGCCAGCTGTGCCTCCTGTACTCGCCTGCGGCTAAATCCATGCAGCCCTCAGAGTCCTGAGAAAGAACAGGCCATGCTATTCTAAGTCACTGTGCTTTGAAGCGCTTCATTTTATTTATTTTTACTTTTTTTTTTTTTTTTTTGGGCGGTACTAGGGGTAGAACCCAGGGGCTTTCTACCTCTGGGCTATACTCCCAGACCCATTATATTTTATTTGGAAACAGGGTCTCACTAAGTTGCTGAGTGCCTCACTCAGTAGCTGAGGCTGGCTTCGAACCTGTGCGATCCTCCTGTCTCCGCCTCCCAAGCGCCGGGATTACAAGCGTGCGCCACCACGCCCGGCAAAGTGCTTCATTTTAAAGCAATAGATCATGGAGACAGACACCTTTGCCTTTTAATCGGTAAGATTTTATTTAATGCTAATAAAGAGTATATCAAATTAGAGCCAGCCAAAGTAAAAATGATTTGCAATGATTTAGCACACATTTTGGCAGTACTCCTCTTTGCGGTGGCCGTCCATTTGTTTTACATGGGATACTGTGCCAAGGGTGTTACGTCTTCTACTTGACCCTCAGGGTGACTCTTAGAAGTGATCTCTCCTTTTCTCCTCTTTCCGTAGAGCAGATTTTACAAGGTTACCAGATTTTCCTGGAATTACACTTAGTAAAACAGAGACAAGGAGGATACTCAAACAGCCTCTCCCCACTAAGTACCCAACAATAAGAGAAACAGAAAACAGTTAAATGTATTACTGTACCACCATATTATGAAATATTATTGCAGTCACTTTTTAAAATTTCCTAAACAGCTGGGCGTGGTGGCGCAGCTTGTAATCACCGCTCTTGGGAGGCGGAGGCAGGAGGATCGCACAGGTTCAAAGCCAACCACACTGGCTTAAGAGACCCTGTTTCCAAATAAAATTTAAAATAGGTCTGTGAGTGTAGCCTGGATGTAGCAGAGTTCCATCCCCAATACCACACACACACAAAAAAAAATTCTAAACAATTGAGTTGGGAAATTTTTATAAACTTCAGTGCAAAGAGCAGGGCACTATACACATTTGAATACATACTTATATGTATATAAGAAAATAGTCATTATCCCTTGGTGGTAGCATTTTATGACTGGTTTTAAAATTTGTTTTTAAATATCCACATTTTAGCCAGGCATGATGGTACACGCTTGTAATTCCAGTACTTAGGTGGCTGAGACATGAGGATCACAGGTTCACAGCCAGCCTCAGCTACTTAGTGAGGCCCTCCGCAACTTAGTGAGACCCTGTTACAAAATAAAGAATAAAAAATAGGGCTGGGAGTGGAGCTCGGAGGTAGAATGCCCCTGGGTTCAATCCCCAGTGCAGCAAAAAAAAAAACAACAACAACAAAAAAATCTACATTTTAGATAATTTGCATGCATTATTTTTGAACCACAAGAAATAAATTAAGAAACATTTTCCCCCAAGTGGTGCAGAGGGTAAAAGTGAGTTAGACTAACAGTAGCACTCTTACTCCTTAGAGAATTTCTCTCTGCTCACTGAACCGGATTGATAACACAAGCAGGTAAGCAACTCCTACATTATATAAAAACCCAAACAGAAAGATTGAATCAATGGACGAAAGCATCCCATTTCCCAAATAATTGAGCATATTTTGTTGTTTAGAGCAGCCCTGTAGAAAAATTTGCTAAATATGATTATTTACTTGAAAGCAGTCAAGCTTTCTGCTTACTCTTTAAAGATTTTCAGTTTGTTTTTTATTTTAAGAAAAATTGCTCTGAAATTATTTCTATGTGTGATATCATTTATGGTGGACACTTCATTTCCACTTATTTGAAAAGTAAGAACTGACCTATTTCCGAATGGTTGTCAGTTTTTCCCTGTTTGGTGAAAGGGTCCACGTAGGGCCAGGAGCTGCCTGGTCCTCTGAAATGGAAGCTAGTCCTTCCTGGAGCAGGTAAGAAAGGGCTTCTTCCTCCAGTAAACAGTGCCACAAGCATGATCAGCTCCAACCAAGAGATAAACTGTATGTGGTTAACTGTGAGTTTAAAATGTATCAGCCCCAGGCGTGGTGGCACACACTTGTAATCCCAGCATTTGGGAGGCAGAGACAGGAGGATCCCTGTTCAAGGACAGCCTCAGCTGCTTAGTGAGGCCTTTTGCAACTCAGTGAGATTCTGTTTCAAGATAAAGAATAAAAAAATAGGGCTGGATGTAGCTCGAAGGTAGAATGCCCCTGGGTTCCATCCCCAATACCACACACACACACACACACACACACACACACACACACACACACACACGTATCAGTCTGCAGTCAGCTTTCAGACTCTCTGTCACCCAAACTTCAAGCCTGAAAAAGCAACTGAGCTTGCAGGTCACTTCTTTTAAGACCTACGTCTATCTATGGACTTATCTGTGCAATCTCAGCAGAGCAGAGAAATGAAGAAAGCTTATCAAATTTACATTTAATCTAATAAGAATGTATAATAAGTCAAACCATATATAATAAGAATAGTCAAATTCATAGAGACAGAAATTTGAATGGTAATTTCCAGGGATGGGGAGAATGGAGAGTTATTGCTTAATGTATACAGAATTTCAGTTGGGGAAAATGAAAATGTCCTGGAAATGGAAGGTTTGGATGGTCACACAACACCATGAATGTTGATACATATCATGGGACGAGCAAGTATTTGTTCAAAAATAACCAGGTGCCCCTCAACTGATGAATGGTTAAAGAAAATGTGATAGAGATACACAATGGAATTCTACTCGACCACAAAGAACAGAAGTATGACATCTGCAGGGAAATGAGTGGAACGGAGAATACTATGCAAATGAGACCAGCCAGTCTCAGAAGTCAAGCATGTTATGGTTTCTCTCATAGTGGAAGCAAGAGAGAAAACAGGAAATGTAAAGGATTTTGGACAAATGTGGAGAGAGACCATGAGAATAGTGGATAAAGGGGACGGAGAGGTAGGTGGGAAGAGAAAATAGGAGGATGGAGGAAGTTAACAGTTCAAGTAGTGCGTTGGCAGTGTGTGTGTGTGTGTGTGTGTGTGTGTGTGTGTGTGTGTGTTACTACCAGTCTCATTAACATGTACAGGAGGGAGGCAGAGGGGGCGAGGTGGGATCTGGAGGAAGTACACCAAGAGCTCTGTGCATGAATGTTCACATCACATTTGTAACCTCACAAAGATATATCACTGCAATGTACTAGTGAAAGTATTAAAAAAGCAGGGCATGGGTGGCACACGCTTGGGAGGCTGAGACAGGAGGATCGCAGGTTCAAGGCTAGCCTCAGGAACCTAGTGAGGCTCTCAGCAACTTAGTGAGACCTTGTTTCAAAATAAAAAAATAAAATAGCGTTAAGGGTATAGCCCAGAGGTAGAATGTCTCTGGGTTCAATCCGCAGTACCACAAAAACAAATAAATAAATAAACAAATAAATAATAAACACATTTTTAAATCATGATACTTATCCTGTCTTACTATGGTTACTTTTACTTGTATACACTTGATTGTCTTACGGTTGCTTTTGCACAGTTACTTTGTTAGGCATTAATAATTCATTTTTCTTCTAATAGCTTATTCCATATTTTTTACTTCTAAAATCCAGATTTGGGGGAATATTTCCACATAAAAAGCCTTATCTAGCAGTAACATTCTCGGGCTTCAAACACCAGCTCCCCAGAAGCCAGTGAATTTCCTATGAATTGGGCTTGTCTGAAGAATGACAGCCTTCTCCATACAAGCAATATTTTCTGTAGTGAAAATGTCCTTTTTAAAATTTCTAGGTAATCAGAAAACAATCTCATCATTGCCATGGTCTCAATTCCCTCCGCTGGCTGTCTCCCGTATGCTGAATTTTCTGGTTAGTCTCTAAAGTTGTACACTTTACGTTTCTGATGTAACTGGACTTTAAGGGTTGCCAAAGATTATGATTCTTGGTGCCTTTTTCTCCCGGCCCATCTGGTCCTTGCATTGGTTCACAGGGGCCTCCTGTGCGAACCCTGCTCCTCATCCCCTTCGCTTTTTCTTGTTCCTGATACTCAGAACAGCTGCAGGAAGCTGACCCCCATCCCTCCCCTCACCTGTGTATTTCCCTCCTTCATATCTGTGTGTGCGCACGCGTGTGTGTGTGTGTGTGTTACTGAGAATTTTACCTCCGAGATACACACCCAGTCCTATTTAATTCTTTATTTTGAAATAGGGTCTCACTACATTGCTGAGGCTGGCCGCGAACCTGCAATCCTCCTGTCTCAGGCTCCCAAGTACTGGGATTACAAGTGTGCGCCACCAAGCGTGACCCTTCGTATCCCTTCAGTGTTGCGTTCTTGCCTGGGATTTTTCTTCGGCTGGCCCTCCTCCACTTCCATTGAAGACACACAGAAACCTAGCTGATGTCTGCAAATCATAGAAACTTCCTTCCTTCATCTTTCTTGTAACTCTTTCTTGATCTTCCCCCATCAGCCCTCCCCCAGATACACAAACTCATGTCCGCTTCAAGCTAAATTAGACGGCTTCCCTCTAGGTTCCTAAAAGATTTTCTCTTTTATTCCACTTTATACACGCCATCGCATTGACTTGTTTCCATGTTCACCTCCCTCTCACACACTTAAACGCTTTAGGACAAAAACCGAACCATTTACTCCTGTGTCCCTCGGCACCTAGTAATGGAACCCAGGAGCTGGAAACTGAGGACACCGGTGACAAAATACAGGTATGACCAGCATGCTCTGCTTGGTCCGGGTCTGTGCAGAAAAATGAGTGGTCTCTCCCCTTCGTCCACTAATAACCCGCCTGTCAATCATCTAGTAGTGATCCTGCCCATTTCTTCCCTCCACCAACAGCTAGATAAAAGTCTTCCAGTGTTCCACCACAGTCGCCAAACTGTGTCTATTGCTATGACATGCATGTTTTATTTTAGAACCTTCTTCTCTGACTACAAAATGAGTTAGTTTTAATACACAATTTCCAGCTGTATGTAGTTCTAATAACAAAGTTCATCACACAGAGACATCCTTCAAAGGTACAAAGAGTTAACTGTGTAATTTTCTTAATAAGACTGGAAAGGCAGCGCGTCATTTTTTCTAACCATGGCATGCTCTGTGACACCATGTAATTTGGGGGTATCTATACTTTGCTTGCAAAGGAAAAAACAATACCTAGTTTCTTTTTAAAACTATTTTTGCTGCCAGGGGAAAAAAAATCACTTGCTCTGTCACAATTATGGAAATAAATCTTACAGTGAAGACATTTAATGATGGCTACAAAGCTTCCTTTATCTAACCTTACAGAGACAGGCTTTAAATTCACTGCGCACGTTAGGAAAAGCAAAGGATGGGTACATTTTAGTTTTATAATATCTGTTCTGGAAATATGTTGATAAGAAGACATACTTTCCTGGCTCCGAGTTTGGATGGTTGATAAGATAATACAACTTTTGCCTTTTGTACATACGGTTGAGCATCTTTAATCCAAAACTCTGGAATCCAAAGCGCTCCATTAAAACATTTTTGAGTGCCAACATGATGCCACAAGTGGAAAATTCCACCCCTGACCTCATGGGCCTCGGCAGTCAAAGCACAGGCACACTAAAAACCATTGTGTAAGATTACCTCCAGGCTGTGTGCACAGGGTGTGTATGAAACATCAGTGAGTTTCGTGTTTAGACTTGGACCCCATCCCCAAGATATCGCATTACATGGATGGAAAATATTCCAAACTCTGAAAAAATCAGAAATCCAAAATCCTGTTAGCTCCAAGCATTATAGGTAAGTGCTCTTCAACTTGCGATAAATTATATTCTGAAGAGATTGAAGAGATACTAAGAATTGAACCCAGATGAATTCCATCAGTGAGCTATCCCCCTAGCCCTTTTTATTTTGTATTTTGTAGTGTCTCACTAAGTTACCCACACTAGCCTCAAACCTGCAATCCTCCTGTCTCAGCCTCCTAACCACTGGGATTATAGGTGTGCACCGACACACCTGGCTGCTGTTTGATTATATTTTTAATTTGGGGTTACTAAATACAATGAGATTAAGTTTATCTCAGCTTTATTTCTGACTTGGAGTTTCATAAGTTTTTTACACTTTTTAACTTATTTTAGGATAAGTTAAAATAGGAATAAGAATAGGAAATCATGCTCACAGTATAAAATTCAAAAGGTCCCAAAGAGAATATAGTGACAATTTCCCTCCCACCTTGAGTGCCCTTGAGCTTCCTGCTCACTTTCACTAACACAACTACTTTAACCAGCTTCTATAGCCTTCAGAGGTATTATATGTGAAAATAAATAAATAAAATATGTTTTCTTTCTTTTTTCTTTTGCTTGTGTGGGGGAGATACTGCGAATTGAACCCAAGAGTGTTCTACCTCTGAACTACATGCCTAGCCCTATTTTATCTATTTCTTTTTAAATAGAGTCCCCCAGAGTTGCCGAGGGTCTTCTCAGACCTGCAACCCTCCTACCTCAGTCTCCCAAGTACTGAGATTATAGCTATTTGCCACCACACTTGGCTTAAACATGCTTTCTAAACGTGTCTTGAGATCATTCCATACCAATACACAAAGTTGTTTTATTTTATTTTATTTTATTTGTTTGTTTGTTTGTTTTGGTGGTACTGGGGTTCCTGGAAGCCCTTCTACCTCCGGGCTACACTCCCAGACCTATTTTTACATTTTTATTTGGAAACAGGGTCTCCTAAGCCAGCGCGCGCAGCTGGCTTTGAACCAGTGCGCTCTTCCTGTCTCCGCCTCCCAAGAGCAGGGATTACAAGCGTGCGCCACCACGCCAGGCAATGAGTTGTTTTAATAGCTGCATAGTATTCCATCAGATGGATAAGAGAAAATTTATCAATTGTATATTGATAAATAAAGATGATTAAAGTGACATTTCAATGAATATCATTGGAATATGTTTCTCCAGGTATAAGAAATTAAATATATAACTTAAATTCATAGAGGAGGAACTGCTAGGTCAAAGGTTTTATTCCTTTTCATCTTAAGAGATTTTATAAATCCCTCTCTGCAGATATTATATCAGTGTATACTTTCACAACATCAGTATGCTTGAACCTGTGTGTTCTCACCACACAGTATGTCACTAAAACTGATCTTCGCCCAAATGAAATGTTTAAAATGTTCCCAGGTATAGGCTGGGCGTGGTGGTACACATTTGTAACCTCAGTACTTGGGAGGCTAAGACAGGAGGATTTCGGGTTTGTGGCCAGCCTCACCTACTTAGTGAGGCCCTTTGCAACTCAGTGAGACCCTATTTCAAAATAAAGAATAAAAAAGAGGGTTGGCGCCGGGCGTGGTGGCGCACGCTTGTAATTCCCGCGCTTGGGAGGCAGAGACAGGAGGATCGCGCAGGTTCGAAGCCAGCCTTGCTGGCTTAAGAGACCCTGTTTCCAATTAAAAATAGAAAAAATAGGTGTCTGGGAGTGCAGACCAGAGGTAGAAGGGATTCCAGGAAACCCAGTACCACACAAAAAAAGAGGGCTGGCAGTGTAGCTCAGAGATAGAATGCCTGAGTTTAATCCCCAATACCAAAAAAAAAAAAAAAAAAAGTTTCCAAATATTATAAAATGTTCCCAGGCATCACCAAAATTGATCTTTGCCAAAATGAAATTTTCAAAATGTTCCTGGGTATTATAAAATAGAATTCTTATTATTTTTTCAAGATAGCTATTTGAAACTGTTTTAAATGTGAAAATGAGCTAAATATGGCAAAATCATCTGAAATGATTACTACAAATCCAAACAGAATTTCAAATCTTATATGTAGATAATTTATACACGAGAAAGAAAAAGAAGGAAAAGGAATTCACAGTCTTTCTCCTTTAGCTGTTTTTACAGCCACTTCCTCTCCACCCTGGCTCACCTTTACTTATTCTTCTCCATCTCTTCCCCATTTAGTAGAGACTATTTTGTTTGTTTTCATTATTCTTACATGTGTCAAAGTACTGTGAATGGATAAGACCTAAAGTTTTTGGAATTTGAAGGCAAGTTCATTGAATAAAATAGAGAACATTTATATTTTTCTTTTAATAGTTTACCAAATTATCATTCATATTAATTCTTCCTTATAGTTCACTTTTTATTTCCTTCTTTGCTTTTTTAGGAAAGAAACTTGTATCCCCAATCTGGAGAGATTTTTCTCTGAAAGAACTTTCCTGAAGCAGAGCCCACATGAATTTAAGCTTGGATTACAGGCAAGTGGCTGTCCCCGTGGCTAACACTCATATTCTTGCACACACAACACACACATTTCTTACACACACAATACACGCACACACACAAGCATACGTGCCCGTGGTTTTTCTTTGATTGATATGCCAAGCTTTTTATTTTTATTTATTTATTTATTTATTTATTTTGGTGGTACTGGGGTTCCTGGAAGCCCTTCTACCTCCGGGCTACACTTCCAGACCTATTTTTATATTTTTATTTGGAAACAGGGTCTCTTAAGCCAGCGTGGCTGGCTTCAAATCTGGGCGATACTCCGGTATCTGCCTCCCAAGCGCGGGGATTACAAGCGTGCGCCACCACGCCTGGCATTATTTTTAATACAAGGAACTCAATCAGTTGTAAATTGGATTCAAGTATCCATTTCATCTTCTCAATTAAGAACACTAAAACTTCACTAGGATTATTATGCTTATCTGTATATTATGTTTTTGAGCAAAAATTTAAAGACTATGTTTGCTCATTCTCAAGCTTAAAATAGAGAATTGGGCAGCACAAGAGATGCAGCTAAGATAATATTGCAAATAGGCATTGAAATATTATATTTAGCCATAAACTCTAAATTAAGATTTAGCCTAAAATCAAAGACCACCTGTAATCACAATACTTAGGAGGCTGAGACAGGAGGATTGCAGGTTTGCAGCCAGCCTCAGCAACCTAGTAAGACCTTATTTCCAAATAAAAAATAAAATAGGTCTAGGGGTATAGTTTGGAGGTAGAATTGCCCCTGTATTCAATCCTCAGTATCACACACACACACACACACACACACACACACACACACACACATCAGAACAAAAAATTAAGCAAGAAAATTTCAAAAGCCAACAAAAAGTCTCAAAGTTTTTCAATATATGTATCCAGATTAAAACAAACTCAATAACAAAATCTGTCATGAAACTGATAAGAAAGCCAATTCATTCCACAAAACCTGAAGTATCGATTGTAAGTCTGGTCCTTTAGTTTTAGTTTTGCTTTTGGTCAATATTGTGTGCTGGGGGATAAGCATATTTCAGTGAAGGTACTGGTACAGTTAGTTCTATTAGAAAAGAGGCAAGGACTGCCGGGGAGCTGCTAGGTGAGAGATAAAGAAACAGAGCAACCCGGGCGTGGTGGTGCACGCTTGTAATCCCCACGCTTGGGAGGCTAAGACAGGAGGACTGCACAGGTTCAAAGCCAGCCTCAGCTACTTAGTGAGGCTCTCAGTAACCTAGTGAGACCCTGTTTCCAAATAAAATATTAAAAAATAGGTCTGGAAGAATAGCCCAGAGGTAGAAAGACCCTGGGTTCCACCCCCAGTACCACACACACACAAAAAAAAGTGCTTTGGCAAACATGAGAAGGGGGAGGGGGAGAGGGGGAGAGTATGGGTGGGAATTGCAGAAGGGCTATGTGAGTGATGTGTGCGTGTACGCCTCTACCATCTTGTACCCCATTAAGATGTATGACTACAATGCACCAATAAAAATGTAAATTTTTAAAACACGAAATAAAATTAAAATGATGCTATGTCTTTTCTCTTGATCATCTCATTATAAGGCAAAAGACATAAAGAACATCAATTCCAAGTGGAAATCTTAGAGAATGATCTTCTGGATGGACAAGTGCTGTGGAAGTTTGAGGACTCTGTCACAAGGCCATAGATACCACTGTGCGTTTTCTTTGTTATGTCATGTAATTACCACAACAGTAGTTAATATTTATCAGCCAGTTACTGGGGGTAAGCATTGTGTCGAGAAAAATCTTAATTAACCCCCACCCTGTGTCTATGACAGTACTATTATAATCTTGATTTATATACGATCAGACTAACTTGAGTGTAAGTAACATACTCATGATGCCCACTTAAAGAAAAAGAAAAAGCGATAGAGGATGAAGAGATGGAAAGATTTCTAAGTCTTTTTTTTTGGGGGGGGGCGCTGTGTCTCCCTAAGTTGCTGGAGATCTTGTTAAGTCTTGATAAGGCTGGTCTGGATCCTACAGCCCTCCTGTGTCAGTCTCCCAGATGCTGGGATTCCGAGACTGCACCTCCATGCCCGGCCAGGTCTAACGCCAGGTCTCATGTTATTAAGCACCTCGGTCTACCCCCGTGCCTATCCCTATTAGTCAGTTCCCCAGCGCTTTATCTTTCTCTTGATAGCCTTCACTATCCATTCTGTTCTGGGTTTTGTTCCCAGCCATCTTCAAATAAGAAGCAAAACACAACCTAAATAACTTTTTCTCCCTATTTGGTTCTTTTTTTATCATGGAAAACTCTATGGAGAGACTATAGTATTAAGGATTTTGCTGCCATCACAATAAAGAAAAAAGACACCTAAATCTAACCAACATGGGAAAGGTAGTAACCTTTAAAAATTGCACGCACATTAACACATGCCTGTAATCCAGTACTTGGGGAACTGAAACAGGAGGATTGCAGGTTCAAGACCAGCCTCAGCAACTTGGCAAGACCCTATTTTAAAATAAAAATAGAAAAGGTCTAGGGGTGTTGCACAGAGTAGAATATCACTCTCAGTATCGACACACACACACACACTTAAGATTGTGTCTTTTCATTTCTGAATCCCTTTCCGTATTGCATGGTAAGCCTCGGGGAGTTTTATCCATTTTGAGAGAAGCTACTGACAAAGGAAGACAACAGGGCTAGAGGAAGGGACACTCACCCAGGGCCTGTCACGGTAGCATCCTCAGCAGCCCCGCCCCCGCCTTCCATCCTGTCAGCCTCCTCACCCAACTGGACCCCAATTATTACCAGTCGAACTTTCTAAATACCCCTCCAGGTGGTGCTTCTTCTTGCTTCCGCAGCCCCAGCGGTGAGCATCCTTTGACAAGGTTCGTGGATTACAGCCTGAAGGGACTGGAATAGAGAAGGCACTTGTAGGCAACAAGTGGATAATGAGATTGCATTTTAGAGCAGAAGCCTTTCTCAGCAGTCAGTGCGCCGTGGTGTCCGCCGCTGGTGCCCCGCACAGGAAGGAATGCCCAGAGAGGTGATTTCACTGAAGGAATGAAGAAAAAAAGTATTCGTGCACAGGTCACTGACATGGGGATGGAGACATAGCACGGAGACAGTGGATATAATGAAGACAAACTTCTATCTCAGTCTTAACTGAGTCTTCCCTCAGAGAGGCTGTAATAGGCCATTGGCTCCCATTTACCAAACACATATATTCAAGGTTTTTAGGTGTGCTGTCATCCAGCAGAGAGGAAGATCAAGGGTGAATAGGATGTGGGCCAGTTAAATCTGAGTTTGAAAATGGAGGCATAAAGAGCCTTAGCTCTGATGAAACGCAGGTGGAAGGGCAAGCGAGCACTCGCCACCTTCAAGAGGACCAGGAGCTGAAAGGCTGGGGAGAGACAGGCAACAAGAGGAAGCCTGAGGACGACAGTGGGTGAAGAATCGCAGAAGGAAAACCGGCAGAGCGCAGGCGCTGTGAACAGAACGTGGGTCTGCAGGCGGCAGACCTCAGCCGGATCCCTCGCTCTGCTCTACACGGGGTGCAGGATGGGGCATCCGCAGCAGCCCTTGAGCCTGTGCAATCACCTTCAGAAAAGACATGCTAGCACCTGTCTTTTTTTGTGACCAGTCATGATTAGAAGGAGATACTAATAAAATACCATATAAAACTTTGCTGGATTTTGTTGGACTTGTCGTTATCTCATTATACTGTAACGTAAGGCACTTAAAGAGAAGAAATGAAAAGATAAACAATATCCACAAAGAAAATTATTATTGTCCACTACCATATGAGCTACTAAAAAATAGGTCTTTATTATTTTCTTAAGCCTTTAACATTTATTTTTGTATCTAAAAAAAATTGGCACATAAGTTACTACCACTAAATGTTAGTTGGGTGAAGTAATGAATACATAAAGAAACAAAATGTTAGCCAGGCGTGGTGGCGCACGCTTGTAATCCCAGCATTTGAGAGGCTGAAACAGGAGGATCGCAGTTCACTGCTAGCCTCAGCTACTTAGTGAGGCCCTTTGCAACTCAGTGAGACCCTGTTTCAAAAATAAAAGAATAAAAAATAGGGCTAAGGATGTAGCTCAGAGGTAGAATGCCTCTGGGTTCCATCCCCAATTCCGCAAAAAAAAAAAAAGAAAGGAAAGAAGGAAGGAAGGAAGGAAGGAAGGAAGGAAGGAAGGAAGGAAGGAAGGGGAAAGGAAAAAGAAATGAAGTAATACTTATTTTTCTAGGGCTGACTCTGGAGGAAACATTAGAGGCCTCCTTGCCTTTCCATGAGTGAAAACGTTGGAGTCACAGTATTCATTAATCTATTATTTTATACCAGAGATTGAACCCAGGGGCATGGTACCTCCGAGTTACACCCCCAGCCTTTTTTATTTTTTGTTTTGAAATGGATCTCATTAAGTTTTTGAGAATCTTGCTATGTTGCTGAGGCTGGGCCCAGACATGGTTTTTTTTTTTTTTTTTTTTTCCCATCTTTGTTAATTGTACTATTAGTTCACCTTATACTTTTTACAAAAGTCTTGACAGATCGTGATGTGTCCTGCACATAGGTGAAGCACTGGCCTGGCCTTTTGTCATTAATCTTCTCTTTCAAATATGACCAGTGTAATACTCAAACCATCATCAAGATATCTACAGACACATACGCAGACTTCTTTATGATTGCTGTAAGTTAAAGTTGATTTAAGAGTAGTAAGGAGATCCTGGTTTAAATAATCAGCAGGGTGCTTCGTTCAGTGAGAATAGGGACCTGGTGTCTAGTGATATCATAAAACAAGGTCTAAACAGCCAAGATTTTACCCCAGCGCTTCTGTCTACTAATTGCATTACCTTGGGCAAGGAGAAACTCTTTGAGATGATTTTCTTATTAGATAAAATGGAGGTGATTGTTTCTAAATGAAAGGATGTTGAATATTCTATATTGTGGGATTGAATGGTTCTACAGAGACTGCTTGGCACAGGATCTGGAACAGAAGAGGAACTCACTGGGGTAGGTACTGCCACAGATGAAACTTAGGCAGATGCTCTGGTGGTGGGTGGAGAGTCTCCGAAGAGGAATTGGGGAAAGACCAGGATCTGTGGTCCGAGGACAGAAGGTGCCACAGAGCTCCCAGTGCTCCTGTGTGTGGCTAGTCCAGGTCGATGGTTCTGGCTTAAACTTCATACATATCACTGAGGCTTTATTAAGCTCTAGGATTTAGTAGATCTGAGGCCTGGGATTCCACTGATAGCAAGCTTCCAGGTGAGATGGACTCTGCGGCGATACAGACAATACTTTCTACAGCAAGGTGGAGATGGGGTTCCAGTCAGCAGGTAGGAATCACCTGGAGAAGATGCTAAAGCAGCTTGCTGGCCCCTGGCCCCAGAGCTTCTGGTGTGTAAGCCTTGGCTGTGGCCTGAAAAACTACATTTCTAACAAGTTTCCTCAACATCAGGCAATGCTGTTTTTAATGCTTTGGGAACCATACCTGAAGAAACAGTTGTCCTGGACTATGAAACAGAAATTTATTTTATTTTTTATTGATCTTAAGCAAATAATGTAGTCAGGCCTGATGACACATGCTTGAAATCCCAGTACTTGGGAAGCAGATACGGGAGGATTGCAGGCAGCCTCAGCTACTTAGTGAGGTTCTTGGCAACTTAGTGAGACCCTGTTTCCAAATAAAATATAAAATAAGTCTGAAGGTATAGCTCAGAGGTAGAAAGCCCCTGGGTTCCATCCCCAGTACTACACACACAAAAAAGTGACTTTCCTCAGTTTCCTTTTCTATCAAAAATAATAAGCTGGTTGATTTGTGTGGTCCCTTTTGAAGTGGATGTGGTAGCCTCCTGGTACTTGAGAGGCTGAGACAGAAGGATCACAGGTTTGGCCAGCTTTGGCAATTTAATGAGTCCCTAGCAAGTTTGCTAAATCCTGTTTCAAAATAAAAAAATAAAACGAGGGCTGGGGGCACAGGTGGGAGGTAGACTGCCCCTGGTTCAATCCCCAGTACCAAAAATGGAAAAACACTCTCTTCTGGTTCTGAAATCTGTTCGTTCCTATAGACAATTGTTTCAAAATAAACTAATATGCCGTGGTCATTGTGAAATTTGTACAGTATAGTTTTTACAATAATGTCTTTGTATTCAAAATGGCCAATGATGACAAAGGTGTACAATCATCAGCAACCTTCTTTGTCTTAGTGGGGTGTGTTAAGTCTGGCTAGGGGTTGATATTGACCGGTTTGTTTGTTTACTTATTATTGTTTTCAGAGCCTGGAATATTAATACTTCTGCCTATTTTCCTTGTGAGCAGCCCAACAGGGTGCTCTCTCTTTTCGACTTGGTATACTCTGGTCTTAATGTTGTCATTTAGGAATCAGAATCTGTACTGAGCACTTGATATGGATCATCTCATTTAGCCCTCCCAACAAATACATAAGGTAGTTCTCGATCTCAATTTTCCAGTTAGAAAACTAGGACTTAGAAATCTGGGGCAAGTTCCCCAACTTCCCACAAATGGTACCGAGGGGGCCAAAATTCATACCCAACCTGGGGACGATAGAGCCAACTGATACCTCCTAACCATGAATTATCCTCATGTAGAACAGAGAAACAGGCGGAAGAGAGGCTGTAGGACACTTTCGGGGTCAACACTTAGACACTGTTTCCCAGCACTCTCAGTCCCTAATAATGGAGAATGGTGACAGAGTGAAAAAATTATGTATGAAAGTTGTAATCAGAGTACCTACTTGGGCTTCTATGTGAATGTGAAGTTTAAAAACATTCCAAACCAATCTACGACAGCAGAAGTCAGAAGGCTGTTAGCTATGGGAGAGAAAGGACTGGATGGAGCTGGAAGAAATTATGGGGGGCAATGAAAATATTGATCTGGCTACTGGTCACAGGGTATACACCTTTACAAAAATCCATTTAGTTGTACATGTAAGATGGGCATTTTATTGCTTGTTAATTTTTCCTTTAAAAAAAAAGGCATCTAGGAGCTACACACACACATACCTCAATCATATATTCATAATTTCTCACCTAATTCTAAAGATCAGTAAAATTTACCACCCCGTTTCATAGAGAGATTAAGTGAGGTAAAAAGAGAAATCTATAGCATACAATCTGTTTTCCGGTTCTCCATATTTGTCACAAGTTTATATTAATTACAGAAATAATGCAAACTTTTACTCATTAGGCCGGATACATTTGTAGAAAGGCAAAATTAGGAATGAAATATGTCATCCCAAACCATGAATTATATTCATTTCAGCAGCATGTGATTTTTATGTGGTACATTCCAGGACATTCTAAAGGGATTTTTTTTTTTTAATCTCGGTTTGGTCTCCCCTTATTTCTTTGTTAGATAGTGGAAGATAATTCCCTGAGAATCCCATTTGCTATGTCCATCCATTTGTAAAGCCACTGGATTTAGTGTCCTTATTAAGAACCTACTCTGAGGTTTGATAATTTTGCTGGCACCAGTGTCCCTCATCCCTCCCCCAATGGGTCTTGTGTAATTTATTCTTGTTACAACTCATCCCCCTTCATCTGCCCATAAACTGCAGTCATGATATTTCATGATAGCGCCGGCACCATGTAATTTGCAAACGGCCTCGCATACCTAAAGGTCTGTTTGGAAAGAAAGAATAAATTGTTGGAGAAAAAGAGCAGTGAAATGGGGAGTTTTGTTAGAAACGGCTGGAAGAAAGAGGTTTTTAGAGTGGTCGTTTCTTATTCTTGGAGAAGGAGCAGCCACTCGCAGGGGGAAATCAAGCAGCAGCTATTTTGTGTTTCTAATTAAACTGTTTGCCACCACTGGTAAAACAAGATCTGCCAGTATTAAACAGACAACATCGAGGTAACCAGTATTGGCTTACTAAACCCAATTCAGCCCAAAGATTAGTAAGAGCCATTCTCTAGGAATGGACTGCAACCCCCAACAAGCAAACAAACAAATGCATTGCATACCTTTGAAGCACTTTTTGTGTAGGAGAGGGCTGCTTTGAATGCTGAAATCAGGAACAGCCCGGAATTCACAGACAGGAGGCAACATTTTTAACCTGCCCCACTGTATCCAGGTGTCAAGAAGACTCTGAATAGTCCATAATTTTGCAAGCTATAGAACACCATGCCTTGATGTACAGTTCTTATTCAATGTAACAGGAGTTACAAACCAGGAGAGCAAAAAACACATCTGTCTCCTCTACTACATTGCAATTGTGAACTGAATTTTCTGTTTTCACTGCCTGGGGTTTGAGGGAAATAACTGCATGATCTCTAACTGTCCTGTGAAAATAAACATCTCCGTTCACCACGCACTCCTGTTTTTCTTTCCGGTTTGAGGACCCTGCAATTCTAGTACTTAAGACATTTTAAAATTTATAATTCTTAAAGAAAAGCTTAGAACTGTTACAAGTCTAGCACAACATTGGGAGGGTTCCTCTGCCAAAGATGTAATCCTTGAAATGACAGTTTTCTATTCATATCATAAATGAGACCTAATAAGCAAATACTGCTGAGGTTTAAATGCTATTTAGAGATTCCCGTTTTAAGATACATTTAGGCACTTTAAGGGTTAAATAATTCCCATCTCCCTTAAAACTGCAGAATCATGGAGGGTGGCGGCACTTCCCTACAAGGGTTTACTTCCTAATGTTACTGCCTGATTTCATTTTCAGACAAGTGGTAAGGCACTCCCCCCACCCCAAATCAAACAAGTACACAAACAACAAAAACTCACATTCACATAGGACCCCCCCACCCCGGCGCTTAGAGCTGAACTCGTGGCGAGATCTCACACTCTCTCAAGTCTAGTATCGTTTTCTGCTTTAATATAAGAGATGAGTAAGATAAGGCTGCAAAATGTGTTCTCTGCTAGCAGGAAGGCGAATGGGATCCGCTCCCTTTACGAACGCATTAAAAGCTTGTGTAATAACTTCAGAAACCTTGGTATGATGGAAGGTTAGTACATTTTAGGACCTCTCTCTTTAAAATGGCTTTGTACTGTTCTTTGATAAGCGGCTCCGTTTTGCCATCAGGATGCTAATGGGGGCTGGTATTTTTCCTGGCTGAGTAAATGACATCACACAAGTTGCATACACAATAGCAAATACAGAGGCGCGGGTGCCAGCGGTCAGGGAAAGCGAGCGGCCACGGTGCAAAGCTCCCTCTGCTTAGGCAGTTCGCATTTTCTGGATGTTTGGTTATTTGTTTGTATTTAAAGTAAGACATTCTCTTTCTTTGAGGTTCTGGAAGTTAATGTAGGGTTGCTTTCTTCTTTGCATGGGAAATGTGATTGTAAATACCATTTCTCTCTGTGTTCGTAAACTGTTGATATTAAGAATATATATTGTGGTACACAAAAATCTAGAAACTGATCTCGGTTTATTAGCTGTTTTGCATATAAAATATGTTCATAAAGATGAACGCAGATAATTCAACGTATGATTTAATAATCAGCCCCATGTGTATGCTATTAAAAGACATAATGCCTAGGAAATACAGTATATTCCTGTTTTCCTAAGAAAATTAGGGAGTGTGTTTAATTAATGCTGAAATGCAATAGAATTCCTATGGAAGTGCTTATGACATCCACATGAATACCAAATGAGTTCATTATGATCTGTGTTATTACAATGAATACCAAATGAATTAATAGTGCTGGAACACTCAAAATGAAGTGTTACCAAGTGTTGTGGTATAACAAATATGGTTAAATATTATGTGATTAAAGTTATTATAAGCTGAGTCTCAATCAAAAGAAAGCAAAATTTCATCTCTATTGCAGGGGGTGAAGAGTAAAATCAAACTGTTGTTTCTAAGGGTTGTGATTCTTAACTTTGAATGATCCCTTAAAGCCTTTCTCAAAATACTATAATCATTTAAATTACCCTGGTTCAAAGTAGCAGAGGAGGTGGGTGGGGTGGGTGGAATGATGGGGCAGAGGTGGGACTAGGTAGGATAGAGAGGAAGGAGCAACTGGTAGACCTTGAGAACACAGCCAACTTGGAAGGAGATATAGGATTTTCCATAGTTTGCATATCAAAAAATGGAGTTTTACATTTAAATATTTTTCTCCAATGACAAGCTTATTAAAATAATTTCAACATGTATTTCAAGACAGAAAGGCAATGATAAACAAGAATAATTTCTTCAGTTTTCAAGCTAAAGTCCTGTGTGTCAGAGAATCCATAGCAATTTCTAAAATGAGTTATTTTTCATAATATATCCCAACTGTATTTATGTAAATGATTGCCACACATGCTGTTGTAGAAAAGCTGGACTGTTCGTCTGTATTGTATTATTTATGCACTTAGATGTAATACATCGTAACAATTCATATCTATTATAGATTTAGTAAGACATGAAGGCCTAAGTGGATTTAATCAGACATGTAATTATTTTTATGCCTCCAACTCAAAAATATGGGTAAATGAATTTATGGTTATTTGGCAATCAGCGGAAATGGTCTTTATAAATGTTGAAACAGCTGCTGGCAAATATATTCGCAAAAGAAAGAAAACAGCTTTTATTTTCCAGTCGAGCAAATGATAAAGGAATCGGTGTTAGCTGGAATACAGCACCCTAGCTGTTAAATATTTGCTTCCTCATCCTTAATATGACACAAACATCCATTTAACATAAGAAGACCTTGCGTTTCTTTCCTTCTGTGATAATGGAGCGCAATTTCTCAGATGAGGATTTTTAGAGCACATCTGTATTTTGAAATGCTCTTTTTTTTTTTTCGAGGTCTGAGCCATCGCTGTCATGCTGTTTGACTTTTACATTCTCATTTATTCTATTATTCACCGTATCATTCCAGTCCTTGAGATAGAACACTCTCATTTAAAATAATGGGCCATGGTAATGCACACACTTCTGTCAAATATGTTGATCCTGGTGTCTATTAGGATTCCTCGCTGTTGCTTTAACAATGGCTGCAAGATATTTGTAAAACTTTTCTGCCGTGAAGAGTAAATGCCATCCTTGTAGTAGCTGGTTATGATTGCTTCGTTGTAGTGAAGCATCTAATAAATTACACATCAGTAAATGTAGATCCTGGACAAACACCCCGAGAAAATCTAATTTTCTTGAAGTGCATCTTTTTTCATTCTTTCAAGTTTTCAGTTTAAATTTAGTGCCTTTGACTGGTGAAAAATTAATAACACCAGTATCTGAAACCTTTTCTATAACCTGTGGCAGAGAAAAAAACTTCCTAGGACCTTGCTAATGTGTCAATTATGACCCAGATAGATTACCATAGGAGGAATTATTTCATTTTTCTTGGATCAAACATAAAACAGCTATAATATATTTAAGCCGTACAGAAGCAGGCACACTAAAGCGCACCGCGCACAGTGCTGGAGCAGGCAACATAAATAAAGCCCTCCTGCTCCTCACAAGGTGAGCCTGTATTGGAGCATGCATCTTGATTTTATGCAGATGATTTCCAACACTAACCGTTTGGGTGATACTCAAATAATAATACACGACTAACTTAGAAGTTACTTGAATCCGACTCGTGTAAATCACGGGGTTCTCTTTCATTCACGTATGTTGTTTCAATGATCAGTAGCATTTCCAATAAATTATACACTGACCAGTTGGAAGAGCTTCTGCCTGTTATCAAAGCAAACTCTGCAAACCTGAGCTATCGGCGGCTTCGCTCCCAGCCCTGGGCCCTGGACATCGCAGTACCTTGGCAAACCACAGAGCGCCCTCTGTTGATGGAAGAAGTGAGGCGCAGCGGAGGATTCCTCCAGGAGCTTTCCGACCAAACGTCGCAAAGCTGAAATTAACTGCTACGCATTGGAGATGTAAAAATGTCATCCCAATCTACAAAAATATCGACCTAATGGACGTGAGAGAGCGCGCGCTATTGCAGGTTCTGAGACAAATATGGGATTGTACGCATCTAGATAAATATATGACACGAACATGCTAATTGGTCAGTTTCTACCTCCCTGGCAATGCTAAGATGACTCCTGTTTACTCTGTGTAGATACAGAACCACCTACACCCGCACGGGTGGCCATTCGTGTGTTTCTGAAGTGAACACAAAACTTACCACGAACCATGATGCCAAATGCTCAGGGTCCATAAATTTATATAACGCTTACAATAAAAAACGATAACAACTCAACTGAACACCGAGCTTTGTAAGTCCCTCGGGCTCGGAGGAAAACTGAACGCGGCGCCGCGGAGAGCGGATTTCAGCCTCGGCGTGGCCTCTGCGGGGCGAGGAAAATGGATAACCCAGGGTTAGCGTTATCAATTTGCAACCAAGTTCCAGTGAGCCTTCAAAAAATGGTAAATTGTGTTGCAATTGTAAAGCAGAAATTCTCTACTGAGCACTCACTTCTTCATGTCTATGTTTCCATTTATTTACCTGTTATTGGGCTAAGAAAAAGCAAACCTCCCAGAAGTAGCATCTTTACAGTTTAAAAAGGCCACTTCGCGTGTTAATTGGTTTAAAATCAAACAAGGAAAAAATATCTGTTCCCTTGCACACAAATGCTCGCAGTTAAGATTTTAAAATGTGCAACTTCCTTGACTCTTTTGGAGAAGTACGCTGGCTGCTTTTGCGCATTTCAAGTGTTTGCCAGAAAGACAGCGTGTGGGGATCCAGCTGCTGTTACTCCAACCCGAGCATTAACAGCCACAGAATTAACCTAATGTGATTTCATTGCGTTCTTCGATCTCATTGTTCAAAGGGAGAGTTTTCCTTCTTTGTAAGTTTCCATTTGCAAATGCTAAGTTAATTTGAGAGAGAGATAAAGAGAAAAAAAATAATAATACCATTGCCAAAAATCAGCGTTACCAAGAAGAAAAGGAGCAGGAATGTTAAATAGAATTTTCAGATTTGTTCCCTGGTATTGATGAAATTAACCAGATAAACTGCTCAGGACTCTCTCGTTTTCTTTACAGAGACTCTAATTTTTTTTTTTAATTTAAAGCAGTTTGCCAATTTCCCACTTTTGCATATTCAATCTATCTATTTGAAGGAACTTTTTTTTTAACGTGAATTCAAATTCCATTTCCGAGATTTGTTTGCATAAAGATGAGATGGGTGCTAAGGAAATAATTTAAAACATGAGTTGGAATTCTCACCTAGAGCTAATGGTTTGATAAATTGGAACTAGTGAAATATCAGAGGTTGCTAACATATACAATTCAAATAGCTGGATGAAAACTAAAAAAAAAAAAAAAAATCAGGGGGCATGCTTGAGATTTCAGCTCACTGGAACCTCTGTATTTGAGGGGAATTGCAAACAGAGGAAAATGAGATCCTGTTGTATTCCAGGGTTGACAGTGCTCTGGAGTTTTTAAGATTCCAAAGTGTTTCATCAATACCCCTAAATATTCTTTCCTCTATTGTGCTCATCTTAGCTTTTATACTCTGGTGTAATATTTTTATGCTTTTTTTCTTTTGAATTAATATAATATTTTTAAAATCAGGAATATAATTATTTTATTTCTATTTCTCTTTTCAAACAATAAAATTACATTCAAAATGACAGGGAACAGAAATTAAAGGTAATAAGCACTTTATCTTTTTTCCATTGCTACAAACAACTAAAAAATAATTCAAAACATCAACATTTTAGAAAGGAAAAGAAAATTCCAAAAATCATTTTTTATTTCCACCATTTTATTTGAAACTTGAAAGTAAATAAATTTACACATAAATAGAAAGTTCATTTTAAAAATTAGAAATTAAACTGAAGTTATCATTTGCTTTTACATTATTAAGAACTATTTAAGCTTTTTAAGTTTTCCCAAATAATTTTGTCATTTACATAAAATATAAAATAATTTTGTGGTGCCGTGCAATATTTTATAAAGCAATCTAAAGAGATGCTAAATATTTTAGAAACAGCCCACCAGAGGGCAGTCAGCTTTTAGTCTAGCATGTTTAAGATAGATAAATTTATTGATATGGTCAAATTTTAAATAAAATACCTATTTAAAGTACATTATTTTTTACATCTATAAATTGGGAAAAACAGTCATGACTTGAGACCAGGAATCCTAATGCTTCAATTATTTTGATTTAAAATACTCAAAAACCCCCAAATCCTCTTTTACCGTTCTGTATACACTTTCACTGAATTTTGTGTTATGGTATTTATGTTTGTTTATAAAGTTAGATTTTTTTTTATTTGAGATGCTTTGGGCAGTATTTTTTTTAATCAACAAAGACTGAAAAGGCCCTACTAAAAAGTCTTGGAGGATGTGCATGCCTTCAAATACTTGCTTGTTAGGCTTCTTATAACAATCCTGCAAGTCAAAGACCCAGGTTAAGTGACTCAGCCAGGATAAGAGAACCAAGACTTGGCCCTTGTCATTTTTCTCTCACTCATTTGCCTTGGAATTCAGAAATCAAGGAAGACGCTAGACTTGGCGTGTTTTTACCTTGGGGTTGTTTATTTTTGTGTTTCTGGTTCTATTAACAATTTTTATATAAGAATCACATGTTTATAACAAAATAACATGACAAGCACAAAAATTAACATGGCTAACACCATGATGTTCATACTTGCAGATTTTTCCCATGGACACACACATATTTCCAGCCATGAATCACACCTGTTGATGAGCCTGCGTGGGGCCTCATCATCTCTAGTCACACAACATAAAAGATTTCCTGGACAAGTTTTCATGTCAGTATATGTAGATCCTAAGAGCTAATAGCTACTGAATACCAGGTGCTGAGCACCATTCGAAGCATTTACATGAATTATTGTATTACTTTGCAAAACAAAGTAACAAAACAAAGTGTCTCCCCCACTTTTCAGAAGAAGAAAGAGCAACACAGAGACCCCACAGCTTCCCTTTTTGGCTTTTTAAAGGTTATATAAGATTCTGAGATAGGAATCACAGTCTTTTCTTTCCTTATTGGTGCATAGTTCCATGTTTCTGGAAAAGACAGTTTCTACAAAGGACAATTCCAGTGTACAAATGGGTTACAGACATACTTCAACTCATTTTCAACTTTTCTTATCCTATCACCTTCTTAGAATTCCCAATATTCCCTTCCCTCTCTCCTGAAAAAAATACCGACGATCACTTTTGAGGACTTATGAACCCGTCTATCACTGCTACTGAGACACAGAAACTGCAAATCGCGAATGACCACCTAGAGTTCATGCATACCCTGCCGTGTGTCCGTGAGTGATTTCAAGCATTACTGAATCCCTTCAGGCCACATTTTTCTTGTCAGCAAATTGAGGATAAAGTAGCTCAGAGCTATTTGAGTCTTAAATAGATGGCAAATGCAAACGACCTGGCAAATAAATGTGGGAGGAAAACCCCCCTTACTTGATTAAGGATCTTAAAGACAAAGACAAAGGTGGAGGAAGTTTGTTGTTGTTGTTGGTTGTTGTTTTTGTTGTTGTTGTTGTTGTTGTTGTTGTTATTTGCAGTGGCGGGGATGGAACCCAGGGTCTTGCACACACCAAACCAGCTCTATTCCACCAAGCTACATCCCTAGCCCACAAACTCAAATTTTCACAGGAACCTTCTGTGTCTAAGGACTTTGAAAATTCCCAGTTACTTTTCCTTTTCTTGACCCACACACATGAAAGAAGCCTGAAAGAACCCCTTTCGGATATACATTTGAATTTTTAAGTGAAACAAATTTAAAAGATCAAATTTCCTTGGCGAGCTTTGTTTGTTTGTTTGTTTGTTTTGCAACCCAATTTAATGAACCTTGAGAGAAGGAGGTCTGGGGGAGGGCAGAACAAACCCTATAGCCCTTTCCTATAGTTTTCTCAGCTAATCTCTTGGAGTATCTCTAAGTACTAAATCGTGACAATGTGAAATATGAGCTCCATTCTCACACTCCATCTCTTGTGCTCAAGTATTATTTAGTGGAAGCCCAGACCAAGATGCTAAGTCCAAATTCATTCCTCAGAATTTTTTCTGTTCCAAACTTAAATCTACACTACTTATTGCCTCAAATCTGTGAGTGTCTGAATTTGGGAAGAGTTGACTGATGAGTTCCTAAACACAGAGGTGTTAGGTAGTCAAAGATCCTAGCTGAAATATTTATGTCATGCTATGGAAATGTTTCTCTGGGGACCCAGGTTCTTCCTTACTCCCAGGTGCCCAAACGAGGAAGACTGGGCTGCTTCTTCAACTATCTAGGGTGCTGATTGACAAGTCGGGTCCCTCCCCCTTCCCACAGGGGCGGAACCCTGGAGAAGGAGGAGACTCTGCTAGGCGATTTCGATATTTCAGGCTATATTGGGAGGCAGGTGATGTCCAGAGAAGCGGCGTTCCCATGCATAGTCTCACCCCCAAGACATGCCTTAAAAGAGAGGCGTTTCTCCTCCAGCCTCAGAGGGGCCGCGGGTCTCCAGGAGGTCCAGCCCCCATCCCCGAGAGGACCACATTAAAAACTCTTGCCATGCTTCCTGGTCTCTTTCATCTCTACCGCGTGCACCTAACACTGATGATGATTCACTCAAGTTGCACAGCGTGAGGGAAGGTGCCAATGCACGCGGCCCAAGGCACTGCTGTGAACCCCTGCGGGGAGTCTACTCCAGTGACAGACTGTTGCCATTTATTCTGGCTCGATCCTCAAGCCAACACCAAAAATTACCTTTGTTTGATAGCCAACCTTTGGGATCTGGGGATCATAATTTAGCCGTGAGATCTCTCTGGACGCACCTCCAATTCTATCTTTTCTGGTCAGGTGCACATTCAGAGGAGTAAAGTTCATCCTTTTGAGCTAAATAGCTCTGAGTTCTGATGTGCATTATCTTTTACACTTTCTGCAAGAATCCTCATTATCTGGTATTTAACAGATAAGGCAATTAAGAAATAGGTGAAGAGATTTGCCTCCACTCTCAAAATTGCTCACAGAATGAGTAACAAGTCTTTGGACTCTATACTTAGCACTTTTTCAGTGATTTTAGAACTTATTTTTTTTAATACGATCATCCCATCTATTTGAAATGCACAAAATGGGTAAGTCTAGAGAGCTAGATGGTAGATGAGGGGTTTCCAGAGCTAGGTGTGGTGGTGTGAGAATTAACTGCTACTGGGTATAGGTTTTCCTTTGGGGGTGATAAAAATATAAAGCTTGGGAAGGTAAAAATAAATTGATTGTAACAGCTTCATGGTAATATAGTTTATATACTATAAAGTTCACCTAATTAAAGCATACTGCAATGTTTTTAGCATATTTGAATTGTATGTCCATCACAAACTCTATAATATTTTACCCCATAGGTTTTTGAAAAGCTACAACTAAGTCTGGTAGGTATAATAGCCCAGCACTTGGGAAATTGGGACCAGAGAATCAACGGTTCGAGGACAGCCCTGACAACTTAGTAGACTCCATTTCAAAATAAAAAATAAAAGCCGGGCATGGTGGGGCACGCTTGTAATCCCAACATTCGGGAGTCCGAGACCGTAGGATCGCGGTTGGAGGACAGCCTCAGCAACTTAGGCTCTCTGCAACTTAGTGAGACCCTGTTTCAAAATAGAGAATAAAAAATAGGGCAGGAAGTGTAGCTTGGCGGTAGAATGCCCCTGGGTCCCATCCCCAGACCCACAAATAAAATAAAATAAAATAAAATAAAATAAAAATAAAAAGGGCTGAGGGTCAGCCAGCCGTGGTGGTGCATGTTTATAATCCCACAGTTTGGGAGGCTGAGACAGGAGGATTGCACAGTCTCAGCTACTTAGTGAGGCTCTCAGCAACTTAGTGAGATCCTGTTTCCAAATAAAGTATAAAATAGGTCTAGGAGTACATAGCCTGGAGGTAGAAAAGCCCCTGGGTTCCACCAAAAAGAAGGGGTGGGGGAATGAGGGTCTAGCTTAAAGATAGAATGTTCCTAGGTTCAAAGGTCAGAACCAAAAAGAGAAAAAAAGAAAAGCTACAACTCACACAAATCCTGGCAGAACCCTGGGAAATGCAAGGAACTTCCATATTAATGGCAGGCTTGTTTCCTCCACTGGGGATGGTCGGGGGCACTAAAACACACATCAAAACAGACATTTATAACTCCTGTTTTTACTGCCTTCACTTGAGAAAGCAACAAGCATCAATTCAGCTACCAGAGTGTTTAGGGCTACAAAAAAAAAAAAAAAAAAAACCCTGAAGTAAGCATTTAGGGCTAGAAAAAATCCTGAAGTAATATGGTTTGCGCTCATTCTATCTTTTTTGTCCACATTGTAACCCTTGACTGTGAATAGGAAATGTTCAAAAAGCTTCAAATGTCAAGTCAAGAAGCACATCTAATTACTAACCCATGAAGTAAAATAACCGAGTGAGAATCAAATAAAAGCCAGAGGAGACAGGCCCATTGAACTTTGACATCAAGGTGGTGGTATTTCCTCTTCTAATTAGTCAGCATTTCAATTGTACTCTATCTTTAGAATGATGGTTCATTTTTCTGTTCTTAGTTTATAAGTTTTTTTCTTTTTCTTCTTTCTTTCTTACCCTGGTACTAGGAATAAACCCATAGCCTTGCACATGCCTAAGCAAGTAGTACTGTATCACTAAACTACATCCCTCGCTCTTTTTTGCTTTATTTCGAGACAAGGTCTTACTTGGCTCAAACTTGTGATCCTCCTACCTTAACCTTCTGGTGTGTGCCATTATGCTGGCTTGGTTTCCAAGTTTCTAGAGTGCAATGGTTAAGGCATAATAAAGCAAATTTTATTTTACAGAGTATCAATCAGGGTGAGCTAAGTTAAAATTCAATAACAAGTAATCCCCACATCTGTGACTTCACATAACATTGATTAATTGCCTGCTCATATCGCATTCTCTATCTGGCAGGAAGCTGTGCGTCATGTGGTTGTCACACTGAGACCTGGATGGCAGTACGGCCCCTATCTGGCATATTCTGCCACCAAGGCTGAGAGAAGGTGAGCTCCGGAGGGACTCGTAGCAGCAGTAGTTTGAAACAGAAGTGACATGTGTTACCTCTTAACTCTCCTATAAGAACAAGTGACATGGCTTTATCTTACCCTAGGACAAGAGGGCCAGGAAGTGCAGTCCCACCTAAGCAGAGAGCTAGGAATAGTCCAGATACTTCAATCGCTGCTGCTGACTGCTGACGGCATGAAGCACTGCTTGCACTGTCCATCATCATCATCATCATCATCATCATCATCATCATCATCATCATCCTAAGCTATTCTTTTTTTCTGGCTCTCATCTTTTGCATGTTCCTTTTTATACAAGTAACATGTACACCATTAAAACTGTGCATATTAAGGAAAATTTGGAAAATAAGAACACAGATCTTGAGCTGTTGATGGTCTGCCACAGGCTCCTAGCATCCCATTTGTACATCTCTGCTTCCACTCACATATCCATGAATCACAAAGATGTGTACTAAGCAGTAGATAGATGATGTTGAATAAGCACACCGCAACCACTTCACTCGTGGAGCTGACAGTGTAAGGGGCAGGCACCCAGCCACGCACCACTACACAGAGGAAAGAGAAAAGAGAAAGTACTGGAAAGGCGTCAGAGGGGCACTCAATCCAGTGTAAGGGTCAGGGAGGCTCCCGGAGGATCAGACTTCAGGCTGAGGCTTTGGGGGGTGGGGAGATATTTGGGTCTGCTTCTCCTGCGGTTTGTTTTCCCCTAAGTTTTCTTGTTTTTATATAACAAAGCCAATCCTATGTATTGTGCTACAGTAAACCAGGTCATTCGGTTGTTACTTTTAAAACGAGGGAAATCCACATTTCAGTAAGTTGTTCCTTCCTATAAAACATCATGTAAACACAATTTACAAATGCAGAATTTTATGATGCTGGTACAGAAAGCATATGTTAACTAAGAACAAGCTTGAATTTTTACTTCTCAGTATTTTATTGCCTTAGCCAGGCTGTCAGCTAACTATATAAATTTCAAACATTAAGAGGTACAAATCAACACACTAAAATGTCTGTCAGAGCTTTTTGCATTAGTCAAATTTGATGTATTGCAACCTACAGGGAAAAAATATTTGTGACAGAAACTCAAAAAATAATTGTATAAGCATAATATTAAAAAGCATGAATTTGAGTTATTACTTAAGCATAAATGAAGAAAAAGAGTAGGGAGGCAAACTTCCTGTTGCATTTACACACTGCTTTTTATTATAAATTTTCTACATGTTATGGAGAAATTACACCTCATACCACTTGTAAAAGGGCTTCAGTCTAACTGGCCAGTTAGTTATATTGAAAATACTATTCAAATCTATTTTAGTTGCTTTAAAAGAATAATTTAAAATTGAACATGCAATTATGATTAATTTTTTAAATGCTTAAATTTTTGACTAAAAGGAGATAATTTCTTAATTTGAAATAACACATTTTATCCAAGAGGCAACATCTCATGTTGGATGATGAAACACCAAAGGCATTTCCAGTAAGAATCAAATAGAAAAAAAATAACCAATCACAAATATTAAATCATTTTTAAATATTCTAATTCATCATATATAAAATAAAAGTAAGCGGCATATATATTGAGATGAATATCAAGGGAAATTGCCATTCCTTTTATTTTTTAGAAAGATCATGATAATTTCTTATAATCATTACATTTTTCACTGACATGGTGAACAAATATACAACCTCAACTGCTATTTTAAGTGAATAAATAAAATTAACAAATATAACAAACTAGCTGGGCATGGTGTTGCTGAGACAGGAGGATCGCAGGTCAAGACCAGCTTCAGCAAAGTAGCAACTTAGCCAGCTCTCTGCAAAACAGCAAGACCCTGTTTGAAAAAAAAATAAAAAGGGCTAGAGGTACAGCTCAGAAGTAGAATGCCTCTGAGTTCAATTCTCACTAACACACACACACACACACACACACACACACACACACACACACACACACTGTATATATATATGTACACACATATATATCAGAAAGTAAGACTAATGTGTTCATAATTATAAGAATGTGTAACATCCCTAAAAGAAGTAAGCAGCATAAATATTGTGTGCAGCAATTATTAAGAAGGAATCAGCAGGTCTTAGTTCAGAAAATTTAAAAGATGTGCCTGAAAAGCCGGGCGTGGTGCCTCATGCTTGTAATCCCAGTACTTGGGAGGCTGAAAAGGGAGGATTGCAGGTTTGCAAACAGCCTCAGCTACTTAGTGAGGTCCTCTGCAATTTTGTGAGACCCTGTTTCACTGTTTCAAAATAAAGAATAAAAAAATGGCTGAGGATGTAGGTCAGAGGTAGAATGCCCCTGGGTTCCATCCCCAGTACTGCCAAAAAAAAAAAAAAAAAAAAACCAACTAAAAAGATGTGCCTGTATAAAAGTCTGAACCTTATGAAGATTTTAATTTATTCCAAACTGATTTATAAAATAAAAGTTATCCTGCCTTGGGGAAAGTGTTGATTCCTCAACTCAGGATTGATGGGGTCGTTTGCTTATGAGAAGGAACAGAATTTCAGCACAGGGCATTCAGACACAGAAGTTTATTTAAGAAAGTTGGATATACACATTCAGTGAAGAATGCAGGCCGTTAAAGAGGGAGAACGTTTCCTTTGGGGGTTTAGGGCTTTTTATTTTTTTATTTTTTATTTTTTGCGGTGCTGGGGATGGAACCAGGGGCACTACCAGCCCTATTTTTTATTCTTTATTTTCAAACAGGGTCTCACTGAGTTGCAAAGGGCCTCACTAAGTCCTCGAACGGTGATTCTCCTGTCTCAGCCTCCCAAATGCTGGGATTACAAGCATGTGCCACTATGTCCAGCTTGGGGCTCTTTTATAGGGGCTTTCATGAGAGGTGGGCAGGAGGAGTTACGTAGGCAGACCTCAGTCTGGCAGTCTTGAGGTGGTTTCTGGTGGTCTGGTCATTCTGAGGGTCCTCAGGCTGATCAAGATCTGGAGGTCCCCTAAACTGTAGGTTTCTCAAGATATCATATCTGTTATTTTAACATAACAGGGCAACTTTAGTTTCCTTCAGTTAACTCTAAAATCTAAAGAATTCCCAGGAATTTGGGAGAGACAGGCCTGGAAAAGAAACTGGTTTGAGGAGTGAAGGGTGAGGAACTTCAGTGCCAGGTTCTTATATTAAAGTTATACTTTTAGTTGGGCGTGATGGCTCAGGCTTGTAATCCCAGTATTTGGGAAGCTGAAACAGTTTGCAGACAGCCTCAGCTACTTAGTGAGGCCCTCCACAACTTAATGAGATCCTGTTTCAAAATAAAGAACAAAAAAACAGGGCAGGGGGTGTAGTTCGAAGGTCAAATGCCCCTGGGTTCCATCTCCAGACCCACAAAAAAATAAAAAAAATATTAAGTTATATTTTGCTTTTTCTTCTACTGCTTTTGCTTCTTTCTAATTTCCTCCTACTTATTTCTTCTATTCTACATCAATTCCAGTTGAAATATTTTGTCTTGCCAGGTGTCATGGCGCACATTTATAATCCCAGCAACTCTTCCGGCTGAAGCAGGAAGATCATAAGTTCAAGGCCAGCCTGGGCAACTTAGCAAGACCCCATCTTAAAATAAAAATAATAAAAGGGCCTAAGGATGTTGCCTAGTGGTACAGTACTCCTGGGTTCAATCCCCAGTACTGCAGAGAAAAGAAAAAAGGAAAAGAAAAAGGAAGAAAGAAAAGAAGTGTATTTTTTACTGGGTTGATTGAATTCCCCTAGATGTTTCCTACCTAGTAGATTAGAAATTATATCCCATTACTACACTCTGTTCCTCTAGTAATCTTTCTTAAACTTTTAACATTTGTTTGCCGTGCAGGGGATTAAACTCAGAGCCTTTGTTCATCCCAGGCAAGCCCTCTACCACTGCACTTCAAAACTTTACAGCTTCTCCCCCAAGGACGCCCCTTCTTACCCTCCCACTCCCAAATCACTAACAATCACCCTATATTCAACTGAAGTCATCTAGATTATTGTTTTTACAGAAAAAAAATTTTTGGTGGTACTGGGGTTCCTGGAAACCCTTCTACCTTCGGGCCACGCTCCCAGATCCTATTTTTTTTTATATATTTTTATTTGGAAACAGGGTCTCTTACGCCAGTGAGGCTGGCTTCGAACCTGAGCGATCCTCCTGTCTCCGCCTCCCAAGCGCGGGGATTACAAGCGTGAGCCACCACGCCCGGCCAGAAAGTTTAAAATCAACTTCCCATCACCTTTTCAGCCACTTATTTAAACTTAACTATAAACTTCACTTGTGTCTTATTCTTCGCTGGTCCCTGTGAGACACAAGCAGATATGCCCTTCCGGCCGAGGGTGTAGCTCAGTGGTACAGCACTTGCCTCGTGGGAGAGAGCCGGGTTCCATCCCCAGGAGTTCTTATGTGGCTGTTCCTGGACTTTCCGTGGCTTCTGCCCTCCCCACCCCCACTTCTAAAGAACTCTGCCATTTCCAGCTCTGTTCCTGATGCCAGCTGAAATGCAGCTGCATGGAAAGGAACGAGTTAAGAAGTTCAGAGTGTGCCTGCCTACTTGCTGGCTTACACTGGAGAATGCAAGGAGGCACTCCAGAAAGAACCAAACCACTACAAACAGCTCGGAGTATGGACATAGTGTGAAAAGAAAAAAAACACTGGAGGTTTTTTGGGGGGTTATTTTATTGATTTTTTATTGTTGTTATTTACTTTTTATTGATGCATTGTAGTCATACATCTTAATGGGGTACAAGATGATAGAGGCATACATGCACACATCACTCATTTTATTTTTTTGTACTGGGGATTGAACCTTGGGGCATTCTATCTCTGAGATACACCCCCAGGCCTATATGTTTTTTTTTATACCAGGGATTGAATGCAGAGGCATTCTACCTCCAAGCTATACCTCCAGCCTGATTTTATTTGTTTGGAAATGGTCTCACTAGGGTTTTTTTTTTTTTTTTTTTTTTTTTTTTTTTTTTGGTGGTGGTACTGGGGTTCCTGGAAGCCCTTCTATCTCCGGGCTACACTCCCAGACCTATTTTTACATTTTTATTTGGAAACAGGGTCTCCTAAGCCAGCGTGCGTGGCTGGCTTCGAACCTGCGCGATCCTCCTGTCTCTGCCTCCCAAGCGCGGGGATTACAAGCGTGTGCCACCACGCCCGGCTGGTCTCACTAGTTTACTGAGAGCCTTGCTAAGTTGCCAAGGCTGGCATTGAATCAGTGATCCTCCTATTTGAGCCTTTGAAATACAAAAATTACAAGCATATACCACCATACTTGGCTTATTTTTTGTCTTGAAGCAGGATGTTACTAAATTGCTGAGGCTGGCCTTGAACCTACAATCCTCTTGCTGCAGCCTCCCATGTACTAAGATTACAGGTGTGCACCACCATACTTGGCAAGACTGCAAATCTGTGTGTGTGTGTGTGTGTGTGTGTGTGTGTGTGTGTGTGGTACTGGGGGTGGAATCCAGGGGCTTTCTACCTCTGGGCTATACTCCCAGACCTATTTCACATGTTATTTGGAAACAGGGTCTCACTAAGTTGCTGAGAGCCTCACTAAGTAGCTGAGGCTGGCTTCGAACCTGTGCGATCCTCCTGTCTCAGCCTCCCAAGAGTTGGGATTACAAGCGTGTGCCACCACGCCTGGCTGGAAATCTTAAAATAGAGGAAAGAAAGATTCAGAGCAGTTGGTATAGGTGGGAGATACACGAGGCAGAGGATTTTATAACGTGCTCTCTGTGTGTATTAATGTATCCCTTGAATGTTTTTTCAGGAAATTTCAGGAAGAGTTAAGGTGCTTTTATAATTTTATCTTCATCTATTTATCCACTGATTTAACCATTAAATATTTGAATGTCAATCCTTAATCAAGTGGACCAGAGGGTACCTAGGCTTTATGTGTTTTATAAATCATTCTAGGTATTCTTTAAAATTCAGTATCAGACAGAAAAATCCAGTTCTTTGGGACAATGCTTCCAATCACATTTCAAAGTGGAGTGGGTAGAGAGCGGAGCCCTCTGTGGCTGTTTGTGCAACCTTACTAAGGTGTTCTCTCGTGACACCAGATTGTACACATATTTAAGGAAAGGCCGAGAAATGACATCCACAGTACCAAGTGGGTAACCCACTATCTCAGTTTGCCCAGAGCTGAGGGATTTGCTGAGAGATGGCCTTTTTCATGCTAACCCTAGCACAGTCCTGGGCAAACCAGATGGTTGACCATTGCAGGATGAGTAGCAATGATTGAATATAGCTACGATGGAAATTATTTGGGGCTATCTTTAAATGCTTATAAAATTCCTTCATTTTGATTTCTTTTTGTTTGTTACTTGCTAAAGATAGTCCCGCACCCACCCCCTCAATCTTTTTTACCTGGACACAGATGCGTATTCAGACACAGATTTGCAGAAAATGTATGCAGCCACAAACTGCTCAGCAAAAAACATCAGGCACTTCCCAGCAGTTGTAGAGTGTGCCCGGGAAGCAAGATGGAGTTGGAGAAAGGGTGCCAGCATTGCCTCTTCCTTGGGGCTTTTGGGCAGTTATTTGGAAGAATTTGTTCACCTACGAGCTAATGTCAGACTCTCTTTGCCTCACTTGCAAATATGGGCCTGAAATTCTCCACCACCTCTCCCTCACTCAGGGAAGGGAGGGAGCACCGGAATCATGGAATCATGGAGACAGCTTCACATCCCTGTCCCAAGCCCCAAAGCACACCTATGCATCAGGTTTCTGGGGGAGGGCTCCTGGGATGTGTATTTTTTCTTAAAGAGAAATTTCAAAAAGATGACTATCTCTTTAGTAGTCAAGATCAGTTTAACACCAAGACAAAAAGAACATTTTATTTCCAACAGACTGAGCAAAGATTTTAAAAAAGTAAAGCAGCCACACATGGTCAGGATACTGGAACATGGGCACGCTCAGGCTTTCCCTGGGGATGTGCATTACTGCAGTCTTTTTAGAAAGAAATATGGCAACACTGACTAAAACGCACATTCTTCTGGATCTGGAAATCCTGCTTTTAAAATGGATCCTACAGAAATTAGCCACAAGTAGCCCATTGCAAGATCCTAAGATGTCGACAGCAGTGTTGTTTGCAATAATGAAAAACTAGCCAGGTTTGGTGATGCACACCTGCAATCCCAGTATTTGAGAGGCTGAGACAGGAGGATCAGAGGTTCAAAGCCAGCCTCAGCAATTTCGCAAGAATCTCAGTAACGTAGCAAGACCTCATTTCCAAATAAAAAAATAAACAGGGTGGCCGGGGGTGTAGCTAGGATGTAGAATGTCCCTGGGTTCTATCCCCAGCAGCACAACAAACAAACAAAAACAGAGAAACCCCAATTCCACAAATAGTAAAATGGTTGCAAAAAACTCAAAACACATTTTGTAAAATCATAAGCAGCCACTAAAAGGGCTCAGTAGATCTATAGAAATTGATCTGGAATATCTGGCACACTGTTACATAAGAAACGGAGTGTGTAGCTATGGGGCCACATTGCAAAATGACAACAAAAACTCTATAAAACTCTCTGTAAGTGTTTGTTCATACATGTACATATGTAAAACTGTTCATTCCCCAGAGAAGGATGTGAACAGAAAAACATCAGGTTGTTGCCATTGGTTCTTCTTGGAGATGTTGCTCCAGGAGAAACAGAATGAGAAGCTTAGAGGGAGGGGGGATTCTTTATATCTTTGCTTTATCTCATTGGGTGACACCCGTTGCTCTTCTAATTTGTGAAGTGAAATCTAATACATTTTGTATTGGTTTCCTGTCACCACTCTAATAAACTACCAAACTCTTTGTAACTTAAAACAACACAAATTTATTCTTTCCTAATTAAAGAGGCCAAAGTCTAAAATTAGCCTCATCTGGTGGTGTACACTTCTAATCCTAGTAGTTGGGAGGTTGAGACAGGAGGATCGCAAGTTCAAGACCAGCCTCGGCAACTTATTGAACCCCTCTGAAACTTAGGCCCTATTTAAAATAAAAATTAAAACAGGGCTGCAGGTATAGTTCAGAGATTGAATGGCCCTGGGTTCCATCCCCAGTGCCACACACACACACACAACACACACACACACACACACACACACACACACACAGTCTAATATGAGAAGGCAGGTTACATAGATTTTAGCTGCTTTGATCACAAAAAATGTAACTCTGTGGGGATGTAGACATATTTCTTCATTTCACTATAGTAACTATTTTGTTATCTATTTGTATCCCATAACATCATGTAAATGTTAAATATACACAAGAAAATGTGGGCTTTTCAGCTCTGAGCAGGAAGGATGGAACTCTTTGTGCAAGTTCTCGGGGAGCATCTGCTTCCTTGCCTTTCCCACCTTCTAGGAGCTGTCCACGCCCCTGGCTCCTGATCCCGCATCCGTGGACCTCTGCTTCCATCTTCTTGTCATTTACTCTGACTCTGAGCTCCCACCTTGCTCTCAGCAGGACCCTGGGAGTGCATGGGATGCATCAGATTGTGAAGGCTAATCTTCCCCTCTCACGCCCATATCACACGCGTATTTGGTACCACACTCACAGGAATTAAGATGTGGATGCCTTCAGGGGCCTTAGTTCTGTCTGCCATGTTGTCTTTGTTAAAATAACTTACTTGTCAGGCATGATAGAATGTATCTGTAATCCCAACTACTTGGGAGGCTGCGACAAGAGGATCACAAGTTCGAGGCCAGCCTGGGCAACTTAGTGAGATCCTGTCTCAAAATAAAGTAGAAAAGGGCCGGGGTATAGCTTAAAAGCAGAATGCCCCTGGGTTCAATTCTCAACACCCACAAAAAAATGAACCCCGCAGGGCCACGTTTCATACCTCCGTCAGGGATGTGGCACGCTCTCAGGGATCTGTTCTTAACCCCCTGATATCAAATAGTTGCCCTGTTAACCTACACTTCCCACTGCCTTTGCAACTGTGTGTGACCATGTGAACAGCCTGGACGTGGAAGACCAACGCAAGCAAGTCCTGGGTGTCCTGCTCACTTCTTATCCTTAACGTCCGGTACCCACTCACTGTAGGATGGTGAGGGTTAGAGCAGCCACTTGGGCACAATGGAGATAATGTGTTGAGGATGGTGAAGCTCCTTACCAGGCAGGGAGAGAGTGCCTACCGCTACCACAATTCTGTCTGATTTCAACAGCTCTATGTTTGGGTTCCTTTGTCACTACACTTAAACACTTAAATAGCACCACAGTAGGGGGGTTCCAATGAGCCAGATTGGTGGTAGGAAGATTAATTTGGGGACTTGAAATGGGTAATATTTGGAAAGACAGGGAGGAGAATGAGTCACCCTGAGCAATGGGAGCAACAGGAGGGAAAACATGAACCCAGAAATATACGTAGATTGTCTGCAGAATATGTAACTCCCAAGCTGTCTTCAAAAACAATATTTCATTTAGTAGGGCTGGTGGTGCACACCTGTAATCCCAGGATTAAGGAGGCAGGAGAGAAGAACTGCAGGTTGGAGGCCAGCCTCAGCAACTTAGCAAGACCACTGCAAAATAAAAAGTATAAGGGGGCTAAGCCGGGCGTGGTGGCGCATGCTTGTAATCCCCATGCTTGGGAGGAGGAGACAGGAGGATTGTGCAAGTTCGAAGCCAGCCTCACTGGTTTAAGAGACACTGTTTCCAAATAAAAAATACAAAATAGGTCTGGAAGTGTAACCCGGAGGTAAAAGGGGTCCATCCCCAGTACCACCAAAAAAAAAAAAAAAAAAAAAGTGTAAGAGGGTTAGGGTGAGCTGGGCCTGATGGCGCACACTTGTAATCTCATCATTCAGGAGGCTGAGACAGGAAGATTGTTGTTCACCATGGCCAGTCTCAGCTACCTACTGAGGCCCTTTGCAACTCAGTGAGACCCTGTTTCAAAATAAAGAATAAAAAACAGGGTTGAGGGTGCAGCTCGGAGGTAGAATGCCCCTGGGTTCAATCTTCAGTGTGTGCATGTGTGTGTATTTCATTTACAATTTCAACAAGGGATATCTAAATCTAGACAGAAACTCTAAGCTATTTTAAAATTAATCTTTTTCTAACTTTCAGCACTTTAGGAAAATATGAAATGAAAACTGGGAGTGTTTTCCATTTTTCTTCTTTTTGATGATTGCATCCTTTAAAAATGTATGCAATAATTTATTATTCACTAGGCATTATGCTCAGAGATTTATAGGTAAAATTCCTTTAAGCGCCCACAACTTTGTCAAGAGATATGCTTATTCACCCATTTAGTTCAGATGAGCACATTGCAACTTGAAAAACAGTGGGACAGATAGCGCCATCCCCCGCAGCCTCATTCATCTTAGCTAAGATAACCCTATCTCAGAAATGGGGGAGCAGTGTGCACCCAGACTCAACAGCATCCATACAGAACCTTTCCATCTCACGAAAGCTCTGCTAGGCAGCACTATGTTTTCAGATAAGAGATTCCATCCATGGTATTGGAGGAAAAGAGCCCAGATCTGAATATGGCTCTTACCGCTCACCAGCTGCATGATTTTGGACTGATAACTTTACCACACTGTGCCTCCATTTTCTCATCTGTAAATAAAAGTGATAAAAACAGCCAAGTGCGGTGGTGCACACTTGTAATCACATGCTTGAGAGGCTGAGTAAGGAGGATAAAAGGTTCAGGGCTGTCCCCAACAACTTGTTCAAAATAAAAAGGGATGGGGATATAATTCAGAGGTAGACTGCTGGGTGTGGTGCACCCTTGTTATTCCAGTACTTGGGAGGCTGAGACAACAGAATCCAGGTTTGTGGTCAGCCTCAGCTGCTTAGTGAGGCCCTCCACGGCTTAGTGATACCCTGTTTCAAAATAAAGGATAAAATCAGGTTGAGGATGTAGCTCAGAGGTAATATGCCCCTGGGTTCAACCTTCAGTACCACAAACAAAAGATAAAAAATAATATCACGAAAGACTGAGAATATTAAATAATACTTAAAGTGGGTAGGACAGCACAGGTAATATAGTAAGTCCTTAATAAATGGAAGTATTTCAGTCAACATTCTTCCTGCTATGACACAAAACACCTGATGACCACCACTTAGAAGAAGGAAGATTTATTTTCTCAGAGTTCTGGAGGCTTCAGAGGTTTTAGTCCACGTTAGGCCAGGTCACATCTGGAGCTCAAGGGATGGCGGCAAGAAGAAGAGAGAGCACAGACAGGGAAGGGATTCGGGACATGTATACACTCCCAAGGCCACACCCCCAAGACCTACCTCCTCGGCCACACACTAAAATCCATTAATCCACATAAGGGTTTATCCACTGATGAAATAAGAACCCTTAGGATTCAATTACTTTACCCCTGAACATTTATATTGCCAAAAATGAGCTTTTCCAGAAAACATTTTATATCCAAACCATAACAGGTAGTAATTATGATTATTTGGCAGGTATTCTTTAAAATCATTTAGCAAACTCCTGCACAAGAGTAAATGTGCTAAATAATTCTGAATTTTAACAATTCCCAATTCCTGACTTTCATAATATTTCCTCATAATTGGGAATTTTAGGGTATACCTGTCAAAAACATATACCGACAATTTTTTTGTAAATATATGACATTGTTTAGTGCTAACATTTATCCTTGGAAGAAAGAAACTACTTCATATCCATATCGAGGAAGACTTCTCAAAGAAATAGTTGCTAAAAGGCTTCACAGGGGAGAAGACACACACACTATTTGAGAACTCAGAACATCACCATGAGGAAGAGGAGGGAAATATTTACTGAAGCCTTTAGTGTGGTCTCAGACGCCAGGGGAAAAGCCACCCTAGAAAACAAGTCCACAATCCAGGGGTAAACAAAACAGGGAAGCACAAAAGATCATTTCCACCAACTAGGGCTCGGCTGATACTCATTTTGATGACAGGAGGAAGCCTATGGACTTCCGACGCTGTATCTCACTCCTTATCTAGGACTAGAATTCCTCTACCAAGTACACTGGAAAAGAATCTCATGGTTTCTTAGAGCCTTTGTGAGAGGCTCACTCTGTCTAGAATGCTTGCTTGATCTCTCTCTCTCTCTCTCTCTCTCTCTCTCTCTCTCTCTCTCTCTCTCTCTCCCCTCTCTCCTTCTCTCTCTTTCTTTCTCTCATCCACGCATGACTGACTCTTCTTCAATAATTAGATTATTTAAATTCTCCTTAAATAGAGCTTCTCTTATATCACTTGATGTTTAGGAACTGTCAGAACACTCTCTAACCTTCCCTAACTTAACAAGCTTCATAATACTTATTCCCTTCTCTTTTCCTTTATTTCATGTGTTTTTATTGTCTTTCATAGCCAATTATATTAGAAATCCAAAGAGGACAGAGATTGTATATTTGGTTTGCTACTATATCTGCAGAAAATGCTTAGAACACAGTGCATACACTGAAAATATTTGTCAAATGAATGAAAGAATCCAGGCAATCAGTCTAAATTATCTGAGATAGCCAGCTAGTCCCTCCTCTTTTCAACTTTAGAACATACTCTGTAGGGTCTTGAGTTGTCTGACACCTTGAGAATTCCTTTCAATGGCCCACAGGAATCTGAGGTAGCAAGTGATGTGTTTTCTCTAAGCATATGTTCACTCCAGAACAAGGATTCTCAACATTGCAACTTTCAGGTGTCCTCAAGCACTTGTGTGACAGTAGAATTTGAATTATCCACTTTACCTTGGCCTGCCCAGCCTTGAACACTGCCAAAAAGAAATGGCACAATTAATTCAACCAAATATAAAGCGGAATCCCCATACTAGGGTCTATGCTCTTCGGCCAAAGACTAATGGGAATTTTCTCTAGCATCAAAATTTTAAACCTGGAGATGGACAAACTATTTCTTGCAAGCGTAAGGTGCATTCCATGCACTTTAAGCCCCTCAGTATGAGAGTGTTAGGAAGAATGTGCTATGGGATTTAGACCCAGGAATCGAGGCTTTGCACTTGGACCGGACACTTTCTGAAGTGTGGGCGGTTCTACCACTGGGCCTCTTTAGGTCACTTTGTAATAGGTAAAGAAGCAGCTGTCATTCCTTAGTTAGGAGGGGAGGGATCAGGTATTTTGTGGTTTGCACGGTGACCTGGTTTTTAACTGTACTTAGATAAGATTATGAAGTTTGTCTTGTTTGTTTCTTTGATGTCATTTATTTATGGTCACAGAGCAGCCCTATCTGATGACAGAGTCCTGGGAGACCGGAGAAACCAAAGCCTAACTGTAGAAGCCAGGCAACCGCTGACCACATGGAGCCCTTGCTGCTGCTCAGGCCAGCTCCCCACCACAGGGCTGCTGACCTGTTTGCCCAGCCACCTCAGAGATGGTCAGCCTCCCCCTGCATCCAGCCAAACATAATCACCTGTTATGTTTGGCTTTTATCTGATCGTAAGACCAATAATGTAGGGCAGCCAAGCATGCTTCTGCCCCACAAATTCTGCTGCACAAGCCATTGTACCTTTTCCTGGAACAATCTAAGCCTCTTTGCTCCCACGGTAGCTGTAGGTGTGGTAGCCTGCAGGCATGTTCAGGGTCCAGACAGTGAGCAGGTGCAGAAGCTTCAGCCAGAACACACTGAAAGTTAGAATTCCTAAGATCATCTGAGAGAGAAACGAGGAATGCCAACAGTGACCGATTAGGGGCCGGGAATCCATGAGGAAGCTTGTAAAGCCACAGCAAATCTGGGGAAAGTGGATATATTCCATCGGATATGCTCAAGGTGGAAATAACCTGTAGACTGTGGAACACAGGAAAGGCTTCAGTACTGGGATCATCAACACAATGAAACCTAGAAACATGATGCGGAAACATATAGGATGAGAAAAGAAGAGGCTGCAAGGAAAGAAAAGAAAAAAACAGGGAATTTCCCCAGAGTCAAAGTTTTAGAAGCGGCTAATATATGTATCTTTTTTAAAAAAAACCATCAGAGTCAAAAATGGGAAAGACCAATATATAGTGTCCATTTTTATGCATTAGTTTATTTAGTTTATTTAGTAAATATCTACTGAGAACTTTCTATGTTTCAAAGACTGTTCAAGCCCTGGAGATAATATGTCATTAAAAAAAAATTCCCACCTTCATAGATCTTACATTATAATGGGGAAAACAATAAATAAAAGAAACAAGAAATTTAGATAATGGATTATAATTATTATACTTTATTAATATTAATAAATATTAACTTGTTTATTTTATTATTAAATTTATTTAATTTTATTAGAATAGCATTAAAATTGTGATATTTTAATATTTTTTAAATTTTTTTATTGGTGCATTGTATTTATACATCATAATGGGGTAAAAAAATTCATGTAGACATAAATGCACACATCACCCAGCTAGCCCCCACCAAGTTATCCACCCCACTCTCTCCCCATCCCTCCCTCCCATGCTTACCTTAGTGGTTGACTACAATATGAATAAGTACATCATGTGCTTTAAAAACTTTCCTTTCCCCCCCTCCCATCCCCACAGTTAGGTTGCCTTATTTGCTCCTCTATAGGATCTCTTTTTTAAACTGGAATTCCTCCTATGACCCATTTCACCCTAGCTTTCACATATAAGGGAAAGCATCCGATTTCTAACTTTTTGCAACTGACTAATCTCACTTAGGATAATGTCCTCCAGTTCCATCCATTTTCCTATAAATGCTGCAATTGTGTTTTTTTTTATGGCTGAGTAAAATTCTATTGTGTACATATTCCACAGTTTTGTAATCCATTCATCTGTTGATGGACATCTTGGCTGGTTCCATAGTTTGGAAATGGCAAATTGTGCAACTATAAACATAGATACACATGCATTAATTTGGTAGTTTGGTTTCCTTTCTTTTGGGTAGATACCCAGAAGTGGTATTGCTAGATCGAATGGTAAATTTGTTCCCATTCTTCTGAGGATTCTCCATACTGTTTTCCAAAGTGGTTGCACTAATTTTCAATCCCACCAACATGTTAAGAGTTCCCACTTCTCCACATCCTCACCAGCATTTGTTGTTGATTTTGTTTTGAACGGTTGCCATTCTAGCTGGGGTAAGGTGAAATCTCAGGGTAGTTTTGAGTTGCATCTCTCTAATTGCCAATGATATTGAACATTTTTTCATGAATTTATTGGCCACCTGAATTTCTTCTTTCATGAAGTATCTATTTAGTTCGCTTGCCATTTTGTTATTGGATTACTTGTTTTGTGTGTGTTGACTTTCTTGAGTTCTCTGTATATTCTGGATATTAGTCCTCTATCGGAAGACTAGGTGGTAAAAATCTTCCCTCATTCTGTTGGCTCTCGATTAAGGTTCTTGACAGTTTCCTTTGCTGTACAGAAGCTCTTCAGTTTCATGCAATCCCACATATTGATCTGCCTGTTACTTTGTTATGCCTTTGGAGTCTTGTTGAGAAAGTTTTTATTTGTGCCTATGTGTTGCAGTGTTGGACCTATGCCCTCTTCAAGGAGCCTCAAGGTTTCTGGTCTGATTTCCAAGTCTTTGATCCATCTTGAATTGACTCTTGTGCAGGGTGAGAAGGTGGGATTAATTTCCAATTTTCCGCATATGGTTAACCAGTTTTGCCAACACCATTTGTTGAAGAGGCTATCTTTTTTTCAGTGTATTTTTTGCCCCTTTGTCAAAAATCAATTGACTGAGCCGGGCGTGGTGGCGCACGCTTGTAATCCCAGCATTCGGGAGGCTGAGACCTGGAGGATCGCGGTTCGCGGACAGCCTCAGCTACTTAGTGAGGCCCTCTGCAACTCAGTGAGACCCGGTTTCAAAATAAAGAATAAAAAATAGGGCAGGGGGTGTAGCCCGGAGGTCAAATGCCCCTGGGTTCCATTCCCAGACCCACAAAAAAAAAAAAAAAAAAAAAAAAAAAATCAATTGACTGTAAGTGTGTGGACTTGTTTCTGGGTCTTCTATTCTGCTCCATTGGTCTATGTATTTGTTTTTGTGCCAGTACCATGCTGTTTTTATTACAATGGCTTTGTAGTATAGTATGAAACAGGTATTTGATTCCTTTTGCCTGGTTTTTGTTGCTGAGAACTACTTTGGGCTATTCTGGGCTTTTTGTTGTTCCAAATAAATTTAAGGACTGACTTTTCTATGTCTGTGAGGAATAATCTTGGTAATTTAATGTGCATTGTGTTGAATCTGTAGATCACTTTTGGAAGAATGGCCATTTTAATGATATTTATTCTACCTATCCATGAACATGGCAGATCTTTCCATCTTCTAAGATCTTCGATTTTTTTCAATGTTTTATAGTTTTCTTTGTAGAGATCTTTTACCTCCTTGGTTAAATTTATTCCTAAGTATTTTATTTTTTTCTGAGAGATCCTGAGTGGAAGTGTTTTCTGAATTTCTTTTTCAGTGAATTTGTGGTTGGTGTACAGAAAAGCTTCTGTTTTTGTTTTGTTTTGTTTTGTCTTTTGGTGGTACTGGGGTTCCTGGAAGCCCTTCTACCTCCGGGCTACACTCCCAGACCTATTTTATACTTTTTTATATTTGGAAACAGGGTCTCTTAAGCCAGTGCAGCTGGCTTTGAACCAGCGCGATCCTCCTGTCTCCGCCTCCCAAGCGCAGGGATTACAAACGTGGGCCACCATGCCCGGCTAAGCTTCTGATTTTTTAAGATTTATTTTGTATCCAGACACTTTTCTGAATTTGTTGATCTGTTCTGTAAGCCTATTGGTTGGGTTTTCTAAATATAGTAGCATGTCATCTGCAAATAGTGAAAGTTTGAGTTTTTCTTTCCCTACTTCTACTCCTTTGATTTCCTCTTCATGCCTTATTGCTCTGGCTAGAGTCTCAAGTACTATATTGAAGAGAAGTGGTGATAATGGACATCCTTGTCTTGTTCCTGATTTTAAGAGGAATTCTTGAAGTTTTTCCCCATTTAATATGATGTTGGCTGTGGGCTGTTGCCTTTATGATGTTGAGATATGTTCCTTCTATTCCAATTCTCTTCAGTGCTTTTATCATAATTGAATGTTGAATTTTATAAAATGCTTTTTCAGCATCTATTGAAATGATCATGTGATTTTTGTCTTTGATTCTATTTATATGATGAATTACATGGATTGATTTTCATATGTTGAACCAGCCTTGCATCCCTGGGATGAACCCTACCTGGTCATGATGTATGATTTTCTTTATGTGGTTTTGAATGTGTGTTTCTAGTATTTTGTTTAGCAGTTTTGCATCCAAATTCATCAAAGTTAATAGGCCTTTAGTTTTCCTTCCTTGAACTGTCTTTATTTGGTTTTGGTATTAATGTGATGTTGGCTTCATAGAATGTATTTGGGAGAGTCCCATTTTTTTCTATTTCACGAAATAGTTTGAGGAGTATTGGTGTTAGCTCTTCTATAAAGGTTTTATAGAATTTACTTGGGAAACCATCTGATCCTGGGCTTTGCTTTGATGGTAGGTTCTTTATTGCTGTTTCAATCTCTTTGATTGTTATTGGTTGGTTTAAATTTTCTATATCTTCTTGACTCAGTTTAGGAAGGTTGTATTTATCTAGAAAGTTGTCAGTTTCCTCTAGATTTTCCATTTTGTTGGAGTATAGTTTTTCAAAGTAGTTTCTGATTGTCCTCTGGATTTCTACACTGTCAGTAGTAATATCTCCTTTTTCATCTCTTATCTTCATAATTTGGGTTGATTCTCTTTTATTTGTTAGGTTGGCTAGTGATTTATCTATCTTGATAATTTTTTTTGAAAAATCAGCTTTTGGTTTTGTTGATTTTCTGTATTGTTTTTTATTCTCTACTTTGTTAATTTCTGCTTTGATTTTTTTTTTTAATGGTACTGGGGTTCCTGGAAACCTTTCTACCTCTGGACTACACTCCCAGACACCTATTTTTTATATTTTTCTGTGGAAACAGGGTCTCTTAAGCCAGGGAGACTGGCTTCAAACCTGCACAATCCTCCTGTTTCCCCCTCCCAAGCACAGGGATTACAAGCGTGCACCACCACGCCCGGCATCTGCTCTGATTTTAATGATTTCCTGTCTTCTACTGGCTTTGGGGTTAGTTTGTTCCCGTTCCTTACATTATAGTGGTGAAAACAATAAATAAAAGAAACAAGAAAATAGATTAAAAATTATGATTATTATACTTTATGAATATTAATAAATATCAACTTATTTATTGTATTATTAAATTTATTTAATTAATTGTATTAAAATAAATTATTAGCATTAAAATTATAATATTTTAGTATTATTATAATTATTATAATTTAAGATAAACAAGGCAGAGAAAGAGATGGTCCAAGCTGGAGGTTGTAGGACGGAGGTTTTCAATTTTGAACTTTGGAAACAGGGTCTCTTAAGCCAGCGCAGCTGGCTTCGAACCTAAGGGATCCTCCTGTCTCCGCCTCCCAAGAGTGGGTTTTACAAGCATTCGCCACCACGCCTGGCTGAAGAGACTTTTAAACAAAGATTTGAAGTAGGTGAGTGAAAAATGACACAGTTACTTGAAGCAGGACATTTCAGAAAGCAAGTAAGTTCTCATTGCTACCAGTAGTTAGACTAATTCGGTGCCTTTCCGATTATAGATGCTCAATATATATGCAGTGAGTGAATTAATATAATGAGTTTCCAAAGAAGTATATAAATAGTTTAGTTCTGCAAGATCAGTTAAAATGTAAATATTACAATAGACTGATTTGGAAAAAATTAAAAATACTCAATAACATCCTCCTGATAAAATAAAATACACATGTACATGTCTTAACTAAAAACTTTCTTTTGGCTTCTTTTTTATTTTTCTGAGAGTGTGTATCAAAGAGATATATCATGAAATAGATATTTGAAGGAAAAGAGTTTAGGGTTTTTTTGGGGAGTGGGCAGGGTGGTATTTTGTTGTTATTTTGCTTTTTTTTATTGTTGTTTCAAAAAGAACTCCCCAGATAAACATTAGAGTCTTATGCTGATTGACAAACAGCAGCGCATAACAATTTCTTATGGCTGAGGTATCTAATATAAAACAGATCTGTATACACATGTACACACATGATTTATAAGAAGGCTCTGATAAAAGTTAAATTGTGTCTTGATTTTTGAGAACTGAAATAACTGCTTTTCTGCCAGCGCCACAGAGAACTCATAAATGATGGGAGTGCTTTGGCTTTCAGATAGATGCTATTTCTTTGCAATGCTCTTCTTTGGGGAACAAATATGAAAAATAAAACGTGTCATTTTACATGATACAGAGTCTTTTTATTGTCACCTTCCTGGCTTTAAAAGTGAATGGGTCAAATCGTAAAAAGACATATTGTAGGTGCAAGTTCTGCCTGAGATTTAGATATTCTAATGGCGTGTACAATTCAGCTAGTCTCTGCCGCGTCTCTTATTTCTCCCATTTCTTATCTGTGGGCAGAGTGACCCAGTAATAAAGCACTGAACTATGAATAGGATGATTTACTTTGGTCTGGCAGCCTCTCAGCTATGGCTCTTGGAGATGATGATTTTTCTATCAACTTACTTCACAGGAGTGTGGTTAAAATCCATCAGATTGAGCCTTGGGGATTGAATGGAAGTGAGTGGGTACACATGGGGTTATAAAGACAATTTGGCAAGTTTTTAGAAATCACAGTCTCAAGGATCAATTATAAACATTTTGCAGACTTAGAAATGAATGTTTTAAAAACTACAGGAACCGCAGTAAGACTACTCCACACACAGCCCCAGGGTGACTGACTATGATAAAAGCAAACAAACATTAACAAGTGTTGGTGAGGATGCGGAGAAATTAGAACTTCCATAGATTTCTGCTGAGAAAACAAAGTGATGCAACCACTGTGGAAGTGGTCTAGCAGCTCTTCAAAAATACCAAACATGAAGTCACTATAGGACCCTGCAGTTCTACTGAGATGCATCTATCCAAGAGAACTGAGAACATTACCTCCACACAAAGCTTGCCCACAACTGTTCATAACAGTATTTTAACATCCATCAACTCATGAATGGATAAATCAAATGTGGTATACCTATACAAGAAAATAATTTTCAGCCACAAAAAAAGAGAATACTTAAAAATGGGATAACATAGATTAAACTTATAAACATGCTAAATGAAAAAGTCAGATACAGGCAGGCGTGGTGGTGCATGCTTGTAATCCCAGCATTTGGGAGGCTGAAACAGGAGGATCACAGTGCATAGAAGTACCGCAAAAAAAAAAGTCAGATACAGAAGGGCATATATCATATGAATTAATTTACACAAAATGTCCAAAATATGTAAATCTATAGATATAAACAAAAGAAAACATAGAGCTGGGCGTGATGGCACACGCTTGTAATCCCTGCGCTTGGGAGGCGGAAACAGGAGGATCACGCAGGTTTGAAGTCAGCCTCACTTGTTTAAGAGACCCTGTTTCTGCCAGGCATGGTGGCACATGCTTGTAATCCCCGCGCTTGGGAGGCAGAGACAGGAGGATCCGCGCAGGTTCGAAGCCAGCCACGCTGGCTTAAGAGACCCTGTTTCAAAAAAAAAAAAAAAAATAGGTATGGGAGTGGAGCCAGAGGTAGGAGGGCTTCCAAAAACCCCAGTACCACCAAAAAAAAAAAGAAATAAAGAAAGAGAGAGAGAGAGAGAGAGAGAGAGAGAGAGAGAAAGAAAGAAAAAAAAAAACCATAGAACTAGATGGTTGCTCAGAACTGGAAATTCATGGGAAAATGAGAAGAGATTGCTAATAAATATGGAATGTTCTTTTAGAGATTGTAGAAGTGTTCTGACATTAGACAGTGGTGATAACTGCAAAACTTTGTGAACAGATTGTAAAAATCATTGGACTGTATACTTTGTGTGTGTGTGTGTGTGTGTGTGTGTGTGTCCCCATGTGTGTGTGTGTGTGGTACTGTGGTGGAACCCAGGAGCTTTTCTACCTCCAGGCTATACTCCACTCCCGGATACATTTGGAAACTGGGTCTCACTAAGTTGCTGAGAGCCTCACTAAGTAGTTGAGGCTGGCTTTGAACATGTGCCATCCTCCTGTCTCAGCCTCCCAAGCATGAGGATTACAAGTGTGCAGTACCATGCCCGGCTGGATTGAATACTTTCAAAAAGTGAAATTTTAGGGTGTGTGTTTTATCTCAATGAAGTTATGCAACTTTTAAAATCAAGGATTTGAAATTTGAATTGCATGTTACATAAAGGAATTATTGGGAGTTTTCTATATAACACTATTGTGGTTATATTATTTAAAGTCTTGTGAATACAATCACTAAATACTTAAGTAATTTTTAGACAAATTAATGGCAAGTTCACAACGCTAAGGGAGCAGCTTGCCGTTGGACTTCCATCACGAGGCATGGACTCTGAAGCCCACCTTAGTGCTGTGAGATCTTTAGAAAGTTTTTAGATGATGCAAATCTTCGTTTTCTCTTCTGTAGAGTAGAAATAGTTATAAGGATTGCAGACTCCTAGAGTGATTGTGAAACCAGGAGGCAACTGACAAATGATTGTGGTTGGGAGATAGAGATTAACTTTATTGATTCTACCAAACTTCTTTTTCCCATTTTAATGACTATGAAATTAGGACACATCTCATCAGTGGCATTTCATGACTCAATTTGAACTACTTTAGCTTTGTAATGATACCTAAATGAGCATTTCACACTTAGTATTTTCTTAGATGTGTGAGATAATGATATTGCAGTATTATTATCAAGGTTCTCACTATTGGGATATAGGGGCTTTAATCTACCATCTCTTTCACCAGTGGCTCCACCTGATACATTTGGTCCTCACAACATCAATGTGTTTCTTCTATCTTCTCCTTCTGTATTTCTTATTTGTTCTTGCCCCCAAATTATTAATAATTCTTTGATCAAAAATTACACAGCCAGTTGTGGTGGCACACGCTTGTAACCCCAGCATTCAGGAGGCTGAGACAGGAAGATCATGGTTCACAGACAGTGTCAGCTACTTAGTGAGGTCCTTTACAACTCAGTGAGACCTTGTTTCAAAATAAAAAAAACTAAAAAAATAGAGCTGGGGGTGCAGCTCTAAGGTAGAATGCCCCTGGGTTCCACCCCCAGCACTGCAAAAAAAAATCACAACAGTATGTATAAAAGCAACTTAATCTTCTTCTACATTGGTGTAACTTAGTATCTATTAAATGAGGATAAGAATAGCTCTCCCAATCTTATGTTTCAGGTGATAGTCTAGGTACTAAGAATAAACAGTGAAATGCACAGACTAAGTATTTACCCATGGGAAACTAAAATCTTAGTGAAATTGGGAGAGAAAAGATATACAATAATAAATATTTATTGTGGTCATTAGTTAGATGTGCTATAAAAAGAATAAAGAAGAACAGTCACGTGCAAAAGTGAAATTGGACCCTTGTCTTGCATCATATGCAAAAATCAACTCAAATTGATTAAAGACCTAAATATAGGTCCTGAAACCATAAAACATTTAGAAAATAATGTAAAGCGAAATCTCCTGAACACTAGTCTTGGCAGAGATTTTTTTGTATATTACACCAAAAGCTCAGGCAAGAAAAGCAAAAATGAATGAGTGGGACTACATCAAGCTAAGAAGCTTCTGCATAACAAAGAAAACAACCAACAAAACAAAACAGCAATCTATGGATTGTAACATACACAGTACTTGAAAACCATATATCTAATATGGTTAATATAAAACCATAAATCTAATATAGGTTAATATTTAAAATTCATAAAAGACTCATGCAATAGCAAAAAACAAATAGCATGATTTTAAAATGGTCAAAATACTTGAATAGATAATTCTCTATAAAGACATATAAATGGAAAGTAAATACATGAAAGGTGTGTAACATTATTAGAGAAATGTAAATACAAAACCACTATGATGTGACCTAACATCCATTAAGATGGCTATTATCAAAAAGTCAAGAGATAACATGCAGCTGGCAGGTGTGGAGAAAAGCACTCTGAACCCAGTGAACCTAGGCACATTGGCAGTGGGAACGCAGGCTGGTGCAGCCTTTATGGAAAATGGTATGGAGTTTCCTAAAGAAAAGAAACTTTGAACCAGAAATGCCGGTCCTGAGCATGTACTCAAAGGGAATGAATCCACCACCTTGCAAAGAATCTGCGCTCGTATGCTCAGTGTGGCATCGTTCCCAGCAGCCAGGATAAAGAAACAACCCAAGGGTCCATCAATGGGCAAATGGATAAATAAACTCATAATTTTACACACACAACACACATAATGGGATATTATTCAGCATAAAAAATGGAGATCCTGCTCTTTGTCACATGACCACCAATCTGAAGACATTAGGCTGGAGAAATAAGTCAGACACCTAAAGAAAATATTACATAATATCATTTATATGTGAAATTAAAAAGTCAATAGATTCAAATATATAGAACTTGAGAACAATACAGTGGTTGCTGAATAAGGAAATATTAGCTACTCTTGACACACACACACACACACACACACATGCTCACATACACACACACAAGGATTACTATGTGAGATGATAGATATTCTAATTTGCATCATATAGAAACCATTTTACTATTCATCTGTAACCTTATGCAGAATACCTTATAGGGGCATTCTACCTCTGAACTACTTTCTTAGCCCTAGTTTATGTTTTATTTTGAAATAGAGTCTCACTAAGTAATAATGCCAGAACCAGAGAAACAATAATTTTCATCAAACAACTAAGCAAAGAAGAACAAATACTACCTCAAATAGAAGTTAAAATGCAAAATGTTAGTAATTAAAAATCATCTCTCAATATCCCATTGAACATAAATGGTCTCAACTCCCCAATTAAAAAAAATATAAAGTGGCAAAATGAATTAAAATTAGAATTTATTTATATGTTGCCAGCAAGAAACACACCTTACAAGTAAAGATAGTAACAAACTAAAGGTAAAGAGCTGGAAGAAGGTAATTCATGCCAATGGAACTAAAAAACAAGCAGGAGTAGCAACTGTAATATCAGACAAGTTAGACTTTAAGCTCAAGCTTATCAGAAGAGAAAAAGCAGGTCATTTTTTACTGTTAAAAGAAACAATCTAGTAAGAGGAAATAATGATAGTCAACATTATGCCCCAAACATAGGTGCAGCCACTTTATAAAACAAATTCTTTCTGACATTTAGTCACACATAGATACAATAATACTGGGAGACTTCAACAACCCTCTCACACAGCTAGACCAATCTTCTAAACAAACGGTCAATAAAGTTGCCTCAGACCTAAAGACCAGCATGAACCAAATGGACCTATTAGACATATATGGAATATTTCATGCAACAAAAAGCAGAGTTTACATTTTTCTCTACTGCTCACAGAGCCTTCTTCAAAACAGACCACACCCGGGGCCACAAAGTGAGCACTAACAAATTAAAAAAATTTGACATAAATCCCAAAATAACAAACTAATGCATGAACAACCATGTTTATAGCTGGACAGTTCATCATTGCCAAATTGTGGAACCAGCCAAGATGTCCTTCAATGAATGAGTGGATTTCAAAACTATAGGATATGTACACAATGGAAATTTGCCCAGCCATAAGGGAGAACAAAATTATGGCATTTACAGTGAAATGTCACAAAATTTAAGAAATCAGATGCTTTTCTTAATGCGCAAAATATTAGGGAGAAATGGAACTCTAGATGAAGAAGGGACCATATCTGAGGGGATAAGAGGGAGGATAAGGGAAACTCTTTAAAGCACATGATGTACTTAAGCATATCAAAGTCAATCAGGAAGCCAAGCATGGGTAGGAGGGAGGGGGAGGAAAGGAGGAAAGGAGTTAGAGATTGGGTAGGGGCTGATTGGGTGATGTGTGCATGTATAGCTCCACAAGTTTTTTATCCCATTGAGATGAATGACTACAATGCACCAATAAAAATTTATTTAAAAATATTTAAAAGTGATAGTACCCCATGCTGGAGGTATGGTGAGACAGGGATTCTACTTTTTGCTGGGGTGTTTATTATTTCCTTGTTTTGGAATCTTAGCAATGTACCTACCACTTTTGAAGCAATAATTACACTTCTGGTGATCATATATATTTGTGGTACTGGGGATTGAACACAGGGGAATTCTACTTCCAAGCTATACCACAACAGGGTCTCACTAAATTGCAGTGGGCCTCATTAAGTAACTAAGGCTGGCTGCATGAACCCATAATCCTTCTGTCTCAGCCTCCCAAGTACTGAGATTATAAGTGCCTGCCACCATGCCCAGTTGGTGATATTTTTAGAGAAAATAATTTAAAATATCAAGTGTACTGTTTATGTTAGTAGAAAATGAGAAAAATTCAACTGTTCAAATATGCTTGAATAGTTGCATCAATTATAATATATGTGCGTTGGTTTTCATTCTTTTTGGTAGATACCCAGAGGTGGTATTGCTGGATCATATGGTAAGTTCGTTTTCCTTCTTCTGAGGATCCCACCAACAATGTATTAGAGCTTCTATTTCTCCACACTTATTCCCACTTACTGAAAACCTGAAAGCCAGGTGAGTAACTTTGACAAGATGATCCACTCACAACCAATTTTTTGTTTTAAATAGAGGTCACTTGGCCGGGCATGGTGGCGCACGCTTGTAATCCCCGCACTTGGGAAGCGGAGACAGGAGGATCGCGCTGGTTCTAAGCCAGCCGCATTGGATTAATAGACTCTGTTTCCAGATAAAAATATAAAAATAGGTCTGGGAGTGTAGCCCGGAGATAGAAGGGTTTCCAGGAACCCCAGTACCACCAAATAATAATAATAATAATAATAATAATAATAATAATAATAATAATAATTGAATAGAGGTCACTTGGATCTGGAAATCTGCTAAGAGATTAGGTAAGGCAGTGGCAGCTTTTATTGCTTCCTGGCCTCACAGTTGAAGAAACTCGCTGGTCCTTTGCTGTGAAGCAGGCCCCAGTTCCAGGCTTGCCGCGCAACAGGCTCCTTGCCTGGCCTCGCCACGTGGCAGGCTCTGGGCCTGGCCCACTGGCTCCAGACTCGACCTTGCCCAGAAGCAGGCTCCGGACCCAGCCTCGCCACCTGGTAGGCTTTAGTTCCTGTCACATTTACAGAGGTTCCCATTCTTCCCTCCATATATATTTTAGTAGGAGAAAACAGCATGTGTCATTTGCAGAAGCTGAAAGCCCAATTCTCTAGCAGCAACGGATTTTATCTCCCTACTGAAGGTGGAGGCTCACAGCCTCATCATGGAGAGCAAAATCCGCTGCTCCAAGCACATCCTCAGTGCAGCACACAGGAGTGTAGTGCCCATGAGCTGAGGTCTCCGGGGATACCCAGCGCAGCAAATCAGCCCAGTAATATGGGCAGGGCTCCCTCCGACTTGTCCTGGACACTTTTCTTACATAGTGTGTTGTCTAGAATTCCTGCACAAGTGCGGCAAGAGCAGTCTACTTTTGGGGAGATATTTTCAAAAATTCAAGGTGGATTGGATAGGATCTGTCTGCCTCTCCCGAATACTGGCCGCCACCACTACCGCCATTTTGGTTAATCTCTGCAAAACTTTTTCTTACATAGTATGTTGTTCAGAGTTCCTGAGTATGTGGGGCAAAAACAGTCTACTTTTGGAGAGATTTCTTCAAAAATCCAAGGTGGATTTGGTTGGATCTGCCTGCCTCTCCTGAATACTGGCCGCCACCGCCTTCTTGGTCTCTTATAGAGTATGTTATTGTTAAGTATTCCTGTGCATGTGTGGCAGGAGCAGGCTGCTTTCTGATCTCTTCTGGAATATCCCTCTAAAAATCACTTTTCTTGCAGTGGCAGGCGCCGCGCTGCTGTCTTACCTCTAATTCCACCATTTTCTACTTTCTCTCCTATATTTCAGATAGAAAGTCATGACTGGAAATGTTTCTGTGTGTTGTCCCAATCAACTATTAAATCAAAATCTGTTGTCCAGGGTTTCTCAGGGGGATGCATATCCTATTCGGATGCTGCTAACCATCACCACTGTGGCCCTGGTCGCTGCTGCAGCTGCAACTGCAGCCGCCGCCATCTTCCTCCCTCTTCAATATTTTTAATAAAAGAAAATAGTACGTGTCTTTTGCAAGAGTTGGGGGCCCAAGTACTTAGTAGCCATGTGTTTTATCTCCCCGCCAAGAGCAGAGGCCCACAGCTTCACCACGGATAGTGGGTTCTGCTGCTCCGAGCTCACCCAGCCCCAGCGCTGCGCAGAGGAGCATGGCAGCCAGGAGCGCCCTTGGCTCCCGAGATGTGTGGCGCCGGCCGACCGACTATGCGGGGCTCCATCTGATGCACCCCAAACATTTTTCTTACATAGTATGTTGTCCAGAGTTCCTGAGCATGTGGGGCAGGTGCAGTCTACTTTCAGGGAAATTTTCTCAAAAGTTCAGGGTGGATTAGAATGAATCTACCTGCCTCTCCCCGATACTAGCCATTGCCGCTGCAACAATCTTGTCCCTCCTCCCGAGCATTTTTCTTACATAGTATGTCGTCCAGAATTCCTGAGTGTGTGGGGCAGGAGCAGTCTTTTATTGGGGGGAGATTTCTCCAACAGTTCAAGGCGGATTAGATTGGTTTTATCTACCTCTCCTGAATACTGGTTGCTGCTGCCGCCGCCATCTCCACCATCTTGGTCCATCTCTTCTTTTTTATATTTTAGTCAGGAAGTCATGGCTATAAATGTCTCCATATATTGTCTCAATCAGATATTAAACCAAAATCTGATGTCCTATTTGGCCGCTGCCAGGAGGATCACACAGGTTCGAAGCCAGCCTCAGCTACTTAGTGAGGCTCTCAGCAACTTAGTGAGACCCTATTTCCAAATAAAATATAAAAAATAGGTCTGGGAGCATAGCCCAGAGGTAGAAAAGACCCTGGGTTCAACCCCAGTACCACTATATATATATATTAGTAATTTTGCTTTAATTTCAATTTGTACCAAATAGCCTTGGGTACAAAAAAAATTTAACATTTTATATTCTTTGGGATTGCCTTTTTTAATTTGTTTCCATTTCCTGTCCTTATCTATTCATTTATTTATTCATTTAATAAGAACTTATTAAACAACTGTTACAGGATAAGCTCTATTTGACACTCTGAAAATATAATAGTAAAGAAAAATGAGATAATCTCTACCTCCTGGTGCTAATTGTATAGGGATAAGGCATTACAGTAAATAGGTTAAGAACTTAAGAAAAACATCTGATAGTAAAAGAGCTATACACACTGCATAATTAAGAGGGCTAATAGCTGGGCGTGGTGGCGCACACTGTTATCCCCGCGCTTGGGAGGTGGAGACAGAAGGATCACACACACAGGTTCGAAGCCAGCCTCGCTGGCTTAAGAGACACTGTTTCCAAATAAATATAAAATAGGTCTGGGAGTGTAGCCCAGAGGTAGAAGGGTTTCATCCCCACTACCACCACCAAAAAAAAAAAAAAAAAAGGAGGGCTAATATGATAAATCAATAAAGCTGAATGCCCCTCCCATGAAGAAGCCTGAAATATTTTTAAAACACAAAAGCACTGAAGTACACATTCCATTATCCATCAGCAAGATGTGCTCACATAGCAGGTAACCTCTGGAAAACTCTACACTTGGAGGAGAATGAGAATAAAAATGTAATGAATGACTTAGGGTTTTTTGTTTTGTTTTGCTTTTTGTGGTACTGGGGATTGAACCCAGGGACATTCTACCTCCGAGCTACACCTCCAACCCTATTTTATTTTTATTTTGAAACAGGGTCTCACTAGGTTGAGGAGTCTTACTACTTACAGAAGCTGTCCTCAAACCTGTGACCCTCCTGTCTCAGCCTCCCAAGCACTGGGATTACAGGCATGCACTGCCACACCCAGTGGATTTAACATTTTATGAACATAATTTTGTTCTGATTAACCCTCTCGTAAAGACGTTGGGGATCCCTGGCATCCTCGGACCATACTTAGAGAACCACTGAGATGGGAATGGCTTTGCACTTTGGGTTGGGTGACTAGAGGAGATATCTCTGAGAACATGACACTTAACCAGGATCCGAGTGAGGAGTGAGAACAGTAGTGTGAAGGGCAAAGGAAGGTACCTCCTGAAGTCAAGGCGACTGAGGATTCCCACGTGAGGGAAGGCGCAACCTGCTGGAGGAAAAGAAAGAAGACCGTGTGTGATTTCAAATAGGACAAGTCTCTGCGGATTATTTTTTTTTGTGTGTGTGTGTGATACTGGGGGTGGAACCCAGAGGCTTTCTACCTCCGGGCTATACTCCCAGACCTATTTTATATTTTATTTGGAAACAGGGTCTCACTAAGTTGCTGAGAGCCTCACTCAGTAGCTGAGGCTGGCTTTGAACCTGCGCGATCCTCCTGTCTCAGCCTCCCAAGCCTGGGGATTAAAAGTATGCGCCACCTCCCTGGCCCGTCTCTGCAGAATTTTAATAAGAGGGAAAGAAAAGCCACACTATCATTGCTATTTCAATGAGCAAGTAAACAGTGCACAGTGGCAAACTGTAAGGTTGCTGTGACTCTTAGTTTGCTTACATTTAAGATTCAGTGCCTGTTATTGTTTGGATATAGACTGTGCCCTGGAAGAGCTCATATTTGGCAATGCAAAGGTGTTCAGAGGTGAAATAATTTGAGCCTCCAGGGTTCTAATCTTATTAGAGGGTAAACCCGTTGAAGGATTCATCATTTGAATGGATTTGTTGAGTGGGTAGGCAGGCAGGTGGGGTGGGGGGTGTGGCATGGGAACTATATAGGTCCCTTTCCCCTCCCTCTGCTTTCTCTCATTCCACCTCCATGTAGTGAGAGTGGCATCCCTCCAGGCACCCTGCCATCCCAAAGCCATTTATGCTTCAGAGTCGGCCCTATGGGCTGAAACCACAAGCCCCAAGTAATCTTTCTCCCTCTAAGTGTGTGTGGCAGGTACTTAGGTCGCAGCATTGAGGAAAGCCCGAAACGATGTCCAAACACAAAGGTCAATACCTACATTTATTTGTTTGTTTGTTTGTTTGTTTGTTTGGTGGTACTGGGGTTCCTGGAAGCCCTTCTACCTCCAGGCTACACTCCCAGACCTATTTTTATACCTTTTTATTTGGAAACAGGGTCTCTTAAGCCAGCGGGGCTGGCTTCAAGCCTGCACAATCCTCCTGTCTCAGTCTCCCAAGTGCGGGGATTACAAGCGTGCGCCACCACGCCCGGCTTCAATACCTACATTTTGCATCCATCTTCTGAAGTTGCTTTGTTAGCTTGTAAAGTTAGGAGACGTTGGCAGGAAAACTCCTCTTCTTTTGTCTGAGCAATTTAGTAGAATATATCTCAATCCAGTTTCTCTTTTTCAGACAGAACAAAATGTAGGTAGAGCCAGGCTGGTGACAAACCCCTCTATTCACGAGGCCAAACTTAACTATATCATTCTCAACATCCACTCCAGAAATTAAAAATAAATAAAATATTGTTGCCTCAATGTTCTGTCAGATTTCAGTCCAGAGTCTAATGCAAGGTTCTCAATCAAACACTAAATATGAGGATGTAAATGAAATCACCAAAACAAAGCACCAGCTTGCTTTGGTGCTTAAGTTCTAGTAACCAGAAACACTCTAACAAATAGGACAGTTAACTAAAAGACTATTGGTGTCATGGAATACTGAAAAGCACCCCAAATTCCAGCTATTGCTCTTGCAAGCAAATAAGCCAAGGTACTAAATGACCTGAGAGTTTCAGCATACATGGATTTTAACTAACTTGCAAAATGTTTCTCAAATCTAAAACTCTCATCAAATACAGATTCAGCTGTCAAAGCTAAAATATCCAGCTTTAGGGAGAAGCCCGTGCATTCTTGTATTTAATAGCTGTTCTACTTGATTTTGATCAAACAAGATTAATTCACTGACAGCCCTTTCAAACCTGAAGTCCTTAACTGCTCTTATAAAACTACCTAGCCATCAGGAGTCTCAAGAGTGTTAGCATAAAACTTCCCCAAATTCCCCAAGAATCTTCTGAGTGCTTGACTAAGTACAGATTTCCAAGTTCAACCCTACCAGATGGATTCAGATTTTCCGGGAAGAACCTGGAAGTATGTATTTAATGATGCTCTGTCATTCTTACCAATCAAGTGATAAAAAAAAAAAAAAACCTGAGAGCCAGGTGTGATGACACACGCTTGTAATCCCCATGCTTGGGAGGCTCAAACAGGAGGCTCTCACAGGCTCGAAGCCAGCCTCAGCTACTTAGGCTCTCAGCAACTTAGTGAGACCCTGTTGCCAAATAAAGTATAAAATAGATCTGAGAGTATAGCCCGGAGGTAGAAAAAAAAAAGCCCCTGGGTTCTACCTCTAGTACCACAAAAATTAAAATTAAAATTAAAATTTTAAAAAAAAACCCTGAGACTAATTATACTTCCATCAAAGAGTAAAAGTCTTTGAGCCTGAATATAAATCATTTTATAATTTTGGACTTTGCAAGTATACTTTTACTTAGATCACATGTCAAAGGAGACACTCTACACTTCCATTTATATAAAGCACAAAACAAGGAAAACCAATGTTTGCTGTTAAAAATCCAGAGAGTAGTTAGCAGTAGGTGCTTTGTGATTAGAGCACTAGGTGGTGGAGACGTAGGGCTTTCCCATGACTAAATGTACCTTTAGCTGGCACTGGTGTCATAGGTGTGTTCAGATTGCAAAATAATCATTATATTTATAATATATAATAAGTATACTATAAATATTATATACATATGCATCAATAAAAATGTTTCTCAGAAAGATTTAAAAGTGGAAATATTATAAAGGTATACTGAAATGTATGAAAAAATATAAATACCTAGAGTGTAGACCAGAATTTTTATAAATATTAGAGATACTTAACTATATGGGGACTTCAGATTATGTGCCTCACCCCTCTGAGAATATCTGTCTATGAAGATAAGGCCTTCTTGAAGCTCAAGTTAAAAATTATTTTAAGCATTAAAAAATACAGTCTCAAATTTGAACCTAGAAGCAAAATCTTTACCTCTGAATTTGGGGCACCAGATGGCCAAACACAGCTTGTTTTCAGTCATCAAAACAATTGGTGCCCAACAATTGACTAGACTACTTTTCTCTATTCCTCTCAAAAATAAAATTAAGTTTATTTTTAAACTTCCAAATTAAAATGACAATGTATTTCTTGAAACACAGAAAGATAAAAATCTTAAAGCCATACAATTATTAAAATTTTGGCCTATTGCCTCTTAAAAATAAATATAATTCTCACATATCACAAATAAATATAATGAATAATTTTATAGTCTGCTTTTTAAACTTATTGTATAATACAATTTGCTTATTGAGTTACGCTCCGGCTTATTTTTCTGCACCTCTGCTCCAACTATAATTGTTACAAGTACAGGACAGGAGTTTATTCTTATTTTGTTCACTAATATCTCAATATCTTATGTTGATTGAATTTTGAACATATCATATACTTCTTTTCAGATTTCTATAGTCTTACAGCCATTCCTTCAAACTGGTTCTATTCATCACTCTTGAGAGTAATACTGGGGTGGGGGAGAGAACCCTCCTACGCAATGTTCTGTATTTCATCTGTCCCAATACCCTCTTTATCTGTAAGACTTCTCAGCTCAGAAACTCAGAAAGTGGTTGAAAACTCAAATGCCTATGAGCTTAGAAAGCTGAAATAAGTTTAGTCTGGAAGTGTGGCTAAGCTCATGATGGAGTGGAGGGTCTATGGAAAATTGAGGTGCATCTCCTAGCATATCCAGAGGGGACAGCAGCCACTTTTCTCTACTCAAATGATGTCCATGCAAACAATTGAGCCCAGAGCATGCTAGGTCATCTGATTTTTCATGAGAAGGTGGAAATTTGAAATTTTACACATATGCTCCTCATCTTCATGGTAGCCAACTAAATCAAATTTTATCAAAACATTGTGCAAATCTACACACCAAACCAAACAAAATTAACTAAAGTCACAATGAGATTGCACTGCACACCCATCAGGATGGCTATCATTTTAAAAACAGGAATTAACGAGTATTGTTGAAGATGTGAACAAATTAAAACCCTTGTGCTCTGCTGGTGGGATGCAAAATGACACCACCACTTTAGAAACCAGTAAAACAATTCCTAAAAAAATTAAACATAGAATTAGCATATAGCCCAGCAATTTCACTACTGGAAATATACTCACGAGAATTGAAAGCAGGGTCTAGAAGAGATATTTGTGTACCTATTGTGTGTATTATTCACAATACCTGAAAAGTAGAAGAAGCAACCCAAGTGTCTACTGACAGATGAACAGATAAGAAAGTGTGGCATATTTATATACAATGAGATATTATTCTGTCTGAATAAGATTCTGACATATGCTACAACATGGTTGAAACTTGACATGCTAAGTGAAATAAGCCAGCCAGGAAAGGACAGATATTGCATGATTTCATTTAAGTTGGGTATTTAGGGTAGTCGAATTCAGAGATACAAAGTAAAACAATGGTCACCAGGAGCCAAAGGCAGGGAGAAATGGGGAGCTCGTGTTTGACGGGCATAGAGTTCAATGTGGGAAGAGATTTTGGAGATGGATGTTGGTGATGGTTGCGCAACAACGTGAATGCTCTTAATACCACCGAACTGAACTAAAACTAGTTAAAATAATAATCGTATTTTATATATACCTTAGCACCAAACTTAAAAAAATGAGATCCAAGAGGACCTACCTCCAGCCGGGGGCCTCTCTTCCTACTCTGTGTGGAGCAGCAAATTGGTTTTCAATGTGCATATTTGATTGTGATGCTTCAATCAATCTTTCCTTTTGAAATTCACTAGTGGAATGGGCTCCCCCGGAAACAAATTTATCACTAGAGAGTAGACAAACATTAGACCAAGATGCTGGAGAAGACAGTGTGTGTGTGTGTGTGTGTGTGTGTGTGTGTGTGTGTGTGTAGTACTGGGGATGGAACCCAGGGGCTTTCTATACCTCTGGGCTACACTCCCATATCTATTTTATATTTTATTTGGAAACAGGGTCTCACTAAGTAGCTGAAGCTGGCTTCAACCCGTGTGATTCTCTTGTCTCAGCCTCCCAAGTACTGGGATTACAAGCATGAGCCACCACACCCAGCAGGAGAAGAAATTTAAATGCTGAGCCAACCTGAGTTTTTACCATTTGACATTTGAGAGCCTCTAAGTCCTATTAGTCTATGAGTTTATTTGAAAATATACAATCTTTTAGACTCATTTGCCTTCCAAATTTCATTTCTGTAATGACCAATGATTCTATATGATACCCTAGGCAAGATGCCTAACGCCTCTTGTTTTCTCCATTGATAAAATAGACACTAGTACTTGAAAACAAAGTTAGCAATGATGTGCTTTGAGATTCTAAAATTAATATTATTGTGTAAGGAGAAAATGAATAATTAAAATGCTAATATCTGTTCTTCACAAGGCTAATCATTCTTATAGTCATTTCATGCTGGGAAAGACTTTCAACAGGCTACAAACTGAAAAGGCAACAAAATAATGAGTAATACAGTGTGTGTGTGTGTGTGTGTGTGTGTGTGTGTGTGTGTTGTACTGGCTGTTGAACCCAGGGACACTCTACCACTGAGCTACACCCTTATCCTTTCTTGTCTTTTATTTTGAAACAAATTCTCTCTTACAAGGTCTGATTTCTATTGTTATTGTTGTTTTATTTATTGTTTTTGTTGTTGTTAGTTATAGGGAAGGTTAAGGTACCAAATACAGTTAAAATTTCCAGTGTGTTTTTCCCCCTAATTATCCAAATAAAAATTCCAAAGTTAGTATTTCCATAAACAATGTCTCCATTTTGATGAAAAGAGAGAAACGGAAATTAGTTCAAGATGGCAAATTCGGTCTCCAGTTGACTTAAAAAGTAAAAAAAAAAAAAAAAAAAAAATAGCCTGGCGTGGTGGCGCACGCTTGTAATCCCCACGCTGGAGACAGGAGGATCGCGCAGGTTCGAAGCCAGCCGCGCTGGCGTAAGAGACCCTGTTTCAAAAATATAAAATGGGTATGGGAGTGTAGCCTGGAGGTAGAAGGGCTTCCAGGAACCCTAGTACCACCAAAAAATAAATAAATAAATAAAGTAAAAAATATATATATATAAAAACATCTGACTTATGATGACAAATGTGAGCAGTGTCTTTTCGTTCGTTCATCTTGCTTCCCCCACCCCCGTGTCCCTTAGTTATAATGTTCGCTGTGAGCAAGAAAATGCTTTACAGCTTTAGCAAATCAAATGCTTTTTATTGGAGACAGTCTCTGGGGAGATATGGAGCTAAGTAAAAGATTAGATGGAATTTAATTTTTAATTCGGAACTGTATTCTTAACAAGAGACCTTTAAATAGCAGATGCCAGTTTTCATTATTAATGTGAGTGTTAAAGAATCCCAAAGCGTGTCCCTTCCCTGAAGAGCTCTGCTATTTCTCTGGCAAAAAGGCACAAAGGGAAACTTTTCTGAGTGTTCATGGGTGACCATGGGGCATTTGCTAAATTCAAAGACTTGAAGAAGTTACAAATTTCTATATTCTGTAGTGGCAGAGGAGCTACAGAGAGGAGAGAAGAGAACAAGTTATCTGGATTTTTCTTTCCTTTTTACTCTTTGATTGATTTAAATAGTTTAATATACAGATGTAAGTAGGATATTTCTTTTCAGACCTTCATTTAGTTTAGAGACTCTAAATCAAGAGCAAAAGATGACCTCTGAAAATACAAGAAGTATTAATAAAGGGTTTGGTTTGTTGTTTAAGTAGGGATTTGAAATACATCTGAAACAATAAAGTTTAAGTACTTTAATTGAGGTAGGGAGATTAAATGACTTTGTGTTTAGAATAAAAAAATATGGTCCCAAATGTGTTAATAGATTTGTTTATATGTTCTTGAAAGAATAAAGAAAAAGAATCAGCAAATAAACTCCCCTCTCTTTCCACTCCCAACCTGGGAACAGTAGTAGGTTGAATCTTATTTATTACCATTTACTAGGTCAAACATAATCAATATTGGTAATTCCAAATGAGTCAACCTTCACATAGCCTTTTCAATTCATAAAAATTCTAACTCTTTAAGCTAAGATGTTTCCCACACTGTCGATAGATGGCCAGGGGCTCCCTTTGTGTGACTATCATAATGCCAATTGGAAGGCTTGAGGCAATGGGTCTGGCAAAGAGCCCTATGTGCCTTTGGAAACCCGTGTATGGAGATGAACTTCCAGTTAAAAGAAAGTACGTTGATCTTGCTTTGCTGATAAACAAGTCATCGCAGCAGTGTAGGGATAAGTGAAAAGTCAAGTGATATATCAAGGTACAAAATGATCTTCTATGTTTCTTTTCAAATGCCTTTCTGAACATTATGGCTCACTGTGTGCCAGGCCAAGAGCAGCAGCCTGCCAGGGCTCAGGCTTACCCTCTTTCACTTGTGTCTCAGTGATTCTCAGCGAATGTGCTTTTACTCTCAGCATACGGAAGGGAAAGGTCAAGCCCTCAGTATTATTGTGAAATGTAATTTTCACACCAGTTTTTTTATGCTGGTAGAATGCATCTGTGTGCCGTTCAACAAACTGAGCCCTCTGTGAGGAATGGTATGGATGAGATCCAGGCCCTCACATGAGGATGCTTTTCGGTTGCTAGTGATTTATTTTGCTGATCTTTTCAATTTGTCAACCATGTGAGAATAGACTCTAAGTCTTCAGGATTCTAAAACCAATCCCATGGCTAAAATTAGAATTCCCAATTTTGTGCAAAGTGCCTTTAATCTCGAGGAGCCTGGAAAAGAAGAAGAATCCGGTAGCATTAGGAGGTATGTTCCAAAAACTTCCTGACTGATTAGATGGTCCCCAGCTCATCATTTATGGTTCCTGCTTCTTGAAATGAGAATAGCCTGGTCACTTATTTATTCCTCTAATTCTGCCTCTGGAGTAGAAATCTAAGTCACTCTTAATTTGTTTTATTTTAGCAACATATAATCTGCCTAATTTTCTCCTTAAGAATTAAGCTCCAAGTCAAACGGTTCCCTTTAAGGCTAGATCTGTTATGTCCAAACATTCAGATAAATTGGGGAAGAGGAAGGAAATCTATCAAATATCAAGGTATTTCATCATGTGGGCACAATATCCAAGCCGGTGGAAACGCTGCATGAATCAGAAGCATTAATCTGTGTGCTAATGGACCATTTATTTGCATGTCATTCTCCTTGGGGGGAAAAAAGTCCTGTGTCAATCTTTCTAATTTTGAGGGCAATATGCATATCTGTTGATATTTAAAGAAAAGAGCTGCATAAATACAGGTATTCATACCCCTCAGCTGCATAATTTATTTCTATTTCAAAATAGAAAGGTATCTGCTAAATGACTCATACAAGATATTTCCAAATACTCATTTGATAAAGTGATTAATACTCTGTAAATGTCTATTCAAGGCTTTTCATAAGCTGATGGGTTTTGCTAAACATTAAATTACAAGAGGAGTTCAAATTTTATAAAATTTAGAAATGCCTTTTTGTGTGTGTGTGGTACTGGGGACTGAACCCAGGGAAGCATTCTGCATCCAAGCTCCAACCCCCAACCTTATTTTATTTTTTTAATTTTGAAATAGGGTCTTTCCAAGTTGCTGAGGGCCTCACTAAGTAGCTGAGGCTGGCTTAGAATCTGTGATCCTTCTGTCTCACCCTCCCAAGTACTGGGATTACAGGAATGTGTTCCCAAATCCAGCTCAGAATTGCATTATTCTACAAGAATAACTGGGCCAGCTTGCTCATGTAGCCAGATCTGAGATGGAGGGGTCTAGTTGCACTAGTCAACATGGTTCTGGTTCCAGCTATGACTTGTACTACTAGCCTGGTGGCAACTGTCTACTCTGGCTTAGATATCAATGTGAACAATTCTAGCTACCTTGACTCCATGGGACATTCAGGACTCCAGCATCCTCAGAATCCTATTGGCCCCATTTGTATGATTGGGAAGGTAGGGCAAGAAAATACTAGCAATTAAAGTCTTTCCTTTTTCCTACCATTTCCTAAAATTGAGTTGCTTGCTCTTGAGAATGAAGGCTGGGTAGAGCATGAACACCAACCACTGGTTGCATAATGTCCTGATTTACACGATCACAGGATTTTGCTCCATTATTATTACCGATATCTTTTTGTGTGTGTGCATCTGTGTGATAATGGGAATGGAACCCAGGAGCATTCTACCTCTAAGCTATACCCCCAGCTCTATCTTATTCTTTATTTTAAAACAAGGTCTCACTAAGTTGCGGAGGGCCTCACAAGTTGCTGAGGCTGGCTGTGAACTGTGATCCTGCTGTCTCAGCCTCCCAAGTACTGGGATTACAAGTGTGCACCACCAAGCCGGGCTTACTGATACCATTTTGACAACTTTTAAGGACAAGAACACCGGGCTTGTACTCACAAGTATATTCATTCTGACCTTCATGTTTTTTGTAAACTAACACTCATGAAACACTTGGTTTTAGAAAAGTAGCTAATGTATTCATTATTTACATTGGTTACTTCATATAATTCTTCAACTTTATGAGGTAGGTTGAATTGTTATTCATTTTTGTTTATCTTTTTATTTTTTGCATTGCTGGAAATCAAATTCAGGGCATCACCCTGGCCAAGCAAGTTCTCTACTCTGAAGTCACATCCTGTGCCCTGTTATTCCTATTTTAAACATGAAAAAACTGGCACAGGAAGAAAGCTAAATTGGGCATGGTTGTTGTCTTCATTTCCTAGGGTTGCCATAACAAAGTGCCATAAGCTTCAGACAACAGAAACCTACTGCTGCACAGTTTTGGGAGCCGGATGTCTAAAGCCAAGATAACAGCAGGGTTACGCTTCCCCTGAAGGCTCTAGGAGATTTCCTTTTGTGTCTTCCTAGCCCAGGTGTACCTTGGGTTGCAGATGCACCCTCTCCAGTCTTCCTTCCCAATCTAGCCTCTTCTCATGCCATTCTTGTTGCTGTCTCTGTCTTCACATGATCATTTCCTTATAAAGATACCAACCATATCTGATTAGTAATCAAGCCTCTTCCAGCATGACTCATCTTAATCAATTACATCTTCGACTACCCTTTCCAAATAAGGAAAGTTCTGAGGAACTGAGGATTTTAGGAAATTACAGACAAAATGAATGGAAGTGTAGAATTCTACTAACAAATAGCAGGTGTTAAAACAAAAAGATATTACGAATGGGTGAAAGAATGATTTAATTACTATGATTAGATCACTGAGTATCCATGCACTGAGAAACCTGAGAGAGGCTAGCAAAAGTGAAAGCAAAGAGAGATTGAGAATTGACTGCGACTTGTAAATTGTCCCTGGTCCACACAGGGCATTTCAACACACGATGGCTGGAGGTGTTTGAGCACAACTCTGACAAACCAGTGGCTGATCATTAAATGATGTGGGCTCAGGGGTAGCTTCTAGGAAGTTAGGCTAAAAATAAAATAGAAGCACTAAGAAGACACGGCAGATGGACAATATGGAGACACATTCTACAACTTAAGTCCAGGCACATACTAAAAATAACCAATAGAAAAACAGAGAGATGCAAATCAAAACGACCCTGAGATTTCACCTAACTCCAACTAGAATGGCAATCAAAACACAAACAACAACAAATGCTGGCAAGGATGTGGAGAGGTGGGAACTCTAAAACATTGTGGTGGGATTGCAAATTAGTGCAACCACTTTGGAAAACAGTATGGAGAATCCTCAGAAGAATGGGAACAAACCTACCATTTGATCCAGCAATACCACTGTTGGGTATCTACCCAAAAGAAAAGAAACCAAACTACCAAACTAATGCATGTGTATCTATGTTCATAGCTGCACAATTCACCATAGCCAAACTATGGATATGTACACAATGGAATTCTACTCATCCATAAAGAAGAACACAATTACATCATTTACAGGGAAATGGATGGAACTGGAGGACATTATGCTAAGTGAAATTAGTCAGTGACAAAAAAGAAGAAATCGGATATTTTCCCTAATATGCAAAAGCTAGGGAGGGGAGAAATGGGTAAGAGGAGGAACTCTAGATGAAGAAGGAGATTCTACAGATGAGCAAATAAGGCGACCTAACTGAGGGGATGGGAGGGGGGAGAGGGAAACTCTCTAAAGCACATGATGAGCCAGGTAATCCCAGCGCTTGGGAAGCTAAGACAGGAGGATTGCACAGGTTTGAAGCCAGCCTCAGCTACTTAGTGAGGCTCTCAGCAAATTAGTGAGACCCTGTTTCCAAATAAAGTATAGAAAATAGGTCTGGGAGTATAGCCCAGAGCTAGAAAAGCCCCTGGGTTCCACCCCAGGACCACAAAAAAATAAAATAAAATAAAATAAAGCATGTGATGATGTACTTAAACAAATTTCAAAGGCAATCACTAAGCTAAGCATAAGAAGATGGGAGAGGGAGGGAATAGAACGGGAATTGGGTAATGTATGCATGTGTATCTTCACCATCTTTTATTCCATTAAGAATTATGACTACAATGCACCAATTTAAAAAAATTTTAAAAAGGAAAGAAGAAAAGAAGATAGAAAGTCACACACACACACACACACACACACACACACGTGCGCAAAACCAACAACCCACCCACAACAAAGTAAATACAAAGTAGCTAATATGCCATCTAAAATATCCATTTCCCAAATAAAAATTGATATCAAGTTTTGGAGAGGAAAACAAAAAATCATCCAGTCAAAAGAAGCAAGATAACTAAACAGCAATATCAAACATATGCATAATAAATGTGTCAGAAAGAAAAAAAAGGTTCAAAAATATATCTGAAGAACTAATAGCTGAGAACTAACTCAATTTTCTGAAAAACTTTAACCTACAGACATCAGAAGCTAAATTAACATCAAGAAAGGTGAACCCATAGAGATCCAGACACAGACACATCAAAGTCAGGTAGTGTCAGGCCACCTGCTTTTTGCCTAAAACGGCTTTGGCTAGTCACAGATTTTTGTGATTCTGTATAAATTTCAGGATCACTTTTTCTAGTTCTGTGAAGAATATCACTGGTCTTTTGATAAGTATTGCTTTGAATCTTCAGATCACCTTGAGTAGTTTAGGCATTTTTAACAATATTGATTTTCCAATCCATAAGGGATTGTTTTCCTTTGTGTGTATGTGTGTCCCCTCTTTATTTTTACCAATATCTTATATAACATTCATTGTAGAGTTCTGTCACCTCTCTAGTTAAATTTATTCCTAGGTATTTTATCTTTTGTAGCTGTTGCGAATGGGATTGCTTTCTTGATTTCTATTTTGGACAATTCAATATTGGTATATAGTAATGTCACTTAAAGTTGTTCATTGATTTTGATCATGCAACTTCTCTGAATTCATTTCTTAGTTTTATTAATTTGGGGTGGAGTATTTGGAATTTTCTATATATAAGATTATGTCATCTGCAAAGAATAACAATGTGACTTCCTCTTTAACAGTTTGGATGTGTTTTGTTTTGCTTTGCTTTTTTGTTTTGTTTTGTTTTGTTTTGTTCTCATACTGGGTATTGAACCCAGAGGCATTCTACCTCCAAGCTACACCCCAACCCTTTTTATTTGTTTTACTTTACTTTGAAACAGGAGCTCACTACGTTATGAAGGCTGGCCTCGAACCTGTGGTTTTCCTGTCTCAACCTCCCAAGTCCTAGTATTACAGGTGAGAGCCACCATGCCTGGCAATATATTTTTTTAAATAGCATTTCAGACAATAATTTGAGAGTTGTATTATTTTTCTCTGCCAGAAATGCTTTTTCCCTGACTTTATTTTTTTTTCCTGGAAGCTTATAAAACATTCATCTAGCACTTTTTAAATCTCAGAGAAAAAAAGCAAAACCTCTCATATAGATATTTTGGCACCTTTTGGAATTTCTCCCACCTCCAATCCAAATATAAACCAGGCCTGACGCTGCTTAACTTCTGAGATTGGGTATTCCATTCAGGGTGGCATAGCCATAGGACTCCTTTTGGAATTTTTTCTTTTTTGGGGGGAATGGGCACTGGAAATTGAATCCAGAGGCATTCTACCTCCAAGCTATACCCCCAGCCCAATTTTATTTTTTATTTGGAAACAGGGTCTCACTGGTTGCAGAGAGTCTCACTAAGTTGCCAAGGCTGGCTTTGAACTTGCAATCCTCCCGTCTCAGCCTCCCAAGTACTGGGATTATAAGCATGCACTACCACATCTGGCTTCCTTTTGTTATTTCTAATGACTTGGAATTTATTCATATTGATTCAGTTCTACATATAGCTGTTAATAAATGTCTTTTATCCTTAAAATCAAAGATTATGAAAAATGAAAGCTAAAGGAAATGTACGTTTTATTCTTTAAGGTTATACCTCAAGAAACTCAGAAAACAGAAAATAGCCCCCAACTGTCATTTAATTAGCATGCAATGAATACCATTAGACAGAAACATTAGTTATATTATACACAATAAATGACTATATTTATATACCATATATTCTACTATATATTTTAGTGGTGATTATGAAACCATAAAATTTGTCTTTTCCAAATCCACGAGATAAATATATCTAACTAATATTCTGTTATTTTTATAAAATTCAAGCCAGGACTGGTGGTGCACACTTGTAATCCTAGTACTTGGGAAACTAAGACAGGAAGATCTCAGGTTAGAAACCAGCCTCAGCTGGGCGTGGTGGCGAACACTTTGTAATCCCTGCACCTGGGAGGCTGAGACAGGAGGATCAAGCAGGTTCAAAGCCAGCCTTGCTGGCTTAAGAGACCCTGTTTCCAAATAAAATATAAAAAATAGGTCTGGGAGTGTAGCCCGGAGATAGAAGGGTTCCATCCCCAGTACCACCAAAAAAAAAAAAAAGAAAAAAGAAAAAGAAAATAGAAACCAGCCTCAACAACTGAGTGAGCCCTCCGCAGCTTAGTGAGACCCTGTTTCAAAATAAAGAATAAATAAAATAAGCCTGGGGATGTAACTCAGAGGTAGAATGTCCCTGGGTTCAATCCCCAGTACCACAAAAAAATTATAAAATAAAATTCAGATGTATTAATAATGGAAGAAATGTGCGTAAATACAAGAATGTCTATTTTCCTTAGTAGACGCTTTCCTCTTATTTTTTTAATTTCTATTGTAGAAAGTAAAACTGTCATGGTCCTACAGACTTGTGTTTCATACAGTGTATCTACCCTTAGAAATATGCCTTTAATCCAGGTATGGTAGTGTGTGCCTGTCATCCCAGTTACTCAGAAGGCTGAGGCAGGTTTACAAATCTGAGGGCAGCCTGGGCAACTTAGCAAGACCATGGCCCAAAATAAAAAACTTAAAGGACTGGGAGGCCGGGCGTGGTGGTGCATGCTTGTAATCCCAGCACTTGGGAGGCTGAGACAGGAGGATTGCACAGGTTTGAAGCCAGCCTTAGTTATTTAGTAAGGTTCTCAGCAACTTAGTGAGACCCTGTTTCCAAATAAAATATAAAATAGGTCTAGGAGTATAACCGGGAGGTAGAAAGTCCCTAGGTTCCACCCCCAGTACCACAAAAAAGGGGGGGGGGCTGGGATGTAGTCCAGTGGTATAGCACCCCTGTGTTCAACCACCAACACACACACACACACACGCACGCACGCACGCACGCACGCACAAAGACTGCCATGGTTGGGATCTGAAATGTCCCTAAAAGCCCATGGTAAAGGCCGGTACCCACTTGGTGTTTTTGGAGATAGTAGAAACTTTATGAGTTGGTATTTAGTGTTAGATCTTCAAGTCACTGGGGGTGGCATTGAATGGAGTACTGGGGCCCTACCCCTTTGATCTTTCTCTTTTTCACTTGCCAACACTCAAGTAAGCAGCGTGTTCTGCCAGACATTCCCACCAGAACTTGCTACCTCACCACAGGCCCCAAACTAGGGGCCAGATGATCATGGACTAAAACCAGGGGTCAAAATCAAATATGCGTTGCACTGGGGGGTGTACCTCAGTGGTAGAGTGCTTCTATAGCATGTGCCAAGGCCCTGGGTTGAATCCCCAGCACCACAAAAAATCAAAACAAAATAAACCTTCTCTCTTTAAAAGTTGATTTTCTCAAGAATTTTCTACAGTAATGGGAAGATGATTAATATAAAGATTTTAAGAAAACGAACAAAGTATGGCAGTATCAATAGGACCACCAATATAATGAGAGAATAGAAAACCATTTTAGCTTGGCTTCTCAACCCATGTGTGACCAAGCCTAAAGCACCAGATTTATAATAGAAGTATTACTGTCTAAATGGATCTTTTTGTTGTTGTTTATTTGACACCCTTTCCAAAATCATTTTGAGAGGATACCTATTTCCTAATTTCACCAACTGTGAATAGTTTTCCATTTTAAATTTATGACATGTATATGATAAAACAAGAACAAGACCACTGCTAGGAAATTATTGGTTATTCCCCAGCCTATGACTGATTTTCTACATTTTGAAGTTACATTTTGCTGTTTCCAAGAGTTAGAATCATGTCTTTTGACTTTTGCCCACACTGATATTTGACATTTTCCATTGATGTAGCTTAGTGATTTGTGCTAAGGATATGCCTTCTGATAAATCATATGTCAATGACATATTTCTGAAATCTTTAACTGCATGTCTGATAATGTTTGCAAATAAAACTCCATTGTGATCTTGGCTTACTAATGTATGTTCCTATGCTACCTGTCTTGGGGGCACATTTAAAGAAAGCAAATGGGAACAGTAGAGTTTGAATCAAAGTAATTACATTTTAAAGATTTGGTATCTTTACTACAATTACAAAAGCCAATACTATAGTTTATTATTCTCCTATATCAAGTCTTTGACTTGTAATCCTATAGACTGCTGTGCTGATTTATTCCACAGATTGCTTTAAAAAGGGCAGCATCAGTAATTTTCATTTACAAATTACTGCATCTTGTTGTCAGTATCTTCTAAAATATTATTCTCAGCATATGTGATTCATGAAGACAGGCAGATGGTAAATTTCCCTTTGGCAAAAATACATTAAGACTCTTTCTTTCTGTCGTTCTTTTGCAAGTTCTTAGTGTTATGAGCTCTTATCGTTAACATATTGGGTGAGATAATGTCTTTAAGAGTCTGATACTTTGAAGAGAGAAGATAAATTCTTTTCTCTTGGTTATAGTTCAGTTAGGTTTGCAGCAGCCATATATCACAGAGATGTTAAAGATCGCGTGAATATCAGCTGGGAGCACACGCTCTCCTTTGTGGTTCTCTGAAGCTGTGGTTATGCATTTCACCGGCAAGTTAAATCATGCCTGTCTCTCCTGGGTGGCTAATAGCATTCAAGGAAGAAACCTCTGTGGCCATCACCATTAGACAATGGAGCCAGGGCTCAGAAAGACCTGGGAACAAAACTAACTGGTGGGAAGGCGGAGGAATGTGAGAAATTGGGAAAAATAAGCAGTAATAAATCTCATCCATCTAAAGAGACCTGAAAGCCCCACATTTTTATTTTTTAGTTTTAGGGGTTTTTTTTGTTTTTTTTTTTTTTGGTGGAACCCAGAGGCTTTCTACCTCCGGGCTATACTCCCAGACCTTTTTTTTTTTTTTTTTTTTAATTTGGAAACAGGGTCTCCCTAAGTTGCTGAGAGCCTCACTAAGTAGCTGAGGCTGGCTTCGAACCTATGCAATCCTCTTGTCTCAGCGTCCCAAGCGCGGGGATTACAAGCGTGCGCCACCACGCCCGGCTTTTATTTTTAGTTTTATTTATTTATTTATTTACTTTTGTGTAGTACTGGGTATTAAACCAAGGGGCATTTTACTTCCGAGCTACATCCCAGCCCTTTTTTTTTTTTAAGTTCTTTAATTTGAAAGAGTGTTACTAATTGCAGAGACTCACTAAGTTGCTGAAGCTGGCTGTGAACCTGTGATCCTCCTTTCTCAGCCTCTCAGGTACTGGATTACAAGCGTGCACCACCACACTCGGCTCTCACAGTTAGAGGTGGACTTGGAACCAATGTTTTCCTGCCAATTTTCTGACTCTGTGTTGGTTAATGACAGGAAAGGTTGAGGATGTATACACAGATTTATTACCATACCTCACCCTAGCATGGGGCCTAGAAGCTTCCTCCGAGGAACCCCCTAGACTTCATTTGGGCATCAAGAAAACCAAAATAGAAAGCTTTGTGGCTTTCCAACAAAAGAAAACACCTGCCTGACCATCTTTATAATTATTTCTATTTGATTCTAAATCGATGTTCAAAAAGCCATTAACAAATGACTCGTTTCCCAATGTCAGAATCTCTAGTTTCCCAATGTCAGAATCTCTACTAACAATAAAATATTAGTGAAAAAGAGTTTCATAAGAATCCTTCCTATTCAAGGAAGCCAGTCTCTCTGGCCTCTCCTCTCTCTGCCATCTTCCCTTTCACTTCCACTCATTTTCAGCTGCAGGAAGAAGCTGGGGAAGGACAAAAAGAATGCTCCTCAAAATGCTATTAGGAGCCTGGACACGATGGCCTATAATCCCAGTACTTGGGAGGCTGAGATAAGGAATCACGGGTTCTGCAGCCTCAGCAACGCAGGAAGACCCTGAGCACCTTAGGAGACCCTTTTTCAAAATAAAAAAATAAAACAGGGCTGGGGTGTAGTTTGAAGTAAATGCCCTTGGGTTCAATCCTCAATATAAAAAAAATGCTATTATGAACTTTGCACAGAAACAATCACAGTTGATGTGACAATAAAAAGCAGCCAGCTGAAACTAAATAATTAATGGAAACAAGTAAATTAGTAAACTGAAGACCTCAGATGGAGTGCTTCCTTTGGGTTCTCATTGTTCTCCATAGGACACCACCATGTGTACAGGTCAGAATTATATGAAATCGAGCCGGGCGTGGTGACGCACGCTTGTAATCCCCGCGCTTGGGAGGCGGAGACAGGAGGATCGTGCTGGTTCAGAGCCAGCCTCGCTGGCTTAAGAGACCCTGTTTCCAAATAAAAAATATAAAATAGGTCTGGGAGTGTAGCCCGGAGGTAAAAGGGCTTCCAGGAACTCCAGTACCACCAGAAGAAGAAAGGAGGAGGAGGAGGAGGAAGAGGAGGAGGAGGAGGAGGAGGAGGAGGAGGAGGAGGAGGAGGAGGAGAAGAAGAAGAAGAAGAAGAAGAAGAAGAAGAAGAAGAAGAAGAAGAAGAAGAAGAAGAAGAAGAAGAAGAAGAAGAAGAAGAAGAAGAAGAAGAATTATATGAAATCGTACCCAATGGCAACTTTCAGTCCCATCTCTGAGCGGAAACTTTCCTAAGACAGCACAGTCAGCAAACACCCAGCAGTATCAGATGTTGACGAACTATGGGTTATAAGTCCAACATTGTGACTCAGGCTGACATTCAAATCTTACGGCAGATTCCTCAGGGAAAGGTGTGTTAGCAAATGTGTAGCTCCACCCACAAGTGAGAAATGCCTCCTTGGGTCTAATCCTGCATTTTGTTCCTTTCCCCTTTGTAAACTGTTTTTAGCATCCATAGGGCCCGCCTATATTAACACCCAGGATGTGGACTGCACAATTCCAGAGGCACCACACATGAGCACTTCAAAGTGCTTGTGAAGAGTGTTGCGCACACGTAGTCTACAAGATGAGTCCAGAAGATGGTGAAGACAATGAGCGGGCTTGTCATATCAGCAAAGGCCAAATCCAAAGGTCAGTTACCACTTGAGAGGATGGATAAGCAAGGAACAAGAATGTAGTCTACATGAAAGAAAGCTAACATTTGTACTGTGCTTTATCAGGTGCAAATTGCTCTCCCATGATCCGATTCTTTGAAGCCTGAGAAGAATCCCATGTTGTGTTATCCCTGGAGGAGGAAATGGAGCTCACTCAGGTGTGGAAATTTGCTCATTTTCAAACACTCAGTGACTGATGGTCCAAAGATTCGAATCTTGCTTTATTGACCACATCACACCTGCTAGTACTTACACTAGGGGAGATACAAGAAGACTAGCCACCATCTTCCACACAGTGTCTACAAAACATCGAAGAAACATCTGGTCACATAAAACACGGAAACTTTTTCCTTTAGAAAACCAACCAGGTGTAGGTGCTGATTAAAGTCCCTGAGATATCCTGATGGAAAGGAGTTCTACCTCTTCTTTTTTTCTGCATTTCCCTACTTTTTAGTGCATCATATAATTTTCCCACTTAATACTTATCAACGTTTTATAGAGAAATGTTGTATAAGAGACATCTCAAGTAGTGTTGCTACATAAAATACAAGATGCCCAGGGAAATTGAATTTCAGGTTGAAAAAAAGAAAAACACATTTTTTTAAGTATAAGTATAACCCAAATATTATATGGGGCCTAGTTAAGCAGAACAATTATTTTTTAATTGAAATTTAATTCAACTGGCTTCCTGTATGTTTATTTCCTCAGTTTGCCAACCTTAACTTGGGAAACACTGCCTTTCATTTTCTGTAGATATTCAATGAATAATAAAATGTAGGAAGAGAAGTTCTCACAACATAGCTTCAATGTTATTCATTCTATCATACCACAGAACTCTTAGAATAGGAATGAGGATAATAATTACTATTCTATACCAATGAGAATCATAAATTGGGCATTTCAGAACCACAGGACACAATAATATTGAAATATAAATTGGAATTATAACAATGGCTTTTTTTTTGCAGTACTGGGGATGGAACCCAGGGGCATTCCATCTCCGAGCTACACCCCCTGCCCTATTTTTTATTCCTTATTTTGAAAAAGGGTGTCACTAAGTTGCAGAGGGCCTCACTAAGTAGCTGAGGCTGGCCGCAAACCGTAATCCTCTGGTCTCAGCCTCCTGAACAATGGCTTTCTTTCCACAAATCATTGAGTCCTAGAATAGATTTATGAAGCAGCCCATACCAAAGTCAAGCAAGTCAGCTGAAAAACAAGACACAGTACACCTTGGCACTATTTTGAATGACCTGCCAACACCTCAGTCCTGCAGTACTATCCTCCCATCCTATCAGTTACAAACAGCTATCATCTTTAACTCAGCTCTCTTCCTAATCCCACATTTACAATTGCTTCCTAGGTCTCCATCAATCCCACCTCTGCAATAACTTTTGTACCTCTCCTCTCGGTGGTAATTCCATCCATACGGCCATTTTGTAGATCCTCATTATCCTACTTATACCTCCAGTATTTCCTGATGTGTCTCCCTGACTCCATTCTCTCCTCCCCATAGTTACCTCTTTATTTTATTATTTTATTTTATTTATTTATTTTGCGGGTCTGGGGTGGAACCCAGGGGCATTCAACCTCTGAGCTACACCCCCTGCCCTACTTTTTTATTCTTTATTTTTGAGACAAACCGCGATCCTTTAGTCTTAGCCTCCCAAATGCTGGGATTACAAGCATGCGCCCCCACTCCTGGCTTAGTTACTCCTTTATACCACCGCCAAAGGTAACTTAAAAATCACAGTTCAACCCCACATGGTGGTGCACAACTGTAATCCTATTACTTGGGAGGCTGAAACAGGAAGATTACAGATTTGAATCCAGTGTGCAATACATTAACAAGACCCTGCTTCAAAATAAAAAGGGTTGGGTGTGGTTCAGAGGTAGAGTGCCTTTCAGTTCAATTCCCCATACCAAAACAGAAAAGAAAAGAAATCACAGTTCAGATTTCTCTCTTCTATCCAAAGTCTCCCCAAAATCCCCAGTGCCCATACTGGAACATATATTTTCAATGTACCAGAAGGGAGAGCCAGCAGAGACACTGAAGATGTCATTTCTTATTCAGTTTTCTATTTAATAAACCTTTCCAACTGTGTATGATGGTGCGCACCTGTAATCACAGTACTTGGGGGAAGCTGAGACAGAAGGGTCGCAGTTTTGAGGACAACCACAGCAACATAGAAAGACCTTGTTTCAAAATAAAAAATAAAAAAGGCCTGGGGGTATAGTTCAGAGGTAAAACGTCCCTGGGTTCCATCCCTAGTGCAGCAAAAAATAAATAAATAAAAAGATATCTTAAAGCCAAGAGTGGTGGCACACACTTGTAATGCCAGTACTTGGGAGGCTGAAACAGGAGGATGACAGGTTTGTAGCCAGCCTCAGCTACTTAGGCCCTCTGCAACTCTGTGAGAACCCATTTCAAAGTAAAAAATAAAAATAGTGCTGGGAGTAACTTGGAGGTAGAATGCCCCTGGGTTCTATCCCCAGTACTGCAAAATAATAATAATAATAGTAATAGTAATAATAATAATAATAATAATAATAATAATAATAATTTTCCTCAGTCAACCTCCTCCCATTACTAAGCAATACTCCTCAAGAGTAATATCCTGCCAGGCATGGTGGCGCACGCTTGTAATCCCCGCGCTTGGGAGGCGGAGACAGGAGGATCACGCAGGTTCGAAGCCAGCCGCTCTGGCATAAGAGACCCTGTTTCAAAAATATAAAATAGATGTGGGAGTGTAGCCCGGAGGTAGAAGGGCCTCCAGGAACCCCAGTACCACCAAAAAAAAAAAAAAAGTAATATCCCTTGTTCACTACTCTTTGAATCTGATGAATCTATCAGAGATCCTTATCCTAAATGATAAGATGCCCAGATGATGCTCCAATTGCATAAGCTGGGGATGCAGAACTTCCAAAATTATTTCAGTTGAAAAGAATGCTGCAGGTGTGGTCACAGACAGTTAGCTCTACACTCTTGCCATAAACACATCTCTTGACCACCCAGCCATCAGCCTGGACCGCAGAGCCTGCGAGTTGAAGAGCACAGAGCTTCATAACACCCTGTTTCCTCTGATGACAGAGCAGCTCGGACTGTGTATACCACCGCCAGTGAGGGTCAGAGGTTTCTCCTCAGAGAGAAAAGGCAGAAAAGCTTTCTGTTTTAGGCTGAGCATTAGGGGGAAAAAATGACATTGAGCACTCCTTTATTTAGTATTAACCTCTTTACAAATTACCAGCATCCAAAAAAAAAAAAAAAAAAGACTGGAAGATCAACAGTAGTAGATTTATGATGAATGAGAAAGAATAGAAAGCAAACAGAAAAAGCAAAAAAAAACCCTAAAATATAAAATAATATTAGATGGCAATAGAAATTCTTATGTCATAATGACTTCCAAAAGAGGGTTTGAAAGTGTGTGACAAAGAAGGGAAAGCAGGAAAGATATCAAAAAGTGTTATTTTAAATATTCACAATAATTCCTTGGTTCTTTGAGAATATTAGGCTATATAAACCTAGTCATGATAAAAAAATTTTAGCTTTAATAATGTAAGTTGTCAAGTACAGACACTTTTCGCATTATGAAAGGATTGGGGGAAGAATAACCTGAATCGCCTCTGCTGACAATTCTACATTTTTATTCTCTCCATTTTCAGATGTCAGAAAAGTAGACTAAGAGATGTATCAATTCATTTTTGCTATATAACACAACATTCCAAAGCTTAATGCTTTGAAACAATAGCCACTGGATTAACTTACCATTCTGTGGGTTATCTTGATATAGGGTGAACAACTCTGTTTGCTCAGGACTAAGGAGGTTCCTGGCGGAAATAAGGAACTTGCAATACTAAAACCCTGAGAGTGCCAAGCGAGCTGGGTAAAGTCCTCATCCTAGCTGGATAGTCCTGTCTCACTCAGTTCATCTGATCTCTTCTGAGTTCCATCATTTGTGGTCAGCTAGACAATTAGCTGGCAGCGCTGATAAGAGACAACCTCATTCACATGATTAACAGTTAGTTAGTAGGCTACATCTAGGGCAGGCTGCTATTGGTTGGGGCACCTCGCTTCTCCTCCATGTACTTTATCCTGCAGCATAATAGCTCAGACTCTTTCTTATGGTGTTTTCAGAGTTTTTATCACAGCAAGAAAGCAAGCCTGAACACTCAGTGTTCTTTATAAACCTCTACTTGCATTATGTTTGATGATGTTTGACCAAAGCAAGTCACAGATTAGGCACAAATTCAACTGTTAGAAAAAATAAGCTCTGCCAGCATGGTGGTACATGTCTATAATATAGATACTAGGAGGCTGAAACAGGAGGATTGCAAGTTCAAGGACATCACCCACAACAGAGCAGGACTCTCAGCAACTTAATGAGACCGTGTCTCAATATAAAAAATCAAAAGGTCTAGGCCGGGCACGTGGTGGCTCACGCTCGTAATCCCTGCGCTTGGGAGGCAGAGACAGGAGGATCGCGCAGGTTCGAAGCTAGCCACGCGCGCTGGCTTAGGAGACCCTGTTTCCAAATAAAAATGTAAAAATAGGTCTGGGAGTGTAGCCCGGAGGTAGAAGGGCTTCCAGGAACCCCAGTACCACCAAAAAAAAAAAAAAAAAAAAAAAAAAAAAATCAAAAGTTCTGGGGTATAGCTCGGAGGCAGAATCCCTGAGTTCATTCAAAAATACCACACAAAATAATAATGATAATGATAATAATAATAATAATAATAATAATAATGAAAAATAAGTCCCACATCTAACGGAAGGAAGGAGCCACAAACAAAGAGTAAAAAGGGGTATATGTAGAAAAAGAATTGGTGGTCATTTGTGTTATCTACCACACAGACACTTGACTAAAGGATGTAGCTGGGACTTCGGGGTTCAAATCCACACTCCTTCCACTATAGGACACTGACTGTACAAAGTGCCCAAATATATGAATTAATTCAGCTAGCTTTTTTTTTTTTTTTTTTTTTTGCAGTACTGGGGATTGAACCCAGAGGCATTCTACCTCCAAGCTATACCCCCAGCCCTATTTTTTATATTTTACTTTGAATCAAGGTCTCACTAAGTTCCAAAGGGCCTCACTAAGTAACTGAGGCTGACCGCAAACCTGAGATCCTCCTGTCTCAGCCTCCCAAGTACTGGGGTTACAAGCATGCACCACCATGTAGGGCAGCTTGCTGTTTTATGAGAAAATGCCATTAAGTTGGGCTTTGTTATTGGCCAAGATACCAGAATGGTATTATTTCTCATTTCTTTATTTTTTTTTAAATCTCTACCGCTGCTCTGACTTCTGCATATGTTTCTGGCCATTACAAACACTCTAGGACCTGCCTCTCCCACAGCTACCCATGCCTGTGTTTAAGGGTTTTAAGGTTGTAGAGGGGTTTAGTACTGACATTTCATCCCATAAAGGTTGTTTCCAAAAACTAAATTAAAATTATCACCAAGAACCCCATAGGGAAATATACAAACAGCAAAACTGTAAAACAGAATTGTTAATTTGTTAACAAATATATGGAAGCCATGCATGATGGCTCATGCCTGTAATCCCAATACTTAGAAGGCTGAGACAGGAGACAGGTTCAAGGCCAGCCTCAGTAATTTAGCAGAAGCCTTTTTCAAAATAAGAAATAAAAATGTCTGGGGTTATATCTTGAACAAGTTTGTCAAAGTTATTAATGGATAACAAATTAGATCCAGCTGACATACCAAGAAATTACCTAGGTAATGAACTGGGTTCTCAGTCGTCAAGAAGCGCACTTTCCCTTTTGTGTGTGTGGTTTAAAACCTGGAGCATAGCCGGGCATGGTGGCACACGCTTGTAATATCAGCATTCAGGAAGCTGAGACCGTAGGATCACGGTTCGCGGACAGCCTCAGCTACTTAGTGAGGCCCACCTTAACTTAGTGAGACCCTGTTTCAAAATAAAGAATAAAAAAAATAGGGCAGGTAGTATAGCTCAAAGGTCGAATGCACCTGGGTTTCATCCCCAGACCCGCAAAAATATAAAATAAAATAAATAAAAGCAGGAGCATTGAACTGGGGATTGAACCCACAAGTGTTCTACCTCAGAGCTACACCCTAGCCCTATTTTTTTTAATTCTTTTTATTTGTAAATAGGGTCTCACAAAGTTGTGGCTCTAAGTAGCTGAGGCTGGTCTCAAATCATGCAATCCTCCCGTCTCAGATTCCCAAGTACTGGGATTACATGCATGTGTCACCTTGCCCAGCCTACATTGCCTTTTAATTTAAATAAAATAACTTATTATGGCAAATATATAGCCTGTAAAATCACTGGAGGAGCTCTAGAAAAGACAATAGACTCATGTACCAGAAACAATACCCAGAGACACATCCCTCAACCAACCTACCTAAGGTTCTGCTACTCCTGACCTGCTCAGGAAACTGCTGCACCAAAATTTAGAGTCACCAAGCTGGGGTGTGGCTTGGTGGTAGAGTGCTTGCCTATCATGCACAAGGTCTTGGGTTCAATCCCCCAATCCCCAGCACCAAAAGAAAAAAATATTTAAAAAACCTAGATTTCCCACTCCCAGATCACGTTATGTCTGTCACAGTCTATGTCAGCAGACTGGAATATTGCCCTCTGTTGTTTTCTCCACATAGTTTGGTTCTGATCAAAGTGATGTAGGAAGACAGGAGAAGCTAAAGAAGTGTTTCTATGAAGAAATGTATGAAGCTATGGCACTTCATACATTTCTTCATAGAAACACTTCTTTAGCTTTTAGGTATGAAAGATTGTGGTTTCAAATTTATCTTATTATGTAAATCTCTTCTCTCCCTGGGGGCATTCAAGAGAGTCCTTTGGGATCCTCCAATGTTCATTAAAGATGAGTTATTTCTCAACTATGAGTTATTTCTCTGCCTACCAAAATAGAACCGCTTTTCAGCCGGGCATGATAGCGCACGCTTATAATCCCCGTACTTGGGAGGCTGAGACAGGAGGATCGCGCAGGTTTGAAGCCAGCCTCAGCTACTTAGTGAGGCTCTTAGCAACTTAGTGAGACTCTGTTTCCAAACAAAATATAAAATAGGTCTGGGCACACAGCCGGGAGGTAGAAGGCCTCTGGGTTCCATTCTCAGTACCACCAAAAAAAAAAAAAAATAGAACCCTTTACCTTGGCAAACATCTCATTAAGTAGATATCTTTTATTTATTGACATGTCTCCATGTTATGGTTTATATTTTAAATTCCCCCAAAACTCATATATTAATCTAGGCAGCCATATTTGGATGTGGGACTTGGGTGTCAGGAAAGTGTCCCTAGGGGACAGTGTTTTCTGGGTTAGCCACTACAGATTACAGCTTTTTTCAGCCACCATGAGCTAACAAAAACCTCTAACCTTTTCTCTGTTCCGTATGTCTTGAGGACCTGCAGCCTTAGCTTCTGCTTAGAAGCCAGACAACATGGGCTGAAATCTCCAGAACTGTGAGCAAATAAAATCCTTCTTCCGCTAGGTTTCGTGTCACCGAGGTGAGAATGCTGAATAAAAATTGGAGCTTTACCTCAGTCTGTCAGTTAGTGAAGCCTGAGAGCTAACCTATAGTGGTAGTTTTTCCACTGAGATAGTCATAGCTCTGTCAACTCTCCCAGAGTTGTTTGGATCATCCTTGAAGCATCCTTGATGCAGCCATATCCCAGGTCTTTCTTGATGAGTTGTGTCTCTGCATCCCTGCAAAGGTCCCCCATAAACATTAGGAGAGAAGTCTGGACTTCTACATAGCCTACAAAATAGGACCTATAATTGTCTTTTTGTGTGTGTGTTGGGTGGGGGAGTCTAGGGATGGAACCCAGGGGCATTCGACCTCCAAGCCACAGCCCCTGCCCTATTTTTATTCTTTATTTTTTGAAACAGGGTCTCACTAAGTTATGGAGTGCCTCACTAAGTATCTGAGGCTGTCCACGAACCATGATCGTCCAGTCTCAGCCTCCCAAATGCTGAGATTACAAGTGCGCACCACCACGCCCAGCTAGGACCTATAAGATAAATTTGAAACCACAATCTTCCCTACCTAAAAGCTAAAGAAGTGTTTCTATGAAGAAATGTATGAAGTGCCATAGTCGCCTTGTGACTTAGCTTCTCCAGTCTTCCTACATCACTTTGATAAGAACCGAACTGTGTGGAGAAAGCAACAGAGGGCAATATCCCAGTCCTCTGAAATCTGGAGGACTTGAGGACCCTTGGAGTTTCAGTTTTTAAAATAGTCCAGGATGAGCTGGGCATGGTGGCACACACTTGTAATCCCAGTGCTTGGGAGGCTGAGATAGGAGGATCGTACAGGTTCGAAGCCAGCCTCAGCTATTTAGTGAGGCTCTCAGCAACTTAGTGAGACCCTGTTGCCAAATAAAATATAAAATAGGTCTGAGAGTATAGCCTGGAGGTATAAAAGCTCCTGGGTTCCACCCTCAGTACCACCAAAAATAAAATAAAATAAAATAGCCCAGGAGCTATATAGTATAATTAATAACTGCTTGGACATTATTAGCATCTATCTAATTATCTTAACTCTAAGATAAATCTCATACTATATCCAGTGACAATAAAGTTCAAACTGACTTCATTATCTAAGGATAGAATGAGGCTGTTATTCCTAGGTATAGAATGCCCCCTAAAGAGTTCATTTATTTATATTCAGGGTTGATATAGTTAAATCATGAGAGTTGTCATCTCATCAGTGGATAAATCCATTAAGCACAAACCTAGGGCCAAGAAGGTGGGCCCATGGAACATGGCCTTATAAATTGTGCTTGTGTCTGCGAGTCTCCTTGCTTGCTTACTTGCTTGCTTGCTCTCTCTTGCTTCTGGCCTCCATGTTGTGAGAACAAAGTCTTGTGCCCTCTTGTTCTTGCTCTCCCTCTGCTTCCTACAGTCATGCCCTGAATCTGCAGTCCCTGGCCTCACATGGACTAAACCCAAAATCCCCAAGGAATCTGTGAGCAAATAAGTCTTCCTTCCTCAGAGTTGTGTAGTCAGTCCTTTAGGATATAGCAGTGAGATGCTGGCTGAGACAGAGCATAGAGTCAGCATTTTTCCAGTAGCTTCAAAGGCACTTCAAATAAATAATACCTAGATATTTAGACCAGTAAGTTGAAAATGAAGTTGTTTCATACAATGATAGCTTTCAATTTGCAAGTTAAAAAAGTTCTAACGCAACAGCAATGTTGGAATTCTGTAATTTAAGATCATTGTACATTGGCATGTTGGAAAATAATATTCAAATGATGCAGAAGAATTTTTCTATTACAGAAGCACTTGCTCTCAACTGTCAAAACCTTGCCTTTCCACCTAGTTCATTTGAAGCATCCAGCCATGAATGACTACTCCTATCAGTTCATTCAAGGATCAGCAACCTTCTATACAAATAGATAATAGAAAAGTCAGTCTCGACAAGCCAAGAGATTCCAAAAAATAGTGTACTTTACATTCTTGTAATAGTCAAAAAAAAAAACCAACTCCTGAAAGGAAGAGTTACTCTTTAAAAGGAAGACGTCATTTTATATTTCTAAAACCAAATTATCTAAAATCAAATAATCTTTTACAGGAATGGTGTGGAATATAGAAAACAGTAAAATGTCTCAATAAATTCTACCTTGAAATTATTATACTAAAATAAACACTCTTAAGAGATCTATAATGTAGCCAGGCTTTGTGGTTCACACCTGTAATCCCAGTACTAAGGATATTGTGACAGAAGGATTGTAGGTTCAAGACTAGCCTTAAAAACTTAAGGTGGCCCTCATAATGAGATCTGTTTCAACATAAAATTTTTTTAAAGGCTCGGAGTACAGCCATCTAGTTAGAATGCTCCTAGGTTCAATCCCCAGTAACCTCCCCCACTCCTAAAAGACCTATAATGTCAAACTGACGGTGATGTACATGTGAGGGCCAGTGTTAATTCTGAGATAACTCTAAATAGATTAGAAAATATGTCATTCTATGAGTTCTTTTGTGCAATTTCAGAATTTTGTTTGTTTGTTAATAAAAAGCAAAAGATAACCTGTTTTCTGTTTTGTTTTGTTTCATCACAGAATGAACTTAAAGCACTCTGATAGACTGGGGGTGGGGGGAGTATTAAGAATTGAACCCAGGATTATTCTACCTCTGAGCTACACCTCCAGCTTTTTTTTATTTTTTTGTTTTGAAACAGATTTTCCCTGGATTGTTGAAAGTCTCACATTGCAGTAAAACTGTTCTTAAATCTGCATTCCTCCTGGCTCAAGCTCCCATGTACTGTGATTATAGGTAGCTGCCACCATGTCTGCCTCTTTTTTTTTTTTTTTTGCGCTGCTGGGGTTGGAACCCAGGGGTGTTGTACCTCCAAGCTACACCCCCAGTTCTATTTTTTAGTTTTTTTTATTTTTTGAAACAGGGTCTCACTGAGTTGTGAAGGGCCTCGCTAAGTAGCTGAGGCTGTCAGTAAACTGCAGGCCTCCAGTCTCCACCTCCCGAATGCCGGGATTACAAGCATGTGCCACCACGCCAGGCCCTGCCTCATATTTTTAAAAATTAACCACTTACTAGACTCCCAGGAATGGTGATTGTGGAAGTCATCCACCATTAAACAATATTTTAACTGAGCCAGGTGCAATAGCACATGCCTGAGACAGGAGGATCACAGGTTCAAGGATAATCTTAACAATTTTGCAAAATCCTCAGCAACTTAGTGAGACCTTGTTTTAAATTTAAAAATAAAATGAGGCCAGACATGGTGGCACACACTTGCAATCCCAGTACTTAGGAGGCTGAGACAGGAAGACGTTAGGTTCACAGCCAGCTTCAGCTACTTAGTGAAGCCCTCTGCAACTTAGTGAGACCCTAAGAAGAAAAAATAAAGAAGAAAATAGGGCTGGGGGTGTAGACTGGAGGTAGACTAACCCTATGTTCAATCTCCAGTACTACAAAAGTGAATAAATTAAATAAATAAATAAATAGTAAATAAATAGACTGGGAGTGAAGATCAGAGGTAGAATACCCTGGATTCAATTCCTAGGGCAAAAAAAATTTTTTTAAATTTTTTTTATGTGGGAGTTTTGGGGCTTTATTATTGTTTGGGGTGGGTTTTTTTTTTTTTTTCCAACACTAGGAATCAAACCAATAACCCCATGCAAGCTAGACAAGTGTTTTATCACTGAGCTACGCATCAAATCCCTGAAGACTTGTTTTTAATATGATGATATAAATCATCCAAAAGCAGGAGCCCCTGGGAAGTTTGTTCTTGGAAACCTGTAGCTGGAAAAGAACAATTCTGAGTGTGTGGCTTCCTGGCTTAAGGGCACTTTCATCCCCAGAAGATAAGGTTGTGGGAGAGAATAGCAGTGGAAATTACAGGTTTACAAGTTCAAGGTATCAAAGGTAAAAGCTTAGGGCTGAACAAACAAGTTGAACAAACAAACAAGACATTCTGGTAAAGATAGAATTGCCAAAGGAGGAAGACCCCACTTTTGCTGAAAGCCCTGGAGAGCGCCTCAGCTGTGTAACAGGCAGGGGAGGCCAGGGGAGGAGGAGGAGAGCAGGGAGCAAAGAGGAAGAGTCTTTGCAAAACAGATCCACACGGTGCTGGCTCTGAACTTGCTGCTGTTTTGTTTTGTTTTCTCTCTTGTTTTAGACCGAAAGCGCAGCTCACAAAGCAGACAGCTGAAGATGTATACATTTGAAGCGCAGTGTCCAGAACTGAAGTGTGGAAGGACAGCATAAATGAGAGCAGTGGGAGAGCTGAACATTCCTTGCCTAAAATCAAGAAAACCAGAACAAAAGTGAGCCCATCTCTGCCTAGTCCTTGGCCGCCCATCAAAGCATGTAGACACCAGAGAGCTTTACATAAAACCATGCTAAAAATAAAAAGAAGAATGTTGAGAAACCAAAAGGATGAGGCACAGACGCTACTTGCAATAACCTGGGGAAAGACAAAGATTGAAGTTTGTATCTAAGCCAATCGAGTGTTTACCAAAAAAAAAAAAAAAAAAAAAAAACAGTTTTCAGAAGAGTGCAAAAGAATTAAAAACTACATTTCATCTACAGTGTCCAGTTTTCAACCAAAAATACTCAAAGAGCGCAGGACATATCACAGATACCAGGACTGATGGGAGGGAAGGTTTTTTGTTGGGGGGACCTGACAGGCTGCCTCTGGCCAGCAAGAGAACAGCAGCAAGGTCCGATGGGGGGACAGGTTTTATGGGGCCCTGGGGTGGAAACTGAACGGCGGGAAAGTCCATTAGGGGTGAAGTTAACATTTATAAACTTAGGTTGTCTGTTTTGCCATGGTCACCTGCTTCTGAAAAGTTACAGTTTGGGGTTGTGAAGTAATGAAATTGTTGTGGTCAGTCCCTGACTTGGCAGGTGATTTAAAATAATCCCGTTTTTTTTAATTTATTTTTTATTGGTACAATGTATTCATACATCCTAATGGTATAAAGAAAATACTTTTGTAGACATACATGCACACATCGCCCGTTTTTGTTGAATAATCAGCCTGTTGGGGTGGGAGTAAGGACAATAGTCATTCTTCTTATAGCTGCTTCCTGCTGTTACAGCTGTAGTAGTCTCCCATTCTGATGTCGGGGTCTTACAGGGGGTCGTTGGGTATATTGGAGGACCCTCCAGTAAGCAATGATATTCTCCTAACATTATCAGATGGATCGTTTGGTTGGTAAAGGTTTTTGCTTCTCTAGGACCGCCTCTTGGAGACATCTGAAAAGGCATGGTAGTAGAAAGACAAGGGTGAGTATGGCAGTAAGGGAGCCTAGAAGTGGGAGAACCCAGGTGAGTATAGGGTTCCGTAGCGAGGAGACAGGAGAGGTTGCCTGGAACCAAAACCCTTTTGCCAAATTTTAGAGGCCAGATTTTGGAAGGTCTGTATGTTTTGCTCTACTTTGCCCAATTGATTAACATAATAGCAGCATTGCTCTCGTAAAAGAGGCAGGTACCACCCTTTTCAGCCAAGTCTCCATTTGCCAGGAGTTGCCTTTTTTTTTTTTTTTTAAGTCCGCTTTGCTCATCTCTGCCATTTGATGAGTAGGTTTAGTTCACTCACATTAACAGAGAAAGATGGTGGCCTTTCGAGTTGGCATTGTGCTATTTCCTTCCATTTGTTACATTCATTACTCCCTTATTTTGCTTTTATATATTATATTTTATTTATTTTTTATTTACTTATTAATTTTGTGGGTCTGGGGATGGAAACCAGAGGCATTCAACCTCCAAGCTACACCCCCTGCCCTATTTTTAATTCATTATTTTGAGACAGGGTCTCACTGAGTGGCAATGGGGCCTCACTAAGTAGCTGAGGCTGTCTGCGAAGCACGATCCTCCGGTCACAGCCTCCCGAATGCTGGGATTATAAGCGTGCTACACCACGCCTGGCTTATATTATTTTTATTAATAAAAATTTTATTATGTTTAAAAATTTCCTTGTTGGCATTCTAGCTCTAGTGATTTTTTTTTTCAATTGAACCCAAGGATATTCTGCCTCTGAGCTATACCCTCATCCCTTTTTTTTTTTAACTTGGAAACAGAGTTTTACTAAGTTACTGAGAGAGTCCCTAAACTGTGGAGGCTGCCTTGAACATGGAATTCTCCTGTCTCAGCCGCTGAGAACTGGGATTACAGGTGTGGGGCATCATGCCTGGCTGATTTGATATTTATTTATTTACTTACTTACTTACTTACTTTCTTACTTACTTACTTACTTATGGTACTGGGGATAGGACCGAGGGGGCATTCTACCTCCAAGCTAAACCGCCAGCTCTATTTTTTATACTTTATTTTGAAACAGGTCTCACTGAGTTGCAAAGGGCCTCACTAAGTAGTAGCTGAGGCTGTCCTTGTGTCATCCTCCTGTCTCTGCCTCCTGAAAGCTTAATTGACATGTGTGCACCACCACGCCCAGCTCTTGACTTGATTTTTAAGTAGTTGCTCTAGGGATTATGCTATACATTTTAAACTTACCTCAACATACTTAAAATTAATATTAAAATACTTCAGGTGAAATGTAAAAAACTTGCATTTCTTTTTCTTTTAAACTGTGTGTGTGTGTGTGTGTGTGTGTGTGTGTGTGTGTGTGTGGTACTGGGTGTAGAACCCAGGGGCTTTCTACCTCCAGGCTATCCTCCCAGACCTATTTTATACTTTATTTGGAAACAGAGTCTCACTAAGTTGCTGAGAGCCTCACTAAGTAGCCGAGGCTGGCTTCGAACCTGTGCGATCCTCCTATATCAGCCTCATGAGCACGGGGATTACAAGCGTGTGCCACCACACCTGGCCTTGCATTTCTTTTCACCTTTTTGTTCTTAGTGAAATCATTATTGTATTACACTTATTTATTTTTCATATACTTTCACTGGTAAATTATAGTCCCACATCATAATGCAGTTCATACTGATAGGAATATACAGGCACACAGAACTCGGGGCTTTTCTTGATTGTATTACGTTTAAATACATTAAGTTCATGAATACAATGTGATACGTTTTGCTTTAAAGAGTTATATGTCTTTTCAAAAAATTAAGACTGTTATGGGTAGAACTGGGCACCCCCCCAATTCATATGTTGAAGTCTTGACCTCCAACCTTGGGATATGTTTGTATTTTGAGATAAGGCCTTAGGGAGCTAAATCAAAGAAAGTCCTTAGGGTGGGCTCTAGTCTGACGTGACAGGGAGGGCTTAGGGGACACCAACCTTGCTGACATCTTCATCTCGCACTTCTAGCTCCAGAATTGTACGATATTTAAATTTTTGTCCTTTAAGCTACCTCAGCAAGGAGTTACTGCAGACCTAGAAAACTAATACAAGTTTTCTATGTTCACACATATTTTCTCTATCTAGTTCTCCTTGTTACTTTCTGTAGATCCTCGCTGCCATCTGTGTCACTTCCCCTTAGCATGAAAATGTGCTTTAGCTTTTCTTTTATCCTCTTTGTATAAATGTGTTTTCACTGGGTATAGAATTTTTAGCTGGAAGCACTTTGAATATATCATTCCACTGTTTTCTGGCTGTCATAAATTCAGATGGTAAGTGAGCTATTATTCTTTTTTTATTTCCCTGTTGAGATGGGCTGCTTTACTTTGTTTCTACGATTTTCTTTTGATTCTCACTTTAAACAGTTTCATTAGGATAACTTTAGGAATAGTTTCATCTTTGTTAAGTTTCTTTAATCTATTAGTATTTTATATGAAATTATTTCTTAAAACCTCTTTCTCCTCTCTACGGGATTCAGCTTACCATATATTGTACCATTTGCTATTATCTCACAGATGCTAAGGTCTTGTATGTTTTTTCTTCAATCTTTTCTCTCTGTCTTCTTCAAATTAGGTAATTTCTATAGCTTGAAGTACATGCATTGTTTTAAAATTTTTAATCTACCATTGAGCCTATCTAATATGATTTTTCATTTGTTATAATTTTCAGCTGTAGAATTTTAGTTTTTTCTGTTGAGATTCCTATCTGTTTATTCACAGGTTTCATATGTTTTATTAAATTCTTTTTTTTTTAATTTTATTTTATTGATGCACTGTATTCATACATCATAGTGGGATACAAACTTTTGTAGACATACATGCACACATCGCCCAGTCAGCCCCCACCCGATCCCCACCCCATTCTCTCCCCATCCCTCCTCCCCATGCTTGGCTTAGTGGTTGACATCTAGTATTATAGCAATTTATCCAAAATTAAAAATGGTAATCTCACATAACAGTTTCATTTGTCTGATACCAAGCGTTTGATGATTTAAAGATAGCATTTCAATATTTCTTTTTGCTTTCTTTCTTACTAGAGCATATTTTTTTCTGTTTTTTTTAGGTGAAACTATCATATATTTATATATTTATTTTTCAGAAAAAAAATCTATCCTAATATGGAATATGAATTATAGATACCAAAACGATCTTGAAAAAGAACAAAGCTAGCAGATATATATTTTCTGATTTCAAACCATATAAAGCTACAATAATTGAAACAGTGTAGTACTGTTCTAAAGGCAGATATATAGACCATTGGAGTTAAATACAAACCTAGAGCTAAATTCTTCCCTATATTGTCAAGTTATTTTTGACAAGGTTTCCACGAACATTTGGTGGTGGAAATAATAATCTTTTAACTAAATATTGTTGAAAAATAATAATTACATGGAAAAGAATAAAATTGGACCTTTACCTAATCCCATATACAAGTATTAACTCAAACTAGATAAAAGACCTAAATATAAATCTTAAGACTATAAACTTTTAGGAGAAAATCTGGGTCATAAAACCTCACAACATTGAAATTGGCAGTGATTTCTTGGATATGATTTCAATGGCACAGGCAACAGAAGAATATACAAACTCCCTAAAAAATAAAAGAAAATATTGTATATCCAAAGACAATGTAAACAGAGTTAAAAGTTACTAATAGAATTGGATAAAATATTTCCAAATGCTATATCTGAAGGTATATTAATATTCCAACTAGAAATCCTAAAAATTAACAACAATAAAGGCAAACAATACAACTTAGAGATAGGTAAAAGACTAACATAAATAATGAATCTCCACAGATAACCAATCTTAGTTGTCTGTTGGATGGAAACTCTTGTTTCTCTGGTTCTGGTGAGTGTTACCTATTTCTTCTTTGTAGTTAATCTCTTTGAGTATTTTCTCTAGCGCTGGTTTTGAAGACATAAATTCCTTCAGTTTCTGTTTGTCATGGAAGCTTCTTATTTCTCCATCTAATTTGATAGAAAGTTTTGCTGGATAGGAAATTTTTGGCTGGAAGTTGTTTTCTTTCAGAGTTTGGAATATGTTACTCCAAGCCCTTCTGGCTCTCATGACTTGGTTTGGGAAGTCTGGAGTGATTCTAATTGGTTTGCCTCTGAATGTCAGTTGGCCCTTTGTTTTTGTTGCCTTTAAGATTCTCTGCTTGGCTTCCACATTGGTCATTTTGACAATTATATGGCGTGGGGATCCTCTTCTCGGATCCTGTCTAAAGGGAGTTCTATAAGTTTCCTGGATCTGTGTATCAACCTGTTGCTCTATATTTGGAAAATTTTCTGCTATTACTTCCTTGAAGAGATTGTTGATCCCTTTGGTATCACTTTCTTTTCCCTCCTCTATTCCAATTATTCTTAGGTTAGCTCTCTTAAGATGGGCCCATATTTCTTCAATGTCAGATTCCTGCTGTTGGATATTTTTTTCTAGATTAGAAACTATGCATTCATTTTTGGATTGCTCATCTTCTAAGAGCGAGATTCTGTTCTCCATGTGTTCTAATCGGTTGTTTGTGCTTTGAATTGAGGCCTTTACTTCATTAATTGCATCCTTTATCTCTTTTTGGCTCTCTCTGAGTTCTTTTCGAAGCACCTCTATTATTTCTACAGTTATTTTCCTGATTTGATCTTCTAGAAATCTCTGATTTTCTGTTTTATCAGGTTCTGATGTTGTGGGGTTGTGCACATTCATTACTCCAGTGTTATTCCTCTTTCCCATGATTTCGGAGGTTTGTGCCTTCTCTGGGTTCTTCCCTTGGGTCACTATGGCTTCACTTAAGGTGCTCTGGATCTCGAGTCTGTATTATCTCAGACCCCACTACTCCTTTACTGGGTTGTATCACAGAGTCTCCGACCCAGGGAGTCGATAGAGGCTGCTTTAAACTATGGGGGGTGCCAGGTTGCACGTTCTCCTATGGTGTGATATCTCTGCCACCGCCACTCCCTCACTGGGTCAAGTCCCAGGAGGCCCAATACTGCGATTTCTCCTCTGTGGCCCGCAATTTGACTCACTGTTCTTGAGTACACAGATGTAGCTGTACTGGACTCGGTGAATTCACTGCTGCTGCCGCCACCGGTGGCAATATGGCGCCTCTGCCACGCCCTCGGCCATGAGGCTGGCGTGTTTTTTCTTCTCTGGTTTTGGTTTCCACTCTGAATCCCTGCAGCGTGTGCTGAGCTCAGCCACTGGGAGCTTTAAATGCTGTCTGCGCCGAAAGATCCCGCCTGGCTGTTCCGCAGCGGCTCTCCTGGCTTGCTGTAGCCGTCCGTTGAGTTCGCCGCTGCCGCCGGCAGTATGGTGCTGCTGCCGCGTCCTCGGGCGCGTGTGTCTCCTCTGTGGCCCTGAGCTCTGTTCTCAGTCCGCTTTCTCTCTGGAGCCTGGTGGTTTTTTTTGTTTTTCTGGTGATGGTGTTTTCTGGCTATGAAAGGCGCTCTTTTTGTGGTAATGGAGATTGGTTGTTAGCGGGACTCTTAAGCCCCGCTTTTCTCGGTCGCCATCTTCCCGGAAGTTCTATTAAATTCTTTAAATATATTTCTTGCTCTCCTTTCTCCGTCTTTGAAGTATTCAACTTCTAATCAAACAAGTAGGCCCACTTGAAATCATTTTCTGTTGATTATTTTTTTTTGTTTTGCTATAGGTCTAATGTTACTATTTGTTTGCATGACTAATATTTATTGGCATAAACGCAGCCATTTTTTTGTTTTTGGTGAGCCTGTGGTGATGGAAGCCAGAAGCATGCGACCTCAGAGCTGCACCCCCTGTCAATTTTTTATTCTTTATTTTGAAACAGGATCTCTCTGAATTGTGTAGGGACTCACTAAGTAGCTGAGGCTGTCTATGAACAGCGATCCTCTGGTCTCAGCCTCCCAAATGCTGGACTTACAAGCGTGTAACACCATGCCAGCTTTAAGTGCAGCCATTTTAAATTACCCGCCATGTCAGGGATTGACCAAAACAGTTTCATTACCTCACAACCCAAACTATAACTTCTCAGAAGGCAGGTGACCATGGCAAAACAAACAACCTAATTTTTATAAATGTCAGTTCCATCTCTAATGGACTTTCCACCCATTTTCCACCCCAGGGCCCCATAAAACCTGTCCCCCCAGTGGACATTGCTGCTGTTCTCTTGCTGGCAAAAGGCAGCCTGTCAGTTACAACCACCACCCCCCATCTCCAACAATAAATTTCTTTGCTGTAGTCCTGGTGTCTGTGATATGGCCTGTGCCTTCTCATTGGTGCCATAACTCGGTTCCAGGCTCTCCTGTCAACCTTGCTCTCCCCTTGGGGACCTGAGCTGCTTCGGGATACTGGACATAGGGCCCAGGACTATTACTGGGAGATCCTCCATCCACCAAGTATTCCTAGTATCTACACACTGGCCCTCCAGTTCTTGTGGGTAAGTGTGTCTCTGGGTCCCCTCCTGGTGAGTTTCTCTATCTTGGGTCTTGGATATTGCCTTCCTGATCCACTAAAGTCCTGCTAGCAGGCACCAAGGTTCCTACAGGCCTTTGCCCAGGACTTGGTAAGGTCAGGGTGATGACCCTCCTTTCTATTTCCCTAATACTCTATAGTTTGATCTGGGCCTGGGGACGTCCATTCCCAATCATTCCAACCTTCAAACTCACCATGAGGGTGGCCCAGTTGCATATCCCCTCCAAATCCCCTTTTGGACGTCTCCTCATCAACCTTGTCTCCCTCTGGCTGGCACTGGACCAAACTCATCTCCCCGTGTAATCATGCTTGGCCACTTAAGGATCTGGACAATGCCTCAAAATGGCTGCTTAATGGTACCTTTGATCCTCATTATTTGGGGTCTTTATAATTTTTGCCAGAACTTGGGAAAGTGGAAGGAGATTCCTTACATCCAAGCCTTCTCCTTTCTTCCCTCTAGGTCCTCTCTCTGCACTTCATGTTCCCCTGCACAACTTATGCTCATCTCCAAAGACCCCAGTCTAACCCACGACTTCGCCGAACTGGCCTGAGAGGCCTCACCTCCATACCAGAAGAGAAGCACTGCTCAGCTCCAGCCAATGAATCATTTTATTACCCCCTCCCCATAATACCAGTTCCTCTGCATTTTGTATGAGCAATTTTCACCTGCCTTTTATCAGTTTCATCCCCTCACCCACCTGCAGTTGGTCCAGGACCTCCAATTGAGGGACACACCTCAATTCTAGGGAGCAAAGAAGCTGAAAGCAAAAGAATTGGAAAAGACATAAGATGTGAAGTAAAACATAAGGAAACAGAATAGCTCTATTATTATCAAGCCAAAAAGACTTCAATAACAAGGAGCGTTACTAAGGAAAGAAAGTATACTTTATAATGGCATGATATAGAAATAGTATACATTCGCACACACATGTATCAGGAAGATTTTCATGTGAAATGCATGTTACATGTGAAACACATAAATGTTTCAGTGAAACACACACGTGAAGCAAAATTAACAGAACTAAATACATAAACAGACCCATCTGTACTACATTCATGGTTTACTTAAACATACAATTACAATTACATTTAGGAAAAAAATCAAGAAAGATACAGATGATCTCAATGACACTAGCAACCTAGTTGACATTTAAAGAAATGTCAATTATATTTGATAGCCACAGAAAAATCTCTTCTTTTTGAAAGCACGTGGACTGCTCCCCAAGATAGACCACAAGCAGGGCTAATAGAGAAATCTTAATTTATTTAAAAATATTGAAATTTTTACAAAGTGGGTTCTCCAATTGGGATGTAATTAAATGAGAAATCAAAAAGAAAATATCAACAATCCCTCAGATATCTGGAATTAATTTAGTTGGAAACTCACAGGTCAAAGACAAAATTACAGGGCCAGGCGTGGTGGCGCACGCTTGTAATCCCAGCACTTGGGAAGCAGAGACAGGAATATTGTGCAGGTTCGACGCCAGCCTCAGCTACTTAGTGAGGCTGTCAGCTGTTTCCAAATCAAGTATAAAATAGGTCTGGGAGTATAGCCTGGAGGTAGAAAGCCCCTGGGTTCCACCCTCAGTACCAAAAAAAAAAAAAAATTTACAGTAAATACTAGAAAATGTTTTTAACTGAATAATAATGATAAGACAATAGATCATCATTTGTGAAATGCTGCTACAGAAATGCTTACAGAAAAATTTACAGTGCTAAATATTTATAAGGTATTAGAAAAGTATAAGGCCAGCTGGGCATGGTGGCATGCACTTGTAATCCTAGTACTTGGGAGGCTGAAACAGGAGGATCGTAGGTCCACAGCCAGCCTCAGCTACTTAGGCATTTCGCAATTTAGTGAGACCCTGTTTCAAAATAAAGAATAAAAAGGGCTGAGGGTGTAGCTTGGAGGTAAAATGCTTCTAGGTTCAATCCCCAGGACCTTCGCCCCAAAATAAAACAAGCCAGGTGTTGTGGCGCGTGCCTGTATAATCCCAGCTACTTCAGAGGCTGAGACAGGAGGCACGAGTTTAATGCCAGCCCCTTAGGGAGACCCTATCTCAAAATAAAAAGTCTAGGGGTGTCGCTCAGAGGTAGAGCGCCCCTGGGTTCAATTCTCAGTACAATTGGGGGTTGGGGACAGAATAAAAAGAAGAGAAGGGAAAAAGAAATGAACAAGGGAAGAAAATAAGCAAAAGATTAAACAGACGTTTCACCGCAAAAAATATAGAGATGGTAAATAAGCACATTAAACGCTGCTAAACATTATTAATTGTTAGGGAAATGCAAATTAAATCCACAGTGAGAGAGATAACTGTGCACACTAGAATGGCTAACATGTATTTGTTTTACTTCATTAATTTCTCCTCTTTATTACAGTTCTGCACTTTGGGATTAAATTTGCTATTGTTTTTCTAGCTTTTGAGATGGGTGTTTGGATCATTGAATTTCAGCCTTTATATATTCTATGCAAGCTAATACGTAAATTAGAAGAGTAGAAAAAGTGAGGAGCTTGAACATTTTGGCATATTTAAATTTCTGGGGTTAATTATGGAAGAACCAGTAATAGACCAAAGAAATGAAAGCCCAGTATCTTGACTTTTTTCAAGTGTTCCTTCAGTTTTATGAAGGTGAACGTGATAACAAAGTCCTTAATTCCGTCTCATGTCTTTGTGATGGTGGTGGTGGTGACCACTAATACTTACTGACCACTTTCCATGTGCGCTGACACAACACAAGTATTTTATATGCACTTCTCACAAATTCTCACACACTCGTGTGTGTGTGTGTGTGTGTGTGTGTGTGTGTGTGTGTGTGTGTGTGTGTTAATAGAGATGGAGCCCAGGGGCATTCTGCCTCCGAGCTACACCCTCAGCCCTATTCTTTATTCTGTGTGTGTGTGTGTGTGTGTGTGTTCCTAGTGATGGAACCGAGGGGCCTCTACCTCCAGGATATACTCCTGACCTATTTTATATTTTATTTTGAAACAAGGTCTCACTAAGTTGCTGAGAGCCTAAGTAACTGAGGCTGGCTTTGAACCTATGCGATCCTCCTGTCTCAGCCTCCCAAGTAATGGGATTACAAGTGTGCACCACCACACCCAGTTTATTCTTTTATTTATTTATTTTTTTTAGTACTAGGGGTGGAACCCAGAGGCTTTCTACCTCTGGGCTATATGCCCAGAACTATTTTATATTTTATTTGGAAACAGGGTCTCACTAAGTTGCTGAGAGCCTCACTAAGTAGCTGAGGCTGGCTTCGAACCTGTGTGATCCTCCTGTCTCAGCCTCCCAAGCGCGGGGATTTCAAGCATTTGCCACCACACCCGGCTTCTTATTCTTTATTTTTTGAAAGAGGGTCTCACTCAGTTGCAAAGGACCCCCACTAAGTAACTGAGGCTTGTCCTCGAACCGCACTTCTTCTGTCTCAGCATCCCAAATGCTGGGATTACAAGCGTGTGCCACCATGCCCGCCTTCAGACACCCTTTTAGTACAATAAATGTACTAAATGTATCCATGAGGATACATTCCAAGACCCCCCAGTGGATATCTAAAACTATGTATAATGTATAGTATTGAAACCTTTTTATGCTGTGTTCCCTCCCCTACATATATATACCTATGATAAAGGTTAATTTATAAGTTTGGAACAGTAAGAGAGTAGTAGTAATGATAATAAAGTAGAGTGTCTATAACAATATTCTATAATACAAGCTATGTGAATATGGCCTGTCTCAAAAATATACTGCACTCACTACTGTTGTTGCAATAATGTGAGATAATACAATGCTTCCATGATAAAATGACATGCGTGAGTTACATAGGCTTTGGGTTAGGCTCCTATTTGAGGGTTACCTGAACACAAGCACTGACATACCCAGCAGCGGATATGGCGATGGAGAGGGCTGCTCAGTGGCCAATGGGTGAACAGTTCTGAAGGGCAGGAAGTCCTAGATCCAGGCACCGGCAGACGTGGTGTCTGGTGAGGGCCCAAGCCTCACCGATAGTGACTTCTCACTGAGTTCTCGCACACTGAAAGGGGCGAAGGAGCTCCCTTAGGTCTTTTTCATAATGGCATTGATCCCATTATGAGGTGAAGCCTGATCACTCCCCATCACCTTAGGGGTTAGGATTTCAGTGTATGAAATTGGGCACCGCAGAGGAAAAACAGGGTGAGGGCCAGAGGGCTTTGGAAAAGCTATCAGACTACGTGTAGGTCTAACCCCTTTGGAAAGGGAAGCACAGAACAGAAAGTAAAGTTTCATGAAGGAAAGAAGGAAAGGAAGGAAGGAAGGAAGGAAGGAAGGAAGGAAGGAAGGAAGGAAGGAAGGAAGGGGAAGGGAGGGGAGGGGAGGTTAGGAGGGAGGGAAAAAGGAAAAAAGGAGGAGGAGAGGAGGGAGGGAAAAAGGAAGGAAGGAAGGAAGGAAGGAAGGAAGGGAGGGGAGGGGAAGGGAGGGGAGGGGGGAAGGGAGGGAAAAGGAAGGAAGGAGGAGGAGAGGAGGAAGGGAAAAAGGAAGGAAGGAGGAGGAGAGGAGGGAGGGAAAAAGGAAGGAAGGAAGGAAGGAAGGACAGACTTAGACTGTAGGGCAGTTCCAAGAGAGCTGTGGCAAAGACAGTGGAGTGTTGTCAAGCCAAAGTCCTGAACAGAAGAGTCCTGCCTGTCCCAGGAGCATAATCCCCTCAGTCTCCCTGCTCCTACTCATCAATGACTGAGAAATGGCAGGGGAAGAATGGGCACAATGTAAGAAAGGTGGTGGATTAGAAGCTCAGCAGTTGGGGCCCTAGGTCAGTTTTCTTTCCTGCAGTGGGAGAGCTGATAGGTATATCTCCTAGCTGAAACTTGATTATTGCTTAATAATTGAAAGTATAAACATACACAGATTTGATTACTAATTATTTAATACCAGAGGATGAGGGGGAGGGTTGCTATTTTTTTTCTCTTCAATAAGAATTTGTTAAATAAGCTGGGAGTGGTGGCACATGCTTGTAATTACAGTACTTGGGAGGCTGAGACAGGAGGATTGTGCAGGTTCGAAGCCAGCCTCAGCTACTTAGTGAGGCTCTCAGCAACTTAGTGAGCCCCTGTTTCCAAATAAAATATAAAATAGGTCTCAGAGTATAGCCCGGGTGGGGGGGGGATACCTGGGTTCTACTCTCAGTACCACCAAAAAAATAAAGAAAGAAAGAATAAAAAATAAGGGCTGGGCTGTAGCTCAGAGGTAGAATGCCCCTGAGTTCATTTTCCAGTACCACAAAATAAAAAAGAAAGAAAGAAAAGAAAAAGGAAAGAAATAGAAGTTTGAGGCCAGCCTAAGCAACTTAGCAAAATTCTGTCTCAAAATAAAAGTAAAAAGTGGGCCGGGCGTGGTGGTGCACGCTTGTAATCCCAGCATTCGGGAGGCTGAGACCAGAGGATCGCGGTTCGCGGACAGCCTCAGCTACTTAGGCCCTCCGCAACTCAGTGAGACCTGGTTTCAAAAAGAAAGAATAAAAAAATAGGGCAGGGGGTGTAGCTCGGAGGTCAAATGCCCCTGGGTTTCATCCCCAGACCTGCCAAAAAAATAAAATAAAATAAAATATAAAAAATAACACACACACACACACACACACACACACACACACAATGGTAGCACACCCCCGGATTCATTTCCCAGTAGAAAAAACATAACAAAACGAAAAAGTGTCCTGGGCCATTGAAAGGCGAGCTCTTCTAGAGTGGTCAGACTAGGACTAAACCAGAACTGAGGCTAGAGGGCATCTCTCCCGCTGGGAGGTCGGTGGGAGGTGTGCTGACCCCACTGGTGGGAGAGGCTCTCTCTGCTGACGAGGAAGGTTATCCACGGAAGCTACTCAGGCCTGTCACTCGAAGAGATGCCAGGTGAGGTGCGGGTGATGTGGAACACTCATTCACTCCCTTTGCTTCCCAGCGCTGGCTCCCAGGAAGAGCTGCAGGGACAGAGGATGGAATGGATAGTCCTTGGGTGCTGACTTCCCCAAGTCCAGGTGATCCTTTCTAGTCCTGGCTGCTCCCCAAAGCACGCTCACTCGCTCGCTCCCCTTTCCTCCCTACTCCCACCACCTGACAATCTTCTGCTGGCTTCAGCAGCAGGGACCAGAAAGCAAGCACTCTGCCCATCATGTTGGCTTGCAAACCAATTTCTAAGTTATTCTTTTGTACCTTAACTCTGGCTTTGGGAACTAAATAGCAAAGAAGTGGCTTGCTTTTTCTCTGAGTATCTGTGCCAGCACATGTGAAGCATTAGGTGGTACCTCAAATACAGCTTGCAATAGGAATAGACACAAAGTACAGTCGGCCTTCCGTATCCAGGGAACCAACCTCAGAGAGAAAACATTAGAGAAAATAGCGTGCCTGTGCTGAGCATGGACAGACTCTGCTCTTGCTAGTATTCCCTAGGCAGTGTGGTATAACAGCTATTTCCATGGCGTTTCCGTTGTATTAGGTATTACAAGTAATCTAGAGGTGATATAAAGTGTAAGAGAGGATGTGTGTAGATTATATGCAAATAATGTGGCATTTTATATAAGACATTTGAGCATCTACAGATTTTGACATCCTCAGGGGGTCCTGGAACCAATCCCCCGTGGATGCTAAGGGCCAACTGTACCAGAAAAAATGCATCTGTTCATATACCAAAATAGTATCCTACCAAAATAAGAGAACAAGGCCAGGAATGGATCCCTAGAGAACATGAACAAAGTTCTGGTGGAGGAAAGGAAAAAGGGGAAAAAATGGAACGGACTCACAGACTACAAGAACCGATACTTCCAGGACTCCCGACTCCTTTGTTTGTTTGTTTGTTGTTGTAGTTTTTGGTTTAGTTTTTGTGTTTTGTTTTGTTTTATTCTGTTCTGTTCTGGGGATTGAACCCAGGGGTATTATACCTCCAAGCTATGCCCCAACCTCTTCTTATTTATTTATTTATTTATTTATTTATTTATTTTATTTTATTTGTGGTACTGGGGTTCCTGGAAACCCTTCGACCTCCGGGCTACACTCCCACGCCTATTTTATATTTTTATTTGGAAACAGGGTCTCTTAAGCCAGCAAGGCTGGCTTCGAACCTGCGTTATCCTCCTGTCTCTGCCTCCCAAGTGCAGGGATTACAAGCGTGCACCACCACGCCTTTCTCTTTTTTAATTATTTATTTATTTATTTATTTTATTATTTTTTAATTTTTATCTTTTTTTATTTTGAAACACCATCTCACCAAGTTGCTGAGGCTGGCCTCACACCTACCATCCTCCTGTCTTAGCCTCCGAATTACTGTGATTATAAGCATGGACCACCGTGCTGTGCCTCCAATTCCTTTTCTTTCAAATGCTTTTCTCTAGATCACTGGCTCTCAAAGTACAGTCCTAAGAACAGCAACAGCAGCAGTACCCAGAAACCTAAGAGAAATGCAAACTCTTGGGTCCTACCCTGATCTACAAAATCTGATCTGAGGGTGGGCCAGGGAACCGTGCTGTGGTACACCCTGAGGTGGGAGGTGGGGGACTCCCAGGCTGGAGACTTGGCACAACGTGGGAAAGAGATGTAGAGGCAGAGGAGCAGGGCTAGTGCCGCCAGCGCCTGCGTCACCTCTGTCCCTTCAGCCCCACCCTCCCGCCAGTCTTCCTCCTGCAACCCGCCCGTCCTTTCGCCACACATTTCTTCTCCCTCTTCTCATCCCGTCGCGAAGAAACACCCCACGCAATGAACTCTCCTCGGCCAATTACTGACAATGTGGTCCACACGGTGACGAAAGAACCAATGAGTCCAAACGCATTTTCCTTCTACTGGACCAAAAAAGAGCTAACTGGATGCTTAGAGTCACATAGGAACCTCCGCACACAAAGCCCAGTGATTTGGCGGAATCCTGCACTTTCCAATTGCTTATGTTGGGGCTGTGTAGACAAAACCTAAACTAATTACCCTGTAGGTTTCTGGCTCTACCCGTATCAACAGCACGTGGGAGTCTTAGACGGAAGATGCGGCCAAATGGGGCTCCCAGGAAGAGGAAACGAGCAATGGCTTTTCCGTAAATCTGGGTCCATATTTATTCCTAGTAAAAGCTCGTAATGGAAATAGCTCTGCGCACGCGCTGACACCTCTGCTAAGATGAAGGAGCATCCTTACTTGGCATGATACTGTTTCTACTCCCCAGCTCATTTGTCCAACGTTTTCATCGTTTACCAGAACTTCGTTTTCCTAATCACTAGATCGATAGAAGTTAAAATACAGAATGTAATTATACAACATATAATTATAGAATATAATTTTAATTTAATATTAAAATTAGAACAAATAATAGTAACACAATACGGAGTATCAGGAAGAAAGGAAAGCCTAAAAACAAGTAACCAAGAGCACATGTTGATCAGTCTCATTGCTTAATTGGCAGTGAGTGCATTTCCATTTAGTTTAAGGCCAATGATTATGATTTAGTGATACAAAAGGAAATTCCTTTTAAGCTATTTGAGGCACTAGCAATAACTTTCAAAATGTCACCATTTAAATAGGTTTTATTAGACTGATGGTATACAATCAGTTATCAATTCTATTCGGGCAATCATCAAGGAACTTCAGAAATATCGGCGGGAGGATTTTGTACTGTGGGGTAGGTGGCTTCACCCTGTTCAAATCTCCCTGCTTTAAAATGCCCTCAGTGCTGGAGGACATACCAACCTTCCCCTCACTTCTCTACTGTCTCTTTTTCAACACCCCACCCCGTCGCACCTTTCCTTCCTGGAGCGTCCATGGCCGCGTGTCCTGTATCATTCTCGACATCAGGTAAAGAGGATTTAACCCACTGTCCCACCATCCCAGATGTGGAACAAGTATAAAGAGTTAAAATACAGAATGTAATTATACAACATATAATTATAGAATATAATTTTAATTTAATATTAAAATTATAACAAATAATAGTAACACAATAATAATAAATAATAAGGCCCAGATTAGGATTTCCAACCTATTTTAATGCAGCTGTGTCAATTTCACCAAAATATTCACATAATTGACAAATTGGAATTTAATGGGTCAAACAGCCTCAAAACCCCAGTACTGATCGCTGGGCGCCTGTGGCCCTCCAGAATTCAAATCTCTCTGGCTTTGAAAGAGCCCTGGGCTTTTCCCTAAATATGGGAGCATAGTTAGGAACTCAGGCCTGGACTTCAGATGAACTTGCTTTTTCTCGTCTTTTTCCTTGTTGTTATTATTATCAGTCCTTTTGTCTAAAGACTGGTAAATTTCACCAGGTGGGGTAGCACACGCTAGTAATCCCAGTACTTGGGCGGCTGAGATAGGAGGATCGCAGGTTCGAAGCCAGCCTCAGCTACTTAGTGAGGCTCTCAGCACTTTTGTGCGACACTATTTCCAAATGAAATATAATATAGATCTGGGAGTATAGCCCAGAGGTAGAAGGCCCCTGAGTTCCATCCCCAGTACCACACACAAAAAATAAAGATTGGTAAATTTCCACCCCCGAATTCAACCATGTAGGACACGAGCTTCTTTGGTGCCAGGTGAAGGGAATGCTCGGCACCAGCTGCTTGGGGGCCAGGCGGCAGGGATGCCAGGGCCAGGGAGACCATTGCCTTTGCATTATATCCAAAATTTGCATCACTATAGGATTTTTTGCAATTTTCACATGTAATACTTCACTTAATTTTCACAAAATGAGAAAGATATAGCTATTGTTCTGACAGAATACAATGTCGCCTCTCACAGAGCTCAGGCGCTGCACAGTACATAGCACCGTCCTTCTCTCCTGTAACCCAGATGCGGCTCATGCGAGAGGCCCCGTCCACCATGCTATAATTTCCTGGCCTTGTCACTCAACCAGAGGCTGAAAGCCTTACCCTGAGCCCCAGCTTAGTGCAAACTAAAGACAGACCTTCCTGAAGACACCAGCAGCCCCAGACTCTGTAACACTGCCTCCCCTCTCCCTCCACCAAGCTCGTCCTGCCTTGTGACTTGGGGCAGACCGCCCGAGATCGCAGTCCACAAAGACTAGACACACCAACGCCTAGCTCATAGGGTTATGAGAACTGCCCGAGAAACTGTGTAGCGCTTATCACACAACACGGGGCTCCCTTGTCTCCTTCAGTCCTGCTCATAGAAAACGAAGAAGAGGACAATCTGAAAGAGCATCTGTGATATGATATAGTAAGATAGACAGACAGATATGTCTTCATTTCTGGCTCCTGGAAGGAGGTCCTTAAACCCTTATAATTTCCTAAGTGATAAGAACCAGAATAACATCTTTTGCTGATATATTTGGTTTGGGTGTTTTTTTCAAGGGGTTGTGTTTGTTTCTTGTGGTGCTGGGTATTGAACCCAGGAGCATTTTATATTCAAGCTATATTCCCAGCCTTTTATTATTATTATTATTATTATTATTATTATTATTAATGGTACTGAGGGTGAAACCCAGGGGCTTTTCTTCCCCCGGGCTATACTCCCAGACCTATTTTTTATACTTTATTTGGAAACAGGGTCTCACTAAGTTGCTGAGAGCTTCACTAAGTAGCTGAGGCTGGCTTCAAATCTGTGCAATCTTCCTGTCTCAGCCTCCCAATTACTGGGATTACAAGCGTGTACCACCACGCCTGGCTTATTATTTTATTTTATTGTGGTACTGAGATCAAACCCAGACACATTCTACCCCCAAGCTACACCCCCAGGCCTATTTTTTATTCTTTGTTTTGAAACAGAGTCTCACTAAGTAGCTGAGGCTGACTGCGAACGGCTCTCCTCCTGTCTCAGCCTTCCAAATGCTGGGATTACAAGCATACACCACCAAGTCCGGCTTGTAATATTTGTTTTAGGTCCACAGTTCCTGAAATTATTTGAAGCGATAAAGGTATTTACAGAAGAATTCCAATTAATGATATATAATAATCATTCTAGATAAGACCCACTAATGTATACCAAAATTAGTGAGCAAAATTTGGGAAGTGTGATAATTTCATAATCTTAAAATATCTCCTTCAACAGTCTTACTATTATAAAGGAAAATAGTAACTTTCTTTTTGTGTGTGTATAGTACTGGGGTTGGGACCCAGGGCTTTTCTACCTCTGGGCTATACTCCCAGACCTATTTTATATTTTATTTGGAAACAAGGTCTCATTAAGTAGCTGAGGCTGGCTTTGAACTTGTGTGATCCTCCCATCTCAGCCTCCCAAGTGCTGGAATTACAAGCGTTCACCACCATGCCCGGCAAAAATAGTAACTTCCTAGTGAAGCCCAGCAGACACTACCTTAACCAAGTAACTAAGGATTACATCATCAGAAGTGACATCAGGCCTTCATAATATATTCCTTTAGACTGCTTTGAAAAGGGCAACCTTCTTCCACAAACTATATAACCCCAACCTAATCATGAGAAGATCAAATAAACCAAAATTGAAGAACTTTCTACAAATCAGTGATTGGTTTTCTTCAAAAGTGTGCAGGTCATGAAAGACAAGGAAAGACTGAAGAACAGTCAGACTGAAGGAAACAGAAGATGCGATTGCAAAAGGCAACGCGGAGCAGGGGTGGTGGCGCACGCCTATAATCCCAGTCCTTGGGAGGCTGAGGCAGGAGGATCACAGATTCAAGGCCAGCCTTACCAACTTAGTGAGACCCTGTTTCAAAACAGAAAAATATAAGAAATAAGGCTAGGGGTGTAGCTCAGAGGTAGAATGTCCTTGGGTTCAAGATTGCATCTTGAGAGAAAAATAGGGTATCATGAGATGAAGAACTAGGAAAATTCAAATCAAGTCTGTAGTTTACATAATGTTAATATACCACTGTTAAAATCCTAGTTGAGCCGGGTGTGGTGGCGCTCGCTTATAATCCCACCGCTTGGGAGGCTGAGACAGGAGGATCGCACAGGTTCGAAGCCAGCCTCAGCTACTTAGTGAGGCTTTCAGCAACTTAGTGAGACCCTATTTCAAAATAAAGCATAAAATAGGTCTGGGAGTATAGCCCGGAGGTAGAAAGCCCCTGGGTTCCACCCCCAGTACCACCAAAAAAATCACTGTACTATGTTACATGGTAGATATCAGCCTTTGGAGAAGCAGAATGAAAAGAAAGGTATGTTGGAAACCCGCTCTCTCATGGCCACTTTGGAGAGCTTGAATTGCCTTTGACAAAAAAACATGTTTTTAAAAAAGAGACAGGTGAGCTCTTTAGTACGTGAGACTAAACATTAAGAAGTTGTTTGGGCAGTAATTTTGTCTATTGAATTTTTAAAAAATTTGATTGAAGGCGGGCATAGTGGCACACGCTTGTAATCCCAGCATTTAGGAGGCTGAGACCAGAGGATCGCAGTTTGTGGACAGCCTCAGCTACTTAGTGAGACCCTCTGCAACTTAATGAGACCCTGTCTCAAAATAAAGAATAAAAAATAGAGCAGAGGGGTGAATGCCCCTGGGGTCCATCTCCAGACCCGCAAAATTAATTAATTAATTAATTGAAGCTTTTTTAAAAAAAAATAAAAACAACTGGGGCTGGGGGTGTAACTCAGTGTATGAGACTCTGGGTTCAATCTCTAGCACTGCGAAAATAAAAACAAAATAAAAACAACCAAGGAAGCAGTGAAGAAGGTTCTGCTGCCTCTAGGAAGGCTGGACCTGACTTCACTGTCCTTAGAATGGAAGCCCTTCCTCTCCTCTCTGTACCCAACACCAGGAGCACACAAAATACCGCACTCAGCAAGTCCAGAGGTGCATTTCTAAATGGGAAGAGATGACATGGATTAATTTTCTCCTCTATTAGAAAATCCATCATGCTGATCGTGTTTCTTTTCCATTTTTATTTTATTTACTTTTGTCTGTCTGTGTGTATGCGTGTGTGTGGTACTGGGTATTGAACCCAGAAGCATTCTACCTCTGCACTACAGCCCCAGCCCTATTTTATTCTTTATTTTGAAACAGGGTCTCACTAAGTTGAAGAGGGCCTCACAAATAGCTGAGGCTGGCCACGAACTTGCGATCCTCCTTTCTCAGCCTCCCAAGCACTGAGATTATAAGCCTGTGCCGCCATTCCCAACTACGCTGATCTTGTTTCTGCAGAAGCTTTTAATCTTCCTTAGTCACTAGTGAATGATCACTAGTGTAATATAATATATACACATATATTGTATTTATTTTAAAAGACTGAGGAATAATGATTTCTCAGAGGGGCAATTTCTTTATCTGGTTGAAGTTATCATTTTGTCACTTCAAAAATAAGTAAAAGCCGGACGTGGTGGCGCACGCTTGTAATACCCGCGCTTGGGAGGCGGAGACAGGAGGATCGCGCGGGTTCAAAGCCAGCCACGCTGACTTTAGAGACCCTGTTTCCAAATAAAATATATATATATATATACATATATATATATATACATATATATATGTGTGTGTGTGTGTGTGTGTGTGTGTGTCTGGGAGTGTAGCCCAGAGGTAGAAGAGTTTCCAGGAACCCCAGTACCACCAAAAAACAAACAAACAAAAAAAAAAGTCAAAATACCTATGGTGGCGCATGTCTGTAATCCCAGTACTTGCTAGGCTGAGACGGGAGAATCTAAGGTTTGTGACCAGCCTCAGCTACTTGGCGAGGCCCTCTGCAACTTAGTGAGACCCTGTTTCAAAATAAAGAATAAAAAAATAGGGCTGGGGGTATAGCTCAGAGGTAGAATGCCCCTGTGTTCTATCCCCAGTATCTCAAAAAGAAAAAAAGATATATTGATGAACATGACCCCTTTGTTTCTAATCAAATGAAAAAAGAACTAAGCCCCCCACAACAATTTTCCTTGCTTTGACACGCAAATGTATCTTTGAGTACACAATAGATTGGGCCATGAGACCCAAATTAGAACTAATTTCCAAGCCTTCCATCCAGGGCTCGTACCACAGGGAATTTCTTGGAAAGTACAGCTGACTTAGATGCTAATTTCTCTTTCGTGTTCCCCCCACAAGCAGATTCTCATTGTTTTGTGCAAGGGAGAGAAACCATCTGTTATATTTTATTATTACTTAAAAGCTAATGAACTTACATTTTACTTCTTCTGGCAATATAGCTGCATTTCAGAAGAGCTAGGGTCAATGTATAACTAAAGAAGTGATTTTTCCAGTGGCGAAACTGTAGAAAAACTGCAGTGCGTGGCTGAGGAAGGGACTTCCTGTCAAGGAGACTATCCTGCCTCTGCATGAGCCATGGAAAATTGACATTTTGGGTATCAGAAGCTTATACATCTCTTCTTGTTATTCAAAATCCACATATTTGATCAAGCAAAGAATCTCAGCCCTTTGTTCTTTTCTTAGAGAACAGGCATATAATTTCAAAAAATAATTTGCAATTACTTCTGTCAAGTTCCTTCATAATCCAAACACATTAATGTCCCAGCTCCCCTTGCTCACTTCCCTCAGGGACTTTTACCAGCAGGTTGTTCGTCACTATCTGGGCTCATAAGAGATCAGAAGAGGAACACTCAAGCTTAAATCTTAAATTGTTCTAATTAAGATAAAACCACAGTTTTTATTAATTCAAGCCACAAAGTGTGCTGATAGGGCCCTAAATGGCTGCTTTACATAATTAAATAATTAAAATATCTAGTAAAAATTAAGAGCATTGATAAATCTGCACTTCTGGAAAAGGTAAAGGATGACGCAGTTACCTTTGGGACAGATTTCTCGTGTGCACTCTTCAGTGAAGAGTTCTTTTCTTTTCTTTTCTTTTTTTTTTTTTTTTTTTTTTTTTGGTGGTACTGGGGGTGGAGCCCAGAGGCTTTCTACCTCAAGGCTATGCTCCCAGACCTATTTTTTTAATATATATTTTATTTGGAAACAGGGTCTCACTAAGTTGCTGAGAGCCTCACTAAGTAGCTGAGACTGGCTTCGAACCTACGCAATCCTCAGCCTCCCAAGCACGGGGAGGCTCCTTTTGTTTTTTATTGGGGACAGAAATCAGGGACAGTCTACTTCTGAGCTACACCCCCAGCCTGTTTTTTATTGTTGTTGTTGTTTTATTTTTATTTATTCTATTTTTGAGGTGGTGGTGCTGGGGATTGAACCCAGGAGCATTCTACCTCTGAGCAATACCCCTGCCCTAATTTTTATTCTCTATTTTAAAACAGGGTCTCGCCTGCCAAGGGGTCAGGCCAGTGCTGGGGCCAGCAAGGATGCGATCGGAGCCTACTGCGAGACAAGGCCGATGCTGGGGCCTCCGAGGCTGGGATAGGAGCCTACCAAGGGGTTAGGCTGGTGCCGGGGCCAGCAAGGCAGGGATCGGAGCCTGATGAGGGGTTAGGCCGGTGCCAGGGCCAGCGAGGCTGGGATTGGAGCCTACAGTGAAGCAAAGCTGGTGCTGGGGCCTCCAAGGCCGGGATTGGAGCCTGCCAAGGGGTGAGGCTGGTGCCTAGGCCAGTGAGGCCAGGATCAGAGCCTGCTGTGAGGCTAGGCTGGTGCTGGGGCCTCCGAGGCCGGGATTGGAGCCTGCTGAGGGGTGAGGCCAGGGAGGCCGGGATCAGAGCCTGTTGTGAGGCAAGGCCTGTGCTGGGGCCTCTGAGGCCAGGGTCAGAGCCTACCAGGGGTTAATCCTGTGCCAGGACCAGCGAGGCCGGGATAGGAGCCTGCCATGAGGCAAGACTGGTGCTGAGGCCTCCTGGGCCGGGATCGGAGCCTGCCGAGGGGTTAGACCAGTGAGGCTGGGATCAGAGCCTGCCGTGAGGCAAGGCCAGAGCTGGGCCTTCAGACCAGGATCAGAGCCTGCTGAGGAGTTAGGCCTGTGCTGTGAACAGCGAGGCCAGGATTGGAGCCTGCCATGAGGCAAGGCCAGTGCTGGGGCCTCCAAGGCCGGGATCAGAACCTGCCGAGGGGTTAGGCTGGTGTCATGGCCAGCGTGACCAGGATTGGAGCCTGCAGTGAGGCACGGCTGGTGCTGGGGGCTCCAAGGCCAGGATCGGAGCCTGCTGAGAGGTTAGGCTGGTGCTGGGGCCAGCGAGGCCGGGATCAGAGCCTGCCATGAGGCAAGGCCTGTGCTAGGGCCTCTCAGGCTGGGATCGGAGCCTGCCGAAGGGTGAAGCTGGTGCCGGGGCCAGCAAGGCCAAGATCAGGGCCTGCCATGAGGCAAGGCCAGTGCTGGAGCCACCAAGGACAGCATCAGAGTCTGCTGGGTGGCCAATCCAGTGCCAGGGCCGTCAAGAGTGGGATTGGAACTTGCAATGCAATATACACAGAGAAATATCACAGAAAATAAAAAACCAGATGCTTTTTCTAATATGCAAAAACTAGAAATAAATAGGTAATAGGAGGAGATCTAGTTGAAGAAAGGGCCCTATAGAGGAACAATTAAGGTGACCAATCAGAGGGAATGGGATGGGGCAGGATGGAATCTCTTTAAAACTCATAATATACATAAACAAATGTATCAAAGTTAATCACCAATCAAGCATGGGATCGAGGGAGGGGGAGGGAATGGGATGGGGATTAGATAAGGGCTAATTGGATGATGTGTGCTTGTATACCCTCACAAGTCTTGTATTACATTGTGATGTATGATTACAATGCACCCATAAATAAATATATATGTATATATTTAAATAAATAAAAATAAAACAGGGTCTTGCCGGGCGTGGTGGCGCACGTTTGTAATCTCTGCGCTTTGGAGGAGGAGACAGGAGGATCGTGCAGGTTCGAAGCCAGCCATGCTGGCTTAAGAGACCCTGTTTCCAAATTTAAAAAGTGTAAAAATAGGTCTGGGAGTGTAGCCCGGAGGTATAAGGGCTTCCAGGAACCCCAGTACCACCAAAAAAATAATTAAATAAAACAGGGTCTCACTAAGTTACGGAGGGCCTCACTAAGTAGCTAAGGCTGTCCATGAACCGCAGTCCTCCAGTCTCAGCCTCTCCAATTCTGGGATTACAAGTGTGCGCCACCACACCCGGATATCCCCCTAGTTAAACCACACGCAAAAAAGGGAAAGAATGCTGTTGTTGACAACTGAGAGCCCAGTTCATTACCTATGTAATTTCTTGGCACATCTCAAGCCCTGTGTTCTCTCTTGCAAAGGGCCTCACTAAGAGGCTGAGGTTGGCCACAAACCTAGATCCTCCTCTCTCAGCCTCCCAAGTACTGGGATTATAAGCGTGTGCCACCATGCCCAGCTTTTTGGGTGTTGTTGTTGTTGTTGTTGTTGCTGTTGTTGTTGTTGTTGTTGTTGTTTGTTTTTAAACAGGGTCTCACTAGGTTGATATGAGTCTCACTGCCTGCTGAGGCTCTCAACCTGCAAGCCTCCTGTCTCAGCCTCTCAAGCACTGAGATTACAATCATGCACCAGAACACTCAGCTCAAGATTCCTTTTTGAATGCCCTCCCCAGCCCTGGTTTCTCCTTTTTCTTTGGCTTTCTCGATATTCCATTCTTTCACATTTTTATTCCTTTTCTATTCTTTTCTTCCTACCTCCCTCTTCAATCAATTATATGGTTGGCATTACCTGGAAGCTACTGGGTTCTGAGTGCTCAGCCTAACAACTGTAATTAAACATGAAAATTCTCTGCTAGCTGGGCATGGTGGCGCACGCTTGTAATCCCCGCGCTTGGGAGGCTGAGACAGGAGGTTCGAAGCCTGCCTCAGCCACTTAGTGAGGCTCTCAGCAACTTAGTGAGACCCTGTTTCCAAATAAAATATAAAAAATAGGTCTGGGAGTATAGCCCAGAGGTAGAAAGCCTCTGGGTTCCACCCCCAGTACCACCAAAAAAGTAAAATAAAATAAAATAAAAAATAAATTCTCTGCTGCATTGGTTTTCTGTTGCTGAGTAGCAAATTGCCACAAATTTAACAGTTTAAACCAATGCCCACTTGTCAGCTCCCAACTTCATACCAATATCTGGCATGGCCCGGTGGGAATCTCAGCTCAGCATCTCACAAGGCCAAAAGGGAGGTATCCGCCATGCTCAGGCCTTAGGTGTAGTCTTAGAAGGCAAATCCATCCCCAAGCTCAGCGGAATTCAGTTCCTTACAGTTCTAGGACTGAAGTCCCATTTCTTTGCTATCTATTATCAGGAGCCACTCATATCTCCTGAAGGCCACCCACGCTAATTCCCAAGTGGCCCGCTCTGACAGTGCGCCGAATCCCCTCCAAGCTTCAAATCTGACTGTCTCTCCTGCTACCAGCCAAAGAAAACTCTGTTGTTAAGGGTTTGTGTGATCACATTGGATCCACCTGGCTAATTGAGGCCAAATTCCCTGGATAACAGAACATAACCTCAGTGGTCGTACCCCACCACGTTCTCACTTCCCAGAAGACAGGTGGGACGTCAGTGAGGGGCAATCTTAGGAATGCTGCCTATAGGGCCTGGTGGCGCACACTTGTAATCCCAGTACTTGGGAGGCTGAGACAGGAGGATCTGGGTTTGTAGCCAACCTCAGCTACTTAGTGAGGCCCTCCGCAACTTAGTGAGACACTGTTTCAAAATAAAGAATAAAAAATCAGTCTGGGGGTGTAGCTCGGAGGTAGAATGCCTATGGTTTCAATTCTCAGCAACACACACACACACACACACACACATACACACACACACAAATGCTGCCTGTGCCATTTGTGCCAAAGAGCTCCCAATCCAGGGAAGATGGACAAGCAATTAGCATTACAATCCAACAGCTACACAAAAGAAGTACACAATTTAGTACTTACATGTTAAAGAAATATTATTTGGCCATATAAACAAGAAAATTCTGTGTGTGTGTGTGTGTGTGTGTGTTACTGGGGATAGAACCCAGGGGCCTTCTACCTCCGGGCTACACCCCTGACCTATTTTATATTTTATTTGGAAACAGGGTCCCACTAAGTTGCTGAGAGCCTCACTAAGTAGCTGAGGCTGTCTTCGAACCTGTGTGATCCTCCTGTCTCAGCCTCCTAAGGACTAGGGTTACAAGCCTGCGACACCACTCCCGGCAAAAACAAAAAAATTCTTGATGAATTCTGAGGATATTATCAAAGTGAAATAAGTCTATGATTCCACTTATATAAGGTACCAAGTACAAAGTCATAGCAACAAAAAGCAGATTAGAGGTTAGCAGGTGCAGAAGAAAGAACAGGGGGTGTGGGAAGGGTTATTGTTTAAAGGGTAGTGTTTCTCTTTGGGATGATAAAACACCCTGAAATTGAACAGTGGTGGCTGTTGCAGAGCATCATGAATATAATTAATGGCACTAAATTGTACACTTAAAAATGGTGTAAATGGTGATGCTCACCTGTAATCCCTGTATTTGGAGAAGCTGAGACATGATGATCAAAGGTTCAAGGCCAGCCTTAGCAACTTAGTAACATCCTGTTCCAAACTAAAAATTTAAAAAAAGGGGGGGGGGGGCTGGAGGTGTAGCTCAGAGGTAGAATGTCCCTGGGTTAAAACCCTAGTACCAAAACCAAAAATGGTTTAAATGGTAAACTTCATGTTACATATTGAAACATTGAAAATGAAGCTAGGGAGTCGCAAAGGAGGTAAAATAGCAGCCAGGTTATCAAAAGCTGCTGCTTTATTCAGACCCAGCACCCTCGGGGAGTCAGCAGGCCGTGGGGGAAGGGACCCACAAGCCACAGGTTTGGAGAGCCGCGTGTAGTCCCCATACACCGGCTGAGTCACATGGTGAAGCGGAAGTACCAATGTTTTATACTCATGCCGATTCTCTCATGACATCTGTAGTCTCACGACCTCTGGAGTCTGTCTCGCGATGTTTGGAGTCTCGAGGCATCTGGATTCTTGCGATATCTCTGCTTCTGGCTTCCGGGGTTCCCCCTCCTGTCCCAGCCAAGGAGTCACGTGGAAGGAGGGGGACCAGACCTATCACATATATTTTATCATAAATATATAGAATTAAAATGTTGAGCAAATAGAGGGGGACCATAGGAAAAGAACAGCATAACTTACTTCCTGAAAGAGCCAAGCGTGAGATTGGCCAGGGATAAGATCAGATAGATGAGAGAGAGTGAGGAGAAGGGTGCAGACTGGCGGGGAGATAGCGTCAAATGCAGTTCTCTGTTCGGCAAGCCTAGAGCACTTGAGGCATGGCTCCGACTGGCCCTCTCTCACACTGCTGTCTGGAGGGCCAACCTTATTTAGCAATCCTCAGTAGTTCTGCGACCTCAAGTGTTTGTGGTAGAGGTGTGAATTAAGTATTTGCCATTTGTTAAATGTCACATTGGTGACTCGCAACTGCACCTTGTTTCTAGGAAATAAAGAAATGCAGAGACAGCCCTACTCTAAGCTCAGCTCTGTGCTTTGAACTCACAGAGCAACAAGGCTTCACAGTGACTCCACAGGTCCAGTGCTGCTATCCTTAATTTTACTAACAAAATTACCCAGTGTAGATAATTTCCCACATACCTGGTAGCAAAGAGAGTAAGGTACCTTCCTCCCCCAAGGTCTTGTACTATGCTGTTCCCTCTGCCTGGAATGTCTTCCTTCTTTCTCACCTCTACGCCACCACTGCCCATACGCACATCTGCATAACATTCTTCATCTAATTCCTACCCATTATTAAACAGCTTTATAGTTTATCTGTCCCACATTCTAGATAATAATCTGCGAATATCCTGGAAGCACCACTCACATAGATTATAATGTAAAAGATGCCCCTGGAGCTGGGCACAGTAGTTGTGCACAGTGGCCTGACATCCCAGTACTGGGGAGGCTGAGACAGGAAGATCTCAAGTTTGTAGTAAGCCTCAGCAACTTAGTGTGACCCTCAGCAACTTACCAAGACCCTGTTTCAAAATAAAAACAGCTGTAGTGTAGCTCAAAGATAAATTGCCCCTGGATGCTGGGCGTGGTGGCAGGCACTCGTAATCCCAGCGCTTGGGAGGCGGAGACAGGAGGATCACACAGATTTGAAGCCAGCCTCACTGGCTTAAGAGACCCTGTTTCCAAATAAAAATATAAAAAAAATAGGTCTGGGGGTATAGCCCAGAGGCAGAAGGGTTTCCAGGAACCTCAGTACTACCAAAAAAAATTGCCCCTGGATTCAAACTTGGTATCAAAAAGAAAAAAAGAAAGAAGATGCCCCTAGAGTTGTATAATATCCAGCTGCACAAACATACATGGCAATCCTCTCTTAAAGGTCTGGTTTAGCAGCTACTTCCCTTGAAGGGCCTGGTCAGATCTCCATTCCTATTGGATCTGTATTCTCCTTTCAAGCACCTAGCAGAAATCAACTTAAACTTTTATTTCCATAATTAATATTTTGTATTCAGAAAGTAGAAAGACAGTAGGCAGATAGGGTCAGAGGGCCATGGTAGGAAGATCAAATCCCCTGAGGGTCAACAAGATGTTTGCAAGACTCCAAATCCTGTAGTCATGAGCAGACACTATCTAAATTCCAGGAAACTACCTTGGCCTCAAAGGATAAATAAGTTACCTGAACTGGGCATGACCCTCAAGATGAGACCCTGACCAGGTGGACAACTGAAAAGGAAAATCAGGCTGAGTGTAGGGGCACACACTTTTAACCACAGTACTTGGGAGGCTGAGACAGGAGAGTGCGGCCCTCCACAACTTAGTGACATGCTGTTTCAAAATGAATAAAAAATAGGGCTGGAGTGTAGCTCAGATGTAGAATGCCCCTGGGTTCAATCCCCAATACCACACACACAAAAAAATCAAAATGGATTGGATGTTGCTGGAACCCCAGACTGAAAGAAGGCAACTCAAAGAAGACTATAAGCCCCTAAAAAAGCCAGCTCCAAATGGTTACCCACTTGAGGATCCCTCCCTTTGGGAGCTTTTCTCTTTCTCAGACCATGGGGACTCTGAGAAAAGCAGTGTGCAATTGATGGTACTCAGCCTGGGCCACACTTGGGTAGCAGTCAGAAGGCACCTGCTGGACATCAAAGTCCTCCATCATCCATAGGGTGATCTTGCTCTCTTTAAAATAAACTGCCCACTAGCTCACCCTCCTGGTGTCTGTGATATCATTCCTCAAACCCCATCTGACATAAACCTGGTAAGGAAGCCATCAGTTCCAGTATCAGACTTCTCTGCAAAACTGTGAATTCAGAAAAGGGAGAGATCACATCTCCTTAGATCTTTTGGAACAAATGAGTGAAATAGAGCTGGGTTCATGTGAGTTCAGAGCAAAGCTCTCTTACAGGGTGGGGGCATAACTGGGGATAACCCAGGGCCATTCCAGCTCTGAGCTACACTCCCAGCTCTTCTTATTTTGAAACGGGGTCTCACTAAGTTGCTGAGTATCTTGCTATGTTACTGAGACTGGCCTCAAACTTGCAATCCTCCTGTCTCATTCTCCCAAGTACTGGAATTACAGGTGTGTGCCTAAGAGCACTGTGCCTGTCAATGAAACATAGAGGGATACAGAACCCAAAACATGGAGGACTGCCTCTCTAAACCTTAAGTTTTGCATTATTGCTTTTCTCTGTAACATGTTAAAATAATAGTTTTTTAATTTTTACAATTTTACTGAAAGTGTTCATCATGAATGTATATATAGCCGCCTCTCTGCTAAAGGGACACTCTACAGAGCCACATTTTGTTCTTGGAGACTATACTAGATGTCAAAAGCTGTCCCTCCCAGAACTCGTATCCACCCAGAACCTCAGAAAGCAGCCTTCCTTACAAATAGTGTTTTTTTGCAAGTGTTCAATTGTTTATGATGAGTTCATATTGCAATTTAGCGAGACCTTATTTGGAAATTAAAAATAGGACTAGGGGTGTAGCTCAGAGGTAGAATGTCCCAGTACAACACACACACACAAAAAGAAAAACCTCGCCGGGCGTGGTGGCACACACTTGTAATCCTAGCATTCGGGAGGCTGAGACAGAGGGTGGTGGTTCGAGGACAGCCTCAGCTACTACTTAGTGAGGCCCTGTGCAACACAGTGAGACCCTGTTTCAAAATAAAGAATAAAAAATAGGGCTGGGTGACGCTCAGAGGTAGAATGCCCCTGGGTTCCACCCCCAGTACAGCAAAAAAAAAAAAAAAAAAAAAAAAAAGATAAACCTCAAGTTTTCAGTAGATAAATAGTAAAAAATTTGGGAGGGAATGGAGTGGGAATTGGGTAAGGGCTAATTAGGTGATATGTTCATGCATGCCTCTACCATCTTGTACTTCATTAAGATGGTACTTCATTAAGATGTATGACTACTATGCACCAATAAAAATTAAAAAAAAAATAGAAGAAATTTGCTGGGCGTAGTGGCACATGCTTATAATCCCCATGCTTGGGAGGCTGAGACAGGAGGATCACAGAGGTTCGAAGCCAGCCTCAGCTATGTAGTGAGACTCTCAACAACTTAGTGAGACCTTGTTTCCAAATAAAATATAAAATAGGTCTGGGAGTGTAGCCCAGAGGTAGAAAGCTCCTGGGTTCCACCCCCAGTACCACCAAAAAAAACAAACAAAAAAAAATTGAAGAAATTTGAGACTTTGAGTGTTATAATCTATTTTAGTTCAACTATATTGGCAGCTATCCTCCACACCAGGATTCAGCAACCCAGGCTGTTTTTTGTTTTTTGTTGTTTTTGTCATTGTTATTTGTTTTGTTTTGTGGAACTGAAGATTGAAGCCAAGAGAACTGTACATCCCTAGCCCCATTTTATTTTTATTTTATTTATTTATTTATTTGTTTGTTTGTTTATGGTGGTACTGGGGTTTCTGGAAACCCTTCTACCTCGGGTCTACACTCCCAGACCTATTTTATACTTTTTCTTTTTTAATTTAGAAATGGTCTCTTAAACCAGCGACGCTGGCTTCGAACCTGTGCAATCCTCCTGTCTCTGCCTCCCATGCGCGGGGATTACAAGCGTGCACCACCACGCCTGGCCATTTTATTTTTATTTTAAAACAGGGTCTTACTACGTTGCCAAAGGATGCTGGCCAGGATCCTCCTGTCTCGGTCTCCCAAGTACTGGGAATGCAAGTGTGCACCACCACGCCCGCCTGGCTACCCAGGCTGTTTCGATCCTCCCTCTCTACCACTTTCCAGGGCCTCTCTATTGTAAGAGAAAAACAGAATTTAGAAGACATGCCCACTATGAACTCCTTGACTTGGGAGTGACACAAACTTGCATTTGAGTTCCATCAGCAAAACTGGGTTTGCGGCTGCACTAGGTAAGAGTGGGTGCAGGTGCTTCTGAGTGACAGCTCTGTTGTGGAAGGGCGATGTGAATTTTGCTGGACTGTTCGGCATCAGTGCTGCACTGCCTCTCAGCCCTGGCTGCTGGGTCAGTCTGAGCAGTGACCTCCTGCCTGTTATAAAACAAGGAGCTTGGTGACCTAGGCCCTCATTCATAGGAACTGTGTTTTAGAGCCTCAGAGCACCTAGCAAGGGAGCTAAAGCAAAATAATAATAATAATAATAATAATAATAATAATAATATACACACACTTATACACTTGTATACATACATATACCAGGTAGGGTCATGGTCATGAATAATTATAAGAAGCAGAAATTATGACTAATCAAGAATGAGAATGGAACTCAACAGGAAAAATATAACTAGCTGACATCTAAGAGACCCACGTCGCGTGAATAGCAGAGCATATGAGTGAAACTTCACATCCTTCTGCCAGGACCCCTAAAGTAACTTTGAATGAAGTCTCAACCCTTCAGGACTTAACTTGATTCCACTTCCTGTCCTTGGGTTCCCCTGACAACCTGGTTGTCCCCAGTACATACACATACATACAATACTCTCCCCCATCCCATCCAAATCCTGTTACTGGAATAATGGCAGTAGGTGTTTCTTGCAATCACGAGCCTCAGAAACGGCTACCGAATACAGCCATTTAATACATATTCCTTATTCCCTATGAGAAAAAATAAAGTAATTAACTTTTGACAGGCATGGACCACACACCTCTGTCCCATCAACCCCTTCTTGCTTTGCTGGGCCCTCCTGCTCCATGGAAAAGCTCTGTGGCCAGCTAGAGTTCGTGCTGAATCATTTGGGGTTCTTAGTTGCAGGCACAGAATGCACTCTAGCTATTTTCAGCAGAAAGTGATCCTTTACAGGCTATCAGGTCATGAGTAAACTTGTAAGAAGAGAACTAAGTTAGGAATGCCACACAGCCAAAGATAATGCAAGAGAATTCAGAAGAAATGACCCACCATTTGACGAGGTTGCCTTAGCAAAGTGTATAGATGCTGAGCGCTGTGCTACTGGGCACTCAACAGGAGAATCTTCCCAGCTGTTTTTCCAAAAGAACTGCACCTCTCAGTATGGCGTGGTAGTGCACGCCTGTAATTCCAGTACTTGAGAGTCTGAGGCAGGAGGATCTCGGACTCAAAGCCAGGCTTAGCAATCTGAGGCTGAACCTAGTGAGACACTGTTATGTTTTTTGTTTTTGTTTTGTTTTTGTTTGTTTTTTGGTTTTTTGCAATACTGAAGATTGAATGGGAATAGAATCCTAGGGGCATTCTACCTCTGAGCTATCCCTCCCCCAGCCCTATTATTATTTTTTTTTTTAACTCTGAAACAGGGTCTCACTAAGTAGCTAAAGCTGGCCGCAAACCTGCGATCCTCCTGTCTCAGCTTCCCAAATACTAGAATTACAAGCTTGCGCCACTACGCCCGGCTTCAAGACCCTGTTTTAAAATTAAAAATAAGAGCCGGGTGTGGTGGCACACACTTGAAATCCCAGCATTTGGGAGGCTGAGACAGGAGGATAGTGGTTCAAGGACAGCCTCAGCTACTTAGTGAGGCCCTTTGCAACTCACTGAGATCCTGTTTCAAAATAAAGAATAAAAAGTAGGGCTGGGGGTATATCTCAGAGGCAGAATGCTCCTGGGTTTCATCTCCAGACCCGCAAAAATTTTAAAAATTAAATTAAATTAAATTAAAAATAAAAAGGCTGAAGGTATAGCTTGGAGGTAGAATGCCCTTGGTTCAATCCCCAGCATGCACGCACACACACACACACACACACACACACACACACACACACACCCTCTGGCATCACTGGTCAGAAGAGACGTTCCCTGCGTGTGGCCAGAAGAGACATTCCCTGCGTGTGGCCACGGCCTTATGCTGTAGTTTCTGCTATCATGTTTTCCCCAACAGAATCTTCAAGCACAACTAGGTCCAATGGAATATGGGAAGTGTAGTTTTTAGCTTTCTAGTCTTTATAGTACAGAAGGGCAGGTGGAAAGGGTTTAGAATCAGAAAATCTCTAGTAGTTGCAATCCGTACCAACCCCTAACCCCAGAGTGGCCAGGGAATGGCCAGGACCCCGCCCACGGTCTGTGGAAGCCATGGTGGGTGGCGGCGAGAGCGCTCTTCCTGCGTCCTCTGTGAAGACAGGTGACGCACACAGGGTGGACCAGGTCTGGTCTTGGAGTAGCTATTGACCCGAGGGTTTGACAGGAATGTCAGCGCACTCATTGTCCTTCAGAGTTAGAAGATCAATGAAGCCGGGCATGGTGGTGAATACCTATAATCCCAATATGTGGGAAGCTGAGACAAGAGGATAGATAACAGGTTTGAGGCCAACCTCAGCAATTTAGTGAGGCCCTCAGCAACTGAGTGAGACCCTGTTTTAAAATAAAATAAAAAAAATAGGGGTGAGGGTGTAGTTCCAAAGTAGAAGGTCCCTATTAAATCCTGTGGGGGGAAAAACCAACAGAGAATTAAGGCAGTACTTAGGAGGCTTAAACAGGAGGACTGCAGGTTTAAGGTCAGCTGCAGCAACTTATCAAGACCCTGAGTTTTTTGGGTTGTTTTTGGTTTTGGTTTTTGTTAGTTTGTTTTTGCCTTACTGGAGCATGGACCATGGGGCATTCTACCTTACCCCCCCCAGACCTATTTTTTATTTTTATTTTGAAACAGGAACTCACTTAATTGTGGAGGGCCTCACTAAGTAGTTTAGGCTGGCCATGCACCTGTGATCCTCCTGTCTCAGCCTCCCAGGTACTTGGATTACAAGCGGGTCCCACCACACCCAGCAAGACCTCGTTTAAAAATAAAAAATAAGCCAGGCATGGTGACGGATGCCAACTCAGTGAGATCCTGTTTCAAAATAAAAAAAGAAAAATAGGGCTGGAGGTATAGCTCAGAGGTAGAATGTCCCTGGGCTCCATCCCCAGTACCACAAAAAAATAAATAAATAAGATAAAATAAAAAATAGGATGTTTGTATAGCTTGGAGATAAAACACCCCTGGGTTCAATCCATAGTACCACAAAAACTAGTATAAAATTGGAAAATAGAAACAATAGTAAATAATCACCTCAGGGTCTCCTTTAAGCATGTTCATTTCAGAAACAGAGAAATATAATTCACCCCACCAAGTTAATATTCCTCGTGATTTTTGTTGTGGTTTTTTTTTTTTTTTTTTTTTTTTTTTTACTGGGGATTGAACCCAGGGGCATTCTGTCTCTTAGTTATACCCCCAGACTTTTTTTTTTTTTTTTTTTTTTGGTAGTGGTAGTGGTACTAGGGGTGGAACCCAAGGGTTTTCTACCTCTGTACCTCCGGGCTATACTCCCAGACCTGTTTTATATTTTATTTGGAAACAGGGTCTCACTAAGTTGCTGAGAGCCTCACTAAGTAGCTAAGGCTGGCTTTGAACCTGTGCGATTTTCCTGTCTTAGCCTCCCAAGTACTGGGATTACAAGCATGCGCCACCATGCCTGGCTTTATTTTATATGTTTCTTTATTTTTTGATACAGGTCTCACTGAGTTGCTCATAATCTCACTAAATTGGTGGGGCTGGCTTCCTCAAACCTGCAATCCTCCTGTCTCAGCCTCCCAAGTATTGGGATTACAGGCTTGTGCCACCACGCCCAGTATCTCTCTCTCTCTCTCTCTCTCTCTCTCTCTCTCTTTTTGAGAGTGTGCGGATGGAACCCAGGGACATTCTGCCTCCGAGCTACACACACCATGCCCTATTTTTTATTCTTTATTTTGAAACAGGGGCTCACTGAGTTGCAAGGGGCCTCACTAAGTAGCTGAGGCTGTCGGCGAACTGCGATCCTCCAGTCTCAGCCTCCCGAATGCTGGGATTACAAGCGTGCGCCACAGCACCAGGCTCCATGTATTTCTTTCCTCATATTGCTTTCCCGTTTTAAAATATAAACATTTCTTCACTTCACCCCTCCCCCAAATAACAAACTTTCAGTACTTGGGGCCCTCCGCATTCTGAGGTCAACCTAGCTTTTCAGTTTGTACAGATTTTGTATTTTCTGGTCCAGCTGGCATCCTGCCTGTCCTCCAAAATGCATTGCAGGAGTCCACAGCCATACGCTTACTGTGCCACTTTCTCTGATGAAACACTGTTTTTGTAAGGTCTCCACTTCTGCTGCAGGCTTCTTCTATAAGCTTTCCTGGACTATCCTGACCAGCTCTTCCTCCTGATAACTTCCGAAGATCTATGACAGCACAGATCGCACGCTCTTTTATATTACAGTTTGGAGATGTTTGCTTTTAAGCTTTTGCTTAAATCCCTCTTGTATCTGATTCATCAATATTTCTTGCAAGACAGGTGTAATAGCCCATGCTACTAATTTCAGTACTTGGGGGCTGAGACAGGAGGATCACAGGTTCAAGGCCATCCTCAGCAATTTAGGAAGACTCACAGCAACCTAGTGAGACCCTGTTTCAAAACAAATTAATATAAAAAGGGAGAGCCGGGCGTGGTGGTGCACGCTTGTAATCCCAGCATTCCATTTGGGAGACTGAGACCTGGAGGATCACGGTTCGTGGACAGCCTCAGCTACTTAGTGAGGCCCTCTGCAACTCAGTGAGACCCGGTTTCAAAATAAAGAATAAAAAATAGGGCAAGGGTTGTAGCTCGGAGGTCAAATGCTCCTGGGTTCCATCCCCAGACCCAAAAAAGTAATAATAATAATAATAATAATAATAATAATAATAATAATTAAAAAGGGAGTATAACTCATAGGTAGAAAGCCCCTGGGTTCATTCCCCAGTACAAAAAAAAAAAAAAAAAAAACTCTGCAAAGTGCCATGCCCAGTTGTTTATATTAGTAGGGATTTTTTATATCTATTAGTGTGTATACCCATATGAATTAGAAAGTATTAAGAGTAGAGTCCTAGCCGGGCATGGTGGCACACGCTTGTAATCCCTGCACTTGGAAGGCTGAGACAGGAGGATCGCACAGGTTCAAAGCCAGCCTCAGCTACTTAGTGAGGCTCTCAGCAACCTAGTGAGACCCTGTTTCCAAATAAATTATAAAATAGGTCTGGGAGTATAGCCCGGAAGTAGAAAGCCTCTGGGTTCCACCCCCAGTACCACCAAAAAAAATTTTTTTAATTTAAAAAATAAAAATATAAATATAAAAGACGGGCTTTGGAGCTGGGTGTGGTGGCGCACGTTTGTAATCCCAGCATACGGGAGGCTGAGACAAAAGAATCTCAGGTTCAAAGCCAGCCTTAGCAACTTATAGAGGCTCTCAGAATCCTAGTGAGACCCTGTTTCCAAATAAGAAATAAAATCAAATTGGGGTGTAGCTTGGAGGCAGAACGCCTCTGGGCTCAATCCCCAGTACTACAAACCACAGACACACAAAAATAGAGTTCTTGCACCTAGAATTTGAATGTGGGTGATCAAATTGGCCATACTTAACTGTACTTAACAAAAACAAACTTACCTTTTGGGGTTTGTACTGTGACATTTCTCCATTTGTAAGGAAATCAGTCAGCAGACTATAATGTCTGATGTCCCGTGTTTGCCAAGCTCTCTGTTCAACGGTGCAAGGGGACCGTGGGGGAGGAGCTGAGCACTCTATTTGCATGCAACTTGCTCAGGACTTTGCACGACATGCTACCATTTGTCAGTGCCCACATGCTCTTCAGCACGAAACCACATCAGATGAAATAGTTTCCTTCTCGATCTCTGGGCATCAGCAGCCCCTGGCCACATCTGGTTAGCACTTAGAGTCATCAGCCACCATTACCAGAGACCCCGCCTTAACGCAGAAGTTGCAGCAGCTTCTCTGCAGAGGGCAAAACTATCTGGGTGTCGAGCTCATTCCATGCACTTCTGCGAGGTTTCACTGAGCCAAGTGAAGTTATTGGGGGCCTATGAAGTACAATAAATTGATCCTAGAAAAAAACACCTTCAATGTCAGGCTGCTGGGTATGTGTGTTATAAAATTAGAAATACATCGACACGCATACGGTTGTAAATCAAGGTGTTCTCTCCCCTTGACTGAGGTCTGCCGTGGGTCTGCTCTTTCCCTCAATAAAGAGGGTAAGCTTCGTTTGTTTTACTCCCCTGGGGAGCAGCGCCTTGTGATGGCACATAATTCCTTGAGATATCAGAAAGTAATCTTCTCTGTTCCCTTGTGAGTTTCAAGAGCTAATCCCTGGGGGAAGAGAAGAATTTTATGATTTATCGGCTGCCTTTTTTAAACACTTCACAAGTGAATTATTACAATCTGCATGAAGTTCTCAAAATAACCACAGTCTCCAAACACTAATTGACATTCAATCACTGGAGAAGACGAGAAAATACAACCAGCGTAAAGTGACAGTCCTTTTCTTCCAGCTAAAAAAGAAGGGAGTCACATAATCATTAAATTCTGCCACAAGTCACTATACTAGAAGTGAAAACTTTGATCAAAGAAGAGACAGAGTTAAATGTATTCTTTCCACCAGTAAATTAGCAAATTTGAATAGGATTAGATGGCTGTGATTTCATTTTTTCTTTTTCTTTTTTTCCTCCTAATTTTGAAGGTTGGGGGATTATGAATCAAACCCAGGAGTGTTCTGGTGTTCTTCTAATCCTGAGCTACACCCCCACCCCTATTTTACTTTTTTTTTTTTTTTTTAGGGGTTTGAGGATGGAACCCAGAGGCATTTGACTTCCGAGCTATACCCCCTGCCCAACTTTTTATTCTTTATTTTGAAACAGGGTCTCACTGAGTTGCAAAGGGCCTCACTAAGTAGCTGAGGCTGTCTGCAAACCGCAGTCCTCTGGTCTCAGCCTCCCGAATGCTGGGATTACAAGCGTGCACCGCCACGCCCAGCTTTTACTTTTTATTTTGAAACAGGGTCCCACTGAGTTGCTGAGGCTGGCTGAAAACCTGTTATTCTCCTGTCTCAGCCTCCCAACTACTAGATTACAGGTGTGTGCTGCCATGCCTGGCTCTTTTTCTTCTTTTGAGACAGAGCTCTCTAAATTACCTAGGCTAGGCCAGGCGTGGTGGCGCACGCTTGTAATCCCTGTGCTTGGGAGGCAGAGACAGGAGGATCGTGCTGGTTTGAAGCCAGCCTCACTGTCTTAAGAGACCCTGTTTCCAAATAAAAGTATTAAACAGGTCTGGGAGTGTAGCCTGGAGGTAGAAGGACTTCCAGGAACCCCAGTACCACACACACAAAAAAAGTTACCTAGGCTAGCTTGAAGCTTGTGATCCTCCTGCCTCAGCCTCCAGAGTAGCTAGGATGACTTCTTGTCATCCTAGGTTTTGGAGGAGCATTTAAACATTTCCTTCGGATTCACTTTGGATATATTCTAAAGGACAGGAGTAGTGACAGTAGTGACAAAAAATTTTCGGTTGTCCTTCTTAGGCACTTTCTGTCACTACCTCTGTCCTTTAGTGTACAGCCAGAGTGATTTTTTTTTTTTTTTTTTTTTTTTTTTTTTTGGTGGTACTGGGGGTGGAACCCAGAGGCTTTCTACCTCCGGGCTACACTCCCAGACCTTTTTTTAATATATTTTTTGGAAACAGGATCTCACTAAGTTGCTGAGAGCCTCACTAAGTAGCCGAGGCTGGCTTCGAACCCGTGTGATCCTCCTGTCTCAGCCTCCCAAGCGTGGGGATTACAAGCGTGCGCCACCACGCCCAGCCAAGCCAAAGTGAATCTGAAGAAGATGTCTAAATGCCCGCCCTTGGTGGAGCAATGTTGCGTGCTTCCTGTTCTGAGCAAAGTAGAATGAGCAACACTTGCTCTTCTCCGCCAGATAGAAATAGGCCAGCCAGCCCGGAGTGGTGGCGCACGCTTGTAATCCCCGCGCTTGGGAGGCTGAGACAGGAGGATTGCATGGGTTTGAAGCCAGCCTCGGCTACTTAGTGAGGCTCTCAGCAACTTAGTAAGACCCTGTTTCCAAATAAAATATTAAAAAAAGGTCTGGGAGTATAGCCCGGAGGTAGAAAGCCTCTGGGTTCCAACCCTAGTATCACAAAAAAAAAAAAAAAAAAAAGAAAAAAAGAAAGAAGTAGGCCAGCCATCCCTGCTGTTAAAAATGGCAAAAGCCAGCCTTCCTCGGTGCCCCTACAGGAAGGCAAAAGAAAAAAATTACTACAAAATCTGTAAAACATACCCCTGATGAATTGTCATGATGATGTTACCTATACCCAACAAAGACCTAAATGTAAAGAAAGGCAGAGCTTCCTAGGAGGAGAGAAAATGGCACATTTTTTTTTTTTTTTTTTTTTTTTTTTTTGCAGTACTGGGGATAGAACCCAGGGGCATTCTACCAGGGGCTGCATACCCAGCCCTCTTTTTTTATTCTTTATTTCGAAACCAGGTCTCACTGAGTTGCAAATGACTGAGGCTGTCCTTGAACCCCTATCCTCCAGTCTCAGCCTCCCGAATGCTGGGATTACAAGCATGCGCCACCACGCCCAATAAAATGGCACATTTAGACTCAAATGACTTTTGCACTCACTAAAGCTGCTATGGCTTGAATATGACTTGTCCCTTCCAAAACACATGTTGAAAGTTTGAGTGCCACTGCAGCAGGGTTGGAATCTGGGGCCAATTCAGAGTGATTGGGGCGCTCAGAGAGTGAATGACTTATTTTGGGGGAACCAGGTTAATTCTCACAATAGTAAGTGAGATCTCACTCTTAAGGGACTGGATTACTTATGGTGAGAATGAGCTGTAATAAAGTGAGGGTGTAGCCAGGTGCAGTGGGGCACACCCGTAATTCCAGTACTTGGGAGGCTGAGACAGATTACAAGTGTGCACCATCACACCCAGCTTTTACTTTTTATTTTGAAACAGGGTCCCAGCCTCAGCAATTTAGTATAACCCTCAGCAACTTAGGGAGACTGTTTCAAATTTTAAAAAATAATAATAATAACTCAGAAGGCTGAGACAGGAGAATTGCAGTTTGGAAGCCAGCCTCAGTAATTTAGAGAGGTTCTCAGCAACTCAGCAAGACCCTTTTTCCAAATTAAAAAAAAAAAAAAAAAAAAAAAAAAACCAGGGCTGGAGCTATTGGAGTTATAACTCAAAGGTATCAGAGGTAGAATGTTCCTGTGCTCAATCCCCAGTACCAATACATACATGCATATATAAATACATTTGTGTGTGTGTGTGTGTGTGTGTGTGTGTGTGTGTGTGTGGTACTGGGGGTGGAACCCAGAGGCTTTCTACCTCCGGGCTATACTCCCAGACCTATTTTATATTTTATTTGGAAACAGGGTCCCACTAAGTTGCTGAGAGCCTCACTAAGTAGCTGAGGCTGGCTTCAAACCTGTGTGATCCTCCTGTCTCAGCCTCCCAAGTGCAGGGATTATAAGCATGCGCCACCACGCCCGGCCTATAAATACATTTTAAAAAGCTGGAGTGTTCACTCAGAGATAGAATCTTCACTTCCCCTAAATTTAATCCCCAGTACCAAAAAGTAAGCATAAAGCAAGATGCTCCTCGTGTCTGGTCTCTTTTGCATCACCCACTTGCCCTCGTGCTCCCAGCCATGAATTGAAGCAGTGAGGCCTCCCCAGGAGCTGATCCAAGGCTGGCACCATGCTGCTGGGCTTTCCCACCTCTAGAACAATGTGTCAATGTGTTCTTTAGCCAGGCGTGGTGGCACACACTCTTAATCCCAGCATTCTGGAGGCTGACACAGGAGGATCGCGGTTCGCGGCCAGCCTCAGCTACCTAGTGAGGCCCTGTGCTACCCAGTGAGACCCTGTTTCAATATAAAGAATAAAAAACAGGGCTGGGGGTGCAGCTCAGAGGTAGAATGCCCCTGGGTTTCATCCCCAGTACAGCAAAAATAAATAAATAAATAAATAAATAATAAACTTTCTTTATAACTCAGTCAGCCTCAGGTATTTTGCTATCGCAACAGAAAACAGACTGAGACAGAAGTCTTTAAAGACAGCACCCTTTATTGAGAGCCACGGATGCATAGAGCACTTCCCTAGATGCTTTCTGTTAAGTATCACTAATATACAAGGCCAACTGAAGTCCTAATCTCAGTCGCATGCTCTTATAGAGTTACCATGTTACTTATTCTCATTTTACAGAGGAAGAAACTGTTGCTGTAAAGATCAGAAATGTATCCAGAGCATCGCAGCTGGGAATTGATGCTACTGGCTTACATGTACCAGTGGTACTAAGACCTGTGCTCTCTGCATCTACTATGGTAATTCCCAGCTCACGTGCCTGGCAACAGTCTAGATTGCATCTTTGTTACCCTGCATAGAGCATTATGGAATATGAAATGAAATTTCTGATATGTTCTTCAGCTTATATGGGATCCCGAGTTGAAGAACCACCTTGGTATGAGGAAAGTAAAAGGTTATATTGGGTAATTGACTTACATTCAAATTATACCGATACATAAGTAGATATCTCCAAACAGAATACCTCCTATCATTGTACTACCCCATGGCGGTAGAAGCTTTGTTATTTCAGGCTGCCCTGGGTTCCTGTTACCCTTGAACTAGAGGTTCTCAGCATAGCAGATCGTCTCCTAACTATATGAAGGCATATGCTGTGTGCTTAAATAATGCATAAAAGTACAATCTTCTGTTGGAATTTTCAATTTCCAGACTCTGTTATATGTTCCTCTCTCTCTCCCTCTCCCCCCCCTCTCTCTCTTATGGGTCTGAGGATGGGACCCAGGGGGCATTCTATCTCTGAGCAATACTTTCAGCCCTATTTTTTATTCTTTACTTTGAAACAGGGTCTCACTAAGTTGCAGAGGGCTTCAGTAAGTAGCTGAGGCTGTCCGTAAACCGTGATCCTCCTGTCTCAGCCTCCCGAATGCTGAGATTATGAGCGTGCACCATTACGCCTGGCTCAGGTGTCTCTTTTTATGTGTAAGGTTATCTGGGTTTGATTTTATTTTTGTTAGTACTAGGAATTTTACCCTGGGGAACTCAACCTCCAAACTACACAGCCAACCCTATTTTATGTTTTATGTAAGTCTCACTTAATGCTGAGGCTGGCCTCCCACTTGCATTCCTCCTGTCCTAGCCTCCTAAGTACAGGTGTGCGTCACCACACCCAGCTTTGTGTCAATGTAATATCCCACGTGGCATGAAGCCTCCCTTAGGGAAGCTGCCTTGTTCTATAATCTGTGTACCTCCGACAATTTGAGCACAGTAAGTAAATGCTCTAATTTTATTTTAATTTGCTCTGAACTATTTATAGCATCATTAGGTACTTTTATAATCTTAATATGAGCCGATTTCACACAACCCAGGAGCCTCTCTTCATAGCACAAAATTTAAGAAAGAGAAAAACAAAATTTGTCTGTGGACTTGGGCTGCCGAGAAATGGCATTTAGCCCTCATCACTGGCCCAGTGTTGGCATCAAGGTAATATTTAGTTTCTAGAGCTCTACTGTCACTTGGGTTCTAGCTATGCTTATTCTCTTATCAAAAAAAAAAGGGCATTCCCTTTTCAAATCATTCAGATGAGACCTTAATATTGACTTATGAACTTCCTAATTGGTATCCCAAGCACAGTCACCATAATTGAAAAATGTCATTGCTGCCAGGCATGGTGGTGCGCACTTGTAATCCCAGCATTTGGGAGGCTAAGACAGAAGGATCAAGGTTCACGAACAGCCTCAGCTACTTAGTGAGGTGCTTTGCAACTCAGTGAGACCCTGTTCCAAAATAAAGACTAAAAAATAGGACTGGGGGCATAGCTTGGAGGTAGAATGCCCCTGGGTTCCATCCCCAGGACCGAAAAAAAAAAAAAAAAAAAAGTCATTGCTAGCTGGGCATGATTGCACATGCTTGTAATTCCAGTACTTGGGAGACTGACAGCCCCCCAAGTTTGTGGACAGCCTCAACTACTCAGTGAGGCTCTCCACAACTTAATGAGACCTTGTTTCAAAAATAAAGAATAAAACATAGGACTGAGGGTGTAGCTTGGAGGTAGAATGCCCCTGGGCTCATGCAAAAAAAAAAAAATTATATTGCTAAGTCTCAAAAAACAAAGATTATATCTAACCAAAACTATACAAGCACCAAAGAGATTATAAAATGCACCTTTTATTTGCCAGCAATAAATACAACAAATATTAAGTAAGATGAAGACAGTACCTTTTCTTGTTGTGACTTCAGTCTAAGCTATTCCCTAAATGGCTTATGGAAGTCAATTATGAAATTTCAGGAACATGAAAGTCTACAAATTTAGAGCCAAGCATGGTAGCTCTATAATCCCACACATATAATCCCAGTACTTGGTAAGCTAAGAAAAGAGGATCACAAGTTTAAGGACAGCCTCAGCAAACAGTGAGACTCTTATGAACCTAGCAAGGCCCTGTTCTCGAATGCAGAATGCCTCTGGGTTTAATCCCCAGTACCACAAAGAAAAGAAATAAAAAGTCTATAAACTTAAGGATCTTTTTTTTTTTTCAGTACTAGGGATTGAACTCAGGGTCATTCTACCTCTGAGCTACACCCTCAGTCCTATTTCTTATTCTTTGTTGTGAAAAAAGGGTTTCACTAAATTGCAGAGGCTTCACTAAGTAGCTGGCGCTGGCCGCAAACCTGTGATCCTCCTATCTTGCCCTCCCAAGTATTGGGATTACAAGCTTGCACCACCATGGCTGGCTCTATAAAAATCTATAAATTTAAGTATCTTGACCCTCCTCCTCCTCCTCCTCCTCCTCCTCCTCCTCCTCCTCCTCCTCCTCCTCCTCCTTCTTCTTCTTCTTCTTCTTCTTCTTCTTCTTCTTCTTCTTTTATGGTGGTACTGGTGGTGGAACCCAGAGGCTTTCTACCTCCGGGCTATACTCCCAGGCCTATTTTATATTTTGTTTGGAAACAGAGTCTCACTAAGTTGCTGAGAGCCTCACTAAGTAGCTGAGGCTGGCTTCGAACCCATGCGATCCTCCTGTCTCAGCCTCCCAAGCGCTGGGATTACAAATGTGCGCTACCACACCGGGCAAATATCTTGATCTTCTAAGATAAATATTTAGATCTTGGTTTTCCAAGCTGGACTTAAACTTGAAATTCTCCTGCCTCAGTCTCCCAGGTTGCTGGGATTTTAGGCATGTGCCACCACACCCAGCATTTTTAAATGTACTATCTTTAATAACTATTATTTTCTCTTTTTTTCCCCATACTGAGGATTGAACCCAGGGGCATTCGACCTCCAAGCTATACCCCTAACCCTATTTTTTTTTTCTTTATCTTGAAACAGGGTCTCACTAAGTTGCAGATGACCTCACTAAATAGCTAAAGCTGGCCACAAACGTGCAATTCTCCTGTCTCAGCCTCCCAAGGACTGGGGTTACAAACATGTACCACCAGGCCTGGCTATTATTTTCACTAATTTTAACCAACTTGTCAGTACAAGCTGAGCACCTCTTATGTGAATGACGTAAATGTTCCAAAATTCTAACCTTTCTAAGTAATGATATGATATAGCAAATGAAAATTTTCACAACACAAAATTTTGTTTCATGCCGGGCATGGTGGCACACGCTTGTAATCCCAGCATTTGGGAGGCTGAGACTGGAGGATCGCAGTTTGCAGCCAGCCTCAGCTACATAGTGAGGCCCTGTTTCAAAATAAAGAATAAAAAATAAGGCAGGGGGTGTAGCTTGGAGGTCAAATGCCCCGGAGATCCATCCCCAGACCCTCAAAAAAATTGTTTCATGCACAAAATTATTTAAAAATACTATATAAAATTATCTTCAAGCATATCATTATATAAATATAAATATTACAAAATTCAGAACAATCCAAAATCTGAAACACTGCTGGTTGCAAACATTTTGGATGAGGGATTCTTAAACCTATCTATTGCAAAGTTTTTATTCTTTAGTCATGAAATATATCTTTACCCATCTAATCAAAGGGAATGCTAAGTAGGCAACTTAAAAATTGTTGCTCTTAGTGAAGCCCTCCGCATCTTAATAAGACCTTGTTTCAAAATAAAGAATAAAAAGTAGGACTGGTGGAGCAGCTTGAAGGTCAAATGGCCCCAGGTTTCATCCCCAGTACTGCAAAAAAAAAAAAAAACATAATTATTTCATGAACTTATTTTCTAAATATACACAATCTATATCATGTATTTAGCTTATCAATAATTTTTTCTTCACTAAGATGTATGACTACAATGCACCAATAAAAAATTTTAAAAAAATTTTCTTAGCCAGGCATGGTGACACATGTTTGTAATCCCAGCATTTGAGAGAATAGGATAGGAGGATCACGGTTCTTAGACAGTCTCAGCTACTAAGTGGGCCTTCTGTAACTCAGTGAGACCCTGTTTCAAAATAGAGAATTAAAAATAGAGCTTAGAGTGTAGCTTGGAGGTAGGATGTCCCCAAGTTTTATCCTCAGTACTTACAAAGAAAAAAAGAAAGAAAGAAAGAAAGAAAGAAAGAAAGAAAGAAAGAAAGAAAGAAAGAAGAATTAAAAACAGGTCTGGGGGTGTAGCTCAGAGGTAGAATGCCCCTGGGTTCCATTCCCAGTACTGAAAAAAAAAAAAAAAAAAAAAAATTCCTGGGAAAAGACTACACTAAAAAAAAAAAAAAAACCTAAATAACCCAATCAGGAAATGGGCAATTGAATTAAATAAACACTTCACAAAAGAAATTCAAATAACCAAGAAATACATGAAAAAAATGTTCAACATCATTAGCAATCAGGGAGATGCAAATCAAAACTACACTGAGATTCCATCTAACTCCAATCAGAATGGCAGTCATCAAGATCAAAAACCAAAAAATGTTGGTGAGGATGTGGGAAAATTGGAACTCTTCTACACAGGTGGTTGGATTGCAAATTAGTTCAGTCACTACAGAGATTAGTGTGGAGATTCCTCAGAAAACTAGGAATGGACCCACTGTATGATCCGGCTATACCACTCCTGGGTATTTTTCCAAAGGAGTTGAAACCAGAGAACTACAGTAACATATGCATACCCCTGTTCATAGCAGCACAATTCACAATCGCCAAATTATGGAACCAACCCAGGTGTTCAGCAGCAAATGAATGGATTACAAAATTATGAGATAGCCACACAACGGAATTCTACTCAGCAATAAAGAACAAAATTATGGTATTTGCAAGAAAATGGAAGGACCTGGAGGACATAATGTTAAGTGAGATTAGCCAGTCACAGAAAATGAAGGGTCATATGTTTTCTCTAATATATGGAAGCTAGGGAGTAATGAGACTATCAGAGGGACTCCAGATAATGGAGGAGAAACCTCAGAAAAGCCAGGGAGATGGACTCAGGGAGAAGAGAGGGAAGAGAGAGGTTCACTGAAGGAATTACTACTATTGGCTATATGTACACATGTGAAAATACCAATGTCAATCTCAGTATTCTGTATGGGGAAGGAGAAAAAGGGTAGGAAGTGGGAAGGTATCAAGTGCTGTGTTCATGTATGTCACTGGCAACATGATTTATATTATAATGTGAGACTATAAAGCACACACACAAAAAAAAAATGTGTGGGAAACTAGGCGTGGTAATCCCAGCATTCAGGAGGCTGAAACTGGAGGATCATGGTTCACGGACAGCCTCAGCTACTTAGTGAGGCCCTCCGCAACTCAATGAGACCCTGTCTAAAAATAAAGAATAAAAAATAGGGGTGTATTCATTTCGAATCACCCCTCCATGCCAGTTTGGTATGGAGCTGTATTTCTATTTTCTGTATTTCTATCTTTCTAATAAACTTCTTTAAATCTTCCAAAAAAAAAAAAAATACGGCAGGGGGTGTAGCTCGGAGGTCGAATGTTCCTAGGTTCCATCCCCAGACCTGCAAAACATAAAAATAAATAAATAAAAATGTGTGGGGTTTCTTTGATGAATATGTACATTGATAAAAAATATTCTGGAACAGCCAGTCGTGGTGGCGCACGCTTGTAATCCCCGCGCCTGGGAGGCTGACACAGGAGGATCGCACAGGTTCAAAGCCAGCCTCAGCTACTTAGTGAGGCTCTCAGCAACTTAGTGAGACCCTGTTCCTAAATAAAATATAAAATAGGTCTGGAAGTATAGCCCGGAGGTAGAAGGCCCCTGGGTTTCAACCCCAGTACCACCAAAATAAACAAACAAACAAACAAACAAACAAAATAAAAAGGTCTGGGAGCTGGGCGTGGTGGCGCACGCTTGTAATCATAGCATTCGGAAGGCTGAGACTGGAGGATCGCAGTTCATGGACAGCCTCAGCTACTTAGTGAGGCCCTCTGCAACTAGTAAGACCCTGTTTCAAAATAAAGAATCAAAAATAGGGAAAGGGGTGTAGCTCGGAGGTCGAATGCCCCTGGGTTCCATCCACAAAAAAAAAAAAAAAAAAAAAAAAAGGTATGGAGGTGTAGCTCAGAGGTAGACTTCCCCTGAGTTCACTCTCTAACACAATAATAATAATAATAAAAAGAATAGATTTTAGTTTGTAAATTTGCCATAAAGATCAAGTGGGTGAATGTAGGTAAAGTCTTTGAAGCAGGGCCTGCCACACCAGTGCTTGTCCTCATGGTTTTGTTATTATTGCCTTGGTGGTTTCCATAAAGTGTCCCTCAGACCTTTTTGTTTTTATCATATATGATAAGACTGGCTGTTGTCTTATCTAGAATATTTGCCATGCACACAATATTTCATTCACAGGACAAAGCACAGAAACCTGACTTCATGAGAAATAGTATTATCTACCATTACATCTGCATTTTACAACTACAATATAAATTTCCTTCCTGGTCGCTTTGATAACAGAGGGGAGAAAAATGTTTTTCTCAGACTAGTCTGTACTTGTCAACACATAATTTAGTGGCACTAATTAGGAGAGTCCTAAATAACTTTAGTATAATAAAATAATGAACAATACCACATAGTTCAAGGAGCATATGGTATTTTAAACTTCTTAGCAAAAAGATGCCTATATCATTACATATTGCATAAGCATTGTGCTCTTTCGCACAAATATATAATAAGGACAAAGGCAAAGAAAAATTAGACATTTTAGATTCTGCAACTGTCCATTATGCTTGAGAACTTTCTACACCAATATTCACTAATCAGATCTCACACATTCTCATTATATAAAATGTGTATCAGTAAAATGTGAAAATGAGCCCTCTTTCACCATAACCAGGCCTGAGAAAAGAGGAATTTTAAATCTTGGCACTTCAGGCTGTTTATTAATGACAGTGTGATAAACAGCTCATTAGTCCTATTTATCAGGCTGTGAAATAAGCCAAAATCGCCACAGGCATGTAGCAATGTAAAGGGGCTCTTTTAAAACAAGGAGATGCTTTATGGCTCTTTAAAATGGGGTCTAGACTTTTGTGTAAAGTGTCACATAGCGTATATTTTAGGCTTTATTCAATTTTACCTTTGTAATGAGAAAGTAGTCATGGACAATATGCAAATAAATGGGCTTGTTTCTGTTCCAATAAAACTATAATTTCTGTTTTTTGTTTTGTTTTGTTTTGGGTTTTTTTTTTTGTTTGGTCGGTTGGTCTTTGGTTTTCGGGTTTTTTGCGGTACTGGGGATTGAAACCAGGGGCATTCTACCTCAGAGTTACACCCCAACCCTATTTTGTATTCTTTATTTTGAAACAAGATCTCACTAAGTTACAGAGGGCCTCACTAAGTAGCTGAGGCTGTCCTCAAACCAGTGATCCTCCTGTCTCAGCATCCCAAGAATTGGGATTACAGGCATGTGCCATCATGCCCGGCTCCAGAAAAACTTTTATTTATACATGCTACAGCATGGATGAATCTTAACACATTATACTAAGTGAAATAAACTGGATAGAACAGGACCAAGTTATGATTCCATTATATGAAATATCTAGAATTGGCAAATTTAAATGAATGAAAAATAGAATGGCAGTTGACAGGGCTGAGTGGGGTGTAAGGAGTTATTGGTTAATAGGTAAGGAGTTTCAGTCTGGGATAATGAGAAAGTTCTAAAAATAAATAGTGCTGGTTGCATAGTACCATGAATGTGTTTAATACTATTGAATCATACAATAAAAAGCTGTTAAACTGGCAAATTATATGATGTGCATTTAACTACAACTTTGTGGGGGTGGGAGGGGGATCGGGGATGGAACCCAGGGGCATTCGACCTCCGAGCTATAACCCCTGTCCTATTTTTTATTATTTATTTTGAAACAGGGTCTTACTAAATTGCAGAGGGCCTCACTAAGTAGCTGAAGCTGTCTGCGAACCGCGATCCTCCAGTCTCAGCCTCACGAATGCTGGGATTACAAGCCTGTGCCACCACGCCCGGTTTAACTACAACTTTAAAAGCTATATTGGTAAGCCTCTGGGAAGCCACGAAGTGGAGACTTCCTACACCACACACCAGTGTCCACTTCACCACAGGCCCCAAGACCACAGAGCCAAGCCACCACAGCCGAGACCTCTGAAAAGGCAGAGCCTGGTGGTCTCCTAGCTGGGGCTCCCCTTGACACAAGGAAAGGCTGCCGTGTCCAGGAAGGTACCGAGGTTCTGTCTGCATCTGAAAATCACAAAAGAGTACACAGACCTCTGGCTGAGCAAGGGATGCAGAAGAGTTTGTGTGAAGAAGACTTCGGGAAAGCAGCTCTCGCTGTGAACTGACAGAGCCCCAGATGAGAGCTCCTCTGTCCTCTAGAGCAAGCCAGCCGGTACAACCTGGAGTCACTGACCTTTTCTGGAATCAGTCAGCGGTGGAATTTTGAGGCAAGGACCAATGACCCATCAGCCTGGCTACATCATGGCCAATGTCAGGACCAATGACCCATCAGTCTGGCTACAGCGGTGACCACCGAGCAGTAATGCCCAGATTGGAGCTGCAGTTTGCCTCACAGCCATGAAGAAGCAGGAGCCTCCCCCAGCAGGCTCCGGTGCTGGTTCTTGTCTGCTGTGGCTGGTGGAGAATCAGCTGCAATGCCTCATGGGAAGAACTTCCAGCAGATCCAAGGAGGGTTCCTATGTGTTTCCCAATAGCACTAGTTGGATTTCCTGAACCCAGCCTGGGGCTGCAGTACACTGTAATTTCCATTGCTTTTCAAACTTATGCCACCTGGGCCATCCCAGCTAGCAGCTCTACCAGGGTTCAGTTTGGAGCTATTCTTTTTTTTTTTTTTTTTTTTTTTGGTGGTGGTACTGGGGTTCCTGGAAGCCCTTCTACCTCCGGGCTACACTCCCAGACCTATTTTATATTTTTGAAACAGGGTCTTTTACACCAGCGCGGCTGGCTTCGAACCTTCATGATCCTCCTATCTCCACCTCCCAAGCGCGGGGATTACAAGCGTGTGCCACCACGCCCGGCGGAGCTATTCTTAAAACAGACATAGCCCAGCATGGTGGCGCACGCTAGTAATCCCCGCGCTTGGGAGGCTGACACAGGAGGATCGCGCAGGTTCAAAGCCAGCCTCAGCTACTTAGTGAAGTTCTCAGCAACTTAGTGAGACCCTGTTTCCAAATAAAATATAAAATAGGTCTGGGAGTATAGGGAGTATAGCCCGGAGGTAGAAGCCCCTGGATTCAACCCCAGTACCACAAAAAAAAAAAAAAAAAACATAGAAATGAAACCCAGAGTCCTGCTCTTCTTGCACTGGTCCAAGAAGTCAAATGGATGCTAGATGGCACATGTCTGTAATCCCAGTAGTTGGGAGCTGAAACAGGATGGCAGGTTCAAGGCCAACTTCAACAACTCAACAACTTAGCAAAACTCATAGAAACCCAGTGAGACCATGTTTCAAAACAAATCAAAGAGCCAGGCCTAGTGGCACATGCTTGTAATCCCTGCGCTTGGGAGGCTGACACAGGAGGACTCCACAGTTTCGAAGCCAGCCTCAGCTACTTAGTGAGGCTCTCAGCAACTTAGTGAGACCCTGTTTCCAAATAAAATGGAAAATAGGTCTGGGAGTATAGCCCGGAGGTAGAAGGGCTTTTAGGAACCCCAGTACCACCAAAAAAAAAAGTCAAGCCAAGTGTGGTGACAGACACTTGTAATCCCAGTACTTGGGAGGGCTCAGCCACTTGGTGAGACCCTCTGCAACTTAGTGAGACACTGTTCAAAATAAGAATAAGCCGGGTTTGGTGGCGCACACTTGTAATCCCAGCGTTCAGGAGGCTGAGACCTGGAGGATCGGGGTTGGGGGACAGCCTCAGCTACTAAGTGAGACCCTCTGCAACTCAGTGAGACCCAGTTTCAAAATAAAAGAATAAAAAATAGGGCAGGGGATATAGCCCAGAGGTCAAATGCCCCTGGGTTCCATCCCCAGACCTGCAAAAAAAATAAAAATAAAATAAAAAACAAGGAATAAAATAGGAGGATATAGCTCAGAGGTTGACTGCCCCAGTAACACACACACACACACACACACACACACACACACACACACAGTATTGCCATATACAAGAAATAATAACTTCCAAATCATGATTATCTAGGAGACAAGATGGCCGCAGAAATGCCTTCACCAATTGATAGTGAAGGGAGCATTGCTAAGGCACGCTTCAAGCCCCGCGTTCTCTCCTATGGGCGCTAGTACTTTCTCTTTTCTTTCCATATAAAGGAATGCACATAAGTGTTATTTACCCAGACATTCGTTTTAAAGAAATTATACAGGTAAATAAAAACTTAATTTAGTGTGTGTGTGTGTGTGTGTGTGGCACTGGGGGTGGAACCCAGGGGCTTTCCTACCTCCAGGCTATACTTCCAGACCTATTTTTATATTTTCTTTGGAAACAGGGTCTCACTAAGTTGCTAAGGCTGGCTTCGAACCTGTGTGATCCTTCTGTCTCAGCCTCCCAAGCGCTGGGATTACAAGCATGCACCTAACATTTTAAAAAATTATTTTTAAGTTGGGCATGGTGGCCCATGCTTATAATCCCAGTACTTGGAAACCTGGAAAAGTAGTATCACAGGTTCAAAAACAGCCTCAGCAAGAAGTGAGACTCTCATCAACTTAGTAAGACCCTGTTTCAAAGAAAAAATAAAATAGGGTCGGGCATGGTGGCGCACACTTTTGTGTGTGTGTGTGTGTGTGTGTGTGTGTGTGTGTGTGTATGTGGTACTGGGGGTGGAACCCAGAGACTTCCTACCTCTGAGCTATACTCCCAGACCTATTTTTGGAAACAGCGTCTCACTAAGTTACTGAGAGCCTCACTAAGTAGCTGAGGCTGGCTTCGAACCTGTGTGATCCTCCTGTCTCAGCCTCCCAAGTGCGGGGATTACAAGCGTGCGCCACCATGCCCAGCTGGCGCACACTTTTAATCTCAGTGTTTGGGAGGCTGAGACCGGAGGATCGTGGTTCAGACAGCCTCAGCTACTAAGTGAGGCCTCCTGCAACTTAGTAAGACCCTGTTTCAACATAAAGAATAAAAAAGTAGGGCAGGGGGTATAGCTTGGAGGTGGAATGACCCTGGGTTCCATCCCCAGACCCGTAAAAAAATTAATAAAAAATAAAAATAAAATAGGACTGGGCGTGTAGCTCAGAGGTAGAATGCCCCTGGGGTCCATCCTCAGTACCACAATAAAAATAAATAAATAAATAAATAAATAAATAAATAAATAAATAAGAAAGAAAGAAAGAAAGAAAGAAAGAAAGAAAGAAAGAAAGAGAGAGAGAGAGAAAGAATAAATACAGGACTGGGGATGTAGCTCAAAGGTAGAATGCTTCTGGGTGCAATCCCCAATACCAAAAAGAGGTTGTTGGCTCTTGAACAAATTTAGCCCTTAGCCTTGACTATCTCTCTGTCTCTAACCAATTTATTTGGTCAGTCGACCTTGACCTACCCATAGCAGATGGGTACTCCACCTTTGACGGCAAAACTGATTCCTCAAAATTAAATAGCAGACAAATAGAAGTGTTCACATTTTAAAGGGACCCTATCTGAAAATAAATATTTTGAGAATGCACATCATTATTGGAATGGATGGTTATGGATCAGTTCTGGCTGTTGAGCCCACCAAATTAGAATCCCTACTGCTCTTGATTCAAGTGCATCAAAACTGACACCTTATCGGGCCAGTAGAGCACACTTGTAATCCCAGTACTTGGGAGGCTGAGACGGGAGGGTTGAGATTCACAGCCAGCCTCTGCAACTTAGTGAGACCTGTTTCAAATAAAATCAAAGTATAAAGTAGGTCTGAGAGTGTAGCTCAGAGATAGAATGACCCTGGTTCCATCCCAAGTAACACACATACATGTTACGGATTGGGAGAATATGGTTGTGGGGAAACTGTTCCCAGGGACCCCTGTTAGGGTCCCGGACACAATTTCCCTCAAACCACAACAAAACCCAAAATGACCAAAACCAGAAAAAAAAACACAGGTTCTTGTCCTGAGCTAAGGATAAATATGCATAGCTTGGACAGTTGCTGAAGATTTAAAGAAGTTTATTAAAAAGATAGAAATACAGAAAATAGAAATACAGAAATAGTTACAGCCCCAGGCCAGAATGGCATGGGGGGAGGGTGGTCTGGGCCAATTCACACCCCCCCCCAAGATACAGCATGTGGACTGGACTTTTTATACCCATGACCTCCGTCTTGTTTACATGATTCTGACATAGTGAACGTCCCTGTAAGGTACCTCCCCCAGCAAGATGTGGCAAGGTGTCTCCTTTCATGAAGGTCGACCCCTCCTACCATCTTAGCTAGCTTATCTAATCATGTAGATCTGTCTTTAGATAGAGAAAGGCCTAGTTCTCCTCTCCTCTTGACTTGCTAGTTACATTTAGCTAAGTCAATCTAAGTTTCAATAGCTGTTTCCTTCCTGACCAGAGCCAAGCCTTTCTCTCTCCAGGCCTGACGCCATTTTGACACAAATATTTTTAAAATATATTAATAATCAGAGTTTTCTCAAATCTTCCTAGGCCATTCCCAATACTGGTACAATACACACACACACACACACACACACACACACACACACACACAAACTGGTGGCACACGCTTGTAATTCCAGAATTGGGGAGGCTGTGACCAGAGGATTGTGGTTCGCAAACTGCCTCTGCAACTCAGTGAGACCCGGTTTCAAAATAAAAAATATAAAATAGAGCAAGGGGTGTAGCTTGGAGGTTGAATGCCCCTGGATTCCACCCCCAGACACACACACACACACACACACACACACACACACAAACTGGTGGCACACGCTTGTAATTCCAGAATTGGGGAGGCTGTGACCAGAGGATTGTGGTTCGCAAACTGCCTCTGCAACTCAGTGAGACCCGGTTTCAAAATAAAAAATATAAAATAGAGCAAGGGGTGTAGCTTGGAGGTTGAATGCCCCTGGATTCCACCCCCAGACACACACACACACACACACACACACACACACACACACAATAGGGCAGAGGTGTAGCTTTTTTTCTTTTTTCTTTTTTTTTTTAACCTGGGATAGAGCCCAGGTGCATTCTACCTCCCAGCTACACCCCCATTCTACCTCCCAGCTACACCCCCAGCCCCTTTTATTTTTTATTTTTTTTTTATTTTGAAACAGGGTTTCATTAGATTGCTAAGAATCTCAATAAGTTGCTGAAGCTGTCCTTGAACCCTCATCCTCTGGTCTCAGCCTCCCAATTACTGGAATTATAGATGTGTGTCACCACGCCCAGCTAAGAACTAAATTTTCTTTAAATAATTTTAATCTGTATATATTAAAAATTGTGTTAAAATATTTATTAAGGCTAGGCATGGTGGTACATGCTTGTAATCCCAGTACTTGGAAGGCTGAGACATGAGGATCATAGATTCAAAACCAGCCTTGGCAACCTAGTAAGGCTCTCAGCAACCTAGTGAGACTCTGTTTCCAAATAAGAATTAAAAAAAAAATGAACTGGTGGTGCAGCTTGGAGGTAGAATGCCTCTGGGTTCAATCCCCAGCACCAAAAAGGAAATGTATTAAGGGAAAATGCAGAAGTACTTTGATAGCATACTTTAACTATAAACCTGTTGTAACCTCCAGGCTGAGCAGGCGAAAAGGGGAAGACAGAGAACAATGATGGGTAAGGATTTATAGTCACCAAAATGATTAAATTACAACATCCATTTCTAAACACATGAAGTATTTACGGATTGCTGGGGAAAAAAATCACTCTGGTTTCCACAGTGTTACCTATTGACCTTTGAAAGTGGAAGCAAGTGTATTTTGCCCTCCGGGGTCCTTCTTTCATTCTGAAGTGTAATATAGTGTCATTGGTTCTCCAGTATCCCCGGCTCCAATTTCCCACTGATGTCTTATATCTTGGGTTTCTTTTTCCAGTTAGAAAAGTATAGTGATGAAATAGCCCAGGTAACTTTGAACACAGAAGCCCATGTAATTACATGGTGTTCTAGCACAATCCACAATGTTCTGACACGGGGTATCAGTGCCATTGATAAGTAAGAGCAGGAGACTTGTCAGGGAAGTTTGGCAGCTTCCAGTAAAGGCTGGACGGTTTCCAAGCCGAGGAGGCAGCTGCGAATATCCGGAAATCAGAATTTCTGTGTGGGAAATACGTAGGTTTCTCTTCATCATTTTTAGGAGGTCTTTTGTGAGACTCCTTTTTCTTTAAAAACAAAACAAAACAGGATATCCCAGGCATAAAGCTAAATACTTCATTTTTATCCTTTTTGTGTGTGTGTGTGTGGCACTGAGGGTAGAACCCAGTAGGGGCTTTTCTACCTCTGGACTATACTTCCAGACCTATTTTATACTTTATTTGGAAACAGGGTCTCACTAAGTTGCTGAGAGCCTCACTAAGTAGCTGAGGCTGGCTTTGAACCTGTGCGATCCTCCTCTCTCAGCCTCCCAAGCCCTGGTATTACAGGCACGTGCCACCATACCTGGCATCCTATAGGCATTTTGATTTGTTTTTGTGGTACTGGGGGCTGATCCCACACATTTCAGGAACTCCAAGTTGTTTGATATGACTCCATTAAAGTATAAGTGTAGGGTAGAGAGAATAAATGGTAAAACTTGAGTCAGGAGGGGAAAGCAGAGTCTCCATCATAAAAACACCTTCTGTCAGGCATGGTGGTTCACGCTTGTAATCCCAGCATTTGGGAAGCTGAGGATCACGATTCGCAGACAGCCTCAGCTACTTAGTGAGGCCCTTTGCATCTCAGTGAGACCCTGTTTCAAAATAAAAGAATAAAAAAAGGGGCTGGGGGTGTAGCTGGGAGGTGGAATGCCCTTGGGTTCCATCCCCATTATCACCAAATAAATAAATAAATAAGCCTTCTAAGGTGAATGAAGACATCCCTAGAGGAAGTGATGTAAGAAATGGGGGGAGGTGCTGAAAGAGAGAGAGGGTCACTGACCCCTCAGTAATAGCCAAGATTTTCCTCCATTTTATGGGGATTGGACCCAAGGATATCCTACCTCTGACCTATAATCTCAGCACTTTTTATTTTTTTATTTTGTTTGTTTGTTTGTTTGTTTAGCAGTACTGAGAATTAAACCCAGGGGTATTCTACTTCCAAGCTACACCCCCAATCCTTTTTTTTTTTTTTTCCTTATTTTGAAACAGGTCCCACTAAGTTGCAGAGGGCCTCACTATGTAGCTGAGGCTGGCTGCAAACCTGTGTTCCTCCTGACCCAGCCTCCCAAGTACTGGGATTACAAGTGTACACTATCATGCCAGGTTTATTTTTCTATTTTGAGACAGAGTCTCACTAAGATGCCCAGACTGACCTGGAACTTGGGATCCTCCTGCCTTGGCCTCCCAAGTTGCTAAAATATTTGAAATGTTTAAGAGATGATGTGTTAACTTTTGCTATCTCTAGTATCAAATCCCATGCTCCCTTCACCACCCAAGATGTACAGTCACCTGGGTGTCTTGGCTTCCTTACACACACACACTTTTTTTGTGCGTGTGTGGTATTAGGGTTTGAACCCAATAGCATTCTACCTCCAAACTCATACCCTCAACCCCCTTTTTTATTTGAAATAGGGCCTCAGTAAGTTGCTGAGGGTCTAGCTAATTTTTTGAAGCTGGCCTTGAACCTGCAATCCTCCTCTCTCAGCTTCCCAAACACTGAGATTACAGGTGCACAACCAAAAATGTTTGTTTGTTTGTTTGTTTGTTTGTTTGTTTGTTTTGCAGTACTGGGGATGGAACCCAGGGGATTCTACCTCCAAGCCAACACCCTCAGCCCTATTTTTTCTTTATTTTGAAACAGCATCTCACTGAGTTGCAAAGGGCCTCACTAAGTAGCTGAGGTTATCTGTGAACCTTGATCCTCCCGTCTCAGCCTCCCAAATACTGGGATTACAAGCATGCGTCACTACGCCCAGCTCCAAAAGTTAAAAATTTTAAAGTAACACATAAGAAGCTTTATGTGCAGTATATACAGTAGGGTAATAATTTGTTTCATGCTTTTTTAATGTGGGATGAAGCCCAGGGACTTTCTATCTCAAAACTATACCCCCTCATTCCTGTTTTATTCTTTATTTTGAAAAAAGGTCTTACTGAGTTGCAAAGTGCCTCACTAAGTTTTAGCTGAGGCTGTCCTTAAACCACGATCCTCCTGTCTCAGCCTCCCAAATGCTGGGATTACAAGCGTGTGCCACCACACCTGGCTTTCCTGCTTTTAATATATATATATAAAAGACCAAGAGAGCCAGGCATGGTGACTGTAATCCCACTTGTAATCTGTACTTGGGAGACTGAGACAGGAGGATCACAGGTTTAAGGACAGCCTCAGCAAGTAGTGAGACCTTATTAACCTAGTGAGACTGTGTTTCAAAATAAAAACAACAGTCGGGCATGGTAACGCATGCTTGTAATTCCAGCATTTGAGAGGTGAAACAAGGGGATAGCAGTTCGTGGCCAGCCTGAGCTATCTTACTGAGGCCCTCTGCAACCTAGTGAGACCCTGTTTCAAAATAAAGAATAAAAAATAAGGCTGAGGGAATTGCTTAAAGATAGAATGCAAAAAAAAAAAAAAATAGGTAGAATGTCCCGGGGTTCCATCCCTAGTACCGCAAAATAAAATAAAAATATAAATAAATACAAAATAAGGCTGGGAATATAGCTTGGAGGTAGAATGCACCTGGATTCAATCACCAGTATAAGAAAGAAAGAAAGAAAGAAAGAAAGAAAGAAAGAAAGAAAGAAAGAAAGAAAGAAAGAAAGGCCAAGAAGTAAATCACCAAAATATTACCAGTGTTCCAGTGTTTATCTTTCAGCTAATTACGGATAATGTTTGTTTCCTATGCTTTTCTTATCTTACAAGTTTTCCATATTAAATATACTTTTATTACATGCTTATTTAAAATATAAGAATTCTGCCTATCTAAATGTAAATGACAAAATAAACTAGGTTTTCCAGAGTGATATGAATTTCTCATGTTGTCAACGTTCAACTGGTAATTATGCATTGGGCTTAACATGTCAGTGAATTTTTTAATGTCCAAGGGAGAGGTTTTATATGCAAAATGAATCACTCAGAGCTGTCTAAATACGAAGCTTGTTATTATAGTTAATTAAAAGACTGAATTTTTTCTAAACCTCTGATGAATTCAAATTATAATTCTTGCTAGTTGATTTATGAATTAAGTAATTTTATTAACAAAAGCATAATCATTTTACTTACACTTTGATTGGTTTAACTAATATGTTTAATTTTTTTTTTTTTCGGGTCTGAGATGGAACTCAGAGAGGCATTTGACCTCCGAGCTACACCCCCTGCCCAATCTTTTATTCTTTTTTTTTTTTTTTTTTTTTTTTTGGTGGTACTGGGGCTCCTGAAAACCCTTCTACTTCCGGGATACACTCCCAGACCTATTTTTATACTTTTTTATTTGGAAACAGGGTCTCTTAAGCCAGCGCGGCTGGCTTCAAACCTGCGTGATCCTCCTGTCTCTGCCTCCCAAGCACAGGGATTACAAGCGTGCGCCACCACGCCTGGCTTTTATTCTTTATTCTAAAACAGCATCTCACTGAGTTGCAGAGGGCCTCACTAAGTAGCTGAGGCTGTCCACGAATTGCGATCCTCCAGTCTCAACCTCCCGAATGCTGGGATTACAAGCGTGTGCCACCATGCCTGGCTCTGTTTAATATTTTAGATAAGCTAAAAAATATTTTAGGCAAACTATAAAACATCTAAAAATTTACATCACTAAAGTTCATTAAATATTTCTTTCTTTTTTTTTTTTCTTTTCTTTTTTTTCAGTACCGGGGATTGAAACCAGGAGCATTCTACCTCCAAGCTACACCATCAGCCCTATATTTTATTCTTTATTTTGAAACAGGGTCTCAATAAGTTGTAGAGGATCTCACTAAGTAGATGAGGCTGGCCACAAACCTGTGATCCTCCTGTCTCAGCCTCCCAAGATTACAAGTGTGCATGACCAGCCCGTTAAAACATATCAATAAACAATTCAACTAACACATATATGTTTAATATTTTTCATTTTCTCAAACACATCACATTTCTAATAAACCCAACTTAATAACTAAGGCAATTTTTGTAAGTTCTTACTAGCTTTTAAAATATAAAACTTTAAATGTATAAAATTAGCAAGTATTCAAACACTGTTTATAGACTTAATTAGTTACATTCCCTAGTGCATGTCAGCTTTAAGCCCCAAGTATCAACTAGGCAATTCTAATTAATAATAAAAGCCAAATAATTAAACTCTCTAAATGTCAAACAGCCTTCAAAATATACCATCTCTTGCTGGGCATAGTGGCACACACTTGTAATCTCAGAGCTTGGGAGGCTGAGCCAGGAGGATCGCACAGGTTTGAAGCCAACCTCAGCTACTTAGTGAGGCTCTCAGCAACTTAGTAAGACCCTGTTTCCACTAAAGAAATAAAATATAAAGTAGGTCTGGGAGTATAAAATAGAAAAAATAAAATAAAATATAAAATAAATATGAAATAAAATATAAAATAGGTAAATAAAATATAAAATATAAATAAATAAAATATAAAATATAAAATAGGTCTGGGAGTATAGCCCGGAGGTAGAAAAGCCTCTGGGTTCCACCCTCCAGTACTACACACACACACACACACACACACACACACACACACAAAATAAGCCAGGCATGGTGGTGCACACTTGTAATCCCCGCACTTGAAAGGCTGAGACAGGAGGATAACACAGGTTCAAAGCCAGCCTCAGCTAATTAGTGAGGCTCTCAGCAACTTAGTGAGACCCTCTTTCCAAATAAAATATAAAATAAGTCTTGGAGTATAACCCAGAGATAGAAAGCCTCTGGGTTTCAATATATATATATATATATATATATATATATATATATATATATATATATACCATTTCTTGAGCATTTTTAAATATGCCTATAAGGCAGGCATGGTGGTGCAGCCCTGTAGTCCCAGTACTTGGGAGGCTGAGGCAGAAGGATGGCAGATCAGAGGACAGTCTCAACAAGTAGTGAGACTCTCATCAACCTAGCAACACCCTGTTTCAAAGTAAAAATAAAATAGTGCTGGGAGGGTAGCTCAGAGGTAGAATGTTCCTGGGTTCAATCACCAGTGCCAAATAAAATAGAAAATAAGTAAATATGCTTATAATAAGCAAATTATCATTGTGATTTAAAATCTAGTCCACATAAACTCTTATGGTATTAATGCCTTCTGTGCATTATCATATCTCCGTATTATTTCCAGAAATTTGTGGGTTTACAAAGTCACTTATTCAACTAAAGAATGAAACTTACTACCTCCTGCAGTGTCAAGTTCTTTTGGTAACATTTCCAAACTAAGCTGCAGCTACAGATCTGGGGTTTAAATGTGGAACTGGACTGTCAGATCAGATCTGCAATTCCTTCTCCTGTCCAGTCCTAATCATTGTATCAACAGGGCAACCAAAAAGCATGCTTCTAGTGGCCATGAAATGTACATCCCCTAAAACACACCCTTTGGGTGTATTTCAAATTTCACCTTTATGCAAATTTAATTTTCAGTTTTTATTGTTTGCTTTAGATAGATGGAATTCTGCACAGACCACATGGAATCCAGCTAATTGCCTTCAATTATAGCCCTCTTCCTGGTTATAGCACCCTTTTCATATTTTATTCATTATCTGTCTCCTCTACCACTATTTGATAATCATATTAACAGTTACATTTTGAGTTACATGTTGATTTTGTAAATATATGCAAAATGTTTATAAATTGCTTTATATCTATACTGCAGCAAAGGAAAACGTGTGTGTGTGTGTGTGTGTGTGTTACTGGATTGAACCAAAGGGCATTCTACCTCTGAGCTATATCCCCCAGCCCTATTTTGCTATTTTAGTTTAGTTTATTTTTTAGTACTGGAGATTGAATACAGGGCATTCTACCTCTGAGCTAAACCCCCATCACTATTTTATTTTTATTTTGAATCAGCATCTTGCTAGGTTGATATGAGCCTCACTACTGGCTGAGGCTGTCCTCAAAACTGTGATCCTCCAGTCTCAACTTGCCAAGTACTAGGACTGCAAGCCTGTGCCACCACATCCAGCTTATTATTTTATTGTTTTGGGTTTTGTGTGTGTGTGTGTGTGTGTGTGTGTGTGTGTGTGTGGTGCTGGGGATGGAACCCAGGGGCATTCTTCCTATGAGCTACACCTCCAACCCCATTTTTTATTCTTTATTTTAAAACAGGGTCTCATTGAGTTGCAAAGGGCCTCACTAAATAGCTGAGGCTTTCCAAGAACCCCAAGAACTATATGATCCTCCTGTCTCAGCCTTCCAAATGCTGGGATTACAAGTGTACGCACCACGCCCAGCTTTATTTATAGTTTTTTTTTAAATAGAATTTCACTAAATTGCGAAGGGCTATGCTGACCACAAACCTGTGATCCTCCTGTCTCAGCCTCCCAAGTTTACTGGGGTTACAAGTGTGTGCCACTACAACTAGCTTTTAGCTCCTCTTCCTCTCTCTCTCTCTCTCTCTCTCTCTCTCTCTCTCTCTCTCTCTCTGGTACTAGGAATGGAACTCAGGCATTCTACCTTAGAGCTACACCTTCAGCCCTATTTTTTATTCTTTATTTTGAAACAGGTTCTCACTGAGTTGCCAGAGGCCTCACTAAGTGGCTGAGGCTGTCCGCGAACCACAATCCTTCAGTCTCAGCCTCCCAGATGCTGGGATTACAAGGGTGCGCCACCACAACCGGCTAGCTTTCTTTTAATAGATACTGTCTCAAAATACATGTTTGCTCTATGAGAGCAAGGATCATGCCTATTTTATTCACCAAAATCTATAAAATCTAATACTCAGCCAGGAACAGAAGAGTTACCCATCAAGTTTTCCTAAGTTATGCTTTAAAATATACATTTCCCAAAGTGTTGGGCATTAAATAAATTTTGAAAATACTGAAAGTTATACTATAGTTATAGTGTGTGTGTGTGTGTGTGTGTGTGTGTGTGTGTGTTACTGAGGATGGAACCCATGAGCTTTCTACCTCTGGCCTATACTCCCAGACCTTTTCTACTTTTACTGGGAGTGTAGCTCAGAGGTAAAATGCCCCTAGTTCAATCCTCAGAACCACAAATAAAATAACTGCATTAAGAAGTTAAAACTATGCCAGGCGTGGTGGCGCACGCTTGTAATCCCAGCATTTAGGAGGCTGAGACCTGGAGGATCACGGTTCGCGGACAGCCTCAGCTACTTACTGAGGCCCTCTGCAACTCAGTGAGACCTGGTTTCAAAATAAAGAATAAAAAATAGGGCAGGGGTTGTAGCTCGGAGGTCAAATGCCCCTGGGTTCCATTCCCAGAACTGCAAATAAATAAATAAATAAATAAATAAATAAATAAGAAGAAGAAGTAAAATCAGGCTGGGGGTGTAACTTAGAGGTAGAATGCCTTTGGGTTTAATCCCGGTACTGCACTAAATAAATATAATAAATAAATAAATAAATAAATAAATAAATACATAAGACAGCCTCAGCAACCTAGCAAGACCTTTCTAGAGATTTCCTATCTCTAGAAAGAGAGAATCATTGAGATAGAGATCATTTGGGGCCTTTTACAGTTCTTTTATAAGAACCCCCATGAGAGGGTGGGTAAATCACTCAGCAGTGTTGGAGGTTTGGACTTCCCAGCATCAATGGGTGGTGCCAGACCCTGTCCTTCCTTAAGAATCCTTTGAAGCCTGGCGGTGGTGCACCCCAGGCTTGGGAGGCTGAGACAGGAGGATCGCGCAGGTTCGAAGCCAGCCTCAGCTGGCTTAAGAGACCCTGTTTCCAAATAAAATATTAAATAGGTCTAGGAGTGTAGCCCGGATGTAGAAGGCCCCTGTGTTCCATTCCCAGTACCACAAAAAAAAAAAAAAGAAGAAGAAGAATCCTTTGATTACTAAGCATTTCAGAATGCCATTTCCAGAAAGGGACTATTATAATTAAGGGTGTAGGCTCCTGCAAGTTTTTGCTTAAGATAGTGCAGATCTTGTGGGTGGAGTTAAGATTTGGGCCTCTTGATCCTGGCCCGTTGGCCCACGCTTGAAATCCTGGAGCTTGGGAGGTGGAGACAGGAGGTTCACGCAGATTCGAAGCCAGCTTTGCTTGCTTAAGAGACCCTGTTTAAAAAAAAAAAAAAAATTATATATATATCTGGGAGCCCGGAGGTAGAAGTGTTCCATCCCCAGTACCACCAAAAAAAAAAAAAAAAAAAAAAGATGTGGGCCTATTGAGGTTTCCATCTAAAATAGAACGCACCTTGTAGGATGGAATTAGAGATTATGAAGTTTCTAGATTTTAAAAACAAGTTTTTCAGTGTGGTGTGGTGGCGCACACATGCAATCCCAATACTTGGGAGGCTGAGACAGGAGGTTTGCAGATTTGCAACCAGTATCAGCTACTTAGTGAGGCCCTCCACAACTTAGTGAGCCCTTGTTTCAAAATAAAGAATAAAAAATAGAAGCCGGACATGGTGGCACACGCTTGTAATCCCAGCGCTTGGGAGGCTGAGACTAGGGGATCGGGGTTCACAGCCAGCCTCAGCTACTTAGTGAGGCTGTTTGCAACTCGGTGAGACCCTCTTTCAAAATAAAGAATAAAAAATAGAGCAGGGGGTGTAGCTGCGAGGTCGAATGCCCCTGGGTTCCATCCCCAGACCCACAAAAAATTAAATAAGTAAAAATTAAAAAATAGGTTTGGGGGTGTAGCCCAGAGGTAGAATGTAGGTAGAATGCCCCTGGGTTTGATCCCCAGTACCACAAAAAAAATATATGTGTGTGTGTGTGTGTGTGTGTGTGTGTGTGTGTGTGTCTTTTCCTTCCCAATTTGTCTCCTTTCTACCCAATATTTTTTTTCTCCTAACCTACCTCAGTTAGTAATCCAGCTTCAGTAGTGAAGAGCCACCTGGACTCCATCCACGCGGACTCCATGACAGGCTTCAGATTTCACTGCAGGAGGACTAGGCCTAAAGGTGACCTGACTCAGGTGGGTATGTATGAAGGGCTGTTTGCTAATGCTCAGACCTCAAACTTCACCAATCAAGAAAAGGTCAGGGCACCCCACCCCTAGGACTTAGGAAATCCCCTACCCCCTCCTTAAAAGGCCTGCGAGCCACCATTTTGAGGTCTCATCTCTGCTCTGTGTGCTGATAGACCCCAGCATGCTGGATTCCCCAAAATAAAGCTTTTGTGATTGCAAATACCCTGATGGTCTCTTTGTGGAGGACTCCTGAACCCTTTCAGTAGCTACAACTAGAAAGAAGTAATTATCTGAAATAATAGTAAAAATAGTAAACAGTATTTTATTATTATCTGGAATAATAATAAAAATAGTAAACATTATATTAAGTTCTAAATTTTTTTTTTTTTTGGCGTGTCTGGGGATGGAACCCAGGGGCATTTGACCTCCGAGCTACACCCCCTGCCCTATTTTTTATTCTTTATTTTGAAACCAGGTCTCACTGAGTTGCAGAGGGCCTCACTAAGTAGCTGAGGCTGTCCCCGACCTGCGATCCTCTGGTCTCAGCCTTCCGAATGCTGGGATTACAAGCGTGCACCACCACACCCAGCAAGTTCTAAAATATTTTAAGCCGGACATGGTGATGCAAACTTGTAATTCTGTACTTGGGAGGCTGAGACAGGAGTATCGCAGGTTCAAAGCTAGCCTCAGCAGCTTAGCGAGACACTGTTTTCAAATAAAATATAAAATAGGTCTGGGGGTATAAGCCAGAGGTAGAAAGCACCTGTGTTCCATCCCCAGTACCACAAATAAATAAGTAAATAAATAAATAAAGTATTTTGAAAACTAAAGATAATTAAATGCCTCCAATATTATATTTAAAAAAAACATTAGAATCAGCTGAGCATGGTGCACACTTCTAATCCCAGTACTTGAGAACTGCATTAATTACTCGAATTACTGTGAACCTGTGATCGCAGGTTCACATCCAGTCTCAGCTATTTAGTGAAGTCCTGTTTCCTACTTTTTTTTTTTTTTTTTTTTTTTTTGCGAGTCTAGGGATGAAACCCAGGGGAATTTGACCTCCGAGCTACACCCCCTGCCCTATTTTTTATTCTTTATTTTGAAACCAGGTCTCACTGAATGGCAGAAGGCCTCACTAAGTAGCTGAGGCTGTCCGCAAACCGCGATCCTCCAGGTCTCAGCCTCCTGAATGCTGGTATTACAAGCGTGTGCCACGGCGCCCGGCTGAGGTCCTGTTTCAAAATAAAGGATAAAAAATAGGGCTAGAGATGTAGCTTAGAGATAGAATGTCCATGGGTTCAATCCCCAGAACTGAAAAAATAATTAAAATTTAGATCCAATGGCACACAGCTGGGAAAAATTGAAACATGAGGACTGCAAGTTAGACCCTGTCTCAAAACAAAAAGCCAAAGCCGGGCATGGTGGCACAGGCTTGTAATTCCAGTGTTTGGGAGGCTGAGACAGGAAGATCATCGTGGTTCACAGACAGCCTCAGCTACTTAGGCCCTCTGCAACTTAGACCCTGTTTCAAAATAAAGAATAAAAAATAGGGCAGGGGTGTAGCTCGGAGGTCGAATGCTCCTGGGTTCCATCCCCAAACCCTCAAAATACATACATACACACATACATACATACATACATACATACATACATACTAAAATATAGGGCTGGGGGTATGGCTCAGAGATACAATGCCCCTGGGTTCCATCCCCACTACCGCAAAAGGAAGGAAGGAAGGAAGGAAGGAAGGAAGGAAGGAAGGAAGGAGAAGGAAGGAAGGAAGAAAGAAAGAAAGAAAGAAAGAAAGAAAGAAAGAAAGAAAGAAAGAAAGAAAGAAAGAAAGAAAGAAAGAAAGAAGCTAGGGGGGCTGGGGGTGTAGCTCGGAGGTAAAATGCCCGGGGTTCCATCTCCAGTACCGGGAAAAAAAAAATGTAACTGGGGTGTGGTGGTGTAGGCTTGTCATCCCAGCATTTGGGAGGCTGAGACAGGAGGATCACAAACAGCCTCAGCTACTTAGTGAGGCCTTTTACAACTCAGTGAGACCTTGTTTCAAAGCAGAGAATAAAAAATAGGGCTGAGTGTGTAGCTCGGAGGTAGACTGGCCCTGGGTTCCATCCCCAGTACTGCCAAAAAAAAAAAAAAAAGTATATACTTTGATGAAAAAATATCTTACTGCTAAAAAATGCTAATGATCATGTGAGCTATTGGAAAATTGTCCCGATAGATTTGTAGACATAAGATTACTGCCAACCTTCAGTTTGTACAAAATGCAATATCCATGAACATGCTGAAGTGCAGTCAAACATGGTGTCTATATTGGCAAGGATATAGAACCAGTTTTCTATACACTCCTGGGAGGAATACAAAATAGTACAATTGCTTTGAAAAACAGTTTAGCAATGTCTGAAAAGACTCAATCAAGTGCCATACAACCTGGCAGTTCCTCTTCTTGGTGTTTACACCAAAACCTTACACACAAATTTGCAAAGCAGTCCAAACTGGAAAAACGAAAATTTCTATCAAATGGATAAGCAAGTTTTGGTGCATCCATACAATGAAATACTAAGCAACAAAAAGAAACAAACCACTGCCACAATAATATAAGTGAATCTCAAGAGCATAATGCTAAGGGACAGAAAGAAGCTAGATGTAACATGCCATATGCTGTATGATTTTTCATTCATATGAAATTTTGGAAAATGCAAAACTATATTGATAGAAAAGAGATAAATGGTCGCCATGCATGATAGCACATGCCCTTAATGCCAGCACTTGGGAGGCTGAGATAAGAGGATTGCAGGTTCCAGACCCACCACAGCAATTTAGTGAGACCTCAGCAATTTAGCAAGACCTGGTTCCAAACTAAAAGAATAAAAAGGGCTAGAGATATAGCTCAGAAGTATAACGTCCCTAGGTTCAATCCCCAGTACCACAAAAGAAAGGAAGGAAGGAAAGAAAAAAGGAAGGGATGAAGGAAGACCAATGACTGCCAGAGGCCAGGGTTTAAGAAAAAGAATTGTCTGCAAAGGACACAGAGAGCTTTTCAGAATGGTAGTAAGTAACTGTTACATGGCATGATGTGATAGTGAGCCTTTGACCCTTCCAGTTTACTGCCTGAACAAAGTTGCCTGCTTGCTTTCTTTCTTTCTTTCTTTCTTTCTTTCTTTCTTCTTTCTTTCTTTCTTTCCTTTCTTTCTGGTACTGGGGGTTAAACCCAGGGGCATTCTAGCTCTGAGCAACAACAATTATTTATTTATTTATTTATTTATTTATTTATTTATTTATTTATTGGTACTGGGGGTGGAACACAGGGGCTTCCTACCTCCAGGCTATCCTCCCAGCCCTGTTTTATTTTTTTATTTGGAAACAGGGTCTCACTAAATTGCTGAGAGCCTCACTAAATAGCCAAGGCTGGCTTTGAACCTGTGTGATCCTCCTGACTCAGCCTCCCAAGTGCTGGGGTTACAGACATGTGCCACCATGCCTGGCTTATGAAAGAATATTTTTTAATTTTAAATATATTTTATTGGTGCATTGTAGTCAAACATCTCAATGGAATACAAGACTTATGAGGATATATAAGCACATACCACCCAATTAGCCTTTATCTGATCCCCATCCCATTCCCTCCCCCTCCCTCGATCCCATGCTTGATTTAGTGATTGACTTTGATATATTTCTTTAAGCACATCATGTGCTTTAAGAGTTTCCATCTTCCCCCTTCTCATCCCCTCAGATAGGTCACCTTAATTGCTCCTCTATAGGGCCCTTTCTTCATCTATAGTTGCTCCTATTACCCATTTCTCCCTAGTTTTTGCGTATTCAGCAAAACATCTGATGTGTGTGTATGTGTGTGTGTGTGATATTTCTTTGTGAATGCCACACTGCAAGCTCTGATCCCAGCTTCAAAGGCCCCAGTGTGGGGAGCCATTAAGGTCTTCCCCTTATCTTTACTTAAAAGGTTACTTCTGACTGTCCTTGGCCCAGAGTCAACAAGGTATGTTGTTATGCAATTAAAATTCTCTTAGAATGATTGATTCTATTGTTCTGTCTGCTAGATAAGATATGGTTTGTGTTGTACCAGGGTATTGTTTGACTTGCCTGTGATGTATGTACTTTGTACTTGTCTTTCTTGCATTCCTGTGTAACCTGAAGCTAGAAACTGTATAAATAACCATAAGAGAATAAAGTTGTGGTCCCAGTAGTGACTGGTGGCCCTCCCATGCTTCAATTCTTTAATCCTCACTACTCTCTTCAGAACCCATACTTTTGCCGGCTCGCTCAGGCATCCCGGCACCGGCCTCACCACACAGCAGGCTCCTTTTCTGGCCTCACAGGCCCCAGCACCAGCCTCGCCATTCAGCAGGCTCTGATCCCAACCTCACTGGCCCCAGAACTGGCCTCGCCCCATGGCAGGCTTTGATCCCTGCCTTGCAGGCCTTGGCACTGGCCTCGTTGTCCAGCAGTCTCCTATCCTGGCCTCACAGGACGTGGCACCAGCCTCACCACCCAGCAGTCTCCTATCCCAGCCTCAAAGGCCCCGGAACCCGCCTCGCTGCATGGTAGGCTCTGATCCCAGCCTCTGAGGACCCGACACCAGCCTCACTGCATGACTCTGAAAGAATATTTGAAACACCAAGATTCAAGGTGGATGTTACCCTGGCCTCAATGTGACACGTCCATAGCTGGTTGTCAGACCCCCAGCAAGTGCAAACTCCTAATTCTACAGAATACAGTGAGCACTGAATTGTTCTGAGGGTAATGGAAGCATCCCAATAAAACTTGACAAAGACTGTGGATTTACATAGATGAATAGTAGTACATGCATTTGAGAGCTTTGGGAGGATTAATATTTATTTATTTATTTATTTATTTATTTATTTATTTATTTTGGGGTGGTACTGGGGTTCCTGGAAACCCTTCTACCTTCGGGCTACACTCCCAGACCTATTTTATATTTTTTTTTATTTGGAAACAGGGTCTCTTAAGCCAGCGAGGCTGGCTTTGAACCTGCGTGATCCTCCTGTCTCTGCCTCCCAAGCGCAGGAATTACAAGCGTGCGCCACCACACCTGGCTCAATGATTTTTTATTAACTATGAGGAACACCCTTTGGGTGATCTATTCCCAATGTTTTATTTAGAAAATTATATAAGCCGGGTGTGGTGGCACACACTTGTAATCCCAAAATTCAGGATGCTGAGACTGAAGGATCGCGGTTCGCGGACAGCCTCAGCTACTTAGTGAGGCCCTCTGAAACTTAGTGAGACCCTGTTTCGAAATAAAAGAATAAAAAATGGGGCAGGGGATGTAACTAGGAGGTCAAATGCTGCTGGGTTCCATCCCCAGACCCACAAAAAAAAAAAAAAAAATTGTTGAATGCAGGTTTAGCGAAAAATGAGAGACTTAAGAGTCCAAGGAAATGTGCCAATTGAAGCCTTTATCAACTGGCAGCGGCGGTACCCTCAGACTAGAAATCGGACTGGAGGGGTATCCCAACTAGCCCCGGGTAAGGGTTAACAAGGGAGAAAATCACGAGGGGTCATCCATCTATTATGCTAAAATAAACAAGCAGGTTTACAGAAGCAGGAACTTGCTGTTAGCTTATCCAGTATGCAGGGTCCAATATGTCGGGCCATGCTGCTTTGGTCATGTACAGTGCTCTCTTGCTACTTAGTCATGTGGGGTTCGAGGTCAGGGGATGCTGGGTGATGCCTAGGCTCTACCTAACTTCAGACTCTTGAGAGGGATCCTTTGTCTACCACAAATCACAGGAATTTCTGGTGGGGAGATAGGCCATTATGATTTTAAAAGTTTGGGCCTATTGAGTACTATTGCCTAAGAAAGGACAGGCCAGATGGGCTATTGTAATTAAAAGTGTGGCCTATTAAGGGTTTTTGACTCAGATCTTTCAGGGTCAAGATAATTTCTAAATTATAAAACTATATATTGTCCTTTCTTTCCAGTTTGCCTCCTTTTTTACTTTTGCTATTGCAAAACTTCAAAGTATTGTGAGATAATCAGAGTTCCAGAGATCTTCTAGGGAGCTCCAGTATATGTGATAAAGTCTGGAAGACCCATGGAATATCCCAGAGGCTGTCCATCTTAGAAACGTAGATTAGAGCCGGCCATGGTGGCACACGCTTATAATCCCAGCATTCTGGAGGCTGAGACAGAAGGATCACAGTTCTCGGACAGCCTCAGCTTAGTGAGGCCCTCTGCAATTCAGTGAGACCCAGTTTCAAAATAAAGAATAAAAAATAGAGCAGGGAGTGTAACTCAGAGTTCAAATGCCCCTGGGTTCCATCCCCAGACCCTCAAAAAACAAAAAAAAATGTAGATGCCCTCAATGTTTTTGTTTTGTGTGAGGTTGCTCTTATCCAAATGAATACTTGTAATACACTTTGATTCGAATTTTTTTGTGTGTGTGGTACTGGGGGTGGAACCCAGAGACATTCTACCTCCGGGCTATACTCCCAGACCTATTTTATGTTTTATTTTGAAACAGGGTCTCACTAAGTTGCTGAGAGCCTCACTAAGTAGCTGAGGCTGGCTTCGAACCTGTGTGATCCTCCTCTCTCAGCCTCCCAAGCATGGGGATTAAAAGTGTGTGCCACCAATGCCAGGCGTGGTGGCACATGCTTGTAATCCCCGCACTTGGGAGGCGGAGACAGGGGGATCACGCAGGTTCGAAGCCAGCCGCGCTGTCTTAAGAGACCCTGTTTCCAAATAAAAAAGTATAAAAATGGGTCTGGGAGTGTAGCCCGGAGGTAGAAGGGCTTCCAGGAACCCCAGTACCACACACACACACAAAAAAAAAGTGTGCGCCACCACGCCCAGCAACACTCTGATTTATATAATGCAATATATATATATATATATATATATATATATATATATATATAATGAAATTATATATATACACCCTTGGTGGTCATAATTATATTTCATGAAAAACACATCTTGTATGGTAATACTAAAGTGATCATTATAATTGTTATGGTTTGAGAATATGTTACAGTTTGAGGAAACTGTCCATGGTGACCCCTGTTAGGGTTCCGGACACAATTTCCCTCAAAACACAAAAAGATAAAAAGTTGCAGGTTCTTGTCCTGAGCTAAGGATGAGTATTCAATAGCCTGGACTCTTGCTGAAGATTTAAAGAAGTTTATTAAAAACATAGAAATACAGAAGACAGTTACAGCCTCATGCCATTCAAGAGTGGCATGGGGTGGGGGGTTCAAATGAATTCACCAAAGATACAACATGTGGACCAGACTTTTTATACACATGACCTCCATCTTGTTCATGTAATTCTGACATAGTAAACGTCCCTGTAAGGTAGTTCCCCTTACCCTGTAAGGTACCTCCCCTTACTTTCCCACCAAGGTGTATTCCCCCACCCCCATGTCTCTTTTCAGGAAGGTCATGGTCGAAGGTCAACCCCCTCCTCCCATCCTAGCTAGATTATCCAATTATTATGTAAACCTGTCTTTAGAATGAGGATGGGGAAGTTGTAGTTCCCCTTTCCTATGGACTTGCTAATTACCTTTAGCTAGGTTAATTTACATTGGAATAGTTGCCTGCTTTTTTTTTTTTGGCAGAAACCAAGTCCTTTCACCAATTTTTTTTTTTTTTTTTTTTTTTTTTTTTGGTACTGGGGGTGGAACCCAGGGGCATTCTACCTCCGGGCTATACTCCCAGACCTATTTTATATTTTATTTGGAAACAGGGTCTCACTAAGTTGCTGAGAGCCTCACTCAGTAGCTGAGGCTGGCTTCGAACCTGTGCGATCCTTCTGTCTCAGCCTCCCAAGCGCCGGGATTACAAGCATGCGCCACCACGCCCGGCTTCTTTCACCAATTTTTGAAATATAATAATCAGAGCTTTCTCAAATCTTCCTAGGTCATTCCCAATACTGGTACAGTAATGAACCATCCTGCATAAATAAATACAGTAACAGACTCAAAGTTATGGCTTAGAAAATGTTCTTCACAGTTTCAGACAAGAAAATGTACATTAAACAATGCAATTGTGCCCGGGTGTGGTGGCTCATGCTTGTAATCCCAGTATTCAGGAGGCTAAGACCGGAGGGTCACGGTTCGCGGACAGCCTCAGCTACTTAGTGTGGCCCTCTGCAACTCAGTGAGACCCTGTTTCAAAATAAAGAATAAAAAAGAGGGCAATTCCATCCTCAGATCCGCAAAACAAAAACAAAAACAAATAATGCAATTGTGATCATATATTTTTTGGTTTTTGCAGTACTGGGAATTGAACCCAGGAACATTCTACCTTCAAGCTATAACCCTGGCCTTATTTTATTTATTTATTTTTTCTGTTACTGGGGATGAAACCCAGGGGCTTTTCTACCTCCAGTCTATACTTCCAGACCTATTTTATACTTTATTTGGAAACAGGGTCTCACTAAGTTGCTGAGAGCCTCACTAAGTAGCTGAGGCTGGCTTGGAACCTGTGTGACCCTCCTGTCTCAGCCTCCCAAGCGTGGGGATTACAAGCATGTGCCACCATGCCCAACTTATTTTTATTTTGAAACAGGGTCTTATTAACTTGTGGAGGGCCTCACTAAGTAGCTGAGGCTAATGGAGAACCTTCAATCCACCTGTCTCAGCCTCCAGAGCACTGGAATTACTAGTGAGTCACCACGCCCACCTTCTCTGTTATCTGTAATAAACAATAAAAGTTAATTACACCCTTACTCTGACATGGAAGTAAAAGTTAAAACAGAGACATGGAAGGCGGAGACCAGGAAATACTGAGAAGCTACCCTTGGTGGTCTGTAAGAGATAACTTCTACAGAACTCTCCCATGTGCCAGATGTTGTGTGGAGAGCCTTGACAAAAAGTACCTCATCTGAGCAGTACAAAGATAGCATGACACAGGTGTTTTTGCTCACTCACTCCACTTCAGAGAAAGGAAACCGGCTGACAAAAATTACCTAAAATTTGCATAAAATCAGACAACAGTAAATGAAAAGCCAGGACTCAAAAGCAGTGCTTTATTAGTGCAGAGCAGGTGCTAATAACAAAGCAGGGAAAACAAAATAACTCTTAAAATATAGAAGTAATCTTCATAACCATGGATTAAGCGATATTTTCTTAAATATACCCCAAACAATGCAAAACAAATAAATAATAGCTAAATGAAACAAAATGTTAAACTTTTGTGTCTCAAAAGAGATTATTTTTTAAAAATGTAGCTGGTCTTGGTGGCGCACGCTTGTAATCCCTGCGCTTGGGAGGCTGAGACAGGAGGATCGCACAGGTTCGAAGCCAGTCTCAGCTACTTAGTGAGGCTCTCAGCAACCTAGTGAGACCCTGTTTCCAAATAAAATATAAAATAGGTCTGGGAGTATGGCTCGGAGGTAGGAAGCCTCTGGGTTCCATCTCCATTACCACAAAAAAAAAAAAAAAAAAGTAGAGTTGGGCATGGTGGCACACGCTTATCCCAGCATTCGGGAGGCTGAGACCAGAGGATCGTGGTTCATGGACAGCCTCAACTACTTAGTGAGGCCCTCTGCAACTTAGTGAGACCCTGTTTCAAAAATAAAGAATAAGCCGGGCGTGATGGCGCATGCTTGTAATCCCAGCATTCAGGAGGCTGAGACCGGAGGATCGCGGTTCACGGACAGCCTCAGCTACTTAGTGAGGCCTTCTGCAACTCAGTGAGACCCAGTTTCAAAATAAAGAATAAAAATAGGGCAGGGGGTGTAGCTCAGAGGTTGCCCCTGGGTTCCATCCCCAGACCCGGAAAGAGAAAGAAAGAAGGAAGGAAGGAAGGAAGTAAGGAAGGAAGGAGAGAAAGGAGGTTGGGAAGAGAGAGAGAGAGAGAGAGAGAGAGAGAGAGAGAGAGAGAGAGAGAGAAATGTAGGCCAGGCATGGTGGTGCATGTTTGTAATCCCAGCATTTGGAGGCAGAGACCAGAGGATTGCAGTTCTCTGACAGCCTCAGCTACTTAGTGAGGCCCCTTGCAACTCAGTGAGACCCTGTTTCAAAAATAAAGAATAAAAAATTAGGTCTGGGGTATCGCTCAGAGGTAGAATGCCCCTGGATTCCGTCCCCAGTACCACAAAAAAGAAAAGGAAAGAAAATGTAAAAGCAAGGCAGGAATGGTGGTGTACCCTCATAATCCCAGTACTCTACTTGGAAGGGTAAAGAGGAGGGTCTCAGGTTCAAGGCCAGCAGTAACAACTTAATGAGGCCCTCTGCAACATAGTGAGACCCTATTTTAAATAAAAAATAAGAGCCAGGTTACAAACCACACTTGTAATCCTAGTACTTGGAAATCTGAGACAAGAGGATCCCGGGTTCTCTGACAGCTTCAGCTACTTTGTGAGGCCCTCTGCAACTTAGTGAGACCCTGTTTCAAAATATAGAATAAAGTTGGGCGTGGTGGTGTACACTTGTAATCCCAGCATTTGGGAGGCTGAGACAGGAGGATCGTTGTTTGTGGACAGCCTCAGCTACTTAGGCCCTTTGCAACTCAGTGAGACCCTATTTCAAAATAAAGAATAAAAAATAGGGCTGGGCATGTAGCCCTGGGAGTAGAATGCCCCTGGGTTCATCCCTAGTACACAATAAATAAATAAATAAATAAATAAATAAATAAATAAATAAATAAATAAATAAATAAAATAGCCAGGCGTGGTGGTGCACGCTTGTAATTCCTGCCCTTGGGAGGCTGAGACAGGAGGATCACACAAGCTTGAAGCCAGCCTCAGCTACTTAGTGAAGCTCTCAACAATTCAGTGAGACCCTGTTTCCAAATAAAGTATAAAAACAATCTGCGAGTATAGCCCAGAGGTAGAAAGTCCCTGGGTTCCAACTCCAGTACAAGAGAGCCCAGTACAAGAGAGAAAGAAAGAAAGAAAGAAAGAAAGAAAGAAAGAAAGAAAGAAAGAAAGAAAGAAAGAAAGAAAGGAAGGAAGGAAGGAAGGAAGGAAGAAAGAGGGAGGGGAAGGAAGAAAGAAAGAAAGAAAGAATAAAAGTGGGGCATCATGGAGCACGCTTGTAATTCCAGCATTTGGAAGGCTGAGAAAGGAGGATCTGAATTCATGGACAGCCTCAGCTACTTAGCGAGATCCATTACAACTCCGTGAAAGCCTGTTTCAAAATTTAAAAAAAAAAAAAACTAAAAAAGTAGGACTGGGGGTATAGCTCTGTAACTCGGAGGTAGAAGGCTCCTGGGTTCCATCCCCAGTATCACAAAAATAAAAAATAAAAAAAAAATAATCATTTAATGTTAGCCAGGCCTGGTGGCGCAGGCTTGTAATCCCAGCATTCAGGAGGCTGAGACCAGAGGATCGTGGTTTGCGACAGCCTCAGCTACTTCGTGAGGCCCTCTGCAACTCAGTGAGACCCGGTTTCAAAATAAAAGAATAAAAATAGCGCTGGTGCAAGCCTGGCATGGTGGTGTATGCTTGTAATCTCAGCAATCGGGAGGCTGAGACCAGAGGATCATGGTTTGCAGACAGCCTCAGCTACTTAGTGATGTCCTCCGCAACTTAAACCCTGTTTCAAAATAAAGAATAAAAAATAGGGCAGGGGGTGTAGCTCAGAGGTCGAATGCCCCTTGGTTCCCTCCCCAGACCTGCAAAAAAATAAAAAATAAAAAAATAAAATAGGGCTGGAGGTATAGTTCAGAGGTAGAATGCCCCTGGGTTCAATCCTCAGTACCACAAAAAATTAATAATTAAAAAATAAAAATATTTTTAAAAAGGGACTGGGAGTATAGATTCAATCCTCAATAACAAAAAAATGAGGGTTTTTTTTTTTTGCGATTCTGGACAACCTACAAACCCAATACTATTTTTTATTCGTGTGTGTGTGTGTGTGTGTGTGTGTGTGTGTGTGGTACTAGGGGTGGAAACGGGGCTTTTCTACCTCTGGAGTATATTCCCAGACCTATTTTATACTTTATTTGTAAACAGGGTCTCACTAAGTAGCTGAGGCTGGCTTTGAACCTGTGCAATCCTCCTGTCTCAGCCTCCTAAGCGCAGGGATTACAAGCGTGCCCGGCTCTAGGTTTTATACTTTATTTGAAAACAGCCTCACTAAGTAGCTGAGACTGGCCACAAACCTATGATCCTCTTGATCCTCTTATCTTGGCCTACCAAGTACTAGGATTATAAGAGTGTGCTGCCTCTTGTAGTAAATAAACAAATAAAATAATAATAATAATGATGATGATGATGATGATGGAAAGCTGGATGTGATAGCCCACTCCTGTAATATTGGGAGGATGAGACAAGAGGATCCCACATTTGAGGCCAGCCTCAGAAACTTAGAGAGAACCTGTCTCAAAATAAGTAAAATAGAGCAAGAGGTATTTCATGGAGGTAGATGCCCCTGGGATCAGTCCCCAGCACCACACACACATACTTACACACAAAGATATTGTAGCCGGGTGTGGTGGTGCACACTTGTAATCCCAGCATTCAGGAGGCTGAGACTGGAGGATCACGGTTCGTGGACAGCCTCAGCTACTTAGTGTGGGTGGCCCTCTGCAACTTAGTGAGACCCTGTTTCAAAATAAAGAATAAAAAATAAGGCAGGAGGTGTAGCTCGGAGGTCAAATGCCCCTGGGTTCCATCCCCAGACCCCCCCCCACACACACACACACATGATCTTGTAAAGGACACAAATGAACAGCAAAATGATTTCCAATGTGGTTGCACTAATTCGCAATTCCACCAACAATGTATTAAGTTCACACTTCTCCACATCTTCACCGGCATTTGCTCTTTTTTGTGTTTTGAATGATTGCCATTTTTTTTTTTTTCTTTTTCAGTACTGGGAATGGAACCCAAGGGCATTCTACCTCTCAGCTAGGCCCCCAGCTCTAATTTTCATTCTTTTTTTCTTTTTTGTTTTGTGGTACTGGGAGTGGAACCCAGAGGCTTCCTATCTCTGGGCTATACTCCCAGACCTATTTTATATTTTATTTGGAAGCAGGGTCTCACTAAGTTGCTGAGAGCCTCACTAAGTAGCTGAGGCTGGCTTCGAACCCATGCGATCCCCCTGCCTCAGCCTCCCAAGCGTGGGGATTACAAGCGTGCACCACCACACCCGGCTTTGCCATTCTAACTGAAGTGAAATCTCTGGGTAGTTTTGATTGCATCTCTCTGATTATGAGTGATGTTGAACATTTTTTCATACATCTATTGGTCATCAGAATGTCTTCTTTTATGAAGTGTCTATTTAGTTCACTTGCCCATTTTTTGACTGAGTTATTTGTTTTTCTAGCGGTGAGTTTCTTAGGTTCTCTGTATATTCTAGATTTAGTCCTCTATCAGAGAAATTTTCTTCCGTCTCTATAGAGGTTCTTTCTCTTTCTTTCTTTTTTTTTTTTTTTTTTTTTTTTTTGGTGGTACTGGGGTTCCTGGAAATCCTTCTACCTTCTGGGCTACCCTCCCAGACCTATATATATATATATATATTTTTTTTTTTTTTTTTTTTTGGAAACAGGGTCTCTTAAGCCAGCAGGCTGGCTTCAAACCTGTGCGATCCTCCTGTCTCTGGCTCCCAAGCATGGGAATTACAAGCTTGTGCTACCATGCCGGGCTTTTTCTTTTTCTTTTCTTTTTTTTTTTTTTTTAAGTACTAGGCATGGAACCCAGGGGCATTCTACCTTCAAGCTATACCCCCAGCCCTATTTTTAATTCTTTTATTTTTGAAACAGGGTCTCACTGAGTTGCAAAGGGCCTCACTAAGTAGCTGAGGCTGTCCGGAAACCGCGATCCTCCAGTCTCAGCCTCCCGAATGCTGGGATTACAAGCACATGCCACAGCACTGGACTCTCTATTGAGGTTCTTGATAGTTTCCTTTGCTGTCCAGAAGCTCTTCGGTTTAATAAAACCCCCCATATTGATCCTCCTTTTAGTTTCTTGCGCCACTGGGGTCTCGTTGCAAAGTTATTACCTGTGCTTATGTGTTGACCTGTTGGACCTTTGTGCTTGTCAAGGAGCTGCAAGGTCTCTGGTCTGATTTCCAAGTCTTTGACCCAATTTTTTTTTTTTTTTTTTTTTTGTACTGGGGATGGAACACAAGGGCATTCTACCTCTGAGCTACACCCCCAGCCCTATTTTTTTAAATTCTTTCTTTCTTTCTTTCTTTCTTCCTTTCTTTCTTTCTTTCTTTCTTTCTTTCTTATCTTTTGCTAGTCTGGGGATGGAACCCAGAGGCATTTGACCTCATAGCTACACCCCCTACCCAATTTTTTATTCTTTATTTTGAAGCAGGGTCTCACTGAGTTGCAAAGGGCCTCACTAAGTAGCTGAGGCTGTCCGGAAACCGCGATCCTCCAGTCTCAGCCTCCCGAATGCTGGGATTACAAGCACATGCCACAGCACTGGACTCTCTATTGAGGTTCTTGATAGTTTCCTTTGCTGTCCAGAAGCTCTTCGGTTTAATAAAACCCCCCATATTGATCCTCCTTTTAGTTTCTTGCGCCACTGGGGTCTCGTTGCAAAGTTATTACCTGTGCTTATGTGTTGACCTGTTGGACCTTTGTGCTTGTCAAGGAGCTGCAAGGTCTCTGGTCTGATTTCCAAGTCTTTGACCCAATTTTTTTTTTTTTTTTTTTTTGTACTGGGGATGGAACACAAGGGCATTCTACCTCTGAGCTACACCCCCAGCCCTATTTTTTTAAATTCTTTCTTTCTTTCTTTCTTTCTTCCTTTCTTTCTTTCTTTCTTTCTTTCTTATCTTTTGCTAGTCTGGGGATGGAACCCAGAGGCATTTGACCTCATAGCTACACCCCCTACCCAATTTTTTATTCTTTATTTTGAAGCAGGGTCTCACTGAGTTGCAAAGGGCCTAAGTAGTAGCTGGGGTTGTCTGCGAACTGTGAGCCTTCCTGTCTCAGCCTCCTGAATGCTGGGATTACAAGAGTGCGCCACCACGCTTAGCTGGCTCCTGTATTTTAATAATAGTAGTAAAGTCAAAAATGGAGGGGCAGAGTTAGTTTATCTGGTGTGCAAAGTATGCAAGGTCCTCCTGTTCTGGTCAGGTGCTGGGCGAGGCCTGGGCTCCACCCAAGGTCATACTGTGGGGAAAAATTCTTTAGTTTAACATAAATCACAGGAATGTCAGGTGGGAAGAAAGGCCATTTATGATTTTAAAAGTATGGGCCTATGGAGTTCTATTGCCTAAGAAGGGACAGGCCAGATGGGCTATTGTGGTTAAAAGTGTGGCTTATTAAGGACTCTTTTCTAAAAAAGAACAGACCTTGTGGTGTATAGACAATAAAGTTTCTAAATTTTACAACTATATTTTTCTCCTTTCAGCTTGCCTCCTTTTTACTTTTGCCATTAATACCTTTGTTTTTTTCAATGTATGTTTTTGGCCATCTTTCAAAAATCAATTGGCTATTTGGGCATGGTGGCACACGCTTCTAATCCCAATTCTTGGGAGGCTGAGAAACAGGACAATCACGCAGGTTCAAAGCCAGTCTCAGCTATTTAGTGAGGCTGCCAGCAACCTAGAGAGACCTCGTTTCCAAATAAAATATAAAGAATAGGTCTGGGAGTATAGCCCGGAGGTAGAAAGCCCCTGAGTTCCATCCCCAGTACCACAAAAAGAAAAAAGAAAAAAAGAAGAAAAATATCAGTTGGCCATAAGTGTGTGGATTTGTTTGAGTCATCTATTCTGCTCCACTGGTCTATGTATCTGTTTTTGTGCCAGTACCATGCTGTTTTTATTACTATGGCTTTGTAGTTTGAAGTCAGGTATTGTGATGCCTCCTGCATGGTTCTTGTGGCTGAGAACTACTTTGGCTATTCTGGGTATTTTGTTGTTTCAATGATCAAATCTTTTTGTTCACGAGTATTTTGTTTGTCTGTGGTCCTGGGGATTGAACCCAGAGACTTTGCATATGCTACATGGTCTCCTTCTACCACCAAGCTACATATCGCCAGCCCCCAAAGTTTTTTAGAGTTTAATCTCTTCCCTTCTCCCCCACTGCCTTCACACCTTTCCTAAATTGGTTGGTTGGGCTCAAAGTTTGGAACCCCACTGAGCTAATTACTAATTACCTGGTATTTCAGGTGATTTCCCACTTCTGGCTGGGACTCAACTTAAATAACCTCATTAGCATAAACCCAAGTGTGTTGAAAAGGAGCTCATTGCAAATAACAAAAGACATCTGGGCGTTGTGATGCACACCTGTAACCCCTGCACTTGTGAGGCTGAGACTGGAGCATTGCAGGTTCAAGGACAGCCTCCACAAGCACCGAGACTCATTCTTTAACCTAGGGAGATGCTTCCAAAAAAGAAAGAAATTTGGGCTGGAATTGTAGCTCGAAGTGAGAATGCCTCTGTTTTTGATCCCCAGTACCACACACACACACTAATAATGATGATGATGATGATGCCAGGTGTCGTGGCGCACTTGTAATCCCAGCATTCCGGAAGTGGAGACCGGAGGATCGCGGTTTGCAGCCAGCCTCAGCTACTTAGCAAGGTCCTTTGCAACTCAGTGAGACCCTGTTTCAAAAATAAAGAATAAACTGGGCATGGTGGCGCACGCTTGTAATCCCCGCGCTTGAGAGGCTGAGACAGGATGATCACGCAGGTTCGAAGCCAAATATAAATAAGTATAAAAAAGTATAAAATAGGTCTGGGAGTGTAGCCTGGAGGTAAAAGGGCTTCTAGGAATCCCAGTACCACGAGAGAAGAAAGAAAGAAAAAGAAAGAAAGAAAGGAAGAAAGAAAGAAAGAAAGAAAGAAAGAAAGAAAGAAAAGAAAGAGGAAAGAGAGAAAGAAGAAGGAAGGAAAGAAAGATTAGGGCTGAGGCTGTCTCTCAGAGGTAGAATGCCCCTGGGTTCCATCCTCAGTACTGCAAAAAAAATTAATAATAATAACAACAACAACAACAATAAAAGACTCTCCTGTTACTTGGAAAATTATAAGGGTTTTAGAATCTCTGGAAAAGAAACTGAATACCAAAAAGTAAATGTGTTTCTTTTTTATTTATTTATTTATTTATTTATTTGTATTTCTAAGTATTTTTTGATAATGAGGACAGAATCCAGGGGCATTCTATCTCAGCGTTACACCCCCAGCCCTATTCTATTTTGAAACAGGACATCACTAAATTGCTGAGGCTGGCCATGAGCCTGGGATCATCTTGTCTCAGCCTGCTAGGCACTGCGATTACAGTCATGCATTATTACACCACACAAATATGTTTACTATTATGCCACAGTCCTCTGCTCAAAACCTCCCATGGCTTCCCACCTCCCTGCACAGCTCCAGTGTCCCCACCAGGCCCTCACTACCTGCCCTTAAGCCACTCCAGCCACACCAACTCCTTTCAAACCTAAGGAATACTCCCCCCACCTAGGGCCTTTGCACCTGCTCATCCAAATGCCTAGGAAGTTTTCCACCCAGTGACCCACTCCCATGGCTCCTTCAGGTCTCTGTTCAACTTCCACTGTTGGGGTGACTAGTTCTTGGCTAACATGATGGAAAAGAATTTCAGCAAATGCTAGTCAAAGTCATAGAGGTTTATTATTGTTGTTGTTGTTGTTATTATTATTATTATTATTATCATTAATTTTCCTGTACTGGGGATGGAACCCAGGGGCATTCTACCTCCGAGCTACACCCTCAGTCCTATTTTTTTTAATTCTATTTGGAAACAGGGTCTCTCTGAGTTGCAAAGGGCCTCACTAAGTAGCTGAGGCTATCCACAAGCCACGATCCTTCTATCTCAGCCTTCCAAATGTAGGGATTACAAGTCAGTGCCACCACGCCCAGCATTATTATTATATTATTATTATTATTATTATTATTATTATTATTAATTACTATTGCAGTCATTGGAATGGAACCCAGAGGCTTTCTACCTCTGAGCTACACCCCCAGTCTTGATATTTTAATTTATTTATTTTTGTGGTAATAAGGATGGAACCCAGAGGCTTTTTGCCTCTGATCTACAACTCCAGCCCTATTTTTTATTCTTTATTTTTTGAAACAGGTTCTCACTGAGTTGCAAAGGGCCTCAGTAACTGGCTGAGGCTGTCTGAGAACTGCGATCCTCCCATCTCAGCCTCCCGAACACGAGGATTACAAGCATGCACCACCACGCGCAGATCCAGCCCTGTTTTTTTTTTTTTTTTCAGTTAAGCAGAAGAGATGATTTATTGTACATGCGACACACTCAGCCACAACAGAGAACTAGTCCAGAACGCCAAAGGCCCAGCGCAAAAGATCAAAGAGGACAATTTGTTATGAGCAAGGTCTCTCCCTCAAAGGTGATTGTGGCGATGGAAGTTCCAGAAACACTGGGACAAACCTGGTCAGGAGCCACAGCCCAACAACATGTAGCGAGGGCCTTGCCTCTGGCATCCTTGTTTCTGCCTGCCTCTTTGGCCTTCATGGTTCACGTGCTAGTTTACTTGGACCTCTGCCTCATCTTTCTCCTTCTTCTTCTCCTCCTCCTCCTCCTCCTCCTTCTTCTTCTTCTTCTTCTTTTTTTTTTTTTTTTGTAGTAGGGGTGGAACCCAGGGGCTTTTCTACCTCTGGGCTATATTCCCAGCCTATTTTATATTTTATTTTGAAACAGGGTCTCACTGAGTTGCTGAGAGCCTCACTAAGTAGCTGAGGCTGGCTTCGAACCTGTGCGATCCTCCTGTCTCAGCCTCCCAAGCATGGGGATTACAAACGTGCGCCACCACGCCCAGCTTCATCTTTCTTCTTTTATGCTTCAGTCTGTGCATTCTCTTCTTCTTCCCCTTGGCTCTTATGGAGCAGAGGTTTCTACAAAGAAGGCACTAAGGCCGAGAGAGCAGCCCAGCATTGTTATTTTAAAACAGAGTCTCACTGAGTTGCAAAGGTCCTCAGTAAGGAGTAGCTGAGTCTTGTAGCTGAGCCTGTCTGAGAATCTCATCTGCAATCCTCCTGTCTTAGCTTCCCAAATGCTGAGATTACAAGTTTGTGCCGCCACGCCCAGCTGAGGCCTCTTTTCTTAGAAGGGATTTTTATGAGGGGTGGGCTAGAGGAGGTGTATGAGGATGATCTCAGTCCGGGAGTCCCCACAGCAGTTTATGGTGGTCTGGCAGTCTGATCAGCTGTAGGGAGGATGACTTCAGTCCAGCAGTCCCAAAGCAGTTGCTAGTGGCCTTTGTCAACCTTGGGTTCTCAGGCAGATTGAGGTCTTTATTATTTAATTGACAGATACGCTGGAGAGTATCCTAAGTCACATGTTTATCAAGGTATTTCATCTGTCTTGTTAACAATGCACAGGGCAACTACAATTACTTTCAATTAACTCTAGGATCTACAGATTTCCCAGAAATTTGGGAGAGATAGGTCTGAGAAGAGACCTGCTTGGAAATAAAGGTGGAAGCACTTTAACTTCAGGTTGTGTGTGTGTGTGTGTGTGTGTGTGTGTGTGTGTACTCTTGGGGATAGAACCTAGGGGCATTCTACCTCTGAGCAACATGTCAGGCCTATTTTTTTTTTGAAACAGTGTCTCACTGAGTTGCAAAGGCCTCCCTAAGTCGCTGATCCTCCAGTCTCAGCCTCCCAAATGCTGGGATTACAAAGTCATCATGCCTGGCTAACTTCAGGTTCTTATGTTAATGTTCTGTTTTACTTTTCTTTCCTGTTTGTCTCCTTTTTTACTATTTATTTCTTCTTTCCCACCCCACCACATCAACATGGTGTTCCTACTCTAATGCTGTGCTGCCCTGTAGCATTCCCTGTCTTATATCTCTGTCTAGCTTTCTTCCATAAGACCTATCACTATCAAACTTTACAAACATTTACTTTGGATTTTTTTTTTCAGTACTGGAGATGGAACCCAGGGGCATTCACCTTGGAGATAAAACCCAGGCCCTATTTTTAAAAATTCTTTATTTTGAAACTGGGTCTCACTAAGTCGTGGAGGGCTTCACTAAGTAGCTGAGGCTGGCCGCAAACCTGTGATCCTCCTGTCTCAGCTTCCCAAGTACTGGGATTACAAGTGTGCTCCATCAAGCCCAGTTTTATCTTTGGATTTTACCCATGCAAACCTCTTCAAGAATATAAGCTACTAGAGTGCAAAATGCTTGGTGAGACTGCTCACAGTGGTGTCTGTAGTCGGCATAAATACATATTTGCTGCATGAGGACAGTGGCAATGGCCCACGAGCAGGACTCTGGGCCTAACTGCAGGATCCGAGGGGAATGTAGGGACTGCTCTGCGAGGGAAGAGTGTGAGTTACGCTTTCTAGTATTTTTTGTTTGTTTGTTTGTTTGTTTTGTAGTACTGGGGTGGAACCCCAGGGCATTCTACCTCCAAGATACACCCCTAGCCTTACTTTTTTTTTTTTTTTTTTTTTTTTTTGCGGGTCTGGGGATGGATCCCAGGGGCATTTGACCTCCGAGCTACACCCCCCTGCCCTGTTTTTTATTCTTTATTTTGAAACAGGGTCTCACTGAGTTGCAGAGGACCTTACTAAGTAGCTGAGGCTGTCCGCGAACCGCTATCCTCCGGTCTCAGCCTCCCAAAGGCTGGGATTACAAGGGTGCGCCACCACGCCCGGCTCCAGCCTTACTTTTTATTCTTTATTTGGAGCTGTCCGTGAACCTTGATCTCCTGACTCAGCCTCCCAAATGTTGGGATTACAAGCGTGAGCCACCAAGCTTGGCTCCAGTGAGTACTGATGGACAGAGGGCTTACGTCAGTGATAGGAAGCCCCAGCTGGGCATGGACCACGCTTGTGGTCCCAGCTACTTGGGAGGCTAAGGCAGGAGGATTGTTTGAGCCCATGGGTTAGACACCAGCTTGGACAACACAGAAACATCCCAAATTCAAAGAGAAAGAAAGAAAAAAAATCAGAGGATCCCGGAGCTGTATGAATCACAGAGGCAGGGAGGGTAGAGGATTAGAGGAACTTACTTCAGAGAGTCTCCAAGGACAAAGACAGGGATAGAAATAGGATATTTGCTGGTTTTCCAAAACCTTATTCCCAACGACCCATGAGGATTGATTATACTTCTGAAGGAATCCATAGGAGAAACGATGGCAGGCCCTGGAGTGTGAGAAGAGTACAGGACTGGCTGGAAGGAGTCCCTCATCCTGAGGATGCTTAGGTTACCAAAGGTTCCCCAGTAGGAAAGGGAGGCAGGCAGAACCCAGAGGGATGGGCACAGAGTGATCCAGACGGGGATCACCCAGTATCTTTAGAGAGGGGAGGGCCTGGCGCTGGCTTGATGCTGGGCGCAGCCAGGCTTCTTTTACTCCATCCCCAACAAATGCGAACCTCCAGCAATTTCTTGCCCCTATGCCTGTGATAACACTGTTCTTTGGTCTGGAACACCTTTTGCCTCCCCTACAGCCCTACAGCGATTCACATTTTCAGCATTCTTCAAGATGTGACTCAGACTCTATCTCCCTGACAAAGTTTTCCTTCACAACCCCAGCCCAAAGGGGGTTCCTTCCTCCTTGCTTTGAACTCCTATCAGTTACTGACTAGAATTCACTTAGCAGTTAATCACCTACTAGTAGCCTTGTGACATTGCTTGAATTTTTTTTTTTTTTTTTTTTTTTTTTTTTTTTTGTACTGGGGATTGAACCCAGGGTATTGTATCTCTGAGCTACTTCCTAGCTCTTTTAATTTTTTTTTTTTTTTTGAAACAGGTTTCTGCCGGGCATGGTAGTGCACACTTGTGACCCCAGCACTTGGGAGGCTGAGATAGGAGGATCACACAGGTTCGAAGCCAGCCTCAGCTACTTAGTGAGGCTCTCAGCAACTTAGTGAGACCTGTTTCCAAAAAAGTATAAAATAGGTCTGGGAGTATAGCCCAGAGGTAGAAAAGCCCCTGGGTTTCACCCCCAGTTCCACACACACACACACACACACACACACACACACACACACACAGAAACAGGGTCTCTAAATTGATGAGGATGATCTCGCTAAATTGCTGAGATTGGTCTCAAAGCTTCAATCCTCCCTTCTCAGCTTCTCAAGTACTGGGATTACAGGCATGTTACTCTACGCACAGCTAAGCTCATTATTTATGCCTTTTGAATTATATAACTTTTCTTGTGCCTCTCCTGTCAGGCCTTCCTTCTCCAGCTCTCCTGGAAGCTTGTGGAAGGCAAGGCAGGCTTTCCTCAGCCACAGTCTGGGGAGCCCCTTGTACAAGAGAAGACATTCAGCTCTTAGAAGTTGAAACACTTGAACTAATTAAATTGTAAGGGAAAAAACCATGTCATATTAAAATTCCTTACAAAGTCAAAGGCAATCCTTTTTTGTTGTTGTTTTATTTTTTGGTGGTACTGGGGGTGGAACCCAGGGGCTTTTCTGCCTCCAGGCTATGCTACACTCCCAGACCTATTTTATATTTTTATTTGGAAATAGGGTCTCACTAAGTTGCTGAGAGCCTCACTAAGTAACTGAGGCTGGCTTCAAACCCATGTGATCCTCCTGTCTCAGCCTCCCAAGCACGGGGATTACAAGCGTGCGCCACCACGCCCGGCTCGGTCATTTCTTTTCTTTTCTTTTCTCTTCTTTTCTTTTCTTTCTTTCTTTTTTCTTTTTTTTTCTTTCTTTTCTTTTCTTTTTTTTTTTTTTTTGGTGGTGCTGGGGGTGGAATTCAGGGGCTTTTTACCTCCAGGCTATACTCCCAGCCTATTTTTTATATTTTGTTCGGAAACAGGGTCTCACTAAGTTGTTGAGAGCCTCACTCAATAGCTGAGGCTGGCTTTGAACCTGTGCCATCCTCCTGTCTCAGCCTCCCAAGCACAGGGATTACAAGCGTGCACTACCACGCCCGGCTCAGTCCTTTCTTAATAAAGGATTACAGAATAATAAAGGGGCATCTCATTAGAAGTCAGATGATGCCAGGTGCAGTGGCACACACCTGTAAGCCCTCCTGCCTGGAAGAAAGAGGTGGAAGGCCTGTGAGTTTGGGGCCATCCTGGGCAATTTAGTGAAAATGCTGCCTCAAAAATAAATAACCAGGTGTGGTGGCACACGCTTGTAATCCCAGCACTTGGAAGGCTGAGACAGGAGGATCACAGGTTAGCAGCCAGCCTCAGACACTTAGTAGCGTCCTCTGTAACTTAGTGAGAGACTGATTCAAAATAAGGAATAAAAAAAACAGGACTGGGGGTGTAACTCAGAGGTAGTATGCCCCAAGGTTCGATCCCTAGTACCACAAAAAAGATAAATAAATAAATAATAAAACATTTAAAAATATGTGTGTGTGTGTGTGTGTGTGTGTGTGTGTGTGTGTATTTGTGGTACTGGGGATGAAACCAGGGGCATTCTACCTTGAGCTATACCCCCAGCCCTATTTTTTATTCTTTATTTTGAAACAGGGTCTCACTGAGTTGCAAAGGATCTCACTAAGTATTAGCTGGCCAAAAACCCAGATCCTTCTGTCTCAGCCTCCCAAATGCTATGATCACAAACCTGTGCCACCACGCCCAGCTCTTAAAAAAGAAGTGTGTGTGTGTGTGTGTGTGTGTGTGTGTGTGTGTGTGTGTGTGTGGTACTGGGAGTTGAACCCAGGGCCATTCTACCTCCCCCAGCCCTATTTTTTTATTCTTTATTTTGTTTTATTTTTCTTAAAGTGGTTTTAAAAGTGTTACTTATTTTAATCATTAGTATCCTGGCTGGTGGTCAGTCCAGTTCACTTTCAAATGTTTATTTAGCATATTGCTTCTTACCCCAATGTACTCTCCCTTTTCCATCTCAGGACCAACTGATGCTGTTGTTTGCTGTCAGACAATTGGATCTGAATCCTTGATAGGGCAGGAGAGCTTGGAAGGTAAGAGAAACTTCCAGAACCGCAAGTCATGTTGGAATCTGAGCTCTGCCACCTGCCACAGGGTGAGTCTGAGCCAGTTTTTTGTTTTTTTTTGTTTTAATCTTCTGTACCTTGGTTTCTTCATCTGTAAAGGGAGATTATAATTTCTTTCTTTCTTTCTTTTTTGCAGTACTGGGGATGGAACTCAGGGGCATTCTACCTCCAAGCTGACACTGCCAGCCCTTTTTTATTCTTTATTTTGAAACGGGGTCTCACTGAGTTGCAAAGGGCCTCACTAAGAAGCAGAGGCTGGCTTTGAACCTGCATAATCCTCCTGTCTCAGCCTCCTGAATGCTGGGATTACAAGCATGCGCCACCACGCCCAGCTTATCATATATTTGTCATGGATTTGTTGGAGGGATTTAAAAATGACATAGCGCCGGGCGTGGTGGCACACGCTTGTAATCCCAGCATTTGGGAGGCTGGAACCTGGAGGATCGCGGTTCGCAGACAGCCTCAGCTACTTGGTGAGGCCCTCTGCAACTCAGTGAGACCCGGTTTCAAAATCAAGAATAAAAAATAGGGCAGGGGGTGTAGCTCAGAGGTCGAATGCCCCTGGGTTCCATCCTCAGACCTGCAAAAAAAAATAAAATAAAAATAAATAAAAATAAAAAATGACATAGCCGGGCATGGTTACTCATGCCTGTGATCCCAATACTTGGGAGGCTGAGACAGGAGGATCACAGGTCAAGACCAACCTGAGCAACTTAGCAAGGCTCTCAGCAATTTAGTGAGACTCTCCAAATAAAAGATAAACAGGACTTGGAGTGTAGCTTGGAGGTAGAAGACCCCTGGGTTCATTCTCTAACACCAAAGTGGGGCGGGGGGAGGGGGTGGAATGACACCCTGTGGTGTTCTTGGGTCGACATCTGCTTCCTGGTGGAGCCCTTGCTACTTATGTATTTCTGTGTCTGGACATTTCCAAGTCTCAAGTCTGATATTCTCATGCCTCTTCCCATCCTACTTTATCCCAAGGAGCATGTTACAGTGTAGGAATGTTATGGTTTTGGGGAAACTGTCCCTGAGGATCCCCGTTAGGGTTCCAGACACAATTTCCCTCAAACCACAACAAAACAAAAACAAAAACAAACAAACAAACAAACAAACAAAAAACCCAGAAAAACCGCGGGTTCTTGTCCTGAGCTAAGGAAAGGCTTTGACTGATTCGTTAAATTTTTAAATCTTGACTATTGAGCTATATGAGAAAATACTGTTTTTGTATCTTTTATTTATATTACCAGCCCTATGGGAGAAGTACAATTTTTCCAGCACTGCAATATCAAGGAACTTCCTATCACCACTGTGTGACCACTGTAACTAAAGGCTGTAAGATAGCATCCTTCAGCACTTGAACACATAACAATTGGAAAAAGACCAAAAATGAACTGCCTCATTGTTTACCTAATCCAGAAAAATGAGTATAAGTAGAAAAAGTGAAAAGGCACAAATTTGAGTGCCTGTATAACTGGAACTTAATGGTTTTAACTCCGTTGAAGACAAACAACCACATAATATGGAAACTATGGGCCAAACATAAGTTTAAATAAAATGGCCTCCAGAGGTCTAAAGAGAGGTAAACTTAGTAGAAACGCATTTCCTCTTAACTATTAAAAACATCTTCTCATATGCAAACAAGCATACCACAAACACTCTGCAACTTACCACAAACATTCTGCAACTTACTTTAACCCTGTTGATTTTTCTATCCTGGTCCTTTGTTTCCCATTTGGGACAATCTTAAGATAAACCTTACAACCTGCTTTCTTAGTCTTACAAAATTCCTTTCTCCTTTCTCTGTATTTACCAACATATAAAGAAATACATCTATAGACTCTCTACATCTGTCTTTTGTTGTTGCATATAAGCAAACCCCCCAAAAAAGTACCATTTAATAATGTTGTTCATATACCAGCAATTTTAAAAAACCCATTTAAAAGACTTGTTACTTTAAACCTTAAGAGCACTTTAAAGCATTGTATTCTGTATTTTCCCAATTTAATAACTGAATTATAAGACATTAGGTAAATATCACTAGCACCTTAAAACCTTAGTTTTGCAAAAGGAATAAAATTAAAGACAATGCATATCCTATTTGATCACATAACTTGATAAATGTATAATAGATTACCACAGAAATCCATGACATCATATAAACATCACTAGTGTCTTAAAACATTAATTTTGTCAAAGGAAAAAGAACTTTAAAAGCAATGTATATTGTATTTTTTTTTTTTTTTTGGTGCTACTGGGGTTCCTGGAAGCCCTTCTACCTCCAGGCTACACTCCCAGACCTATTTTATATTTTTGAAACAGGGTCTCTTCGAACCTGCGCGATCCTCCTGTCTCCGCCTCCCAAGCGCAGGGATTACAAGCGTGCGCCACCGTGTCCAGCCAATGTATATTGTATTTAATCACATCTCATACAGGTCTAATTGGACAGCTTATCTGAAGTTTACATTTTAGCTAATACTGGTTGAAATTAAAACTTTGAGCAATAACTTTAGGGTAGCCAGCAAAAAGAAAAAAAAAATTGGTTTCCTGAGAAGACCTTAAATCTCTAGTTTAACTGAGAATGGGAGAATTGGAGGTCATCCTGGAAGCCGCAGGCTGAGTATTGGGTAAAAAAAAAAATAGTGTAGGGGCTGGTCTGATCACCCTAGCTAAGCTTTTGGACCTTGGGCCAGGTAAGAAGTGTAATGCCTTACATCTGGCCTCTGAGATCTCACTGTGACCGCCTAAAGGTTCTTTAGTCTTAACTCAGGTGGTGGGAATTGGGAGGAATCACTGGGAACCTAGGTCTGGGGACCCCAGTTCCGGAGAACTGGGTGCACTCAGCCATTTAATGGTCCCCTTGGCCTGTGAGCCAGGCCTCAGAAGGCCTTTTTTGGCCTCGTGGTTGAGGGCATTTACGCCCCAGGTGCCCTTGCTTTCCACCCTTAAACAGACTTGAGCCTAGGCTTCTGTGCTTAGCCAGAGTCCTTTTATGGATTTTGCCCATCTGTCTGTCCCTTTTCAAGTCCCTGTTAAACCGAATTGGCAGCCTGCAGTAGTAGACTTTGTCTGAGGATGGCCTCCCATTCTACTGGGTAAAGATTTAAGAATGCCAACACCTATTTTTTGAGTTGGTGATATAGCCTTACACTCAGCCCTTAAGAAAGAACTGCATATGGTCAGGTTGAATTCTAAACTCTCCTCTCCAGGTGGTATAAGGAGGCCCGTAGGCAGAACCAATTGGAGACTAATCTGGCGGCACTAAGACCCTGTGGATCCCAGACCACTGAAGCTGTGGCTGGGATGGTCCGACTTTACTGTGTCGGGGCTCAAGTGCCGAAGAACCTTTGCATTTTGGAAATTGTCTCAACCCTGCAATTATTAAGAAATCTGGGTGGTCTCTGCAGTTAAAGAACAGCTGAAGATAAGCTACTTCCATCTATCCTTTCTCCTTTTTACAAAATAGATCTAGTTGCCAAATAGTGTTATAATTTAAACCTCCCTGCTGGGCGTGGTGGCACACGCTTGTAATCCCTGTGCTTGGGAGGCAGAGACAGGAGGATCGCGAGGTTCAAAGCCAGTCACACTGGCGTAAGAGACCCTGTTTCCAAATAAAAATAGTATAAAATAGATCTGAGAGTGTAGCCCAGAGGTAAAAGGGCTTCCAGGAACCCCAGGACCACCCCCCCCCAAAAAAAAAAACCCTCCCTGACGGGGCCACGTGTCCACGTGTCTCCATTCCCCAGTGCATACTGCGGCCATACTTGGGTGAAAAAAAAAAAAAAAAAAAAAACCAAGAGCTTTCTTTAGCATTTTGGGATCAAATTTCCCCCAGTTTTGGAGAACACATGCGAGTGGAGATCCGGCACTCACTTTGCATTGCTGGGATCCTACTTGAGAGAGAAAGGGTGGGGTTTTAGTGGCCTGTCTGGGCAAGGTCGCCCCCCCTTCCCAGAGCTTCCCAGTCTAAAACCAATTAATTACCCTAGCATTTAGGATATTGCTGGAATCTCATCTTAAGACAGAGAGAGATCTACATGGCCTTTCTCTGTCCAGATGTGATTCTCTGTACCCCTAGAGCTAGGAGCCCAGCTGGGGGCATCCAGCTGGGATGACATGGAGCAGTGAAGTGGCCTCACTGTCCACCAGAAAGCCAGTGCAGGCTTGAAGTTTAGCCACCTCCCCCCTGCACTGCAACTCAACTTTCACCTTTCCCATTTCTCAATGAGGTTTTCTAGCTGAAAATATTGCCATTTAAAAAAAAATCTTATTAATTTGCTTCCCTGAAAATATTCCAATTTCTGAGGGGCCTAAGAATCCCAAGCCACCAGTGGTCAAGCGTGGCCTCCTCCTGAACTTTCTCCCTGGAGGGCTTCCTTATGCAAATGAAACTGTAACTGCCCGTTGAATGCCAGACAATGCGTCCTGAGTGTGGCCATTCACCTAGCAGACCTGCCTGTTATTTGGCTGAAACTTTTTTTTTTTTTTTTGGTGGTACTGGGGTTCCTGGAAGCCCTTCTACCTCTGGGCTACACTCCCAGACCTATTTTTACATTTTTATTTGGAAACAGGGTCTCCTAAGCCAGTGCGCGCGGCTGGCTTCGAACCTGCACGATCCTCCTGTCTCTGCCTCCCAAGCACGGGGATTACAAGCGTGCGCCACCACGCCTGGCTGGCTGTAACTTTTGACTTTGGCTTTTTCTTGAGCTCTTGGAGAAGCTTACCCATTTAGGCTTCCAGTAGCTGCCAGGGATTCGTAACTACTGCATATGGCTGCAGTTGCCAGTGGCAACGCTTCCTAGATGCTGTCACTAAAAACAAGCTAGCTTATCTCCCTAGAACTGGTTTTAAACTACAGAAAAAAAACTCACTACCATTTTAGAAATGGGTGCTGGCTGGCATCTCCTGTTTGGGAAGCTTTCTGCCATGAACATTTCTTTTTAGATTTAACTTTGTATAGGGCTTTTAAAAGAGTGTCCTATCTGTGATGTGGGCAGAATGGATGGGCACTCATTGGGCCTAACAAGACAATAGTGGGTTTCCTTGAAGCCTCCATAAGGACCAAGCACTGGCCCTGCTTCCCTTACGTGGGCATAGGCAGCAAGGATCTTACCCCCGAAGGGTGTGGATCCCAGATCGTGTACTGGTCATCACTAAGCCAGAGAGTAAGCCAGGAGGAGGTTCAAAGTCCACTATCGTCCCCTACACTATTTAATGGGGAATTCTCCCCTCCACTGGAGATTCTGCCATAGCTAGTCCATGGTAGGGAGGTCTCCACGGTTCCAGAGAGCCCATTGGCTCCAGCGATCCAGTTATCCACCAGGATCTGGTCCCATTTGGGGGAGGGTTACTGACCTTCTAGATGCAGTGGCTTTGGGGCCACCGTCAGTTGGAGTCGCCTTTGGCTAGACAGATAGCCCTGCCTGGGCACCAAAATATGTTACAGTGAAATATGTTGCAGTGTGTGTGAGGGGAGAAATAATTCCCCCAACCAAACCACACAAAGATAAAAAGCACAGGTTCTTATCCTGAGCTAAGTGTCAATACACATTAGCCCAGACTCTTGCTGAAAATTTAAAGTTTATTAAAAAGATAGAAGTACAGAAGATAGTTACAGCCCCATGCCAGAATAGCATGGGGGGGGGTGGTTCAAATGAATGCCCCACCCCAGATACAGCGCCGTGGACCAGACTTTTTATACCCATGACCTCCATCTTGTTTACGTAATTCTGACAATGTCCCTGTAAGGTTCCTCCCCCAGCAAGGTGTGACAAGGTGTCTCCTTTCATGAACACCGAAGGACCCCCTTCTCCTATCCTAGCTAAATTATGTAGATCTGTCTTTAGAAAGAGGAAGCCCTAGCTCTCCTCTATTGACTTGTTAATTACTTTTATCTAAGTCAATTTACATTGGATAGTTGCCTGCTTTTAGGCAGAAACCAAGTCCTTTCACATATTTTTGAAATATAATAATCATAGCTTTCTCAAATCTTCCTAGGCCATTCCCAATACTGGTACAGAGCAGAGAGCAGGGGCAAAGCTGGAGCTTGTGGAAACACGCCGTAGACTAAACACTGTCACTTTGCTTGTCACTTTGCACGCTATTTTAGGCAAGGTACTCGGCCTCTTTGGGATGCTGTAAAGATCAGGGAGTCAACATCTGTGAAAGCACTTTGTAAACAGCATGCTCGCTTTACCCTAAGCAAGTAACTGTGGTTGAGAACAGGAAACAAATGTAACTGGCTCAGTTTTGAAAATCTCGAAAAATTGCTTCAGCAAAAAGAGTACTCTGTCTCTCTTTGGTGTGTGTGTGTGTGTGTGTGTGTGTGTGTGTGTGTGTGTATCTTTTAAGAATGCATGCTCTGCTCTGCTGTGGGCAGTCTTTCCGAGCTGGTGATGGGCTTCCTTCCCTAATTTGTTAATCTGGTCCATCTACCAAACAAACAACTGCATTCACCAAAGTCAAGCATAGCTTTCATGATTTAAGATCTTTTGCTGAGCATTCACAAAGAAGCTCTGTAGGGAATGGTAATGCGATTAGGATGGTAACTGCTGGAGATTGGGAACACCCAAACCAGCCCTCCTTGCAGGTTCTGAGCAAAGTGTCAGAGGTGGGTGCAGAATGAAGCCTTTACATCAACTGTGAGATCCTGCTCCCACCAATAGGAGGACCGGGTGGAAATCTGCATTAGGGATAAAAACAGGCCCACTTGTGGCTCAAAGTTTTTGCATACATGGCTTCCCTCTGGGCAAGGTCCTTTTTGGAAAAAGTAAAATCACTTTGCTTAGGAAAAAAAGAAAAAAAGAGTGAGGTCTCTGGTATGAGACATTAGTCTCAAATCCCAGTTTTGCCACTCTTTTCTGATTCATGTCTGTAAAATGGCAGTAAGTATAATATCTACTTTAGAGGGTTACTGGGGATTGAGTTAACACATATAAAGTGTTTAGAGCATAGTGTTGAATAAGTACTTATTTTAGAGGAGCCAATCCAGCAAAGGCCTGTCCTTCCATACTAAAGGGACCCTCCCAATGCCAATGCAAACTGGGAAGCTGTGCCGGAGCCGATAGGAGATTCATGTTGTGCCAGGCGTGGTGGCACACACATGTAATCCCAGTACTTGGGAGGCTGAGACAGGAGAATCACGGTTTGAGGACAGCCTCAGCTTCTTAGTGAGGTCCTTTGCAACTCAGTGAGACCTGTTTCAAAATAAAGAATAAAAAATAGAAAACCAGGTGTGGTGGTGCACGCTTGTAATCCCAGCATTTGGGAGGCTGGGACTGGAGGGTCGCAGTTCGCAGACAGCCTCAGCTACTTAGTGAGGCCCTCCGCAACTCAATGAGACCCGGTTTCAAAATAAAGAATAAAAAATTAGGCAGGGGGTGTAGCTCGGAGGTCAAATGCCCCTGAGTTCCATCCCCAGACCCGGAAAAAAAAAAAAAAAAAAAACAGGGCTGGGGATGTAGCTTGGAGGTAGAATGCCCCTGGGTCCCATTCCCAGTACTGAAAAAAAATTTTTCATTTTGTTTAGGCTGCAGGGTTAAAGGTAATTCAGACCAGTAAGGGTTCTCCTCTTTCCATTCTTCCCAGGACCACAGCCAAGGTTAGGGAAAAGTGGACTCAGATACATCATACTACCTAGAAAGATTGAGTGCTGCCTGAACCTGTGGCCCAAGTCTCCCAAGAGCAGGAGGACTCACCCCTAGTGAACTGGCCCAGCTAGTGGAGGGGAAGAGAAGAGAGAGGGAGAGGAAGCCAGAGGAAACCAGAGAAGAGTGGTTTAGATGGAGCCCCTCTCTGAAGTAGTGGCAACCCCTACCCCATCTTCCATCTTGCAAGGAAGTATGGTAACTGGGCATGATGGCACATAGCTGTAATTCAGGTACGTGGGAGGATGAGACAGGAGGATGGCAAGTTCAAGGCCAGCCTCAGCAATGTAGGAAGACTCAGCAATTTAGTAAAATCCTGTTTCAAAATAAAAAATAAAAAGGCCTGGGGGTATATCTTGGATAGAGCGTTCCTGGGTTCAGTTCCCAGTACCAAAAAAAGGGAAGTGTGGGTCCCAGGAAGGAAAGAAGTATGGCTGGACCTTCTACTACCTATGACTTGCTACTTTAAGTTTTTTTTGTTTGTTTTGGTTTTTTGTGGGTTTTTTGGTACTGGAGATGAAACCCAAGTACTGGAATTAATTACAAGGGTAAGTCCCTATACCTAGCTGTCACATCAAATTTGAACTGATTTTTTTTTTTTTTTTTTGGTGGTGCTGGGGATTGAACCCAGGGGCATTCTACATCTGAGCTATGCCCCCGCCCTATTTTATTTATTTATTTATTTATTTATTTATTTATTTATTTATTTATTGGTGCTGGGAATGGAACCCAAGGGCTTTCTACCTCCAGGCTATACTCCCAGACCCACTTTTTTTTTTTTTCCTTTGGCAGTACTAGGGGCATTTTACCTCGGAGCTATTTTTTATTCTTTATTTTGAAACAAGGTCTCATTGAGTTGCAGAGAGGCTCACTAAGTAGCTGAGGCTGTCTGTGAACTGTGATCCTCGGGTCTCGGCTTCTCAAATGCTGAAATTACAAGCATCTACCTTTTATATTTAATTTGAAAACAGGATCTCAGAAGCTGCTGAGAGCCTCACTAAGTAGCTGAGGCTGGCTTCAAACCTACATAATCCTCCTGTCTCAGCCTCTCAAGTACTGGGATCACAAGCGTGCACCACCATGCCCTGCTTTATTTTTATTTTGAAATGGAGTCTCTCTAGGTTGATCAGAGTCTCACTACTTGCTGAGGTTGTCCTCAAACCTCTGATCCTCCTGTCTCAGCCTCCCAAGTACAGGAATTACAGGTGAATGCTAGGCAAGTTTGAACTATTCTTTTTCAAGAACTGTATGACAGCTGGGTGTGGTGGCGCATGCTTGTAATCCCAGCATTTGAGAGGCTGAGACCTGAGAATCATGGTTCGCGGACAGCCTTAGCTATTTAGTGAGGCCCTCCACAACGTAGTGAGACCCTGTTTCAAAAATAAAGAATAAAAAATAGGACAGGGCGTATAGCTGGGAGGTCAAATGCCCCTGGGTTCTATCCCCAGACCCACAAAAAAAAAAAAAAAAAAAAAAAAAAAGAATTGCATGGCAGAATCCAGGTGTGATGACACAGGCTTGTAATCCTAGTACCTGGGTGGCTGAGACAAGAGTATCGCAGGTTCAAGAACATCCTCAGTAAGTATTAAGTATTGAGGCTCTCATCAACCTAAGGATACTTGTTTCAAAAAAAAAAAAATAGGGATGAGGGTGTGGCTAAGAGATAGAATGCCCCTGGGTTCTAGCCCTAGTACCATAAATTAAATAAATAAATAAATAAATAAATAAATAAATAAATAAATAAATAAGCAAGCAAGCCAGACATGGTGGTGCACGCTTGTAATCAATCCCAGCATTCGGGAGGCTGAGACAGGAAGATCCCTGTTCGAAGACAGCCTCAGCTACTTAGCAAGGCCCTCTGCAACTCAGTGAGACCCTGTTTCAAAGTAAAGAATAAAAAATAGGGCAAGGGGTGTAGCTTGGAGGTAGAATGCCCCTGGGTTTCATCCCTAGTACCACACACACACACACACACACACAAAGTATTATATGACAGGAAGAGAACCCAAAGAAGGCAAGGTCAGTGAAAATCAGGTGAGCTGAGCCTCTCCCTGGGAACAGCAGGCAAGCCCCCACCTAGCTCTTTCTTACTCTCTCACTTTATAAAAGAAAATACAAGCCCAGCATGGTGGCACACGCTTGTAACCCCCACGTTTGGGAGGCTGAGACAGGAGGATAGCGCAGGTTCGAAGCCAGCCTCAGCTACTTAGTGAGGCTCTCAGCAACTTCGTGAGACCCTGTTTCCAAATAAAGTATAAAATAGGTCTGGGAGTATAGCCTGGAGGTAGAAAGCCTCTAAGTTCCACCCTCAGTACCACACACACACAAAAAAGGAAATATACCCCAAGACCCCAGAGGAGGAGTCTCAGAACATCACCAGGGGAAGGTCATTTGCATTGCTTCTAAAGCAGCACTTCTCAGACCTGTTTGAGTAGCCAATAATCTAGAGATTTTGTTAGATAGATGGGTGGGCCCGGGCCTGTGTGCATCTAACAGTTCCCAGGTGATACCACTGCTGTAGCAAGAGTCTTCTAGACGAATGGTGCCCAGCAGTGTGCAGTGTTCCAGGACTCCTGCTAAGCCGCCACCCCTCGACAATGCAGCCCTCTGTGCATTCTTGACCTTGGCCACCTGCTTCTTGGGAGTGAAATGAACAAGGAACATCCTGGCCTATGACTCTGACTCCAGAGTTTAAAAGAATGGAGAGGAGGGGTCAGGAGGATAAAGGGGTTTATCAAAGGTCTGTGAGTGAGTGAGTGAGTAAGGTGCACTGGCAAATCCTTTGGAGGATGAGACAAGAGGATGGCAGGTTCAAGGACAGCCTCAGCAAGTAGTGAGACTCTCAGCAACCTAACGAGACCTTGTTTCAAAACAAAAATAAAATTGAAGCCAGGCATGGTGGCGCACACTTGTAATCCCCGCACTTGGGAGGCGGAGACAGGAGGATCCTGCAGGTTTGAAGCTAGCCTCAGCTGGCTTAAGAGACCCTGTTTCCAAATAAAATATAAAATAGGTCTGGGAGTATAGCTTGGAGGTAGAAGGCCCCTGGGTTCCATTCCCAGTACCACCAAAAAAATAAAAATAAAAAAATAAAAAATTAATTTAAAAAAATTGACCTGGTTCAACCTCCAGTACCAAAAAAAAAAAAAAAATTAATTAAAAAAAATTGACCTGGTTCAACCTCCAGTACCAAAAAAAAAAAAAAAATTAATTAAAAAAAATTGACCTGGTTCAACCTCCAGTACCAAAAAAAAAAAAAAAAAGCCTGTGAATGATTCTTCCAGTCTATTCTCAAGCTATGGCCCAGGTGAGCCTAACATAAATGCTACAGCTTGGTTGCATTTCATGAACTCTTCTCTTGGAGAATGAGGAATGATGTCATTCATTACCCTCATTGTTACAGATAACTCCAAATGGCACTTTTTATTTTTTATCTGCAAATAGGGTCTCACTAAGTTGCTAAGAGCCTTGCTAAGCTGTTTAGGCTGTCACTGAACCTCCGGCCCTTCTATCTCAGCTTCCCAAGTACTGGGATTACAGGCCTGTGCCACCACATCCAGTTTAAATGGCACTTTTTTTTTTTTTTTAACAGCACTGGAGATGGAACTCAGGAGCATTCTACCTCAGAACTACACTCCTAGCCCTATTTTTATTCTTTATTTTGAAACAGGGTCTCATTAAGTTGTGGAGGGCCTCACTAAGTAGCTGAGAACCTGCAGTCCTCTTGTCTCAGCCTCCCAAATGTGGGATTACAAGTGTGTGCCACCATGCCTGGCCTGTGTGTGTGTGTGTGTGTGTGTGTGTGTGTGTTAGTTACTGGGGATGGAACCCAGGTGCTTTCTACATCCGAGCTACACCCCCAGCCCTACTTTTTATTCTTTATTTTGAAACAGGGTCTCACTAAGTTGCACAGGGCCTCACTAAGTAGCTGAGGCTGGCTTTGAATCTGTCATTCCACTGTCTCAGCCTTCCAAGTACTGAGATTATAAGCATGCGCTACCAGGCCCAACAATCTTAATCAACTAAGCTACAGTAATCATACAACTCCTACTTACCAGTGCTTTACATATGTAATTTTATTTAATATTTCCCCAGATATCTCAGCTCAAGATCATCAGTTCAATTTAGAGCGAAGGAATGGAGATTCAGTGCAGTTAGTGGTCTGCTCAGTTACCCAGCTGTGCAGTCACACCCGACAGACAGGGGCCCCTGGTGGGCTTAACTCCCTTGCCTTCCTTCCACTGCTCCATACATCTTGCAGATGACAGAAGCATTATTTTAAGATTAGGGAGGCCGGGCGTGGTGGCGCACGCTTGTAATCCCTGCATTTGGGAGGCTGAGACCGGAGGATCGTGGTTCCCAGACAGCCTCAGCTACTTAGTGATACACTCCGTAACTTAGTGAGACCCTGTTTCAAAATAAAGAATAAAAAACAGGGCAGGGGATGTAGCTCGGAGGTCGAATGCCCCTGGGTTCCATCCTCAGACCCACAACAAAACAAAACAAAACACACAACATAAATGACCTTGGAGTGGTGGCGCAATGCCTGTAACCCTATTACTTGGGAAGTAGAGAGAAGATAACCACACATAGGTTTGAGGCCAGATTCAGTAACTAGACTCTGTTTCAAAATGAAATGTGGGGAGGGGATGCTGCACAGAGCCTCAGGGTACACTTTGGAAGCAGAATAAAAAAAAAAGATTAGGGAGAATTATTCATTACTTAAAAACAACTTCAGGTCGGGAATGGCAGTGCATGCACGCTTGTAATCCCAGCATGTGGGAGGCTGAAACAGGAGGATCGCAGTTCACGCACAGCCTCAGCTACTTAGTGAGGCCTCTGCAATTCATTGAGACCCTGTTTCAAAATAAAGAATAAAAAATAGGGCTGGGGGTGTAGTTCTGAGGTCGAATGCCCCTGAGTCCCATCCCTAGTACCATAAATAAATAAATAAATAAATAAATAAATAAATAAATAAATAAATACAAACAAATTCAGGGCTCTCACTGTTGTCCAATATCAACTGACTCTCTTGGTAAGAGTTTATCATGAAGCTGATGAAGCTTCAGTTTTGTCAACCATTCATAAAAGTACCTTCCAAGCCGGACATGGTTGGCACACGCTTGTATTCCCAGTACTTGGGAGGCTGAGACAGGAGGATCACAGCTTCAAAGCCACCGACAGTAACTTAGTGAGGCCCTCTGCAACTTAGACTGTTACCAAATTTAAAAATAAAAAAAGGGTCTGTAACTTAGTGAGACTGCTTCCAACTTTTAAAAAAGGAGCTGTGCATGGTGGCACACACTTGTAATCCTAGCATTTGGGAGGCTGAAATAAGAGGATTGCGGTTAGAGGACAGCCTCAGCTACTTAATGAAGTTCTTTGCAACTCAGTGAGACCCTGTTTCAAAATAAAGAATAAAAATAGGGCTGGGGGTGTAGTTTACAGATTGAATGCCCCTAGGTTCAATACCCAGTAACCCCCCCCCTTAAAAAAAAGCCTTCTAAGCGTCTACATTTCATATATTATTAATAACTTTGTGTTCTTTTCTTATAACAAGTGCTCCCCAACTTCTAAAATTAAGGTCTCTACAAAATCTGGATCTGTTTCTGCTGCTGTCATGTATGTATATGTTAAGTCTTTTATTTCTTTTTGAACTAGGGATTGAAACCAGAGGCACTTTACCTCCAAGCTATATCCGAGCCATTTATTTTATTTTATTTGTGTATTTATTTATTTATTGTGGTATGGGGGGGGGGTGGAACCCAGGGCTTTTCTACATCCAGGGTATACTCCCAGACCTAGTATATATTTTATTTGGAAACAGGGTCTCACTAAGTTGCTGAGAGCCTCACTAAGTAGCTGAGGCTGGCTTCGAACCTGTGCAATCCTCCTGTCTCAGCCTCCCAAGCGCGGGGAGTACAAGCGTGTGCCACCACGCCCCGCTCTAGTTATTTATTTTTGTTGTACTGGAGATTGAACTCAGGGGATTCTACCTTCAAGCTACAACCCCAACCCTTTTCTTTTTTTTCTTTTTTTCTTTTTTTCTTTTTGCCGTACTGGGGGTGGAACCCAGGGGCTTTCTACCTCCGAGCTATACACCCAGACCTATTTTATATTTTATTTGGAAACAGGGTCTCACTAAATTGCTGAGAGTCTCAATAAGTAGCTGAGGCTGGCTTCGAACCTGTGCGGTTCTCCTGTCTTAGCTTTCCAAGCGCCACCACACTGAGCTCTATTCTTTAGTTTTGAAACAGGGTCTCAGTAAGTTGCAAAGGGCCTTACTAAGTAGTAGCTGAGGCTGTCCTGGAGCTGCGATCCTCCTGTCTCAGTCTCCCAAATGCAGGAATTTTAAAAATTATATATAAATACATATATATAATAAATATGTATATATAAAACATATATATAATAAATATATATGTATATATAAAACATATATATGTATACATATATATATACATACACGTATACATATACGTATACGTATACATACATACATACATACATACATATATATATATATATATATATATTGGAAACTGGGTCTCACTAGGTTGCCAAGAGTCTCAAAGAGTTGCTAGGCTGTCAAATCTGTGATCCTCCTGTCTCATTCTCCCAAATACTGGTATTAAAGGTATGTGCCACAATGTTTATTTCAAAACAGGGCCTTGCTAAGTTGCTGAAGGTCTCACTTCATTGCTGTTTTTGGCCTTGAACCTGTGTCCTTCTGTCTCAGCTTCTCAAGTACTGGGATTACAGGCATCTGCCACCACTCCTGGCATGTTAAATTCTCTTTTACAACATCCAAATAATCCAGGCGAAGTGGTGCACACCTGCAGTCCCAGCTACTCTGGAGTCTGGGGCAGGAGGATCGCAGTTTTCGTTGGCAGTTTAGTAAGACTCTGTCTCAAAACAAAATTAAAAGGCTGGAGAAGTAGCTCAGTGGGAGAGCACCCTTGGATTCAGTGCCCAGTGTCAAAAGAAAAACCCTTGCAAAGAAAGTATTTGAGTCTTTGCTATACCTCCAGTGAAGGGAGGCTCAGCACCCCAAAGGGAGTTTCGTTTCCCTTAGTTCGCCTTCTTAACAAGTTCTTTCCTTCTAAATTGTATTTATTCATCCTTTGACCAACATATCCCCAGCCTAGTAGTTCTTTTTATACCGTGCCAACTCTGTCTCCTGACAACATCCATGTATTGATCTAGGTTCAATCCTCGGAAACTACGCAGAGTGAACCCGATGGCTCTATCTCATAAGCCTGCCGGTGCTGGAGGCCTGCGCATACCTGCTCCAGTCACCCCAGGCTCCCAGCCCGCCCTCCTGGCCCACATCGTCTCCACATCCTTGATGCCCTTTCGAAACACTCCAGGTCCAGCTTGACAAAGAAAGCAACCTCTCTGCTAGCCTTGTTTGTGGAAGCTTTTGCATTTATCACCATAAAATTATTATTGCAAATATATGTATTACCCTAACTTCTTCTCCAACCCTCAACCCTTTTTTTTTGGGGGGTAGGGTGTCTGGACATGCAGCCCAGGGGCATTCGACTTCCGAGCTACACCCCCTGCCCTATTTTTTATTTTTTATTTCGAAACAGGGTCTTATCAAGTTGCAGAGGGCCTCACTAAGAAGCTGAGGGTGTCCGCGAACCCCGATCTTCTTGTGTCAGCCTCCCGAATGCTGGGATTACACCACGCTGGGCTCTTTTTCTTTAGGGGTACTCTCCCACTGAGTTACACTCCTAGCCCTTTTTGGTTTTTTCAGATAGCTTCTCACTATACTGCCAAGGCTGGCCTTGGATGTGGCAGTTCTCCTGCCTCAGCCTTCCAAGTCACTGGGATTACAGATGTGCTACTGTACTCAGCTTCCGTTCACTTCCACATTGCCTCAAAGAGCTCACTCTCTCTCATAGCTTTTCCTTTTGGTGGAAAAATTTCTCATTCAGCCTTTTCAGTTAAAAAAAATAGCAAACTTCAAAGTCCAGATTCTTTTGGAGATAAGAGGAGACACACCCCAAACCCCGTTAAACTTTAATGGAATTGTTTCTGTAATCTATATAGCAAAGTGCTTTAAAAAAATTTAAGTGCATATAGACCCTGAAAGTCAGAAAGGCTACTGATAACCCCAGAAGCTATTACTTGCTCATGGAAAACACCTTTGACCCACTTAGATTGCTCACTATATTTTAGAAGTAGGAGAATAGTAAAATTAAGATAATTATTATGAAAAATAATCACTGCATCAGATGGAAAGATCTCCAAATTAATTATGAAGTGCCTACCATGGATATTACCTCACTTATTCTTTCTAATAACTTTACATGGCAGAAATTCCTGTGCAAATTTTGCATACAGATGAGGGAACGCAGAGAAGTTAAAGATCTTGCCTGGGAGCAGAGATGGGGGCCCCCCCCTGGCTTGCCTTCCCCAAAGCCGGCTGATGCTCATCTGCGAGACCTCACTCACTGTGGAATGGCTATTAGCCAAGCTGCAGGAACTCCATCACTGAGGTTCCCAACAAATTTGCATTTTCATAGCCCCATAAGAATCTGGGGGAAATGGGCATGGTGGCCCACAATTGTAATCTCAGTACTTGGGAGGCTGAGATAGGAGGTTCGAAGGTTCAAGGACAGCCTCAGCAAGTAAGACTCTCATCAACCTAGTGATATCCTGTTTCCAAATAATAATGCCTCTAGGTTCAATCCCTAGTACTACAAAAAAAAAAAAAAAAAAAAAAAGGATTCGAGGAACTAGGAATTTAGTTCAGTGTCAGGGCTGATGTGTCCAGGTTGATCCTCAGTACAAATTAAATTAATGTTTGCTGGGTTTTATATTCTTGCCCTCTACTTTATACCTTATCTTTATTTTATTTATCTTTATTTTATTTATTTATTTATTTGTTTATTTATTTTCTTTATTTATTTATTTCGCAGTACTGAGGATTAAACCCAGGGGCATTCTACCTCTAATCTACACCCCCAGCCCTATTTTTTATTCTTTATTTTGAAACCAGGCCTCACTGAGTTGCCAAGGGCCTCACTAAGTAGCTGAGGCTGTCTGCAAACCGCTGTGATCCTCCTGTCTCAGCCTCCCGAATGCAAGAATTACAAGGGTGCACCACCACGCCCAGCTAGAAAAAAACTTTTACCCAATTTTTAATTTAATTTAATTTTTATTTTTTGCAGTACTGTGTATTGAACACAGGGACATTCTACCTCCAAGCTACCCCCTCAACCTTATTTTTTTTATTCTTTATTTTAAAACAGGGTATCACTAAATTGCAGAGGGCCTCACTAAGTAGCTGAGGCTGGCCCCAAATCTGCGATCCTCCTGTCTCAGCTTCCCAAGTACTGGAATTATAAGTGTGTGTCACCATGCTTAGCTCCCAATCTTTGATTAATGCTTTATTAATCTCAAAATCCACAAACCTTTTCTAAATAATCTCAGGTAAGAAATTAATTAGCTGGGCGTGGTGGTGCATGATTGTAATCTTAGCATTTGGGAGGCTGAGACAGAAGGATCTCTATTCGAGGATAGCCTCGGCTACTTAGTGAGCCCTTTGTAACTCAGTGAGACCCTGTTTTAAAATAAAAAATAAAAAAGAGGGATGGGGGTGTTGCTCGAAGATAGACTGCCCCTGGGTTCCATCCCCAGTACAGAAAAAAAAGAAATTAGTTAAATCTCATTAAATATTTTAAGCCACATTCATATATTTAATATAATTAATTATTTAAAACATTTATTTTTTCTTTTAATTTTTAAATTTATTTATTTTTTCAGGTCTGGGGATGTAACTAAGGGGCATTCGACCTTCAAATTACATCCCCTGCCGTATTTTTTATATTTATTTATTTATTTATTTATTTATTTATTTATTTATTTATTTTTGGTAGTCCTGGGGTTCCTGGAAACCCTTCTACCTCAGAGCTACATTCCCAGACCTATTTTTATATCTTTATTTGGAAACAGGGTCTCTTAAGCCAGAGAGGCCAGCTTCGAACCTGCGCAATCCTCCTGTCTCCGCCTCCCAAGCAAGGGGATTACAAGCGTGCGCCACCACGCCCAGCGTTAATTCTTTATTTTGAAACAGGGTCTCACTAAGTTGCGGAGGGCCTAACTAAGTAGCTAAGGCTGTCTGCCAACTGAGATCCTCCAATTTCAGCCTGCCGAATGCTAGAATTACAAGCATGCGCATGCCCGGCTCCAAAACATTTATTTATTTATTTGGTACTGAGGATTGAACCCAGAGTCATTCTACCTCTGAACTATACCCCCAGCCTGATTTTATTTCTTATTTGGAAGCAGGATCTCACTAGGTTGCTGAGAGCCTTGCTAAATTGCTGAAACTGTGATTCTCCTGTCTCAGGGGTCTCCCGTGCCACCACACCCAGCTCTTTGAACCATTTAAAATTCCCGTTTAAAATATTTGAAATGGGGACTGGGGGTTTAGCTCAGTGTTAGAGCACATGCCTATCGTGTGCAAAGCCCTGGGTTCAATCTCTAGCACTGCAAAACATAAAAATAAAATAAAATGCCTGAAATGGCAAATTGACAGCCTTAACGTGTAAGTGGTGTGTGTGTGTGTGAGAGAGACAGACAGACAGACAGACACGTGGGATGGAGCCCAGAGACATCCTACCTCCAAGCTACACCAGTTCTATTTTTTATTTTGAAACAGGGTCTTGCTAGATTGCTGAGTCTCACTAACTTGCAGACGTTGTTCTCAAGCCTGCTCTCCTCCTATCTCAGCCTCATAAATACCGGGATTACAGGCACGCACCACCACACCTGGCTCTAAGCGATACTTCTGAAATGTAGTAGCTGGTGATCTTTGGAGCTAGGAAAAGCTTTGCTTTCTCTGGGAAACTGGCTTCTTTTCCCTTTCTGATAATGCTATTATGCAAACAACCATATTTCTTTATTCGCTCTGGCTGTTAGGAAGCTTATAGTCAAAATTAAGCTCAGATGAAACAAACATTGGCACTATTGGTTGTCACTTGTTTTTTCCATTGAACCTGATTTTATTTATATTCAATTAATATTTTAGGCCGGGTGTGATGGCATATGCTTAGAATCCTAGCATTCGGGAGCTGGAGACTTGAGGATAGTGGTTCGCGGATAGCCTCAGCTACTTAGTGAGGACCTCCACAACTTAGCGAGACCCTGTTTCAAAAAATAAAGAATATAAGCTGGGCACGGTGGCACACGCTTGTAATCCCAGTGCTTGTGAGACTTGAGACAGGAGGATCACACAGGTTTGAAGCCAGCCTCAGCTACTTAGTGAGGCTCTCAGCAACTTAATGAGACCCTGCCTCCAAATAAAGTATAAAATAGGTCTGGGAGTATAGCCCGGAGGTAGAAAGGCCCCTGGGTTCCACCCCCAGTACCACAAGAAAGGAAGGAAGGAAGGAAGAAAGAAAGAAAGAAAGGGAAAGAAAAATAGGGTAGGAGGTGTAGCTCAGAGGTCAAATGCCCCTGGATCCCATCCACAGACCCGCAAAAAAGAAAAAAAAAATTATATTTTATTTTTATGACATATGACTCAAGTCCTTGTGAAAAAGAACATATTGATCAATGAAAATAAATAAGGTGCTGGACATGGTGGTGCAGGCCTGTAATCCTAGCATTTGGAAGGTTGGGAAGCGGAAATAGAAAGAATTGCTAGTTTAAGGACAGTCTCAGCAACCTAGCAACACCCTGTTTTCAAAAAAAAAAATTTTTTTTAAAGGACTGAGGGTGTAGCTCAGAGGTAAAATACCCCTGGGTTAGCCGGGCATGGTGGCGCACGCTTGTAATCCTCGTGCTTGGGAGGCTGAGACAGGAGGATCGCACAGGTTCGAAGCCAGCCTCAGCTACTTAGTGAGGCTCTCAGCAACTCAGTGAGACCCTGTTTCCAAACAAAATATAAATTGGGTCTGGGAGTATAGCCCGGAGGTAGAAAGCCTCTGGGTTCCACCCCCAGTACCACACACACACAAAAAAATACCCCTGGGTTTTAGTCTATAGTACCACCACCAACAGGGTCTCACAAGGTTGATGAGTCTCACTAGCTGCTGAGGCTGTCTTTGAACTTGTGATCCTCCTGTCTCAGCCTTCCAAGTACTGGGATAACAGGCCTGCACCACCACACCCAGCTTACGTGTTAAGTTTTAACTGCCACCTGTGTCCAAAGTGCATTGACTAAGCCCATAGTCAACCAGAAATCAGACAGCACCTCAATGAACACGTTTCATGCAGAACAAGTGGCTTCACTAGTACATTTTGTGGTGCTGGGTATGGAACCCAGGGGCTTTCTACTTCCAAGCTACACTCCCAGACCTAATTTTTTGTATCTTTTTCAGAAACAGGGTCTCAACTAAGTTGCTGAGAACCTCAGTAAGTACCTGAGGCTGGCTTTGAACCTGCGCGATCCTCCTGCCTCAGCCTCCCCAAAGCTGGGATTACAAGTGTGCACCACCACACCCGGCTTCCCAGCCCTATTTTTTATTCTTTATTTAGAAACAGGGTCTCACTGAGTTGCAAAGTGCCTCACTAAATAGCTGAGGCTATCTGAGAACTGTGATCCTTGTCTCAGCCTCACAAATGCTAGGATTAAAAGTGTGCGCCACCATGCTCAGCTCCTATTTTATTTTTTATTTGAAAACAGGGTCTTGCTAAGTTGCTGAGGCTACCTTAGAATTTGGGATTCTGAGCTGGGTGCGGTGGCACACGCTTGTAATCCCAGCATTTGGGAGTCTGAGACGGGAGGATCGTGGTTCGCAGACAGCCTCAGCTACTTAGTGAGGCCCTCCACAACCCAGTGAGACCCTGTTTCAAAATAAGGAATAAAAACTTGGGCAGGGGGAGTAGCTCGGAGGTCGAATGCCTCTGGGTTCCATCCCCAAACCCTCAAAAAAAAAAAAAAAAAAAAGAATTTGGGATCCTTCTGTCTCAGTCTCCCAATTACTGGACTTACAAACCGAGACACCACACCTGACCATAGGGCTGTCATTAACAGCGCACCCTCTGGGAGACATTTCTCCAGTCTCCTGCCCGTTGCATTTCTCAGTTCATGTTTTAATGCAGACCATTCCTAGAATCTTCTACATTTGATTAAAAAAAAAAAAAGCTGCCATTTTGCTCTGATAGGGTAACTTATTTTCTTTGTATAGATTATGTACTAACACTTTAATTTTTGACTCATCTGGACACAGTGATTCAGAAGGCTGAGATAGGATTGTAGGTTTGAGGCCGACCCAAGCAACTTAGAGGAGACCCTATCTCAAAATTTTACAAAGCCAGTGGTAGAGCACTCCTAAATTCCATCTTGGCATCACAAAATAAATAAGTAAGTAAGTAAATAAATAAATAAACCTCATCAGTTCAATCATTACATACTGGTTGTTTACCTTGGGCTATGCAGTCCTCTAGCCGTTTTTATTGAGTTGTGGCCTGGCATGGTGGTGCATGCTCCTAATCCCAGTACTCTGGAGTCTAAGACTGGAGGACTGCAGGTTAGAGAACAGCCTCAGCAATGTAGCAAGACTCTTAGTAACTTAGTGAGACGCTGTTTCAAAGAAAACCAAATTTTATTTTATTTTATTTTTATTTTTTGCGGCACTGGGGACGGAACCCAGGGGCATTCTACCTCCGAGAGACACCCCCAACTCTATTTTTTTAATTTATTATTTTGAAACAGAGTCTCAGTGAATTGCAAAGGGCCTCACTAAGTAGCTGAGGTTGTCCTCGAACCATGATCCTCCAGTCTCAGCCTCCCAAATGCTGGGATTACAAGCGTGTGCCTCCGCACTCCGCTCTCTATTGAGGTTCTTGATAGTTTCCTTTGCTGTCCAGAAGCTCTTTGGTTTCATGAAATCCCTCGTATTGATCCTCCTTTTAGTTTCTTATGCCTTTGGGGTCTCGTTGCAAAGTTTTTACCTGTGCTTATGTGTTGACCTGTTGGACCTTTGCTCTTGTCAAGGAGCTGCAAGGTCTCTGGTCTGATTTTCAAGTCTTTGACCCAATTTTTTTTTTTTTTTGTACTGGGGATGGAACCCAGGGACATTCTACATCCAAGAGACACCCCCAGCCCTATTTTTTATCCTTTATTTTGAAACAGTGTCTCACTGAGTTGCAAAGGGCCTAAGTAGCAGCTGAGGCTGTCTGTCTGTGAACCTTGAGCCTTCCTGTCTCAGCCTCCTGAATGCCGGGATTACAAAGCATGTGCCTCCATGCTTAGCTGCCCCCTGTATTTTAATAATAGTAAAAACAATGAGCCGGGCGTGGTGGCGCACGCTTGTAATCCCCGCGCTTGGGAGGCAGAGACAGGAGGATCGCGCAGGTTCGAAGCCAGCTGCGCGCACTGGCTTAAGAGACCCTGTTTCCAAATACAAATGTAAAAATAGGTCTGGGAGTGTAGCCCAGAGGTAGCAGGGCTTCCAGGAACCCCAGTACCACCAAAAAAACAAAAAAAAACAAAAAAAACAAAACAATGAAAATGGAGAGGCAGAGTTGGGCGTGGTGGCACATGCTCATCATCCCAGAATTTCGGAGGCTGAGATAGGAGGATCACAGGCTTAAGGACAGCCTGAGCAACTTAGCCTGTTTCCAAATAAAAAATAAAATAGGGCTGGGAGTGTGGCTCAGAGATAGAATGCACCTGGGTTCTGTCCTCAACACCACAAAAATAAATAAATAAATGCAACTAACATATATTTGTTAATTAATTAATTTATTTTTGCTGGGTGCTGTGAATGGAACCCAGGGCCTCATACTAAGCATGTACTCTACCATTGAGCTATGCCCCTGCCCCTGCCAGGTAGATTACACTTAATGAATATTTACCTAAGACTCTTCTAAGAACTTTTAATATTGCTCAATTCTTTTTTTTTTTTGTTTGTTTCTTTTTTGCAGTATTGGGGTAAAACCCAAGTGCATTCTACGTCCAAGCTGCACCCTCAGCCCTATTTTTTCTATTCTTTATTATGAAACAGGGTCTCACTGAGTTGCAAATGGCCTAAGTAACTGAGGCTGCCTGCGAACCCAGGTCCTCCTGTCCCAGCCTCCTAAATGCTGAGGTTACAAGTGTGCGCCACCACGCCCGGCTCAAAAGATTTCTTTATTAATAAAAAAAAGTCACATTGAGCATATGAAATTGGCATGCATCAGAAAGTCATAATTGCAAACACACTAAGCTTTTGTGCTCTATATTTTGTTCACCAATTCTATTTTTTTGTTTGGTTTTGTTATTTTGGTACTGTGGATTGAACCCAGGAGGATTCTACTTCTGAGCTATGTCCCCAATCCTATTTTATGTTTTAGTTTGAAATGGGGTCTAAGTTGCTAAGGGTCTTACCAAATTACTGAGGCTGTCCTCCATTCTGTGATTCTCCTGTCTCAGCCTTCCAAGTACTAGGATTACAGGCATGTGCCACAATGCTTGGTTTTTATTGGTTTTTAGAAAATTTATCTGTTTCAGTATTAACCAAATATCTTTTGTTTTATAACAACAGTAAGCCACATTATACTTCTTTGTTCATATATATATATATATATATATATATATATATATTTTTTTTTTTTTTTTTTTTTTTTTTTTTGGTGGTACTGGGGATACAACCCAGGGGCATTCTACCTCTGAACTACACCTCCAGGCCTATTTTTTATTCTTTATTTTGAAACAGGGTCTCACTGAGTTGTGGAGGGTCTCACTAATTTGCTGAGGCTAGCCAAAAACCTACAATCCTCCTGTCTCAGCCTTTCAAGTACTGTGATTACAAGTGTTTGCCACCACACCCGGCTTATATAAAATATTAAATAGGTAATATTTATACTCTGCCCTAACAACTACCAATATGTATCCATTGTGTCCTATATGAGTTAACAATAAATATAACTGGGGCCCAAATCATAGACCTTACACACTTAAAAATAGTGAATTAAATGTTCTGAAGTTGTATGTTAGCATGCCATGAAAGAGCTATGTGTGCTGGAGAAACAGCCATGCTGCCGACGATTGCTGGAAAGACTCGGGCAGTGTGAGTGTTTATCTGTACTTGTCAGTTGATAGCGTCAGTTATACTTGACAATGCAAGTTACAGACATTATTTATAACTCTTAAAAGGCCTACACATACATAGTAACCTTTTACCTATTTTCATAATAGTTCTATATTCAGTTCCCAATTACCCTACCCTTAAACTTTCCACAATTTCTTTTGCTTTGTGAAAACAGTTATAATTGGTTGAGAAATTTATATTTTTTAGCTTGGTGTGGTGGCTCATCCTTGTAATCTTTGTCCTTGGGAGGATGCAATAGGAGGACCTCGGGCTCTTAGCCAGCCTCAGCAACTTAGCAAAGTTCTCCACATCTTAATGAGACTCTGCTTCAAAATAAAAACATAAGCCGGGCGTGGTGGCGCACGCTTGTAATCCCAGAATTTGGGAGGCTAAGACCGGAGGATTGCGGTTCGTAGACAACCTCAGCTACTTAGTGAGGCCCTCGGCAACTTAGACTCTGTTTTAAAATAAAGAATAAAAAACAGGGCTGGGGGATGTAGCTTGGAGGTCGAATGCCCCTGGGTTCCATCCCCAGACCCACAAAAAAATAAATAAATAAATAAAAAAGATAAAAAATATATAGTGGTGCTGGAGTGTAGCTCAGAGGAAAAATGCCTCTGGCTTCAATTCCCAGTAACACACACACACACACACACGCACACGCACACGCACACGCACACGCACACACACAATAAGAATATTTCTTCTTCTTCTTCTTTTTTTTTTTTGTGGTACTGAGGATGGAACCCAGGAAGATTCTATCTCGAGTTACACCCCGAGCCCTATTTTTCAGTCTTTTTATTTTTGAAACAGGGTCTCACTGAGTTGCGAAGGGCCTCACTAAGTAGCTGAGGCTCTTCGCAAACCTCAATCCTCCTGTCTCAGTCTTCTGAATATGCTGGGATTACAAACCTGCACCAGCAGGCCCGGCTTTTATTCATTCATTTGTTTGTTTGTTTACTTATTTATTTATTTGTACTGGGGATTGAATTCAGGCCATTCTACCTCTCAGCTATACCCTCATCCCTATTTTATGGTATTTATTTTGAAACAAGGTCTTGCTAAATCGAAAATTTTTTACTCCTTACTGAAGCTGGCCTGTGATCCTCCTGTCTCAGCCTCCCAAGTACTGGTATTATAGTCATGTCCCACCATGCCCAGCTTACTTATTTTATTTTTAAGATTAATTAATGAAGCCAGGTTTGGTGGTGCATGCTTGTAATCCCGCTACTGTTGGGGCCCACTCGGCAGGACCGAGGTGGCACCCAGGCTTGTTGCCAGCGTGGACTCAAGATGGCGCCTGGGCTTGCAGCCAAGTCACGAGGCTCACGAGGCTGGCGGTGCCCTGAGCCTGCGCAGTGAGCCCTATCAGGCGCCTTACGGATAATTAGTGACGCAACGCCTCGTGCTACCACCTGCCCGCCCAGGAGAAGGTTAAAAAGCGCGCATGCCCTAGCGGGAGGGAGGAGAAGGAGCTAAGAGGGTTGGTGGACAGGAAGAGCGGTTCCTTGGCGGACTGCTCCGGGCTCCGAGCTGGGACGGACATGTTCACAAAGCCACCATTGTGACCGGTGTGTGCTGCAGCAGAGACATAGAGTGCCAGAAGGAGGGTTGGTGGAGTGATGAGGGAGAGGATAGAAGACTGATGTTGTTTTTACCTGAGAGGGCGTTGAGAGAGCATTAAAGAGGAATGGTAACTGTACAAGAACCTGGGGTAATAAAACTGCTTGAGGAAGATCGTGTAAGAGTCGTCACTGCGCGCGACACGCTACTTCGGAGGCTGAGACAAGAGGGTCACAGGTTCAAGGCCAACTTCAGCATTGTAGCAAGGCTCAGAAACCTAGTGAGACCGTTTCCAAGTAAATAAATAATAATAAGCTGGGTGTGTGGTGGCGTACACTTGTAATCTCAACATTCAGGAGGCTGAAACTGGAGGATCTCGGTTCGTGGACAGCCTCAGCTACTTAGTGAGGCCCTTTGCAACTCAGTGAGACCTGGTTCCAAAATAAAGAATAAAAAAATAGGAGGTGTAGCTTGGAGGTCGAGGCATGGTGGCGCAAATTAATCCCAGTGCTTGGGAGGCAGAGACTGGAGGATTGCACAGATTTGAAGCCAGCCTCAGCTACTTAGTGAGGCTCTCAGCAACTTAGTGAGACCCTGTTTCCAAATAAGGTATAAAATAGGTCTGGGAGTATAGCCTGGTGGTAGAAAAGCCCCTGGCTTCCATCTGCAGTAGCACAAAAACAAACCAAAAAAGAAATAAAAAATTGGCCTGGGGGTATAGCTTGGAGGTAGAATAATGCCTCTAGTTCGATTCTCAGTACCACAAAAAAGATGATTAATTAATGAATTTATTTATTTATCTTGTATCTTGTAGTGTTAATGATTGAACCCAGGAGCTACCATTGAGATATGTTAGTAATCTTTTTCTTTTTTTTCTTTCTTTTTTTTTCCCCCAGGGGATGGAACCCAGGGGCATTCTTCCTCTGAGCTACACCCCCTGCCCTATTTTTTCTTCTTTTGTGTGTGTGTGTGTGTGTGTGTGTGTGTGTGTGTGTGTGGTACTGGGGAAGGAACCCAGGGGTCTCCTACCTCCAGGCTATACTCCCAGACCTATTTTATATTTTATTTGGAAACAGGGCCTCACTAAGTTGCTGAGGCTGGCTTTGATCCTATGCGATCCTCCTGTCTCAGCCTCCCAAGTAATGGGATTATAAGTGTGTGCCACCATGCCTGGCTTTCTTAATTTTGAAACATGGTCTCACTAAGTTGGGGAGGGCCTCACTAAGTAGTTGAGGTCCGCGAACCACCATCCTCCTGTCTCAGGCTCCTGAATGCTGAGATTACAAGCATGCGCCACTACATCAGTCTATCATTTTCATTTTTAAATTTTGAGATGGGGGGTGGGAGACTCTCACTAAATTGCCCAGACTAGGCTAGACTTTACCATCCTCCTGAGTAACTGGGATTACAGGTATATGCTGTGTCCAGGTAAAAATTCTTATAAAATAAATTCTCAATTTATTTTATACTATTTTCCTAAATGTACTAGTAAAACCACTTGTTCTGAATGAAACATGTTCATTGAGCTGCTGTCTGATTTCTGGTTGACTATAGGCTCAGTCAATGCACTTTGGACATAGGTGTCTATTAAAACTGAACACGTGGTGCAGGCCTGTTATCCCAGTACTTGGAAGGCTCAGACAGGAGGATCACAAGTTCAAGGACAGCCTCAGCAAGTAGTGAGATTCTCATCAACCTAGTGAGACCCTGTTTCAAAATAAAAATAAATAGGTATGGGAGTATAGCACAGAAGTATAATGCTCGTGGGTTTAACCCCCAATACCACGAAAACAAACAAACAAACAAACAAAAACAACTGTGTACATATCTCTGGTTTGTGGCTTCTCCAAACCTTTTGTTATCTGTTTCCCCAAAACAAAGTGTAACAGCTCAACAGTTGTTTTGACACAGCAGGTCGTGGAGTGAGACACTCACAAAAGGTTCTTTATCTCATCCTTGTCACATCTAGACCTAAGTTGTGTCTCCCCAAGTATTAAGTGACCTTTGGAGCTGCTTTTATCCCAGTCATGGGCGCATCCTCATCTCTGTGTGTGTGTTGCAGTGGTCGTGGGGGGCTCAAAGTCCTGGTCTTTGTCTTCCAGGAACCAAGGGCTTATACTGGGAGACAAGAGTAGTGATTTAATGTGATTATATGTGGCACTGAAGACGTGTTTATTGAACCAGTAGTCAGTTGAGAAATGTCAGGTCCTGAACAGTGAGGAAGAGCAAATATTTTCTATCTGAAACAAACAAACAAACAAACAAATAAAAAACCATGATAAAGTTGAACGGCTTTTTTCGAAATGTAGCCCAAGAGTCAAAGCAGGTGTATAGAGCACAGGAGACCTATATAAATTTTAAATTTCTTTCTCATTCTATAAAGCAGGATTGGTGGGAGAGGGGAAAAGCGCAGCGGTCACTGTTCATTCCTCTTACTTTGTTTTTGCCTTATGATGGCTCCTTTCACTTTTTATTTTGAATCAAGGACTTACTAAGTTAATGTGCGCTGGCCTTGAACCCGCAATCCTCCCATCTCGGCCTCCTGAGTAGTGAGTAGCTGGGATTACAGGCATGTGTTACTGCGCCAAGTTGTGTGCTGTTTCCTCAAATTCATCATCGATGCTGCTAGAACTCTGAAAGGCAGGGTGGGCAGGAAGCAGAGGGCACCACTTGTGCGAAGACCACTTTTTTCCTGACACTTTTAAGTTAACAGTTGGTTGATACACATGGGTAGGACTAAAAGCTGTGACTTCAGGTCAAATAATGTCCTTGCCCCCAGCACTGTTTGGTCACCCTGTGGACCTATTCATCCTGCAACTAAAGTCATGTGTCAAGAACCCCTAGGATACAGACAGTATTTGATCTGAGTGGTCAGTGCTCAGTGTTGTTAAATATTTGGAATAAAAATGCTGGTTTCTGCCAGGCATGGTGGTGCACACTTGTAATCCTGGCATTTGGGAAGCTGAGACAGGATTGTGGTTCACAGATAGCCTCAGCTACTTAGTGAGGCCCTCTGCAACTTATTGAGAACCTGTTTCAAAATAAAGAATAAAAAATAGGGCAGGGGGTATAGCTGGGAGGTAGAATGCCCTGGGTTCCATTTCCAGACCCGCAAAAAAAAAAAAAAAAAAAAAAGCTGGATTTTGTGTGTATACATATTGGGCCATGATATAGAAAATATTTATTCCAACTGGGCATGATGGCGCACACTTGTAATCCCAGCGCTTGGGAGGCTGAAACAGGAGAATCACACAGGTTCAAAGCCAGCTTCAGCTACTTAATGAGGCTCTCAGCAACTTAGTGAAACCCTGTTTCCAAATAAAGTATAAAATAGGTCAGGGAGTATAGCCCGGAGGTAGAAAAATCCCTGAGTTCTTCTCCAGTAACACACACACACACACACACACACACCACACACACACATACACACACACACCACACACACATACACACACACACACACACACACACCACACACACACATACACACACACACACACACACACTCACACACACATACAAATTATTCCTGGTGGTCATAATGTGTGTGTGTGGGGGGGGGTACTGTGGATGGGTACTGTGGATGGAACACAGGGGATATACTCCCAGATTTATTTTATTTTATTTTATTTTTTATTTGGAAACAGTCTCACTAAGTTGCTGAGGCTGTCTTGAACCTGCGTTCTCTCTGTTTTAGCCTCCTTAAGTACTGAGATTACAAACATGTGCCTCCACACTCGGTTGGTTTAGGGTCATAATTTTAAAATGCTTGAAAACCATTGTTCTACTGGGCAGTATGAACGCAGGAAGAAATCTTTTTAAACCAACGATTTACTCAGAAAAGACCATCCAGGCGGGCCTGAGGCAGATAATTTTGCTGAATTTATGTTTAAAGTGTTAAAGAGATTTTTTTTTTCAGGTCTGGAGATGGAACCCAGGGGCATTTGACTTCCCAGCTACAACTCCTGCCCTATTTTTTATTCTTTATTTTGAAACAGGGTTTCACTAAATTGTGGAGGGGCCTCACTAAGTAGCTGAGACTGTCTGCTAACCGTGATCCTCTAGTTTCAGCCTCCAGAGTGCTGGAATTACAAGCATACACCACCGATTCCAGGTAAAAAAGAAATATTTTTTGATGACACTTGTTTTTTTTAATTTTTTTTATTTTTTATTTTTGGTGGTACTGGGAGTGGAACCCAGGGGCTTTCTACCTCTGAGCTATACTCCCAGACCTATTTTTTTATATTTTATTTGGAAACAGGGTCTCACTAAGCTGCTGAGAGCCTCACTCAGTAGCTGAGGCTGGCTTCAAACCTGCGTGATCCTCCTGTCTCAGCCTCCCGAGCGCTGGGATTACAAGCGTGCGCCACCACGCCCAGCTTGATGACACTTGTTAAAGACAGCAAATAAGATGTTACTCAGGGGTGTGGGAACTATAGAGACAGGGATTGAGACAAGTACACAGGGGTTGTACAATGGGGGAGATCTGGCCCAACTGTGAATAGAACACAGCCAAGCAGAGATCTGCAGATAAGAAGCAGGGTGGGGGTCAGAGAATAGAAAATTACTAGGAGGGAATATCCCGAGTTAAGAGGGTTCTGCCCAAACAGACTTGACAGGATTATTACTGCTGGCAGACCAGGGTGATAAGATATCCCCTGGGTGGGATAAGGAATTTTGATCAGATATCAAAGTGGGTCAGATACTAAGGATGGGGTATTTTGTGTGAATATGTGTGTGATTCAGGGGATTGAACCCAGGAGCATTCTACCCCTAACCTTATTTTATTTGTTTGGAATAGGTCTCACTAAATTGCTTAGGCTGTCTTTAAACCTGTGATCCTCCTGTCTCAGCCTCCAAAATATTGGGATTACTGGCATGCCCTACCATGCCCAATTAGGGGTGGGAGATTTTTAATAAACTGACCCAGGCAGTTCTCACCAAAACTATACTGAATGAGCAAAATCCTAGGATTCAGGATAGAAGCCTGATTCAAATTTGGCCTATGGAGAGACTCTTCCTCAGTAATTATCTCTATAGCACAACTGCTTTTCCATCTATAGTAGTAATAATAGACTTCTCTTTTTAAATTGTTAGATATAAAAGCAGTTTGGCTTAAGAAAAAATAATTGGACCGGGAGTGGTAATGCTTATAATCCCAGTACTTGTGAGGCTGAGACAGGAGGATTGTAGGTTCACAGCCAGCCTCAGCAACTTAGTGAAGCTTTCAGCAACTGAGTGAAACCCTGTTTCAAAATAAAAATTTGAAAAAGTAGGGCTGAGGTGTAGCTCAGAACTAGAATGCTCCTGAATTCACCGAGCGTGGTGGGCGCATGCTTGTAATCCCAGTTACTTGGGAGGCTGAGACAGGAGGATTGCAGGTTGTGTTCAGCCTCAGTTACTTAGTGAGACCCTCTGCAACTCAGTGAGACCCTGTTTTAAAATAAAGAAGAAAAAATTGGGCAGGGGGTGTAGCTCGGAGGTCAAATGCCTCTGGGTTCCATCCCCAGACTCGCAAAAAAAAAAAAAAAAAAAAAAAAAGAATGAGGATATAGCTCAAGAGTTAGAATTCCGTGGGTTCAATCTCCAGACATACACACACACACACACACACACCCATACCAATGCTCCTGAATTCAATTTCTAGTGACTCATAGACACAAAAGACATACATACAGAGCATAATAAATAAAAAATAAAATACAACTGTAGCTCAAAGGTAGAATGCCTCTGGGTTCAATCTCCAATATTCCCCTCCCTACACAAAATAAGTAAATCAAGCTATAGGTAGTATATAGTTTTATTAGGAAGATGATTAGGGACTGATTATATTCTTGAAAGTATCTTTTAAAAATTATTATTATTATTATTATTATTATTATTATTATTATTATTATGGTACTGGGGGTGGAACCCAGGGGCTTTTCTACCTCTGGGCTATATTCCCAGACCTATTTTATATTTTATTTGGAAACAGGGTCTCACTAAGTTGCTGAGAGCCTCACTAAGTAGCTGAGGCTGGTTTCGAACCTGTGCAATCCTCCTGTGTCAGCCTCCGCAGTGCTGAGATTACAAGTATGAGCCACCTCGCCCAGCTTCTTGAAACTATCTTATCTAAACTTTTTAGTGCTGGATGTGGTGGTCCACACTTGTAATTCTAGTACTTGGGAGTCTGGGACAACAAGATTACAGGTTCACAGCTAGCCTGTTACTTAGTGAGGCCCTCCAAAACTTAGAGCTTATTTCAAAACAAAGAATGAAAAATAGGGGTAACTCAGAGAATTTCCCTGGGTTCAATCCTCAATACCGCAAAAACAAACAAAAAACATAGCCAGGTGTAATGGCACACACTTGTAATCCCAGCATTTGGGAGCCTGAGTCAGGAAGAGCACAGTTGGAGGCCAGCCTTAGCTACTTAGGCCCTTTGAAACTCAGTGAGACCCTGTTTCAAAATAAAGAATAAAAAATAGGGCTGGAGATGTAGCTCAGAGGTAGAATGCTCCTGGGTTTCATTCCTAGTGCTGCCAATAAATAAATAAATTTTTAAAATTAAAAATACCCCCCCCAAAAAAAAACACAGCTAACTTTCTATTATATGGATAGCAAAATGATGTTGGCCCCCAAAGAAGTTATTAATTTGTCATGGGCCCTGGGTCTCAGGGCTCAGCTGGTATCTTAATCAGCTCAAGCTGCTATAAAAATACCATCAACTGGGTGGCTTATGAACCACAGCTTTATTTCACAGTTCTAGAAGCTGAGAGGCTGAGGTGAAGGTGCTAGCACCATCAGGTTCTGGAGACGGCCCTCTGGAGGGTCACAGACTGCCCATTTATGACTGCATCTTCCCATGGAGGGCGGCAGGGCAAAGGGAAGCTCTATCCAGGATTTCCTACAGTCACTAATCGCATTCATGCCAGGTCTACAGTCATGCCCTTATGTAATCCCACGGATCTCCCAAACACTCGGAGTGGAGGGCTAGAGTTTCAGCACATGAATTTGAAGGGTGAGGAGAGAGAAGACAAACAGTAACAGCCAGGAACTAGAAGCTCTTGGCCCAACATAAAAGCCGGGCTTGTATCTGTTCCATGGTTACCAGTATTTCCAGTTATCCATAGGATGCAGGATATTTAGGACACTTGCAGGTCCATATGAATGACCTGTGGTTCAGAGAGAGTGACACTGCTTCTCTGAAGCAAGTATTCTAAGGTAAGAAAATCACAAAGAATGCTCCACCTCATAAGACCGCAAAATGTTTTTCTTCATTCATTATGGTGAGCTGGGCATAGGGTGGGGGAGCTGGGGATATACAGTGTATTTATCAAAGTAAGCTCTTCTGAGCTTTCTTGGAGATGTTAGTGGGTGTGCATGCGTGTGTAAGCAGGTTATTCAAGGATCTTAAGCTCCCTTTATAAGATGGAGTAGACAATACTCTGCAATTCTTTATTCGAATTGCTTTGTCTTGCTGCATGGCTTTGTCATCAGCTGATGTTACAATTACTTTAACAAGCAAAGGAAATGCCATTCAAGTGCAGCACCTGGGACCTCCTCACCCATGCAGTATGTCAGACCCCAGGCAGAAGACAAAAACGCCCTAGGCGGCGTATACCGCGCTGGTAAAAAGAAAGTGGGTGGTTTTAAGGCCGGATGTGTAAGGGTGTCTTGTTTCCAAGGCCAACATTTGCGTTAGGGATTCACTTCCACCCTTGGTATACTTAATCGGGCGCTGATTTTGTTCCTTGGCATCATCCTGACTTAAAGACTTTGGAGGAAGCCTGGAGGCAGAAGACTGCTCAAATACATTAAGATGGTAAGCCTTGTGCAGCCAGCTTGTACTAAAACTATATGCAGGGCTGACCCACAGGGAGCAGGGCTTTCTTGGTCAGGGAAATCTTGTGAGGCCGGTAAGAGTGATTAAGTCCACCAATCACACGAGCTCCGGCCATTGCTCTGCACCAGAGCCGGCCAGGGACACAAATAAAAATGGAAGATCCTTCTCGATGGAAAACAGGCCTCAGACTCACAGCGGAGGCACTGAAGGGGAAGGTGAGCAAAGAAAGGCACCGCGAAGGCGCTGCTTCAAGAAGCCGGGTTCATTCAAACCCGGAGGACAGCAAACCCCGCCTCCCCACGCCGCCGCCCGCTCAATCGCCGAGCGCTCCGGGTGTGAGCTCGCCCGCGGGGAGCGGCTTGCAGCCGAGGAGGCGGCGGCCGGGGCGGGCTGGGCGGCCCCGCGCGGCGGATAGGCCCAGGCAAACAACACCCCTTCCCCCTCCCCCGGCGCAGCTCAACTCCCACTCGGCCCGGCCACGCCCTGCGCCGCCCCCTCGGGCAGCTTTCCGCTCGCGGCCCGGCCTCGGTCGGGGGCGGGAGGGGGCGGCACCTCGGAGCCGCAGCCGCGGAGGCCGAGACTACGAGGCCCGGCAGCCTTTGCGGCAGGGCCCGCCCCCTTTCTCCCACCACTCAGCGCGCGTCAGCAGGGGCTTAGCCAATGGGGAGCGAGCCAGGGAAAAAGGGCGCCCGGGTCCGGATGCGCCTCAGGAAAGCCATGCTCGCAGCGCGGGGGCAGCGGGCAGTCCGCCCGGCGCGCCGAGCCGCCCCGGGTCTGCGCGCTCCCGCGCCCGTCCCTCTCGCCCCCGCTGCGCTCGAGCCCCACTCCGTCCTCTCGTGGCCATTCGCAGGGATGCGGGAGCGGGGTTTTGAGTGGAGGGCGCTGGGAAATGAGTAGGGGGCGGGATATCCTGAGACAACAAGTTTGGCTGTATGGAGGGCCGACCGGCAGCGCGCCTGAGCTAGGACGCCGAGAGAAGAGGGCGAGAAGAGCCGCGGGAGGCCGAGAGCCGCGGCTGGAGGAATCACCCCGGGAAAGGGGGTGGAGAGGAGGCGGCCCCAGCGCCCCGGCCCCCGGCAGGTCGGCGGCCAATCCGCTGGGGGAAGGGGTGGAGAGTCGGCGGCTCCGGCGAGCGAGGCCGAGGGGGGTGGGGAGTCGCCGGGCTCGCGCCGCCCTGGCCCCGCCCCCGCCCGCGCCGCCGCTGTCAATCAAGGGCGAGTCAGCCGGGCTCGGGCGGAGAGAGGAGCTGCTACGCCACAGCCCAGCGGCGGCCATTCGCGGAAAAAGAGGCAGAGCCTGTGCCAGCTACAGCCTCCTCCGAGCCACCGCGGGCGGGCGGGCGGGACCGGCCTCTCCTCCCGCCTCGCCCCCACCCCCACCCACCTCTATCCCAGTGTCTCCGTCTGAGGGTTTGTCCTGTTAATGCGGGATGAGCGGTACGTATTCTCCACCCCCCTCGGTCTCCTTCGCCGCCTCCCTCCCTCCCTCCTCCCCAGACCCTGCTCGGTTCTCCCCCCTCCCCCGGGGCCGCCGAGATGCTGGAAGGGGAGGAGGAGAGGGAGGGAGGGAATCGGGGAGGGAAGGAGGGTTGTGTTTTGTCTTAATGTCTGAGCGAGAACAACCTCCTTCTGGGTGTTGCTCTGGAGCCGATGGGTCGGGTTTCAAACCACGTTTTGTGTTATCCCCCTCCTCCCTTCCCTCCTTCTCCCCCACCCCCTGCCCGTGTGCACGGATCGCGGGTTTATGGAGATTAATGTTCGGGGGGAGGGGGAAGAAGAGGAGAGGAAAGACGAATAATAATAATCCTAATAACCTGTTGTCGTGCGTGTGTGTGTGTGTGTGTGTGTGTGTGTGTATGGGGGGTGTTTGTTGCAGATCAGAAGAAGGAGGAGGAGGAGGAGGCGGCAGCCGCGGCGATGGCTACAGAAGGAGGGAAAACCTCTGAGCCAGAGAATAACAATAAAAAAACTAAAACCTCAGGCTCCCAGGTAAAAGCAAACATGCCAAAAAAAATTATCACGAAACATTAGAGGAGAGAGGGAGTTATGCCCTTTAAATGTCCGAAGTAAAGACCAAAATAACAATGTTTATCCACTCAAAAGCATCTTTCAGAGAGTAAGGAACTTAAATTGTAAATTCATGAAGATTTCACATTTGAAGGTATAACCTTGTTTAAAATTACATCAGGAATCTAGACTCTAAGAAAACGATGTGTATTTTCCCAAGGGCATTTTGAATTTAAGAGAATAACACTTTAGGAAAGTTTGTTTGAAATTTTAAAATTTAAACTTTATATTACTTACAGGTTCTGCTTCCTTACTCATATAGTTCTTATGTGCTTTTGTTCATTTTTTTTTTTTTGTTTCTGCCACTTCCTGAGTAAGTTCTGATATGTAGAGCTGTCAAAATAAATAAATAGCCCCCTCTCAGATTCTGGCCTCCACTAAATCCACCCACTTTTTTCCCCCCCTCTCCTTTACCATCCCATTTTGGGTAGGACTCTCAGCCCTCTCCTCTGGCTTTACTGGCAGCTACTTGCAGCAAAATAGGGACTCCTGGTGAAAATCAAGCAACTGGACAGCAACAAATTATTATAGATCCCAGCCAAGGATTGGTGCAGCTGCAGAATCAACCACAACAGCTAGAGCTGGTGACAACGCAACTTGCTGGAAATGCTTGGCAACTTGTTGCCTCCACTCCTCCCTCTTCAAAAGAAAATAACGTTTCTCAACCAGCTTCTAGTTCATCTAGTTCTTCCAGCAGTAATAACGGGAGCGCATCTCCCACAAAAACTAAATCGGGTAACTCTTCCACCCCTGGTCAATTTCAAGTCATACAAGTACAAAATCCCAGCGGTAGTGTACAGTACCAAGTAATTCCACAACTCCAGACCGTGGAAGGTCAGCAAATTCAAATCAACCCGACTAGTAGTTCATCTCTACAGGATTTGCAGGGTCAGATTCAACTAATTTCTGCAGGTAATAACCAAGCTATACTCACAGCTGCTAATAGGACAGCTTCCGGAAATATTCTTGCTCAAAACCTGGCAAATCAGACAGTTCCGGTCCAAATTAGACCTGGTGTTTCAATACCACTGCAATTACAGACCCTTCCTGGTACTCAGGCTCAAGTTGTAACAACTCTACCAATTAACATTGGAGGAGTGACTTTAGCTTTGCCAGTGATAAACAATGTGACAACTGGAGGAGGGACTGGACAAGTTGGCCAGCCTGCTACTTCTACTGACAGTGGGACTTCCAATGGGAGTCAGTTAGTGTCCACACCCACCACCACCACTGCTTCTGCCAGTACCATGCCGGAGTCACCCTCCTCCTCCACCACCTGCACAACCACCGCATCAACATCTCTAACAAGCAGCGACACATTAGTGAGCTCAGCAGATACGGGCCAGTATGCAAGCACATCAGCCAGTAGTTCTGAACGCACTATTGAAGAATCTCAAACACCTGCTGCTACTGAGTCTGAAGCCCAGAGCTCCAGTCAGCTTCAGCCTAATGGAATACAGAACGCACAGGATCAATCCAATTCTCTTCAGCAAGTGCAAATTGTAGGCCAGCCCATCCTACAGCAGATCCAGATCCAACAGCCTCAGCAACAGATTATTCAGGCTATTCCACCACAGTCATTTCAACTTCAGTCAGGGCAGACAATTCAGACCATCCAGCAGCAGCCTTTGCAGAATGTTCAACTTCAAGCAGTAAATCCGACTCAGGTGCTTATCAGGGCTCCAACTTTAACACCTTCAGGGCAAATCAGTTGGCAAACTGTACAGGTTCAGAATATTCAGAGTCTTTCAAATTTGCAAGTTCAAAATGCTGGTTTATCCCAACAATTAACCATCACCCCAGTGTCTTCAAGTGGTGGCACAACTCTTGCCCAAATTGCTCCTGTTGCTGTTGCTGGTGCCCCAATAACTTTGAATACTGCCCAGCTTGCATCAGTGCCTAACCTTCAGACAGTGAGTGTTGCCAACCTGGGTGCTGCAGGCGTTCAAGTGCAGGGAGTTCCAGTTACAATCACTAGTGTTGCAGGTAAGTTACAATGTCTTTTCAAGAACTGTTTTAAACAGTTCTTTGTAACAATTGTTGCTTTTCTTTGCCAGTTCTAAACAGATAATCGTAAGAAATGAACCAAATAATAATAATATACCAACAACTGTAACTATAATCACTGTGACCTCTGCACTTTTGTGGATTTTAGTATTGGGTTCATGTTAGCCAGTTAAATTTGTTAATTAGTTTTAAAAATTCTATAGAACAAAATTTTTATCAGAATCAAATTATCTTCTGTAATTAAGAGGTCATATTTGAGTACATTTTCACTCTTTAGAAAAAAGTCTAGTCAAAGTGATATTCATCTCTTCAGGGAAAACAAGCTTAAATTGAGTTGGCATATAATTGTGAGTCTGTTAAAAGTTTTAGTTCTGTGTAATAAACTAACATTTTTAAAAGTTATTACTGAAGCTTCAGCATCTTGTTGCCTGTGCTTTATTACATTGAGTTGTTTTTTTAAACTAGATATTGTTGCAGTTAAGGGATAGAATGTTAAGTTGAAATTGTCTCATTGACTTCTATGTCTACTTTTTGTTACAATTGGGAATTGCCTAGATTGTGAATTAATAGACTTTCACATAAAAATTTTTACTTAAGTAAATTTTAAGGTCATTATATTATTTATAGATATTTAATGTCAGATTGATGGAAAGTAATGAAAAATGTAGACAGTGATGTCACTAATTTGAACTCATTGTGGTAAGTTCATTTTTAAGCCAATTACAAAAGCAATTGTTATTTGTTGAGCATATAAATAGGTGTTTCTAAAGTACTTGGAGATGCTAGTCTTATTAAGTAGTTTAATCTTTTGGGGACCGGTTCTATTGTACCTAATACCTTCTGATTTCTAGTAAATATTTTTCATTGATTCTGATTTGGTAAAAACTTAGGTATGGTTTAAGTGCCCTTGATACTTTCAGGACTTGTTAATTAAGTTTTTCTATTTTGGTCATCTGAAATAAGTAAGCTTGTTGGATTTGAATGACCTTTCATGAAACAGGTTACAGAAAAATTATTTTAGCTTTCTTTTATAGTTAATGACTAAAGTAGATGTATATATGTAAAATTGTGAATTGCCAGATAGGGCCTACTGATTCAAGTAAACCTAGATTGCAGTTTTTATCTAGATACTTAACTACCTCTAGACCAGTGCTACGCAGTAGAACTTTTCTGTGATGTTGGAAATGTTTTCTTTCTGTTCTCTCTAACATGTTAGCTACTAGCTATGTGTAGCTATTGAGCAATTAAAATGTGGCTAGTGCAATCAAAGAACTCAATTTTAAATTTTATTTTAAGTAGTCACACATGGCTAGTAGCTCGCCTATTGACAGCTCAGTATTCTTGCCAATGTATTGAGTGTGATACTTTACCTTCTAAAACTATTACAGCACAATTGTATAAGTGATTCTCTATTCATAACTTGCTTTGTTCTTACTCTTTATCTTCTCTTATTTGCACCCCTTCCTACCTCCCAGTGCTGGGGATTGAACCCAGAGTCACTTTACCCCTGAGCCCTTTAAATATTTTATTTTGAGATAGTCTTGCTAAATTGCCCAGACAATCCTCCTGCCTCAGCCTCTCTAGTCACTTGTATTACAAACAGGGGCACTATTCCTACTTTTTTTTCTAAATGTCAGTGATAATTGGAGCATTTCAGAAGTGTCTTGCTTTTGGTAGGCTGAATGACGTTTGCATTGTCAGAGCAGAAGTTATTTTACGTACATTTCATCTTGCTTGTTAAGCATTAGTTAGTGAGATGTAGTTAATTAAGAGAATTGAACAGTTTATAATTTAGGTTAGAAATTGTCAATTCTTTTCTTTAATTAACATCTGTTACAGTCCAGAAGTTTTCTTCCCCTCACCTAGTGTGAGAGCCAATGTTCTGACCTCCCAACTCAGATTCACTTGAATGGGGCATTACAGAGATCCTGCTTTTATGACTATGGTTTTTGGGAAGTAGAGTCAAAGGATTTGCTTTTCAAATTTTCCAGGTGGAGCTGTGCATAGTGGTGTATGTTGTAATCCCAGTACTTGGGAGGCTAAAACAGGAGGATTACAGGTTTGAGGCTAGCCTCAGCTATTATGTGAGACCTTCCACAACTTAGTGAGATCCTGTTTAAAAATAAAGAATAAAAAATAAAGCTGGTTAAAATAGGGCCTCTGCTTGCAGGTAAAATGTCCCTGGGTTTTTTTTTTTTTTTTTTGGAGGTGGAACCCAGAGGCTTTCTACCTCCGGGCTATAATCCCAGACCCATTTTATATTTTATTTGGATACAGGGTCTCACTAAGTTGCTGAGAGCCTCACTAAGTAGCTGAGGCTGGCTTCGAACCTGTGTGATCCTCCTGTCTCAGCCTCCCAAGCGCGGGGATTACAAGCGTGCGCCACCACGCCCAGCTATGTCCCTGGGTTTAATCCCCAGTGTAAAAGAATGAAAATTTTATTTTTCCAGGTGACTTCAAACTCTCTAATCATCAGTATAAGGCAGAATATGAAGTCAGTTGGGTACAGAGCTATATATGCCTCAAAGAATGAATTTCACTGTTAACAGTTTTTTGTTGTTGTTGTTGTACTGAGGATTGAACCTAGGAGCATTCTACCTCTGAGCTTTACCCCCAGGCCTATTTTTTATTCTTTTTTTTTTTTTTTTTTTTTTTTTTTGTGTGTGTGTGTGTGTGTGGTACTGAGGATTGAATTCAGGGGGCATCTACCTCCAAGCTACACCTCCAGCCCTATTTTTTTAATCCTTTATTTTGAAGCAGGGTCTTACTAAGTTGCAGAGGCCTCATTAAGTAGCTGAGGCTGGCTGCAAACCTGCAAACCTTCCTGTTTCAGCTTCCAAGTACTGGGATTACAAACAGCACTACCATGCCAGGCTTCATGGGTATTTTTGTGTGTGTGGTGCTGGGGATTGAACCCATGGGTATTCTACCTCCGAAATATACCCTTAGCTGGATTTTTTTTTCTTTATTTTGAAACAAGGTTTCACCAAGTTGCACAGGGCCTCACTAAGTAGCTGAGGCTGTCAGCAAAACTGGATTCTCCTGTCTCAGCCTCCCAAGTACTGGGATTATAAGCATGTGCCACCACACCCAGCTTCATGGGTAATTTTTTTTATTTTAATTTTTAGATGGGTGTGGTGGCGGACACCTATAATTCCAGCATTCGGGAGGTGGAGACTGGAGGATTGTGGTTTCCAGACAGTCTCAGCTACTTAGGGAGGTCATTCACAACTCAGTGAGACCCTGTTTCAAAAATAAAAAGACTAAAAGTAAAAAAAAAAAAAAATGGGGGGGGGGGCTGGGGGTGTAGCTTGGAGGTGCAATGCCCCTGTGTTCCATCTCTGATACCGAAAAAAAAAAAATATTTAAAAAAAAAATTTTAGGAGCTTCACTTAATAAGTATATGAAAAACTTAAACCTTACATACTTATTCTTTCCTGAAAAGATTTTAAATTTTGTTGCTGTCATAGAGTTAATGTTTTATTTTATACTTATTTATTTTTGTGGTACTGCGGCTGGAACCCAGGGGCTTTCTACCTTCAGGCTATACTCACAGACCTGGTTGAGTTAATGTTTTAATAGATCAGCGCTACCATTAAAAATATATATATTATGCTGGGTGTGGTGGCACACGCCTGTAATCCCCACGCTTGAGAGGCGGAGACAGGAGGATCGCGCTGGTTCTGAGCCAGCCTTGCTGGCTTAAGAGACCCTGTTTCCAAATTAAAAAATATAAAATCGGCTTGGGAGTATAGCCCAGCGGTAGAAGGGCTTCCAGGAACCCCAGTACACCCCCCCAAAAAAATTATATATAATTACAAGATCAGAAATGTACTCTGGTGCCAGACGTGGTGGCGCACACTTGTAATCCCAGCACTTGGGAGGCTGAGACAGGAGGATCACACAGATTTGAAGCCAGCCTCAGCTACTTAGTGAGGCTCTGAGCAACTTAGTGAGACTCTGTTTTCAAATAAAATATAAAAATAGGCCTGGGAGTGTCGCCCGGGGTAGAAACCCCCTGGGTTCCATCCCCAGTACTACGCACGCGCGCGCGCGCACACACACACACACACACACACAACAAAAAAGAAAAAAAAAAGAAATGTACTCTGGTTTCTAAAAGTCAATACAATTAATCCAGGCCTACTTTACATAGTTTATCCTATTTCTTAGTGTTCTAGGTGCATGAAAAATGCTTTTTGAAGTAAGGTACAGAAGATGATGGAGAAAATAGCAATTTAGAACTGGGAGTAATGTCTTGGAATGGTTATAATGAACCTAATGGAATTGTAGTGTTTTCATTCATTTCTTTTGGCCCTTGCATTTTTAAGATATTAAGAGTGGAATACCAGCCGGGCATGGTGTTACACGCTTGTAATTCCAGCATTCTGGAGGCTGAGACTGGAGGATTGGGGTTTGCGACAGCCTCAGCTACTTAGTGAGGCCCTCTGCAACTTAGTGAGACCCTGTTTCAAATTAAAGAATAAAAAATAGGGCAGGGGGTGTATCTCGGAAGTTGAGTGTCCCTGAGTTCCATCCTCAGGCCCACAAAAAAAAAAAAAATGTGGAATACCAATTTTTTTACTTTCTTGAGAAGGGAGAGAACAGTTGCTTTTATATCATATCTTTTTTTTTTCCCCTCCTGTGGTACTAGGGATTAAACCCACCAGAAGCATTCTACCTTGGAGCTATACTCCCAGCCCTATTTTATTTTTATATTTTTACTTATTTATTTATTTAGTGGTACTGGGGATGGAACGCAGGGCTTTCTACCTCCGGGCTACTCCTAGCCCTATTTTATATTTTATTTGGAAACAGGGTCTCACTAAGTTGCTGAGAGCTTCACTAAGTAGCTAAAGCTGGCTTCGAACCTGCAGCCTCCCAAGCGCTGGGATTACAAGCTTGGGCCACCACACCTGGCTTATTTTTATTATGAAACCAGGTCACACTAAGTTACCAAGGCTCTCCTTGAACCTGTGAACCTCCTTTCTCAGCCTCCCAAGTGCTGAGATTACCAGAGTGTGCCACCATAACTGGTCATAGATCTATTATGTAAATGAGCCCCAAAGTTAGATTTAATACTTTGTATACCTATTCACTTTTAAGTAATTCCTTGGTTATTTTGTATTTTATTTCTGCCAATAATCATATTGTTTATTGTTTAATTTATGGAAAAATATTTGCTCTTAATATTAACAAGTTCTTTTTTTTTTTTTTTTGATACTAGAGTTTGAACTCAGGGGCATTCTACCTCCAAGCTACATCCCCAGCCCTATTTTATTTTTATTTTGAAACAGAGTCTCGAAAGGTTGTTTAGAGTCTCACTATTTGCTGTGGTTATCCTCAAATCTGTAATACTCCCGTTTCAGCCTCTCAAGTAATGGGTTACCAAGCCCACCCAGCAATATTAGCAAGTTCTTTTTTTTTTTTTTTTAGTGGTACTGGGTGCGGAACCCAGGGGCTTTTCTTTATTTTTTATTTGAAAACAGGGTCTCACTAAGTTACTGAGAACCTCACTAAGTAGCTAAGGCTGCTTTGAACCTTGTGCAATCCTCCTGTCTCAGCCTCCCAAGCACTGGGATTACAAACTTGCTCCACCATGCCTGGCAGTTAGCAAGTTTTTTTTTTTTCTTTGCCACACTGGGGATGGAGCCCAGGGGTATTCTATCTCCGAGCTATACACCCCCAGACCTATTATTTTTATTTTTATTATTCTTTATTTTGAAACAGGGTCTCACTGAATTGCAAAGGGCCTAAGTAGTAGCTGAGGCTGTCCTGGAACCGCAATCCTCCCATCTCAGCCTCCCAAATGCTGGGATTACAAGCCTGTGCCACCATGCCCAGCTCTTAGCAAGTTTTTAAAAAATTATTTTTAATTGACATATTGTAATTGTATACATTTTTGGGGTACCAGGGTAACATTTCAATACATGTGTACAATGTATAATGATCAGATTAGGGTATTTGGTATGTTTATCACCTCAGATACCATTTCTTTATGTCTGGAATATTCAAAATCCTTTCTACTAACTATTTTATTACTTATTTTTTGTGGTACTGGGTATTTTGCTACCTAAATTTTTATTTAAAAATTTTAATTTTATTTTTATGTTTTTGTGGCACTGGGGAGTAAACCCAGGGACATTCTACTTTCAAGCTATACCCCTAACCCTATTTTTTAATTCTTTTTATTTTGAAACAACGTCTTACTAAGTTGCGGAGGGCCTCACTAAGTAGTTAAGGCTGCCTGCAAACCTGCAATCCTCTTGTCTCAGCCTCCCAAGTACTGGGATTGCAAGCATGTACCACTGTGTCCCGCATTTTTTTTTTTTTTTTTTTGGTACTGGGATAGAAACCCAGGGGCATTCTACCTCTGAGATACACCCCAGCCCTATTTTATTTATTTATTTATTTATTTATTTATTTATTTATTTATTTTTGTGGTTCTAGGGGTAGAACTCAGAGGCTTTCTACTCTGGGCTATTTTTCCAGTCCTATTTTATATTTTATTTGGAAACAGGGTCTCACTAAGTTGCTGAGAGCCTTCACTAAGTGGCTGAGACTGGTTTCGAACCTGTGTGATCCTCCCCACTCAGTCTCCAAAGCGCGGGAATTACAAGTGTGCGCCACCACGTTGGGCTTATTCTTATTTTTAAAACAGGGTCTCACTGAGTTGCAAAGGGCCTCACTAAGTAGCTGAGGCTGGCTGCAAACTGTGATCCTCCGGGCTCAGCCTCCCGAATTCTGGGATTATAAGTGTGTGCCACCACGCCCGGCATGCCCCGCATTTGTTTTTAAACAGTCTCACTAAATTGCATAGGGCCTCACATATTGCGAAGGCTGACTGAGAACTTGTGATCCTCCTGTCTCAGCTTTTCAAGTATTGGGATTACAAGCGAGCACTACCACACCTGGCTCAACTAGCTATCCCCCACCCCCATACTGGGGATGGAACCCAGGGATATTCTACCTCTGAGCTACACCCCCAGCCCTATTTTTTATTCTTTATTTTGAAACAAGATCTCACTGAGTTTTAAAGGACCTTACTGAGTAGCTGAGGCTGTTTTTTCTCAGCCTCGCAAATGCTGGGATTACAAGCATGCGTCATCATGCCCTGATTCTACTAGCTATTTAAAAATATTTAATTAATTGTTGTCAACCATACTTATCCTACTGTAGTGTAGAAAATTAGAAATTAGTCCTGTCCAACCAGCTGCACCCTTGGACACAATAACCATCTTCTCTTCACCTCTCTCACCCATTTTCCTGGTTCTGATAACTACTGTTATATACTCTACTTTTTTGAGATAACTTTTTCCCTTCCACATATAAGTGAGAACATGCTTATGACACGTTCTACTCAGGCTTGAAAAAATTATTGTTCAGCTTTGACAATCTATAGTAGCTCAAGGACAAGGATTAGAACTTTTCCACGTCCATTGAATTTTACTCAATTTTATTCTCCTGGGTTGTGGGGAGGTCTACATGATAAAGATAGAGGAATGGGGAAAAAAATCAACTGGGTGTGGTCAGGAGCCTGAGGCAGTAGGGTTGCAAGTTTGAGGCCAGCCTTGGTAATTTAGGGTAACCCTTTTTCACAGTGAAAACTAAAAAGGTTGGGTAGCTCAGTAGTAGAGCACCCCAGGTATTCAATCTCCAGTACAGCAATTTAAAATAAGGTATAAGGCTAATAGAATGAAACAATTTTTTTTTTTTTGGCAGTACTGGGGATGTAACCCAGGTTGCATTCTACCTCCAAGCTGCACCCAGTCCTATTTTTTATTCTTTATTTTGAAATCGGGTCTCACTGAGTTGTAAAGGCCCTAAGTAGCTGAGGCTGTCTGCAAACCGTGATCCTCCAGTCTCAGCCTCCAGAATGCTGGGATTACGAGCGTGTGCCATTACACCCGGCTTGAAACCAATTCTTAAAGTTGGGGTACTTTCTGCTTAGTTTTATGAAATGAGAACTTTTCTTTCCTTGGTAATATACTCAGCAAAATTTGGTCTCATCTGAAAATTCAGATTTTTAGTCTGAGCACCTAGCCTTTTTTTTTTTTTTTCCTTTTTGCAGTACGGTGGGGGGAGGGCATTCTACCTCTTAGCTACATCCCCAGTCCTATTTTTTTATTATTTATTTTGAAACAGGGTCTTACTGGGTTGCAAAGGGCCTCAATAAGTAGCTGAGGCTATTGGTGAACCATGGTCCTCTAGTCTCAGCCTCCCAAATGCTGGGATTACAAGTGCACCACCATGCCTGGCCAAGCCCTTTTTATTTTTGTTTTAAACAGGGTCTCACTAAGTTGATGAGAGTTTTACTATACTTGCTGAGGCTATCCTTGAACCTGCTTGTCCGCCTGTCTCAGCCTCCCAAGTACTGGGATTACAAGTGTGCACAGCCATCCTCTGCTATTAAGTCTATTATTAAAGGCATTTTATTTTATTTTATTTTATTTTACTTTTGTGTTAATGAGGATGGAACCCAGGGGTATGCTACCTCTGAGCTATACCCTGAGCCCTATTTTTTATTTCTTACTTTTAAATAGGGCCTCACTAAGTTTCAGAGAGCCTCAGTAAGCTGAGGCTGGCCACAAACCATGAACCTGGATTCTCCTGTTTCAGGCTCCCAAATGCTGGGATTACAAGCGTGTGCCACCACACTGGCTTATGAAGGCATTTTATTTTACTCTTATAAGTGAAAACAATTATGGGTCAGGTTCTCCAATAATTTGTTAAATATTTGGAAAATGAGGATTAGTAGTAAAAAGGGGCACCTAGCCTGGTACACATATATGTGCTCTTCTGTACTCTGACCTGGAATGTTCCTTGATACAGGTCATTTTACTAACTGCAAAATGAGCAAATTATGTCAAAGGAAATCCGTTGAAACCTAAGTTGTTTATGTAAGTATTTGGTAAGATGAAGGCTTAATGAAATTGTAGTTACTAAGGTAACTTAGTCTCTTCCTCCCACCCTTATTCCTTAGCCTTGTTTTAGAAATGAAGAAACTGAAGCCCAGAAAGATTGAATGACTTTCTTGTATTTTGTGACACAGTGAGGGCTAGAATCTTGACTTCTGTTCCAGTTTTCTTCCACTGTATTTCTGAGTTTGTTATCCAAAATTTTTGCTTAGCAAGTGAGAAAATGTACATGAGGTTTATACGAATTGGTGAGGGAGAGTACTTGAATTTGTCTCTTTTCAGATAGGCTGGCTGTCTTCACTTAATAGTTAGCACTTGTATATTAAATATAATGTTGGTGAAAAATGCAACTCTACTCTCCTTGTTACTGAATTTAGTGGTGGAACTTAAGTCATCTTCTCTCTTTTTTTTAAGGTACTGGTGGTTGAAATTAGGGACATTCTACCTCTGAGCTATACCCTAGCCCTATTTATTTTATTTTATTCATTTTTGTGGTACTGGAGATTGAACCCAGGGACATTCTACATCCAAGCTATATTTCAGCCCTCTTTTTTTTTTTATTCTTTATTAAAACAGTATCTGGCTAAGTTACAGAGGGCATCATGAAATAGCTGAGGCTCTTCCTTTCTCAGCCTCCCAAGTAGTGGGATTACAAACATGTGCCACCATGCCTGGCTCATTTTTAAATTTTATTTATTTATTTATTTATTTATTTTTGCAGGTCTGGGGATGGAACCCAGAGGCATTTGACCTCCGAGCTACACCCCCTGCCCTATTTTTTATTCTTTATTTTTTTTGAAACAGGGCCTCACTAAGTTGCGGAGGGCCTCACTAAGTAGCTGAGGCTCTCTGCGAATCACAATCCTCTCCTCTCAGCCTCCCAAATCCTGGGATTACAAGAGTGTGCCACCACCACGCCCAGCTTTATTTTTTTATTTTGAAATGGGGTATCACTAAGTTGTGGAGGACCTTACTAAGTTGCTGAGGCTTGCTATGATCATTCAATTCTCCTTTCTCAGCCTCCCAAGTACCAGGATTACAAGCATGGGCCATCACACCCAGTTTAATTTTTCTTGAAAGGTCAAGTTCAGAACTAAAGGTGTTAGTAAATGCTGTAAGTAAAGCCCAGCATGGTGGGGGTATGCTTGTAATTCCAGTACTTGGAGGCTTAGACAAGAAGATTGTAGGTTCGAGACCAGCCTTGGCTACTTAGTGAGGCCCCCTGTAATTTAGTCTTTGTTCAAAATAAAGAATAAACCAGGTGTGGTGGCGCATGCTTGTAATCCCAGCATTCCGGAGGCTGAGAGAGGATCGTGGTTCATGGACAGCCTCAGCTACTTAGGGAGGCCCTCCGCAACTTAGTGAGACCCTGTTTCAAAATACAGAATAAAAAATAAAGCAGGATGTGTAGCTCAGAGGTCTAATGCCCCTGGGTTCAATCCCCAGACCTGCAAAAAATAAATAAATAAATAAAAAATAGGGCTGGTGTTGTAGCTCAGAGGTAGACTGCCCCTGGGTTCAATCCTCAGTATTGCCAAAAAAAAAAAAAAAAGATCCTGCAGTTAAAGTCTTGTCTAATTCAAGAATTTGTGGCACCGATGGACAAAAGTGGTAAAAGAGGTGGTGAATTGAAATTCTTGTGATTGCCTGTAGACCTCCATGTTAAGCTCAGATTTTATAATACTAAATGTGGAAGATAGGAAGAGGGTCATAGGGTTAAGAATGAAAACACAAAGCAGCATGACATTTTAAACATCATATCAGGAAAGCAGAAACTCAAAGTCAGGGTGTGTGGGTGTGTGTGTGTGTGCTGGGAATTGAACCCAGAGGCATTTTACCTCTGAGCTACATCCTCAGATAGATTTTTGTTTCATGTTTGGAACCAAGGTCTCACTAGGTTGCTGAGAGCCCCAGTCTCAGTTTCCCAAGGACTAGGATTACAAGTGTGTGCTACCACACCCAGCGCAAAGTCAGATTTTTTTTTTTCCGGGTCTGGGGATGGAAACCAGAGGCATTTGACCTCCTACAAGCTATACCCCCTGCCCAGTTTTTTAAGTGTTGAAACGGTCTCACTGAGTTGTGGAGGGCCTCACTAAGTAGCTGAGGCTGTCCGCAAACTGCAATCCTCCAGTCTCAGCCTCCAGAATGCTGGGATTACAAGTGTGCACCACCACGCCGGGCTTTCAAAGTCAGATTTTTAAAGAATATTTTAACAGCTTTAGCAAGTGAGAAAATATAGCTGAAGTATATAAGAATTAAAGAGGGAAAGTACTTGAATTTGTCTGTTTTCAGACAAATATTTTGTGAATATTTGACTATATTTTCAGGCTTTACATTAAAGCAAGAGAGAGATACTGATTATTTAAACAAAATTGGGTAATGGTGAAGAAAGGCCAGAAAAAGGCATAATTTTTCCATTCTCTTTATGTTAACCAGCAAGGAAAATGTAGTTCCAGCTGAGAGGATTAGCCTGTAACTCACTCAGAGATACTTGGTCAAGGTAAGTGAGGAGATAGAGCTCATTTAGTTTTTTTTAAGTTAGGATGAGAGCTGGGCGTGGTTGTGCACACTTGTGATCCTCGCACTTGGGAGGCTGAGACAGGAGGATCACACAGGTTCGAAGCCAGCCTCAGCTACTTAGTGAGACCCTCTTTCCAAATAAAATATAAAATAGACCGGGCGTGGTGGTGCATGCTTGTAATCCCAGTATTTGGGAGGCTGAGACCAGAGGATCGCGGTTCCCGGACAGCCTCAGCTACTTAGTGAGGCCCTCTGCAACTCAGTGAAACCCTGTTTCAAAATAAAGAATAAAAAATTGGGCAGGGGGTGTAGCTCGGAGGTCAAATGTCTCTGGGTTTCATCCCCAGACCCGCAAAAAAAAAAAAAGAAAAAAAGAAAAATAATAATTAAAATAAAATAGGTCTGGGAGTATAGCCCAGAGGTACAAAGCCTTTGAATTCCACCCCCAGTACCACCCAAAAAAAAAAAAAAAAGCAAAAACAAAAAAGTCAGGATGATACAGATGATTGCTAAGAAGGAACTTTCAGTTTTAGGCTAGTATCAGTAACTCAGAAATTATATAGCATGGAAAAAGTACCAGGAAACTGAGCATGAATAAACACTTCAATTTTTTAAGACATCGTAAATGTCAGACAAATGAGCTTGGTAAGTATCTGTACTTAACAAAGTCCTTGAATGAATTATCAAGAGTTCTGGGATCCTGGGCCGGAGGTAGAAAGCCCCTGGGTTCCACACCCAGTACCTCGAAAAAAAAAGTTCCAGGATCTTTGAGACCCAGTATGGGCTCATGAAGAAACTAGGAGTATACCAATGAATGTCAACACAAATGTATCTTTTTTTTTTTTTTGCAGTACTGGGGATAGAACCCAAGGGCATTCTAGCACCGAGCCACACCCCCAGCCCTATTTTTTATTCTTTATTTTGAAACAGGGTCTCACTGAGTTGCAAAGGGCCTCACTAAATAGCTGAGGCTGCTTCCAACCTGCTCAATCCTCCTGTCTCAGCCTCCCAAATGCTGGGATTACAAGCATCTGCCACCACGCCCGGCTCCACAAACGTATCTTGATTTCAGTATTCCTGTCATTTCTGAAGGGCTCATAGCTGGTCACACAATTAGATGAAAAGTATTGATTGTCCACCTCAGTTGCAGTCTCTGGCATTTTGGTATGTTTTTCTACCCTTAACAGATTCCTGCGTAACTTTTGTTTAGATAAAAAGCTGAAGAAGGGGCCTTATTTACTGAACTCAAACATGAGACACAACTGGGAGATGGTGCTAATATGAGAGGAGATCGATTCAAGATTCTTTAAAGTGGGGGCAAATTACATACCTACAGGATTAAAAACCTGGCTTGGCAGCAGGACTTGTGAAAATGGGAGTTTATTGGCTTAATATGAATTGAGAGTGAAGGCTTTTTCTGTACTTTGTGCTTGTCACGGCTACTGCAGTAATGTGCCAAGTACTGGGTAGCACGTTTTAATTGGGACATTGGCAAACTGGCAGACATATCAAGAAAGATTCCCTGGATGAAGTGTGTGGAAAATATTTCACACTGGCAGTAAAGAGAGGGGATTTTTTTTTTTATTGTTAAAGGGAAACAAGAAAAAGTGTGACATCTGTCTTTGGATATATGAAGGGCTGTTTATCTGAAACGGAAATAGGTCTGGGTTTTGAAACAATATGTATAGCTACACAAATGTGCACAACCACTCACACATGCATAGTCTAGAGTTTCACGGTAAAGAGATGATTTGCTTCACTAGCTAGTGATGGTCTGTTAAAGGTTGGGTAGCCATCTGTCAGAGATACTGTGGACTATAAAAAAGTTGCTTGTACTATATAGAAAGATTGATTAGCTTAGCTATGAATTGTTTTCTGAGATTAAGATTTTGTGAATATTTGACTATATTTTCATTTGCTGGATAGCGGTCTACTTTAGAGTGCTCTCTACAACTTAAACTTACATGACTGAATAAGTATTTAGGGATTATGGGGGAGGTTTCAGGGTGATACCATTTTTCTTGTTACAAACACAGTATAAGCTGAATTCTAAGATGCAGTGAATGTAATATATTAATTGATAAATTAATACATTTCTGTTCTCCATTGTTTTTAGGCTGTGCTTTTAGGTGCTTTTTAAAATATTATTTGCTCTTTAATTTGGTGACTACCAAAGTATTAGTATTTTAAACATAGGCTTTATTTCTAACGCTGATTTTGCAGTATTTGATCTCAGTGGGCCTTGAACTGTAGTTGTTTCTCTGCGACTGTCACTTGGTATGAACAATGTGGTTGCTTTTCCTTAAGTGGAGCTAGAGAACAGTTAGAAAGGCTAGGATCCTAACTGAGACCAAACTCTGGGGAGCACTCACAACTTTACTTTTATAATTTTTTTTTAATTTACTTTGCTGGTCTGGGGGTCGAACCCAGGGGCGTTTGACCTCCAAGCTACACCCCCTGCCCTGTTTTTTATTCTTTGTTTTATTTTATTTTATTTTTGGTGGTACTGGGGTTTCTGGAAGCACTTCTACCTCCGGGCTACACTCCCAGACCTATTTTTATACTTTTTTATTTGGAAACAGGGTCTCCTAAGCCAGCGTGGCTGGATTTGAACCTGCGGGATCCTCCTGTCTCCGCCTCCCAAGCGCGGGGATGACAAGTGTGCGCCACCACGCCTGGCATTTTATTCTTTATTTTAAAACAGGGTTTCACTAAGTTGCGGAGGGCCTCATTAAGTAGCTGAGGCTGTCTGCAAACCGTGACCCTCTGGTCTCAGCCTCCAGAATGCTGGGATTGCAAGCATGCGCCACCACGACTGGCTCTCACAACTTTAAATTTGTTAATTTATATACCCTGTGGAGAACGCAAATCCAGAATGTCTTTTTCTTTGACAAAATATTTAGCACAGAGCTCTGTTATTTTTTTTTAAATAAATGTTTATCCGGCCATGATGGTGCACACTTGTAATCTCAGCATTTGGGAGGGTGAGACAGGAGGATTGTAGTTTGAGGACAGCCTCAGCTACTTAGTGAGACCCTTTGCAACTCCATGAGACCCTGTTTCAAAATAAAGAATAAGAAATAAGGCTGGGGGTATAGATTGGAGGTAGAAGGCCCCTGGGTTCCATCCCCAGTCCCGCAAAAAAAAAAAAAAAAAAAAAAAAAAAATTGAAGCCAGGCGTGGTGGTGCATACTTGTAGTCCCAGTACTTGGGAGGCTGAGACAGGAGGATTGCGCACATTCGAAGCCAGCCTCAGCTACTTAGAGAGGACCTCTGAAACTTAGTGAGACCCTGTTTCAAAATAAGAATAAAAAGTAGGGCTGGGGACCAGGCATGGTGGCTCAGGCTTGTAATCCCAGTATTTGGGAGGTTGAGACAGAAGGATTGCAGGTTTGCAGCCAGCCTCAGCTACTTATTGAGGCCTTCTGAAATTTAGTGAGACCCAGTTTCAAAATAAAGGATACAAAATAGGGCTGGGGGTGTAGCTCAGAGGTAGAACACCCCTGGGTTCAACCTCCAGTACTTCAATTAAAAAAAAAAAAAAAAGTAGGGCTCAGGATATAGCTCAGAGTTAGAATGCCCCTGGGTTCAATCCCCAGCACCGCAAAAATAAATAAATAAATAAATAAATAAATAAATAAATAAATAAAATTCAGGAATCCTGTTAGAGGGATATTGAAGTAACTCAATCATGAAGTCACAATGTTTCTAAAAGGCTATGGTAGTGAAATAAATGGTTACTGTATGTCAAAAACAGATTGTTGGCTGGGCACAGTGGCCCATGCCTGTAATCCCAGTGCTTGGGATGCCTAGATAGAAATATTGAAAGCAGGTGTGGTGGCACACGCTTGTAATCCCAGCATTTGAGAGGCTGAGACAGGAAGATCCTGGTTTGAGGCCAGCCTCAGCTATTTAGGCCCTTTTCAACTCAGTGAGACCCTGTTTCAAAGTAAAGAATAAAAAATAGGGCTGGGAGTGTAGCTTGGAGGTGGAATGCCTCTGGGTTCCATCTTTAGTACCACAAAAAAAAAAAAAAAAAGGCAGCACAGATTGCTGAACTTCTTTTTAGTATCCTTATGTTGACATGAAAGAAAAATGGTAAGATTAGATTGAAAAATTAGATGTGGTCTTTTCCCCAAATGTGTATAAGGCATGGGAATAAGCATTACCTATAAAGTTATTAATATATGAAGACATTACCTATGAAGGTAAAATATGAAGTGAGATACATACTTTGCCTTCAAAGGATATATAATCTCTTAGTAGACACTTTCTTTGGTTCTAAGACATACTTTTTATATTTTATTTTCAGTGAAGTTGAAATATATTTTATAATCAGAGGCGTTTTGCTGGGCATGGTGTGCATGCTTGTAATCCCAGTCCCAGTACCTTTTTTTGTGTGTGTGGTACCGGGGATGGAACCCAGGGCCATCCTCCATCCCCAGCCCAATTTTATTCTTTTATTTTGAAACAGAGTCTCACTATGAGGCCCTCTTAGAGGGCTTAAGTTGCTGAGGCTGCCATAAACATACAATCCTCCTATCTCAGCCTCCCAAATACTGGAATTACAAGCATGCACCACCATGCCTAGCTATAATCCCAGTATGTGGAGGCCAAGACAGGAGGATCACAGGTTTGTGGCTAGTCTCCTTACTTAGTGAGGCCCTCCAGAGCTTAGTAAGACCTTGTTTCAAATAAAGAACAAAAAATAGGGCTGGAGATATTGTTCGGCTGTAGAAGGTTCTAGGATTCAGTCCCTACTACCTCAAAAAAAAAAAAAAAAAGAAAGAAAAATCAAAGGCATTTCATAGTTTAGTAGAGGTATTTGGTTTGTAAAAACTATAAGTAAAGTGTTAGAAGCCCAGAGGAAAGGGGAACTAGTTCTGCTTTTGTGGTTCTGTGAATGTTTTCCTCCAGAGGGTGATAACTGAGCTGGGACTTAAAGAATAACTAAAAGTTTGCCAGGTCAGAAGAAAGAGGAGTGTTATTTCAGGTTGCATTGGATTTCACGTGTAGTTTGATAGTTCAGTAGTATTTTGTGTAAGTATTATAAAATTTAAACATAGCTTAAGAAATAATAGTACATATTAGAGTGGAATTGTAAATTTCATGTAGATAGGACCTAAGCTAATCCGTATATATTTTTTCACACCTTGATGAACATTTCTCAATATATAATTTGATACCAGGAGAAAGTACACAGGTGGAGAACTGTTTTTATTTTTTTAGATATTGGGGATGGAACCCAGGGCATTGTACCTCTGAGCTACATCCCCAGCCCTATTTTTTATTCTTTATTTTGAAACAGGGTCTCACTGAGTTGCAAAGAGCCTCACTAAGTAACTAAGGCTGTCCTAGAACCATGGTCCTCCTGTCTTAGCTTCCCAAATGTTGGGATTCCAAGTGTGCACCATCATGCCTGGTGGTGGAGAAATTTAATTTCCTTTGATTTCATAGGAGAATGGGACAGATAGATTCTTGGAGTAGGTTCAGAATGCATAGTTAAAGGAATGAGTTTCTTATCATAAAATTAAAAGTGATTAGTAAAGTGAAATAAAGGTAATTTATGTCTGACTGTCTTATATATTTTAGTAGACAGTTTCAGGTGAGAATCTTAGCAGTGAGGGGAGTTTTGAGGGAAAATGAAGGCATATAAAGGTTCCTGTTGGTTTCTTTACCTCTGAGGTTATGTAGATGCCATGTATTATGGCCAGTCAGAAGGGTTTAGTACAGTTCTGTAAATAATGAGTCAAGTCACCATAGCTTTTTGTTCACAGAAGCGGAGCTGCTTTTGCACAGGAGTATAGGAACCAGATAGTGATCTGTGCTGTGGTAAGTGGGACCTGTGCCTGATGTGGGGCTGCGGGAGGATGGAAAACCCTTTTTTGGGTATAGTTGAAGATGTCCACACCACAGAATTGAAGTAGAAGAAGAAAGAGGAAAAGATTAGATGAGTATGACGTCAAATACTAACTAGGTATCTAGATCTAGGAGAAATAAATTATAAGAATTTATAAGTTTGGTAGGTTTTCCTAAAAATGTTAAATCTAAGTATCAACTAACTTGAGATACAAACATTTGACAGATATTTGTCATACATGACATAAATTATGACAGTATGCTTGATGAAGCAGAAATTTGATTAAGTATTTGTGGTTTTGGTTTTCTGATGTTAAAGCACTCTATTTTTATTTCTAGAATTTCTCTCATCTTTTGTCTTCATTAGTAGAATACTGCTAATAATGATTTTAATGATAGATGGTTTAATAATTCCTGGATAGACTTTGATCCATTTCATGAACACCCTGTGCTTCGAATGCATCTGTGAATTCTGTCAGCAAATAGATACTCAGCATCTCTATTGTGCGGCTTGATGTGTTCCTCATTAACGTTAACATCATGGGACTGAACTCCTGCCTTCTTATGTTCTAATGGGGAAAGAAATCATGTAGTTTTCTTTCATGAAAAAGTAGTTAAAAAAAACAACTTCTTTGACCCTCATGCTGACATTACTGCATGTTTATAGTATGACAGATAATATACAAAACAATTGATACAGTAACATTAATTTTTAGAACACACTATAGGTAAGTATTATCATCCTGACTTTCAGGTATAAAAACTTGAGATCTAGAGAGATAACTTGCTCAAGGCCACATAGTAAAGGATGGAGCCAGAGTCTAACAATTCAGTTCCAGAACTCTGTGCAGTGTCTGTCTTCTGGGATCATTCATTGTTTCTCTCTTATACATCTGACATTGTGTTTAAGCACTGTATGTATGTTAACTCATTTATTTTTGACAATCCTATGGTGAAGGCCTAATGGTAGTGACCTCAGTTTATAGAACAAGAAACCCAACCATCAGAAGTTAATTTATTTGGCCAATGTCATACATTTACGGAACTATGAAGTAAAAAGTCTTTAGGAGATTTGATCTAGATCAACATCATCATAATCTATACCATCATCATAACCATCAGTTAAATTATACTATTAAAAGTCTCCTATTATAATTGTAGTACTGTAATATATTCAGCTAGGCATGGATTCCTTTATTGTTAGCTCAGTGCTCTGTTCCTTGTTTTCAGGGGCCACACTTGTCACAGAGGGAATTAAAACACAGAAAAGTTTTTATTGTTTTGATAAGATATGTTGATTAGGAATTTGAGGCTAGTAAGAACAGTTCCTTGATTAAACATATGTTTAGCTGGTGGCTCACACTTGTAATCCCAGTACTTGGGAGGTTAAGACAGGAGGATCATAGGTTTGCAGCCAGCTTCAGCTATTTAGTGAGGCCCTTTCCAACTTAGACTCTGTTAAAAAAAAGGGGGGGGGGCTGGGGATATAGCTTTGCGGTAGAATGCCCCTGGTTTTGATCTGTGATTTTTAAAAAAAAAATTTTTTTTTGAGGTACTGAGGGTTGAACCCAGGGCATTTTACCTCAGAATTATATCCCAAGCCTTATTTTATTTTAAAACGGTTTCATTAGGTTGCAAAGAATCTCATTGTTTGCTGAGGCTGGCCTTGAACCTATAATCCTCCTGTCTCAGCCTCCCAAATACTGGGATTACAAGTGTGCGTCACCATGCCCAGCTATTTTTAATTTTTAGATGGGAATTAATATTCATTTTATGATGGCCGGGTATGGTAGCACATGCTTCTAATTCCTGTACTTGGGAGAATGAGATAGGAGGATTGCGCAGGTTTGAATACAGCCTCAGCTACTTAGTGAGGCTCTCAGCAACTTAGTGAGACCCTCCTTCCAAATAAAATATAAAAAATAGGTCTGGGAGTGTAACCCAGAGGTAGAAAGCCTCTGGGTTCCATCCCGATACCATAAAAAAAAATCTGAAATAAAGAAATGACTTTAAGAAACCCCAGAGCCTATAAAAATTATTTTCATAAAGTCTGTATTCTGTTTCTGCACATCACTTTTATCAATGTCAATTGATAGCAATGGTGCTGTGACTTTATTGTTTTGTGGTGGATAAATAATAAAGATGTACCATTATGTATCAGACAGTTAAGTTGTTTTATCTCAACTTTAGATTGTTGATGTTTTTTCTTGGAGGGCTATTTTATTGTTTGTTTTTTTGTGGTGGTAGGATCAAACCCAGGGCCTCTCTGCCCTTTTTTTTTTTTTTTTTTTTTTAACTAGGGATTGAATCCAGGGGCATTCTATCTAAACTACATCCCAAGTCCTATTTTACTTTTTTTTATTTTGAAGCAGGGTCTTACTAATTTATGGGAATATTTGGAAAAGAACCCAAAGTCTATCTGGCTTTAAAACTTTTCCTGCTTTTTCATCATAAATTTGTGCGGCCAAGAAAATAAATCATAGTTTCCATGAAAAGTTAAAAGTTCTCTCTTAAGCTGGGCATGGTGGCACATGCCTGTAATCTCATTACTTGGGAAGTTGAAACAGGAGGATAATAGCTTAGAGGCCAGCCTCAGCAATATTTATTTATTTATTTATTTATTTATTTATTTATTTATTTAGCAGTACTGGGGATGGGACTCTGGGGTGTTCTGCCTCTGAGCTACACCCCCAGCCCTGTTTTTTATTCTTTATTTTGAAACAGGGTCTCACTGAGTTGCAAAGGGCTCACTAAGTAGCTGAGGTTATCCTTGAACCACGATCTTGTCTCAGCCTCACAAATGCTGGAATTAAAAGCTTGCGCCACCATGCCCGGCTTTTGCCTCAGCAATTTAGCAAGACCTTGTTTAAAAAAAAAAAATTAGACTGGGGGTTGAGTCTTGGAGGTAGAATGCCCCTGGGTTCAACTCCTAGTACCACATAAAAAATAAAAAAATAAGCCAGGTGTGGTGATACATGATTGTAAACCCAGTACTTGGGAGGCTGAGACAGGAGGAACACAGGTTGGAGGATAGCCTCAGTAAGTAATGAAACTCTTATGAACCTATTTTCAAATAAATATAAATTGGTTTGGGGTTTAGCTAAATAAATAAGTAAATGAAGATTTATTTATCAGTAAAAAAGCTAACAAAGAATTGAGGCAAATTTACATTTTATAGACATTGATATATGAGTAAATTTACAGTATACTAGAATAGAATAAATTCATTTGGCTCTTATTTCCCAAACATGATTGAGTTTGTGTATGAGTGTCTGTGTATTATTGGGGATTGAATTTAGGGGAGTCTACTTCTGAGCTACATCCCTACTCTTTTAATTTTTTGTTTTGAAACAGAGTCTATGTTGCCGAGGGTCTTGATAAATAGCTAAGGCTGTTTTTGAACCTGAAATCCTTTGATCTTGGCCTCTTAAATACTGGGGCTACAGGCATATCACAACGCTCAGCCGATTGAGTTCATCTCATGTATATCTGTTTTTCTGTGTATGTATCTGTATGCACATATATGTACATATGTTTACCTTTACATATAAAAAAATTACTCATTAGAAACATATAGGAGCCTGGCTTGGTGATGCATGCCTGTAATCTCACTACTTAGGAGTCTAAGGCAGGAGGATCACAAGTTCAAGGCCAGCCTCAGCAATTTAGCCAGACCCTTTCTCCAAAAAAAAAAAAAAAAAAAAAAGGTGAGGGAGAGAAGGCATGGTGGTGGCCTACACCTGTAATTTCAGTACTTGCGAAGCTGAGACAGAATAATTGCAGGTTTGAGGCCAGCCTCAGCAACCTAGTGAGACCTTATTTCAAAATCAAATGTAAAATAGGGCTGGGGATGTAGATCAGAGGTAGAAAAATCCCTGGATTCAATTCCTAGTATTGCAGAAACAAAGAGTAGGGAGCTAAAAGTGTAGTTTAGTGGAAGAGCACACTGGGCTTAATCCAGTACTGCAAAAAAGACATGAGATACTTTGAAACAAAAACATACTGAGGGGCCAGGTGTGGTGGCGCACGCTTGTAATCCCAGTTTTCGGGAGGCTGAGACAGGAGGATTGGGTGCGGGACAGCCTCGGCTACTTGGTGAGGCCCTTTGCAACTCAGTGAGACCTTGTTTCCAAATAAAGAATAAAAAATAGGGCTGGGGATATAGCTCAGAGGTAGAATGCCCCTGGGTTCCATTCCCAATATTGCAAAAGCAAAGATACAAAACCCAAAAACATATTGAGGAAAAATTTAAGGGGGATTATATTCTGTGCTGATTCACCATCTTCTTGTTTTTCTAACCTTAGTTTATAATTAAGGATATAAACCATTTGGGGGTACTTATATAAAAAATAGCACATATCTTCACATTTTGATCCTCATTCTAAGCCACAGAAAAACTTGATTGTTCAAACCAAAGTATTCAGATGGTTTTAGAGCTTTAAAAGGTGTTTTTAATAGCTTCCTACTGGTAATGTTATCTTATGTATAATTTTCAAATTGGATGGCATACACGTTTTATTCCATAAGCAGTTTGGGATAAGCAAAGGTAACTATGATATCTTAAGAAAAAAGCTTTGTGTTGAATAATGAGTGCCTTATTAAGCAATAGTGTGACCCTTGGGAATGAGTTCTTGTTCTTTCTTGTGTGAAATGAAATACTATTTGCGTGTGTATATATTTGTATTGTGACATGAAATAGTTGAGGCATTTTTACTTAGTGTTAAAATACTATAATTTTTATTTCTTTTTTTAAAATTTTTTCCAGTACTGGGGATGGAATTCAGGGGCATTCTACCTCCGAGCTACACCCCCAGCCCTATTTTTTATTCTTTATTTTGAAACAGAGTCTCACTGAGTTGTAAAGGGCCTCACTAAGTAGCTGAGGCTGTCCGTGAACCGTGATCCTCCTTTCTCAGCCTCTCAAATGCTGGGATTACAAGCGCGTGCCACCACGCCCAGTTTACTTACAGAATTATTTAAGAAAATTATTTGTCTACCTCTTAACCTTTCCAAAAGTCAATCACTAACCTTCAGACCAAGGGCTTTTATTATAGTCCTTGTTGCCTTCTTTCTTTTCTGTAACCATATTAACCTACCTGTTTTGTTATTTTAGTACCTCATGACTTGGACTTCTAGTCAGCCTACATGACAGATGATAGTTGTAAAATCTAGAAATTTAGAAGTGTTAGCTGAATCTTTTTAATCTCAGTTTCAAAGGAGAAAATGCTTTGTTTATTATTGTAGAAGGTGAAGAAAATAGCAGCTGATTTATAGTCTAAGAGGTCTCCTAGGAACAGTGGTGTCTTTATCTGCTAGACCTGTAAAATTTTCTGCTAGAGATATTAAAGCAGGGAGAGTACCAATTTAGCCTTACAGCCATTAACACAACTGGAGTTTAATAATGGACTCTAGTTGCTACCATGAGAAGAAAGTACCTTAAACGCTGGATTACTCCAAAGTCAAATATGTATTTACACAATAGCCCCTAAGAAGAATACCTTTTAATTAGCTAATGATAAAAGTACAGGCAACTTTATTTAAAAATGGTCTTCTAATAAACAAAATTGTACGTATCATGTACAACACGATGTTTTGAGGCACACGTATGGTTTGATCTGGCTAATAAGTGTATTATCTCACATGATTTTCATTTTTCTGGTGAGAATACTTAATATCTCACTCTAAAAGCAATTTTTGTGTGCATGCGTGCGTGTGTGTGTGCGTGCGTGCGTGCGTGTGTGTGTGTGTGTGTGTGTGTTTTACAGGAATTTAAACCAGAGGTAATCTACCTCTGAGCTATGTAACCAGTCCTTTTTAAAGTTTTGTTTTGAAACAAGGTCTTACTAGGTTGATGAGAATCTCACTAAGGTTGGGCGTGGTGGTGCACGCTTGTAATACCAGCATTTGGGAGGCTGAGACAGGAGGATCATGGTTTGTGGACAGCCTAAGCTACTACTTAATGAGGCCCTTTGCAACTCAGTGAGACCCTGTTTCAAAAAACAAACAACAAAAAAATAGGGCTGGGATGGGAGTGTAGCTCAAAGGTAGAATGCCCCTGGGTTCCAGCCCCAGTACCCCTCCCCCCAAAATTACCCATGATTACCAAAAAATAAAGCTTTGTTTTGGAAATGTATCTTAGAAAGGTTGAGACCTACCTAGCACACTGTTATTATAAAGAAGTTAAAAAAAGAATGAAAATTATGCCTTCAGGTACCACTTATGAAACTCTTAGTAAATAATTTATTTCATTAGTTAGTAAGAATCCTCCATGCTTTTTAGTATGTTTGCCCAATCTTGTTGCTGTTAGGTCATTGAGCAAGTAATTCTTTTTTTTTTTTTTTAATTGGTACGGGGTCAGGGAAAGGGGGGATTGAACCCAGAGGCATTCTATTTATGTTTTTTTTTTTTCAGTACTGGGGATGGAACCCAGGGGCATTCTACCTCCGAGCTACACCCTCAGCTCAATTTTTTATTTTTTATTTTTTTTTTATTTTGAAACAGGGTCTTACTAAGTCGCAAAGGTCCTCACTAAGTAGCTGAGGCTGTCCTCGAACCACATCCTCCTGTCTCATCTCAATTGCTGGGATTATAAGCATGTGCCACCACACCCTACTTATTTGTGTTTTAAAACAGAGTTTTGCTAGGTTTGAGTCTCACTAACTTGCTGAGGTTGTCCTTGAACCGGTGATCCTGTCTCACCCTTCCAAGTACCAGGATGACAGGTGTGCACTACCACACCTGGGCAGCAATTAGTTCTTAATGATTGGGAATGATTACTTATTTGTCTCTGCATAATAATTCTATGGACAGACTTAAATTGGAGCAGACATTGTGGTGTTGGTAAAAATAGTGGAGAAGAACCAAGACCTAGGGTCAAATCCCTGTTAGCCAGTTACTGTCATTTGGGGTGTCTTCTGGCTTTCTTGAGCCTCAGTCATAAACATACATAAAATGAAAAGAACAAATTGCCTACAGACAGGGTTTTCCTGAGGATTCAGTGCAATGCCGTGTGAAAATCTTCTGGAAAGGCCAAGTACTAAATTGATATAAACTTTTACCAGAAATTTGCTCTACTCTTCTAGATTAATATATGCATAGCCTTTTGCATTTGTTTTCTGTTATATGGTCAGTTTTATATCTGTAACTTAGTGCAGTGCTGGTATATAGTGAGTGTTGAGTAAATACCCAGTTAAAAGTATTTCTATTACGTAACATAATTGAAAATTTAAATCTTTTTAAAAAATTTGGCAGTGATGGTACTAGGTATTGAATCCAGGGGCATTCTACCTCTGAGATACCTCTAGCCCTTTTTATTTTTTGTTTTGAAACAGGGTCTCAGTAGGTTGTTGAGCATCTTGCTAAGTTACCAGGACTGGCCTCTAATCTTCAATCTTCCTATCTCAGCCTCTCAACTACTGAGATTACAGGAGTGTACCACCTTGTCCAGCTTTAACTGTGTTTTTTATTTTATGTATTCTGATGCTTTGATAGCAGGTGCTTACTAGACCTAGAGGTACTACACCCCCATGGTTAACCAGTTTCTTTTTCTTTTTCTTTTTTTTTTTTTCTGTACTGGGGATGGAATTCAGGGGCATTCTACCCCTGAGCGACATCCTCAGCCCTATTTTTATTCTTTATTTTGAAATAGGGTCTCACTAAGTAGCAGAGGCTATCCATGAAACATGACCCTCCTGTCTCAGCCTCCCAAATGCTGGGATTATAATTGTGCACCACCACGGCTGGTGTTAGCCATTTTCTAGAGGTAATAAGCCATTACCCTGCCACTGTGATTTCCAAATACAAACCAAACAACCCAAAGGCCACACTTGATTCACTTTCTTTAGAAGCTTTTCATAATTCAGGCTACCTGCCCTCCGGAGCCAGGTACAAGACAGCTAGGGACAACTGTCCCTAAATACTGTGCCCCAAAGCCTCTAAAATTATTCAGCCTGGCTGTCCTAAGTCTGCTTACCTGGCCTTGCGTATTCCTTGCATCAGAAACCACAACAAAGGCTCTTGCTTACAGCTCTCCTTGTACCTCCTGACAGACCCTGGGCCTCTCTGTATACCCGGCACCTTAGTCCTATGCCATGGCATGCCCTGTGGGGAATTCTGAGTAACAGACTCTTCATTGGCAATCAGTTAATACACTGCCTTAAAACACTGAAATACGGACTTTTTTTTTTTTTTTTACAAAAACAATTCTTAGGACAAAAATCTTACTATTAAGAAATAGTATTAAATTGGGTTAAAATTTTTACCAGGCGTGGTGGCGCACACTTGTAATCCCAGCATTCAGGAGGCTGAAACCAGAGGATGGCGATTCACAGACAGCCTCAGCTACTTAGCAAGGCCCTCTGGAACTTAGTAAGACACTGTTTCAAAATAAATAATAATAAATAGGGCAGAGGGTATAGCTCAGAGGTCGCATGTCCCTGGGTTCCATCTCCAGACCCGAAAAAAAAAAAATCTTAGATGTAATTTGAATCAAGATTCAGAATAAAGCTGGGCGTGGTGGCACACGCTTGTAATCCCAGCATTCAAGAGGCTGAGACCTGGAGGATCGCGGTTCGCGGACAGCCTCAGCTACTTAGTGAGGCCCTCTGCAACTCAGTGAGACCCGGTTTCAAAATAAAGAATAAAAAATAGGGCAGGGGGTGTAGCTCGGAGGTCGAATGCCCCTGAGTTCCATCCCCAGACCTGCAAAAAAAAAAAAAAAAAAAGATTCAGAATAGCATTGAGATATACGCCATTGTATATGGGTATGTACATACTTTTTTATGTATATAAATATTTTTTTAACCTCACTGGAAGATGACTAAAATGCTGCTATCTTTGTATATCATCTTTGATTCAGCTCTTTTAAATGTAAGACCCATAATGGATGGAAAATTTTCTGCTATTATTTCTTTGAAGAGATTATTGATCCCTTTGGTTTTACCTTCTTTTCCCTCCTCTATTCCGATTATTCTTAGGTTAACTGTCTTAAAATGGGCCCATATTTTTTTAGTGGCAATTCCTGCTGTCTGATTTTTTTTCTAAGTTATAAATTATGTGTTCGTTTTTGGAGTGATCATCTTCTAGGAGCGAGATTCTATTCTCCATGTGGTCTAATCGATTGTTTATACTTTGAACTGATGCCTTTACTTGAATGATTGCATCCTTTTTTTCTTTTAGACTCTCTCTAAATTCTTTTAGAATGTCCTGCATTATTTCTACAGTTATATTCCTGATTTGATCTTCTAGAGATCTCTGAATTGCTGTGTTATCAGGTTCTTGTAATATGGTTTTGTGGGCATTCATTGCTCTGTTGTTGTTCCTCTTTCCCATGATTTCAGAAGTTTGTGCCTTCTCTGGGTTCTTCCCTGGGTCACCACGACTTCACTTATGGTGCTCTGGATCTCGAGTTTGTGGTCATCTCAGCCGCCACTACTTCTTTACTGGGTTGTATTATAAAGTCTCAGACCCAGGGAGTTGAGACTGCGTGAGACAGTGGGGGTGCCGGCCTGGGCGTTTTCCCACAGGGAGCTGCAAGTAGGGTGTGGTATCTTTGGCACCACTATTCCTTCACTGGGTTGGACTACAAAAATCTCAGACCCAGGGAGATTATCAAAGCTGCGCAAGTTCCTGGGGGTGTAGTGCTGGGATTTCTCCTGTAGGGGGCCGCAATTTCACTTACGGTTATTGTGTGCGCTAATCTGGAGCTGTCGCGGGCCTGGTGAATTTGCCACCGCTGCTGCTGGCAATATGGTGCTGCTGTAATGCCCTCGGCCTTGTGGCTGGCGTATTTCTTTTCTGGTTTTGAGCTCTGTTCTGAGTCCCTGGAAGGCATGATGAGCTTGGCCACTGGGAGTTTTAGATGTTCTTTGCACTGAAAGAACTGCTGAATTACACCTGAATGATCTCCAGCTGCTCACTTTAGCTCCTTGTTTACCTTTCCTCTCTGGAGCCTGGTGCTGTGAGACATGATGGCGTCGGTGCAGCTCCGCAGTGCGGGCTGGTTTCTTCTCTGGTCTCTGGTTGTTCTTCTAGTCTTCTTTTTATCTATCACTTGTGTTTACATTTTTTATTTCTCTGCTGCTAGTGTTTTCTGGCTATGAAAAGCGCTGATTTTGTGGCAATAGTGATCAAGTATTAGCAGGACTCATAAACGCTGCTTTTCTCGGTCGCCATCTTCCTGGAAATCGAGCCCAGGTATTTTATATCCAAAATCTACTTGTTTTGTGTCTTGCTTACTAAAAGATTTCCTCTTCTCCTCCTCCTCTTCCTCATGGTACTGGGGATTTATTGAACCCAGGGTCATTCTCCCTCTGAACTACACCATCAGCCCTATTCTCACTAAGTTGCAGAGGGCCTCACTAAATTGCTGAGGCTGGCCGCAAACCTGCTATTCTCTTGTCTCAGCCTCCCACGTACTGGGATTACAAGTATGTGCAACCACACCTGGCCTAAAATGATTTTTATAATTTTATTTTAGTTTGCTTTCAGTATTAGATTCACAAACTTGGAAACTTGTAGCAGCCCTTAAGCTCTTTTAAACGTTTTTTCGTAAACATTTTCACCATTTGTGCTTTTGTGATAAATTTGAACCATATAATCATATTGTGAACAAGGTCAGTTATAGTGAAAAAATTATATAGGACATTTAGTGGGCTTTAAAATTTTATTTATTTATTTATTTATTTTTTTGCGGGTCTGGGAATGGAACGCAGGTGCATTTGACTTCCGAGCTACACCCCCTGCCCTATTTTTTATTCTTTATTTTGAAACAGGGTCCCACTGAGTTGCAGAGGGCCTCACTAAGTAGCTGAGGCTGTCCGCGAACCACCATCCTCCAGTCTCAGCCTCCTGAATGCTGGGATTACAAGTGTGGGCCACCATGCCCGGCTTGGTTTTGTTTTTGTGTGGGGGTTATAACATGAAGAGGTAAATGTGAATAGGTAAAAAGCTTTCTTTCTCTTGTGTTCTGTATTGCTGGGCCTTTTGTAAATGGTGAATCAAATTTGGTTTTCCACATTTTAAGGAATAAATGAAGAGAAGTAGAACTAGAGAGATGGCTTCCATTGCAGAAACTTAAAGATAGTTCTCCCATTTCCTCACAAAACCAAACAAATCATAATGTAGTTATGTTAGGAGAAATTAGGTTACATTAAAATAAATGTTCGTAGCCAGGCGTGGTGGCGCACACTTGTAATCCCAGCATTCAGGAGGCTGAGACCTGGAGGATCACGGTTCGCAGACAGCCTCAGCTACTTAGTGAGGCCCTCTGCAACTCAGGGAGATCCGGTTTCAAAATAAAGAATAAAAAGTAGGGCAGGGGTGTAGTTTGGAGGTCAAATGCCCCTGGATTCCATCCCCAGACCAATAAATAAATAAATAAATAAATAAATAAATAAATAAATAAATAAATAAATAAATGTGTTCTTGATTCAAGTGTTTAAATGGAATAACTTTTTGAGGGATGATGTTAAATTTCCGCCCATGAAAATATTTTATATACTGCATACTAGCTTGTTCTAGGATTGCATGTCACCTGTTCCCCCAAGGAACCTATAATTTCCTAGATGACAATTTTTTAAAAATTATATTGAATACAGTACTTTTTGATGGAATTCAAGGGCCTTCTCTCTCTGGGGTACACCCCCACCCCTATTTTATTTTTAATTGGAAATAGGTTCTAAGTTGCTGAGAGCCTCACCAAGTGATTGAGGCTGGCTCTGAAAACACGATTGATCCTCCTGTCTCAGCCTCCCAAGTTTTGGGATTATAGGTGTTTGCTACCATCCCCAGTTTAGGAGTTTCATTTTATAGCACAATTATAATTATTGGGGGATGATGTAGAATAGAGATTCCCAGACTTACTCTACTTATTGTCCCCTTTTCTGGAAAAAAATACTACTCAGCAACCACTCCCAAAAGAAATCTACTTCCTTTAAATGAATAAACAGAGCTGGGCGTGGTGGTGCAAGTTTGTAATCCCCAAGCTTGGGAGGCGGAGACAGGAGGATCGCGCAGGTTCGAAGCCAGCTGCGCTGGTTTAAGAGACCTTGTTTCCAAATAAAAAAGTATTAAAATAGGTCTGGGAGTATAGCCCGGAGTAGAAGGGTTTCCAGGAACACCAGTACCACCAAACAAACAAACAAACAAACAAACAAACAAACAAACAGAAAGATTCAGTGACAATTTTGCATCTACATAGCTTTGCATCTAAAAGATCCTTTGGGAACCTACACTGTAGAATAATCTGGCTTCTTTGGGAATCAAAAGAGTTTTTGTTTTGTTTTGTTTTTTTACGGGTTTGGGGATGGAACCCAGGGGCATTTGACCTGCGAGCTATACCCCTGCCCTATTTTTTATTATTTATTTTTGAAACAGGGTCTCACTAAGTAGCTGAGGCTGTCTGCGAACCGCAATCCTCTGGTTTCAGCCTCCTGGAATGCTGGGATTACCAGCATGCGTCACCACGCCCAGTTTGAGAGTTTTTGTTTTGTTCCCTGCCACATTTCTCATCCAGCCTTTTCTTGCCAGCACCTATGCATAGTTTCCTTGAAGCCCTGAGATACACTTATTGCATTAACTTTCAGCTTTTCTAGTGGAAAACACACAGAGCTATACTGGAGAATCCATTATACTACTGCTAATACTTTAGTGGCTTGATCATTTTGGCTTCCTCCAGTGTGCATAGACTGCTTTGCATGTGGTTGATGCTTAATATTTGACTTGGCTGATGTGGCTCTACTGAAAATTTTTTCATTTAGTTGATTTAGTTTTTAATAAGCATATGGGCATTTTCCAAAACTTATCAAGGACTAATAGTTATTTCAGCCATAGTAATAAGCATACAGAAACGTTGGAGTTTGCCTTTCAGATTGCTTTGCTTTTTTGGTGGGGGGTTAATTTTTTTTGTGTGTGTGGTGAAGCTAGGGATTGAACCCAGGGGGGCTTTCTACCTTCAAGCCTTACCCCCAGCCCTATTTTATTTTATTTTAAAACAATCTCACTAAGTTGGTGAGACTGCCTTTGAACCCTCAATCCTCCTTTCTTAGTCTTCTGAGTACTGGGATTACAGGCAAGCACCAACACATCTGGCTTTTTTGGTTAATTGAATAAAAGATAATTTTACTATTCCCCTAGTAACAAAAATGTAAATATTCCATATTATTAGAAAATCTTTTGATTTTACTTAATGATGCATATCTGCTTTATATTGATTTTGTGCTTTGTAGCTACTAATAACATTTACATCAAGTGATTTTTTCTTGTGTTTTAGTATTATTGTTCTTTAACTGAAACATTAGATACTTAATGGACAGCCATACTCTAGATGCTATGTAAATCTGGCCAAATTTTGTTCATTATTTGCTCATTATTGTTTAGGATTTTAAAGTCATTTACAGTTCTTTTTTTATTAGTAATTAATACTAAAAGTTTTCTGTGATACAGATCTAGCAGCATCCTTTGGAACTTTGAAAAACTTAGTAAATTTTCAGATTTCCTTTTTTTTTCCTTTTTCTTTTTGTAGTAATGGGGATGGAACCCATGGGCCTTCTACCTCCAGGCTACAGCCCTAAGACCTATTTTATTTATTTATTTACTTACTTATTTATTTATTGCGGTACTGGGGATGGAACCTAGTGTTATTCTACTTCCAAGCTAAACCCCTAGCCCTGTTTGTTTGTTTGCTTGCTTGTTTGTTTCTTCTTTCTTTCTTTCTTTCTTTCTTTCTTTCTTTCTTTCTTTCTTTCTTTCTCTTTTTCTTTCTTTCTTTCTTTCACGGGTCTGGTGAGGGAACCCAGGGGCAATCGACCTCCGAGCTACACCCCCTGCCCTATTTTTTATTCTTTATTTTGAAACCAGGTCTCATTGAGTTGCAGAGGGCCTCATTAAGTAGCTGAGGCTGTCCGCGAACCGTGATCCTCCTGTCTCAGCCTCCCAAATGCTGGGATTATAAGCGTGCACCACCACACCCAGCCTTATTCTTTATTTTGAAATTGGGTCTCACTGTGTTGGAAAGGGCCTCAATGAGTAGCTGAGGCTGTGTCTGCAAATTGTGATTCTCCTGTCTCAGCCTCCCAAATGCTGGGATTACAAGTGTGTGCCAGTACACCAGGCTTTGGCTTATTTTTTATTTGAAAACAGGGTCTTGCCAAGTTGCTAAAGAGCCTCACTAAGTTGCTGAGGCTGGCTTCAAACTTGCGATCCTCTTGTCTCAGCCTCTCAAGTACTGGGATTACAAGTGTGCACCACCATGTCTGGATAAATTTCCTGGTTTCTTAAGAAATTTAACTAAAAGCAGATTTTTTTTAAAATACCATTCTTTGAATTTAGAGAACACATTGAATATACTAATCTGAAATCCAAAATGCTCCCAAATCAGAAACTTTTTGTTTTTGTTTTGTTTTTCTATACAGTCTCACTAGGTTGATAAGTCATACTGCTTGCTGAGGCTGGTCTTGACCTGCAATCTTATTGTCTCAACCTCCCAGGACTGGGATTATAGGCTTGCACCACCATGCCCATCTTAGAAACTTTTCTTTTTAATGACAGTGCTAGGAATGAACTCAGATAAACCAGAAAAATTTTACTTGACTTGATGGCATAAGTAGAAAGTTTCACACCAACTCATGCTACAGGTTGCTGTCAAAATGCAGGCACAGGGAAAATATTAAATAAAATTACTTTCAGTCTATGTGTATCTGGTGTATATGAAACATAAATGACTTTCATATTTGTACCAAGACAATTATTGTGTATATGCAGATATTCTTTTTTTTTTTTTTTGGTGGTACTTGGGTTCCTGGAAGCCCTTCTACCTCCGGGCTACACTCCCAGACCTATTTTTTATACTTTTTCATTTGGAAACAGGGTCTCCTAAGCCAGTGCGTGCCGCTGGCTTCGAACCTGCGCGATCCTCCTGTCTCCACCTCCCAAACACGGGGATTACAAGCGTGCGCCACAACACCCGGCTATGCAGATATTCTAAAATCCCAAAAAACTGAAATCCAAAACATTTTTGGTTCCATGCACTTCAGATAAGAGATCCTCAACCTGTATTTACTACATTTAGAAATAAGAACACTTGCCGGGCGTGGTGGCGCACGCTTGTAATCCCCACGCTTGGGAGGCTGAGACAGGAGGATCGCACAGCTTCGCAGCCAGCGTCAGCTACTTAGTGAGGCTTTCAGCAACTTAGTGAGACCCTGTTTCCAAATTAAGTATAAAAAAGGTCTGGGAGTATAGCCCGGAGGTAGAAAGCCTCTGGGTTCCACCCCCAGTATCACCAAAAAAAAAAAAAAAAAAAAGGAAATAAGAACACTGACATATTTCTTTCCTTTTCATAATCATCAAAAGTAAGGAAACCAAAAGCATTCTTTTTGTGTGTGTGTTTGTGTGTGTGGTGTTGGGGACTGAACCCAGGGGCATTCCACCTTTGAGCTACACCCTCAGCTCTATTTTATTTTTATTTAGAAGTAGGGTCTCGCTAGGTTGATGAGAGTCTTACTACTTGCTGAAGCTGTCCTTGAATCTGTGATCCTCCTGTTTCAGCCTCCCAAGCACTGGGATTACAAGTGTGCACAACCAGGCCTGGCTCAAAAGTATTGTTTTTATCATAAATAGATCATTGTCTGTCCAAACTGATAAAAGCACATTGAATTTTTCCCAGGAACAATGAAGTAGAATTCTAAAATAATAATTAAACCTCCACTGTCATAAACGGGAAAGGGATATGACATCTATCATTGGTTCTATTCATTACTTGTTTATTGTGGTACTGGGTATTGAACCCAGAAGCATTCTGCCTTAAAGCTACACCCCCAGCCCTAATTTATTTCTTAATTGGATACAGGGTCTCCCTAGTTTGGTAAGAGTCTTACTACTTGCTGAGACTGTCCTCAAACCTGTGATTCTTCTATCTCAGCTTCCCAAATACTAGAATTACAGACATGGGCCACCACACTCAGCTGTTGCTTTACTTTTTTTTGTTCATTTCTCATTGGTTGCCATGAATAATGATTAAGTGCATATATGTAGCAATGTTCTTGAGCTATCTTTATCTATAAAGAATTAATAGTCTTTCTGTGTGTGTATGTGTGTTTACTGGGGATTGAACCCAGGGAGCAACCCAGGGGCATTCTACCTCTGAGCTCTGCCCCCAGCCCTTTTTATTGTTTGTTTTGGGTCTTGCAAGGTTGACAAGAGTTTCACTACTTGCTGAGACTGCTAGAATCTGTGAACCTCCTTTCTTGCCTCCTAAGTACTGAGATTACAGGTGTGAGTCACAGTCCCTAGTATAAGTCACTATTAAAAAAAAAAAAAAGGCAGGTGTAGTGGCTCAAGCTTGTAATTCCAGCGTTCAGGAGGCTGAGACAGTAGGAACTCAGTTTGTGAACAGCTTCAGCTGCTTAGTGGGGCCCTCTGCAACTTAGTGAGACCTTGTTTCAAAATAATAAAAAAAAAAACAATAGAGCTGGGAGTGTAGCTTGGAGGTAGAATGCCCCTGGGTTCCACCCCCAGACCCCCCCCCAATATATAAAAATATATAATGTATATATATATATATATATATATATATATATATATTACAAATTTATGGTCTTTGGGAGGTTTACTGTGATGAAATTAAATAAAATGCTATTGAGTATTTAGCTTTAAAACTATTTTAAGTTCTTACAACTATTTTGAAGAGTAAATGTAGATATTCCTTGTTTAAAAGGATTGTTTCTATTACAGTTTTACAGTAAAGTTTATTCCTTTCCTTTCTAAATGCCCTCTAAAATACTTAAAATTTGTTTCTTTTTATCAAATACACAAATGGTTCTCTTGTTTGTCAAGGCTTATTTCTATAAATGAGTTCTTTTTAAAACCAAACTGAATTCATCAGGTAACTGATAAAACCTTTGCCTATGTTTTGATTTCCCCCACATGCCAAATGTTATTTGTGTCCAAGAATATTTATATTTAAATATAATTCTTAAAAGTTATTTTTATTCAAATATTTGCTCATATTCTTCTCTTCCTAAGTGAAAGTAAAAACAAAATGACTAGAGCTAGACTTCTACAATTGAAGATTCATCTTGATTACATCACAGATGTAATCAAGGATGGGTCTGTGGTTATACTGATCCCCATTGAGTTTTTAGAGAAGATTTGTGGCCCTTTCGTGTACATTTGAAAATAGAAAGCTAGTATACCTGGTTGCTCAATTTGCTGTTTAGAGATGCAGCTTAAAATAGCCATCTGTGGGGTAGGACTGCTCCATGACAGTGTGGCAGTGTTTGGACTAGCCTCTGTTGGCCCTAAACTGCATAACTATTTTAAGCTGTGACCCTAAGAACTGACAGGGCATACTGTACTTTTTTACCACTGAGTACCAGTTATGTATTTCCAGGACTTGACAGATCAACCATAAATTTCTCTGAAATTAAAGCTGTCATTGTAATGTTTCAGGAATTCTCGTACCCACCCATACAAGTAATCTTCATATATTGGATTTCATTAAGATAAATGCTATGGTAGGGGGAAAATGGTTAGAAAACCATAAAAACCTATGTTATGTTTTGGTTTTGTTGCGGTACTGGGGATTGAACCTGGGGGCATTCTACCTCCAAGCTACACTCTCAGCCCTATATTTTATTCTTTATTTTGAAACAGGGTCTCACTAAGTTGCAGAGGGCTTCACTAAGTAGTTGAGGCTGGCCGAGAACCTGTGATCTTCCTGTCTCAGTCTCCCAATTACTGGGATTACAAGCATGCATTACCATGCCTGGCAAAAACCTGTTTTATTCATACTTTAAGCATTGTTCTTTGAGTGAACTCCTATAAAAAAGTCTCAAGTCATTTGATGATCATGTGGTAAGGTTATGCTAATGTTAGATGGTCAGTACCCTCATTGTGATTCTGTGATTGTCTTTGCTCTTATTCTCTGCTCATGTCAGATTGCTTTTCCCCTCTTTGTTTTCAATTTTGCCCATTAGTTAGCTTTCCTGATTTCTAACTTTCTTTTTCATGTTACTCACCATATGTTAATTGCATATCTCTTTGTGATTATTCCTACTGAGGAAGTATAAGCATAATTAAGGCTAGGTGCTGAGAATTTAAAGGTGAAGTCTTTGCCTTCTAGTTGAGGAGACAGAATATTCATTAAGGTAAAAATTAGTTTGTAATCAAGAGAATGGGGAAGAGGGAAGTAAAATTGTGTATGTGTGTACGTGTATACATTCATGAAAAAAGTAGAAATACGCATAAAAATATAGTGTATAGGAATAACACATGATGGGTATATACTAGAGGTGAAATGAGTAACAAAAGTAGTAATACTGAAATTAGAGTAGGATGAAGCCACTGAGAACTGGGTAGAAATGATGCTAAGAGGCTTGAGCTCATTCTGAAAGAAAAGGAGAGCCCTAACAAACATGTATACAGAAGGACACATTATAGGCTGAGGACACAACATGTACAAAAGGAAACTGGATAATGATCCACATATTAAAAAATGATGGAGCCGGGTGTGGTAATGCATGCTTGTAATCCCAGTACTTGGGAGGCTGAGGCAGGAGGATTGCAAATTTGCGGCCAACCTCAGCTACTTAGTAAGTTTCAAAATGAAGAATAAAAAATAGGGCTGGGGATGTAGCTCAGAGGTACAATGCCGCTGGGTTCAATTCCCAGTAGCACTAAAAAGAAAAGAAAAGAAATAAAGAATGGGTCTGGACATGGTGACTCATGCCTATAATCTCAGTACTTGGGAGGCTGAAACAGGAGGATCTCAAGTTCCAGGCCAGCCTGGGCAACTTAGACCCTGTCTCAAAATTTGAAAAAAATTTAAAAGGGCTGGTGAATAGCCCAGTGGTTGAGTTCTTCTTGGTTCAATCCCCAGTACCCCCCCCCACACAAAATAAATAAATAAATAAATAAATAAATAAATAAATAATAGATAGATAGATAGATAGATAGATAGATAGATAGATAGAAAGAAAGAAAAGAAAAAAAGAAACGATGGCCAGGTGCTTGCCTGTAATCCCAGGTACTGATGAGGTTGAGATAGGAAGATTGAAAGTGCACGACCATTATGGGCAAATTAAGTGAAACCCTGTGTCAAAAAATAAATAAATCATATAAACTGTAGTGAGATCTCAAGAAAGAGATATGTTAGAAAATGAAGTTGGCAGGGCTGGTAGAAGTCTAGATTTAAATGACTGTCAGACCAAGGATAGGTTAAAACTTATTGAAAGTATGTGAATATATATATACTTTTGGAGTGGGACAGGACGGGGAGTTTTACTTATAATGCAATGTTTTAGTTTTATTATTTAGTATACACAGGAAAAACAAGGAAACCAAGTTTGGGATCATAGTATTAGTCCTAGATATCAGTGATAGGCAATTTGAATTTGATTTGAGGTCATAGGATGATTTTTTTCAGGAGTATATAAGAATAATAACAGAGTGATATATGAATATAGAGAGGAAAGATAATTTTACAGAGAGCGGCATGTGTATACATGCATACAAATATATATAATCAAATGTATATTTATTTATTTATTTGTTTATTTTGTGGTACTGGGGGATAGGACCCAGGGGCTTTTCTACCTCCAGGCTATACTCTCAGACCTGTTTTATACTTTATTTGGAAACACAGTCTCACTAAGTTGCTGAGACCCTCACTAAGTAGCTGAGGCTGGCTTTAAACCTGTGTGATCTTCCTGTCTCAGCCTCCTAAGTGTGAAGATTACAAGCGTGCGCCACCATGCCCGGTGGATTTATTTTTTATTTTGAAACAGAGTCTCCCTAACTCCCTGAGAGTCTCAGTAAGTTGCTGAGTCTGGCCTTGAATGTGATTCTCCTGTCTCAGCCTCTTAATATTGGGGTTACAGGAGTGCACCACCTGGCTAATTTAAGTAATTTTAGTAAGGTTGAATGTGGTTGAATGTGGATGGCCATGAGGACGAGTGCACCACTGAAAGAGCAGTCAGATGAAGAATGGGATGAACCTAAATTTTAATACTTAAGTCTGAAAATGTTTAATTTGTTTCTGGGGGTTGGGTCTGAGAAGGAGTCAGAATTGTTTTTGTTTTTGTTTTGCAGTACAGATGGAACCCAGGGGCATTCTATCTCTAAGATACACCCCCCAGTCCTAGTTTTCATTCTTTATTTTGAAACAAGGTTTCACTAAGTTGTGGAGGGTCTCACTAAGTAGCTAAGGCTGGCAGAGAACCTATAATCCTTTTGTCTCAGCCTCTCAAGAACTGGGATTACAAGGGTGTGCCATCACACCTGCCCCAGAGTTGGCATTTTGGATTTGAAAATCTACTGCATAGTGATGGTGATTGAAATTATGGCAGAACCTGAAATTGATGAGGGACAGTTTTGCATTGGAAGTGCTGAAGGTTGAAAACTGAACTTAGGGTTCCACACTGTCTTTGGGAACCAAAAGAAGAAGAAAAGGGCTTTCAGAGAGACAGCTGAGGCTGTCTGCGAACCGCAGTCCTCCTGTCTTGGCCTCCCAAATGCTGGGATTACAAGCATGTACCACCACACCCGGCTTATTAAACACATTTCAAGTGCTAATTGTCGCATATGTTTAGAGGCTACCATACTGGACAGTACTGATGCAGAACATTTTTATTATCACAGAAATTTCTAGGACAGTAATACCTTTTTTTTTTCCCCCTCCACTGTACTGGGGATGGAATTCAGGGGCATTCTACCTCCAAGCTACACCATGAGACCTGTTTTTTATTCCTTTTTTGAAACAAGGTGAAAATAGAGAAGTAGAGGATAGTATCTTAGGGGATGATACAGAAAGACTTTGTAAAACTGTGTTTGTTCATTTAATATTTACTTATTTAGAGCCTATTATGTGGCAAGTACTGTATTAGATCTAGAAACCACAATGCTACAGAAGGCCTTAGAGAATATAGAAGGAAGCAGTTGAAATAAAGATATTGAGGGGTGGAAGTCAGATTAGTTATGATATAGGATGCTAATGTTTTAAAAATAGAAGGATGCATCTTCTCTGGGATCACTAAAGTGTGGCTGTATAAACAAGTGAGGGAATTTGTGAGAAGGTTCCCTGGAGGAGGTGGTGATACAAGATAGTGCAGGTAGGATGACCTGACATCAGAGGATGGACACTCGGGGCAGAAGTCAGACTCTGTGATGTGATCAGGGCATTACAGATAACTTCCTGTGTCTGCCCAAGAGTGCATTTGCTGTATAAAGTCGTAGTAGCAAGGACTAGGCCAAGAAGATTCTTTCCTTGACAAGAATTTAAACTACCTGAAAGTTACATGGAACCTTTTATGAGGCCTTAAGTGGAATACCGTCTGAATCACTCAGTGCATACAGTGGACAAGGGAAGGCTAATCTTGTTTCAAGGATATCAATTCTACAGGAAGATGGAACTATTGAGAGGGAAGACTTGAGAACTGAATATGTTATCTGAGGCAGTAGGTAGTAGGAGGTGAAGTCAGATGCACCAAGGAAGTGCTTCCAAGGTGAGGTTTTTTAAGAGTCAGCTGGGCACAGTTTCCAATGCCCTTAATCCCAGTGAGCCCAGAGGCCGGGGCTGGAGGGTCTCAAGTTTGAGGCCAGCCTCCACAGTTTAATAAGCACTTTCTGAAATTAAAATAAAAAGTGCTGGCTGGGTGTGGTGGTGCACGCTTGTAATCTCAGCATTTGGGAGGCTGAGACAGGAGGATCGTGGTTCGAAGACTGCCTCAGCTACTTGGTGAGGCCCTTTGAAACTCAGTAAGATCCTGTTTCAAAATAAAGAATAAAAAACAGGGCTGGAGTATAGCTCAGAGGTAGAATGCCCCTGGGTTTCATCCTTAGTACTGGGAAAAGAAAAAAAACACTAAAAAGAAATTAGGGCTGGGGGTGTAGCCCAGCATCCTCAGTACCTAAATAATAAATAAATAAATAAATAAATAAATAAATAAATAAATAAATAAATAAAATGGTGGTGATGTTGTTCAGTGATAGAGTGCCCTGAGTTCAATCCCAGTAACACCCCCATACATACATACAAAGACAAGAGAACTGGTGGCGAGTACCCAGATGCTGGTGATAAGAGACTTCCGTGTGACTTTAGTCTTCTCAGTAAGTTAGGCAGTGTCATCTATGGATCGTAAGTGCAGGGAGCAAGAGTTTGAGGACTAGAGGGGAAATTGGAACCGCCAGTGAAGGAATTTATTATATATACATCTTTTATATAGAGTGAATGAAGGGGTACCAAGAAACAGTGACAGCCCAGGCAATGTTTCATTAAAATACAATTTTAGGGAATTCGCCATCTTGTAATTTCTTTCCTTTGAGTTAGCAGCCTGAGAACATGAGACCAGGGGTGGTGAGAATTACTACCAGGTGTGGCTGGAGTTCAAGGAGGCGAGAGTTCAGCAAGGATGCCAGACCACCAGAGGAGGGTTGCTGGGTAGGGAGTGTGTGCAGACAGGTGACTAGGGAACAGGAGAGGGGAAGATGGAATTCAGAGTGTTGGAGTTAAGAGTGACACAGTTAAGAGACTAAAGAAAAGACAGGCTGAGGCCGACAGTTCTTGGCAGCAAAGCGGTTCTACTAGATGACGAGTTGGCACAGGGTCCTGCTGGTAGGAGATGGCCCGAGCAGAGAACTGGCTTTACTTTCCAGACTTCTTCCCTCCTGTTTTTTGTTTTTGTTTTTGTTTTTGTTTTTTTGGTAGTACTAGGGATGGAGCCCCGGGGCATTCTACCTCTGAGCTACACCCTCAGCCCTATTTTTTGTTCTTTATTTTGAAACAAGATCTCACTGAGTTGCGAATGGCTTCACTAAGTAGCTGAGGCTTTTGCAAACCGCAGTCCTGTTTTAGCCTCCAGAATGCTGGGATTACAAGCGTGCGCCACCACGCCCGATGCCCGGCTCAGAGTATGAACTATTTTGAACTTCATAACCTAATGACTTTTACCAAGATTATACCTTTATGCCTGAATTAGACAAACCTTGATTCAAGTCTTGGTTTTGCCACTTGACTCTTGATCAAGTGTCTCTCCCTGAGTGTTCTCATCTGTAAGGAGCAGTCATTGTGTTACTTCAGTGGGTAATATGTGTGAAGTGCTTCACCTGGTGCTTAGGGCACAGGAAGTGTTCACTAAGTGCTAGCAACTAATTATTATGGTTAATTATTCACGTTATCTCTGTTTGTTCTTTCTGTTGTTAGAGATCTCTTTCAGGGTTTGGTCACCTGAAGGTAAAATAGCTTCTTAATTGGTACCTCTGCCTGCTTTTTCCCATATCTGGCCTATACTCAACATTTCAGAGTTTTGATAAGATCGTTCTGGTGCGTTCCTATTCCTTTCTTACAACCTTCATAGGTTTCCAGTTGCAGACTTTTCGAGTTATTAAAACTTTCAAAAAGTGATGGAGCCCAGTATAGGATGAAAGTTGGCAACAGAGGCTATATCAGTTCACTGCTACCTATGGTGGGTCACTCCATTTATTTAATTAATTATTTATTTATTTATCTTTCCTTTCCTCTTCCTTCCTTTCTTCTTTCCTCCCTCCTTCTCTCCCTTCCTTCCTTCTTTTCTTCCTTCCTTCCAGACCTATTTTATTATTTGGAAACAGGGTCACACTAAGCTGCTAAGAACCTCACTAAGTTGCTGAGGCTGCCTTCTAACCTGTTATCTGCCTGTCTCAGCTTCCCAAGTATTGGAATTAAAAGTGAGCACCGCCACACCGAGCAACTCTTTTTATTTATAAGCACCAGAGGTGCCTTAAAACATTAAGGACCATTAAAAGTTCATAGAAGTAATCAGATTTTTTTAAAAATAATTTTTTTCACTATCTTTTTATTTTATTTTATTTGCAGTACTAGGAATAGAACCCAAGTGCATTTTACCTCTGAGCTACACCTCCAGCCCTATTTTTTATTCTTTATTTTGAAACAGGGTCTCACTGAGTGGCAAAGGGCCTCACTAAATAGCTGAGGCTGTCCACAAACCACGATCCTCCTGTCTTACCTCTCGAATGCTTGGATTACAAGTGTGCGCCATCATACCCGGCTCTTCACCACCATCTTAAATGAATATGGTTAGCCAGGCATGGTGGCAAACACTTGTAATCCCAGCATTTGGGAGGCTGAGAAGGAGGATCTCAGTTTGTGGACAGCCTCAACTACTTAGTGAGGCCCTCTCCAACTTAGACCCTGTTTCAAAAAATAGAGAATAAAAAATAGGGCTGGGGGTGTAGCTCAGAGGTAGAATTCCCCTGAGTTCCATCCCCAGTACCACAATACATACATACATACATACATACATACATACATACATACATACTTAAAGTTGTATAAGAGCAGAGGTTAGCCAGGTGGGCATGGTTGCGTGTGCTTGTAATCCCAGTACTTGGGAGGCTGAGATAGCAGGATTCCAGGTTCACAGCCAACCTCAGCTACTTAGGCCCTCTACAATTTAGTGTGACCCTGTTTCAAAATAAAAAAGTAAAATAGGGTTAGGGGTACAGCTTGGATAGCTTGGAGGTAGAATACCCCTGGGTTCAATCCTTGTTACTGAAAAAAAAAAAAATTAGACTGGTTCATTTTTTTAACTAGGCATCTATAGAGGTTGTTACTTCTCTTAACACTAGGTTATTAGCTGCGATGGCACATGCTTATAATCCCAGGACTTGAGAGACTAAAACAGGAGGATCACAGATTAATGGCCAGATTCAACTACTTAGTGAGACCCTTTTTCAAAATAAAGAATAAAACATTGGGCCGGGGGTGTCGCTTGGAGGTAGAATGCACTTGGAGTTCAATCTTCAGTATCTCTCTCATTCTCGGTCGCGTGTGTACGTGCGCGCTTTCTTTCTCGCTCGCTCTCCCTCTCGCTCTCGCTCTCTCTGACACACACACACACACACACACACACACACACACACAGCACTAGGGTATTGCACTTCTATATGGGATTAATTTCAAGGTCTATAATGCTGTTATGCTGAAACTCTTAATCCACCACACTTAATCATTATGACTCAGTGTGTATTATGTTTTTACATAATTTAAAACCTTTATATTTGCCTGTATAATCTCTAAAAATTGTTAACCTTTAATTTTAATTCAAACTCTTGCTTTTGCATAATTGAATTTGTGCATATGTATGATTATTTGTATTTAAAATGATTAGGGTAATTTTTATGTTTTAGAATAGGCCTTCCTAAAATGATTCTTTGAGAAAGTTAGACTAGATCTATGATTTAGTGTATAGTTTTGCAATTTCATGAATGGATTTTTAGTGACCATTCTATAAAAATAGGTTTATGTAATCTGGGTTTACAAGAAGCTGACTTACAAACTAGAATATTCTTATTTTTCTTTTTTAATACAAGATCAGAGATAGTTCTTTTTGTTATGTTGGAATTGAGTTGGGGTCGCAAAGGAGGCAAACACCAGCCAAATTATTAAAGGCTTCTTTAATCAGTCGGCACATTAGGGCAAGGTCTGCCGACCGTGGGGGAAGGGACCAGATGACTGAGCAGCAGAGTAACAGGTTCAGCAGAGTCACAGGTGGTTGGGTTGGTCAGCAGAGTCACACGGCAGAGAGGAAGTGAGGGTATCGATTTAGCTGGGGTTTTGGGGTAGAGCTAACAATGTGGGAAAGTGGCATGGGAATGCTGGTCCTCATGACATCTAGAGTCTTGTGATATCAAGAGTCTCGAGGCATTTCTGCTCTAACTTCCGGGGTTCTGCCTCCTGTCCCCACTGTGAGGTCCTGTGGGGGAAGGGAGGGAGCCAACCTATCACTTTTCAATTGCTTGAATGCTTTTAATGCCTTCCTTGCTTTGTGTGTGTGTGTGTGTGTGTGTGTGTGTGTGTGTGTGTGTGTGTGTTCGCACGCGTGCTTACTGGTGATTGAATCAAGAGGTGCTCTACCTCTGAGCTATTCCCGAAATCCTTTCTATCTACCTTTCTACCTACCCATCCATTCATCCACCACAGGGTCTCACTAAAGTTGCTGAGGGCCTTGTGAAATTGCTGAGATTGGCCTTGAACATGCACTCTTCCTGTCTCAGCTTTCTAAATACTGGATTATAGGTTATACCACCATCCTCAGGCTATTATTGTTTCTTAACTCTGCTTAGATGCCTCTCTTTAGTGTACTCACCCCAGAGGGATATGTTAATTCTTCTTCACACTTACTTGAATTTGATAGGAATGAAATTATTGGTGATGTTTAAGGGAACTTTTTAAAAATGTGCATATCTGCTCTTCATGATGTAAAACATAAATAATGACAGTCCTCCTGTGGCTTTAAATGAGTCGGGGAAAAACCCTAGTAAAAATTGCTACCATTCCTCAAAAATAGCAGATTTAAAAGTAAATGAAGTTAGAGTGCCTTTCTTTCCTAGTTCAGAGACGTTAAAAAATGCAACATCTTAAATAGTCTGAATTGATAGATATTATTTTGTATATCTCTACTTATTGTCTGTAAAGCCTAAGTAATTCCTGAACTCATAAGAAGAAGAGATAGCTGAGCTGGGCATGGTCCTGCGCGTACACTGATAATCTAGTACTTGGGAGGTTGAGACAAGGATCACAGGTTCACAGCCAGCCTCAGCCACTTAGTGAGGCCCTCTACAACTTAGTGAAACCCTATTTCAAAATAAAGAATAAAAAATAGGTCTAGGGGTATAGCTTGGAGGTAAAATGCCCCTGGGTTCAATTCCCAGTATTGCCCCTCCCAAAAAAGCCAACTGGAAAAGAGTTCAGGGCTCTGGATTCAGGTTAGCTTAGTTCACATCTTGGCTTTGCTGCTTAATAGCACAAAGCCTTCATTATTCTTTTTTGATAGTAAATCAATTTTCTGTGTACTACGAAAGCATCAAAAGCACCTTTTTGTTTTTGTACATAATTATTCATTTGAGTTTGTCTTCCCTACAGATAGGAGTGACAGGTCAGATTTTATTTATTTTCATTTTTTTTTTAGCAGTGTTAAACGTATTGTAGGTACTTGGAGTGTTTGTTTAATGAATAAATCTCACTTGATACTAGGTTTTTGTTTTTTTGTTTATTTTTAAATTTTTTATTGGTACACTGTATTCATATATTATAATGGGATAAAAACTTGTGTAGACATACATGCACACCAGTTAGCCCCTACCCAGTCGCCACCCCATTCCCTCCCCATTTCTCTTTCCCATGCTTGGCTTAGTGGTTGACATCTAATATTATAGCAATTTATCCAAAATTAACAATGATAATCTCACATAACAGATTCATCTGTCTGATATCAAACTTTTGATCACTTAGAGATAACATTTCAGTATTTCTTTTTGCTTTCTTAACAGAGGATATTTTTTTCTTTTTTTTTTAAGGTAAAACTATCATACATTTATTTTTCAGAAAAAATCTATCCTAACATGAAATATGAACTCTAAATACCCAAAACAATCTCAAAAAAGAACAAAGCTAGAAGATGTACATTTTCTGATTTCAAACCTTATAGAACTACAATAATTGAAACAGTGTAGTACTGCTATAAAGGCAGATATATAAACCAGTGGGGTAAAATAAAAAGCCTAGAAATAAATTCTTCCATATATGGTAAAGTTATTTTTGACAAAGTTTCCAAGAACATTTGGTGAAGGAAATAATAATCTTTTCACTAAATATTGTTGAAAAATAATCATTACATGAAAAAGAATAAAATTGGACCCTTACCTAACACCATATACAAATATTAACTCAAAAGAGATAAAAGACCTAAATGTAAATCTTAAGACTATAAACTTTTAGAAGAAAACCTGGGTTATAACACTTTACAACATTGAAATTGGCAGTGATTTCTTGGATATGATTTCAAAGGCACAGGCAACAAAAGAATAAACAAACTTCCTAAAAAAATATTGTACATGCAAAGACAATGTAAACAGAGTTAAAAGTTACTGATAGAATGGGATAAAATATTTCCAAATGCTATATCTGAAGGTATATTAATATTCTAAGTAAAAATCCTAAAACTTAGCAACAATAAAAGCAAACAATACAATTTAGAAATAGGTAAAAGACTGAAATAACTAATGAATCTCCAAAGATTTCAACCTATAAACACACGAATATATTCTTCTTTGCTTAGTTGTCTGTTGGATGGAAAATCTTGTTTCTCTGGTTTTGGTGTGTATTACCTATTTCTTCTTTGTAGTTAATCTCTTTGAGTATTTCCTCTAGCGCTGGTTTTGAAGATATAAATTCCTTCAGTTTCTGTTTGTCATGGAAGCTTCTTATTTCCCCATCTAATTTGATAGATAGTTTTGCTGGGTAGGAAATTTTTGGCTGGAAGTTGGTTTCTTTCAGAGTTTGGAATATGTTACTCCAAGCTCTTCTGGCTCTCATGACTTGGTCTGGGAAGTCTGGAGTGATTCTAATTTGTTTGCCTCTGAATGTCACTTGGCCCTTTGTTTTTGTTGCCTTTAAGATTCTCTGCTTGGCTTCCACATTGGTCATTTTGACAATTATGTGGCGTGGGGATCCTCTTCTCCAATCCTCTCTAAAGGGAGTTCTATCAGTTTCCTGGACCTGTGTATCGACCTCTTGCTCTATGTTTGGAAAATTTTCTGCTCTTATTTCTTTGAAGAGATTATTGATCCCTTTGGTTTCACCTTCTTTTCCCTCCTCTATTCCGATTATTCTTAAGTTAGCTCTCTTAATGGGCCCATATTTCTTCAATGTCCGATTCCTGCTGTCTGATTTTTTTTTCTAAGTTATAAATTATGCGTTCATTTTTAGAGTGATCATCTTCTAGGAGCGAGATTCTATTCTCCATGTGGTCTAATCGATTGTTTATACTTTGAATTGAGGCCTTTACCTCAATGATTGCTTCCTTTATTTCTTTTAGACTCTCTCTAAATTCTTTTCGAAAGTCTTGTATTATTTCTACAGTTATTTTCCTGATTTGATCTTCTAGAGATCTCTGAATTTCTGTGTTTCAGGTTCTGATAATATGGGGTTGTGGGCATTCATTGCTCTGTTGTTGTTTCTCTTTCCCATGATTTCAGAAGTTTGTGCCTTCTCTGGGTTCTTCCCCGGGTCACCACAACTTCACTTAGGGTGCTCTGTATCTCAAGTCTGTTGTAATCTCAGCCTCCACTACTCCTTTACTGGGTTGTATCACAAAGTCTCATACCCAGGTAGTTAATCAAGGCTGCGCAAGACCGTGGGGGTGCCGGGCTGGGCATTTTCCCACAGGGAGCTGCGACTAGGGTGTGGTATCTCTGCCACTGCTACTCCTTCACTGGGTTGGACTGCAAAATATCTGACCCAAGGAGATTATCACAAGTCCCTGGGAGTGCAGAACAGAGATTTCTCCATTAGGGGCCTCAGTTACACTCACGGTTATTGTGGGTGCAGATCTGGAGCTGTGGCGGGGCGCGGTGAACTTGCTGTTGCTACTGGCATTATGGCGCCGCTGCCACGCCCTTGGCCATGAGGCTAGTGTATTTCTTTTCTGGTTTTGAGCTCCGTTCTGAGTCCCTGGAAGGCATTATGAGCTTGACCCCTGGGAGTTTTTGACGTTCATTGCGCTGAAAGAACTGCTGAATTGCACCCGAATGATCTGCAGCTGCTCACTTCAGCTCCTTGTTTATCTTTCCTCTCTGGAGCCTGGTGCTGTGAGGGAAGATGGCGCCAGCACGGCTCTGCTGCCGCATTGCAGGCTTGATTTCTGGTCTCTGATTGTTCTTCTAGTCTTTCTTTTCCCTGTCCCTTGTGTTTACATTTTTTATGTCTCTGCTTATGGTGTTTTCTGGCTTTGAAAAGCACTGATTTTGTGGCAACAGAGATCGAGTTTTAGCAGGACTTGTAAACGCTGCTTTTCTTGGTCGCCATCTTCTCGGAAGTCCTTATACTAGATTTTTGTGCTAGTTTTTTGCTACCAGAACAAATACCTGAGATAACCAAATTATAAAGAGATAAGACATATTTTAGCTCAATTTTAGAGGTTTCAGTCCATGATCAGGCAGACTCAGTGCATTTAGGCTCTGGTGGTCAGTGGTAAGTGGGAGGGTGTAGCTCATGGCACATTCCGATGGTGTAATAAAATCTTCACCTCATGACCACTCCACCCCCCCCCAAAAAAAAAAATAGGAGAGGAAGAGATGGGCAATACAGTCTCCTTCTAGTGAACTTCCCTAGTGACTAAAACCTCCTGCTAGGCCCTACTGAATGTTTTTAAGTGCTGGGGGCCATTCTTGCACAGAGTAGTTGGTGTGCATTCCAGATCCAAGCCATAGGTTCTCATTCAAAGATCTAAGATTTACAGAAATCTCAATGGCTGTTATTAACTAGTTGTACTGAATACCAGGCTCACTGAAGTCAATCTTTCTCTTCAGTGTTTATCACATGTCAGACATTATGTTAAATATGCTAAGTATATTATCTTAGTTGATGCTCACTCTTCATAGTTCCTCAAAGGAAAAATCTGAAGAGAGAGTCATAATTCACAGGGAAGACTTGACCCAAAAGCTCTGTTTAACTTTTAGGTTCTACTAAACTGACTGTTGTGTCTACTCATTTGCCTAAATTTTTTTAAATGAAGTGGTTACTGTGACATTGAAATTGAGTGTGGGGGGGTGTCGCAAAGGAGGTAAACACCAGCCAAGTTATTGTGTGAGACCAGGCAACTGTAATCAAACTGGCACCTTCAGGCAAGGTCTGCTGACTGTGGGGGAAGGGACTGATGATGGAGCAGCAGAGCCATGGGGTCAACAGAGTCAGCCAGCAGTCACTTTTGATGGGCAGAGTCACTGGTCAGAGAGGAATTGATGGTATTTATGCAGCCAGATTCTGGGGTGGGGCTAGCTGGTCCTCTCGCAACATCTGGAGTCTCTCCATACCTGGAGTCTCAAGATTTCTCCGCTTTGGTTCCGCCTCCTGTCCCCGCTGCGGGGTCCCATGGGGGAAGGGATGGACCCAACCTATCAGTTCTCTTTCATTTAAACAGTATAGGGAGGACTCAGCTATTCCTTGATATTCTCGGGCTAACATTTATCTCTAGGGAGACAACTAGTTGTAGCTCTTGGATAAGACAAAGAAATGTTCTGTAATTAATAAGCATACTTCCCAAACCTAGGCTATTATTCTTTTTACTACTACTCTACCACAGACTCTCTTATCATGTCTGTCAAAGCTGTTAAAGCCTATCCCTAAATATGTATCTTTCTTTCTTTCTTTCTTTTTTTTTTTTGGTGGAAGCCCTTCTACCTCCGGGCTACACTCCCAGACCCATTTTTTATATTTTTATTTGTAAACAGGGTCTCTTAAGCCAGCACGGCTGGCTTCGAACCTGCTTGATCCTCCTGTCTCCGCCTCCCAAGCATGGGGATTACAAGCGTGCGCCACCACGCCCGGCTTAGTCTTTTTATTTTTGAAATAGGGTCTCACTGAGTTGCGAAGGGCCTCACTAAGTACCTGTTAGGCTGTCTGCAAACCGAGATCCTCAAGTCTCCACCTCCCGAATGCTGGGATTACAAGTGTGCACCACCACGCACGGTTGATTTGGGTCTATTATCAAATCTGTAAAATGGAAATGTTAATAACTGATTTACTTACCTCAAATGATTGGTGAAATAATCAAATTAATAATAGTTGTAGGAAATTCACAACTCATATCTTCATCTTTATTATTTCTAGTTTCCCCTCCATGTTCTTTTATTTAAAATGTTACTAAGGTCTATGTATTTTTTTAAATGCTTTTTATAAGTAACTTCACAGGAGTTGATCAAGCCATGTCTCCTTTAGTTTTAATGTATGTGGTTAAAATTTATATACCTTAGAGCTGCACATGGTGGCGTGTGCCTATAATCCCAATACTTCAGAGGCTGAGACAAAGGATCACAGGTTCAAGACCAGCCTCAGCAATTTAACATGGACAAATATGTTACCTTTAAAATGTTCACATGAAGCTGGGTGTGGTGGCACATGCTTGTAATCCTAGTACTTGGGAGGCTGAGACAAGAGGATCACTGGTTTAAGGATAAGTTTAGCAATTTAGTGAGGCTCTCAGGAACCCAGTGAGATCTTGTTTCCAAATAAAAAATAAAATCATTCTGGGGGTATAGCTTGGAGGTAGAATGCCTCTGGGTTTAATTCCCAGTACCACACATGCAAAAAAAAAAAAAAATGTCCACATGATTTTTTTTACTCTTTTCTATAGGAAAATAATGTTATTTACCCTCTTGATTTCTTTTAAGGTCAGCAGCAAGGACAAGATGGTGTGAAAGTCCAGCAAGCTACCATAGCTCCTGTAACGGTGGCAGTTGGAGGAATTGCTAATGCGACGATAGGTGCTGTTAGTCCTGACCAACTCACACAAGTGCATTTGCAGCAAGGCCAGCAGAGCTCTGATCAAGAGGTGCAGCCTGGCAAGAGGCTTCGGAGAGTTGCCTGTTCCTGTCCTAACTGTAGAGAAGGAGAAGGAAGGTAAATTCTCTATTTCACCTCTAGTTCGCTGGAAGACATAAAATAGTAGTTAAAAATGAAGTCATTAGTACATACTTTGATCACTGAAAAGTCACTCCCTTCGTAGTCCAGAAGTTGAAAGATAATTAAGTTAGGCTGTGCTAGGAATGGAATTTGAGTGTTATCTCATACTTTTATTTTTTTCAAATAGATTTCTTCTTTCATTTACTTTATACAATTTTAAATACTCATTCAAAATGTATGTTCTATTGGTTTTTAATATATTTATAGAGTTGTATAGCTATTCCCACAGTTATTTTTAGAAGGTTTTTGTCATCTTCAAAAAGAAATCCTCTCTCCTTTAGAGATTACTCATCCCCACCCTCCAACCTTTTCATTCCTCAGCAACCCTTAAACTAGTTGCTTTGTTTATAGATTTGCCTATTCTGGACATATAAGTGGAGTCATACAGTTAAGTTCTTTTGTCACTGACAATAATGTTTTCAAGGTTCAGACATAAGATAGCATGATCTATCGCTCATTCCTTTTTTATGGATAAGTAATATTTCATTGTGTGATTGTACGTTATCCCATCATTTGATAGAGTTTGATCATTATAAATAATGCTGCTATAGACATTTTTATAGAAGTGTTTGTGTGGACATATGTCTTTTGTTTTTCTTGTGTATATGCTTAGGAATGTAATCGCTGGATCATGTGTTAACTGTACTTTTATCCTTTGAGGAACTGCCAGACTATTTTCCAAAGTGGCTGCACCATTTTATATCCTTACCATTGCCAGGTTTTTTTTTTTCCCCTAGGATCGAACCCAGGGGTATTCTACCTCTGAGCCACACCCCAGCTCTATTTTATGCTTTATTTTTATTTTTTTTGCTAGTCTAGGGATGGAATCCAGGGTCATTCGACCTCCGAGCTACAGCCCCTACCCTATTTTTTATTCTTTATTTTGAAACAGGGTCTCACTGAATTGCAGAGGGCCTCACTAAGTAGCTGAGGCTGTCCACGAACTGCGATCCTCCAGTCTCAGCCTCCCGAATGCTGGGATTACAAGCGTGCACCACCACGCCCGGCTTATTCTTTATTTTTGAAACAGAGTCTCACGAAGTTGCAGAGGGCCTCATTAAGTAGCTGAGACTGGCTTTGAACCTGCATGATCCTCCTGTCTCAGCCTCCCAAGTACTGGGATTACAAGTGTGTGCCACCACGTCCTGCATCATTTTTATTTTTGAAACAGGGTCTCACTGAGTTGCAAAGGACCTCACTAAGTAGAAGCTGAGGCTGTCCTTGAACCACGATCCTTCTGTCTCAGCTTCCCTCCCTCATGCTGGGATTATAAACTGGGATTATAAACGTGAGCCACCACGCCCAGCTTTCATTCTTTATTTTGAAACAGGGTTTCACCAAGTTGCAGAGGGCCTCACTAAGTAGCTGAGGCTGGCCTTGAAACTGTGATCCTTCTGTCTTAGCCTCCCAAGTACTGGGATTATAAGCATGCACCACCATACCCAGCTTCATTTATTTTTTTATATGTGGTCTCAGGTAAACATCTATATACCACCATTTACTGATAAAACTATCCTTCCCCTCATTGAATAGTCTTGACACCTTTGTCAAAAATCATTTGATAATAGACATGTGGTTTTGTTGGGGAGGGGTTCTGAGGATTGAACTCAAGGGTGTTCTACCTCAGAGCTACAACCCCAGACCTTTTTTTTTTTAATATGCTTTTGTTGGTGCATTTTAGTCTCACATCATAATGTCAATCATGTTGACAGTGACATGCATGCACACAGCACTTGGTTCCTCACCCCTCCCCCTGCCGCCTCCCCATATAGAGTCCTGAGATCGAAATTGGTTTTTTCATATATGTACACAAAGCTGATGGTAGTAATTCCTTCAGTGGACCTCATTCTTTCCCCTCTCCTCCCCTTAGACCACCTCTGGCTCCACTGAAATTTCCCCTCCATTATCTGGAGTCCCTCTGGTATCCCCATTACTCCCTAGCTTCTGCATATTAGAGAAAACCTGTGACTCCCCCAGACCTGTTTTTATTTTTTTATTTTGAAAGAGGGTCTCACTAAGTTTCTGAGGCTGGCCTTGAACCTGTGATCCTCTTATCTCAGCCTCCCAGATAGTGGGATTACAGACTTGGGCCACCATGCCTGGAAGACAGTGGGTTTATTTCTGGACTCTCAGTCCTATTTCATTAATCTTTATGTCTACTTTTTTTTTTTTTTTTTTTTTTTTTGTACCAGGGATTGAACCCAGGGGCATTCTACCTCGGAGCTACATTATCAACCCCCCTTCCTCCTTTGGTACTAGTAATACAGAGGCATTCTTCTGCCTCCTAGCTATACCTCAACCCTATTTTATTTTTTATTTTGAAACAGGGTTTCACTAAATTGCTGAGGCTGGCCTCAAATCTGCAATCCTCCTGTCTCAGCCTCTCAAGTACGATGATTATAGGCTTGCACCCCTGCATCTGGACTGTAGGTCTGTCTGTATAACAGTATCACACTGTCATGATTACTTTGGTTTTGTAATAACTTTTGAAATTGGGAAATATGGGTCATCTAATTTTGCTATTCTTCAAAATTGTTTTTGCTGTTTTGTAGCACTTGTAATTTATGGAATTTTAACATCAACTTGCCATTTTCTACAAAGACTCTAGATAAGATTCCTTAGTATTTCTCTCTATAAAGTCGTGTTACCTGCGAAAGAGATTTTACTTCTTTTCCACTCAGGAAGAGTTTTTTTTCTTTTTCTTTTCATCGATTCCTTGTGTGGAACTTTCTGTGTAATGGTGAAGAGAAGCAGCAAATTGCACATACTTGTTTCTAATATTAGGGGAAGCATCCAGTGTCTCACTATAATGGTACCTAGCTCTGGGGCCGTAGTCAAGTGGAAGGATATTTCTTCTATTCCTAGTTTTTGAGCATTTTTTATCGTGAAAAAGGTTCTTTGTGTCAAATGCTCTCTAGCATTTGTTGTGATGATCATATGGTTTTGTTTTTTATTTTAATATAATTTGTGTTGATTGTTAGATGGGAAAGCATTTATGCACTCTTGGGTACATTCAGTTCGGTCATGGCGTATAGTTCTTTTATATGTTGCTGGATGCAGTTTTCTAGCCTTATGTTGAGGATTTTTGCATCTGTACTCATTAGAGATGCTGCTGTTTGTTTTTCTTGCAATGTATTTAGTCGTGATGACAGTAAATACTGACTTTATAGAACAAGTTAAGAAGTGTTTCTTCCAGTTTTATTTTCTGAATAAGTTAGTGAAGAACAGGTATTAATTTTTTTAATGTTTTGTGGAATTCACCCTTGAAGCTACTTGAGTCTGGATTTTTCTTATGGGTACTTTTTATTTCTTTTTACTGTTTTTTAATACTAGGAATTAAACACAGGGGTATGCTACCTCCAAGCTATATCCCCAGATATCTAGGCTGATGAGACTCACTTGCAGAGGCCGTTCCTGAACTTGTGATCCTCCTGTCTCAGCCTCCCAAGTAGTAGGATTAGAGGCCTGCACTATCACTCCCAGTGTTATTTTATTCCTAGTTCAGTTTCTTTACTTTATTATAGATTTATTTGGATTCACTATTTGTTCTTGAATCAGTTTTATATTTTGTGCTCCCTAGGAACTTGTCCATCATATCTAAGTAATTATTCATAGTTCCTTTATGATCTTTTATTTTGTAAGGTTGGTAGTGATACCTCATTATTCATTTAAGAATCTCTATGTTTGACATTTATTTCCTCTGATCTCAGGAGCCCTCACTCCTCCTGTCTCTTAACCTCAACAAACTAGCCAAGCTACAGTTGGATATATATCTCCAATGAATTAGTAAATCTCCCCTCATATGCCTTTTGCAATTGCGTTATCTTTATTTTTCTTTGCAGGTCTGGGGATGAAACCAGGGGCTATCCACCTCAGAGCTACACTCCCAGCCCTAGTTTTTATTCTTTATTTGGAAACATGGTCTCACTGAGTTGCAAAGAGCCTCACTAAGTAGAAGCTGAGGCTATCCACTAACCAGGATCCTCTTGTCTCAAGCCTCCCAAATGCTGGGATTACAAGTGTGCACCACCACACCTGGCTAGTGTTTCTTCTTCTTCTTCTTCCTCCGCAGCCGCCTCCTTCTCCTCCTCCTCCTCCTCCTCACCTTAGCCTCCAATTTCTACTTTGTTACAGATTGTCAGTTTTTTTTTTTTTTTTTTGGTTTTTTTGTTTTTTGTTTTTTTTTTGGTGGTACTGGGGGTGGAACCCAGAGGCTTCCTACCTCCAGGCCATACTCCCAGACCTATTTTATATTTTATTTGGAAACAGGGTCTCACTAAGTTGCTGAGAGCCTCACTCTGTAGCTGAGGCTGGCTTCAAACCTGTGTGATCCTCCTGTCTCAGCCTCCCAAGTGCAGGGATTAAAAGTGTGCCCGACCACGCCCGGCTGAAAGAGATTTGTATCTCTCTGATGGTGTGTGTCTCATGCTGGCCAGAATTTCTGAGTCATGGCTCTTAAACTGGAGGCCAGGACATTTCTCTGAATGATACCCTGTTTTAGGAGCTGAGTGCTTGGTGGGAGGAGCCGCAATAACCCCGGGTCTTCGTAGCATGCTTCTTCCAGCTTAGAAACTCCAGCTTAAGAACTGAATGAAGCTGGGCAAGGGCCACATGGGCCATAGCATTATCACCACCCACATCCAAAATAGCACTTGTGTTCCAACCACTCACCGGAATTTAGCTTCAACACTGAGCACTGGGGGTAGGATGAGCAGTGCTGGGTCCTGTGCATCCTGGAGAGGTGGAGGAGAGGGAATCCTTTTCTTGGTTGCTCCAGTCTGTAATGCCACATGTGTCCTGAGGTGGGAGGGAGAAGGGAAGGAGGTGAAGTGCCCCAGAGTCTCACTGTTCTTACTATTTTTGTTTGTATTTGCTTCTAGGACCATTTCCAGAGATTTTAAATGGTATTTTGTTTTATACTTTTCACCAGTTTTGCTGGGAAGTGGTCTGTGGAACTACTCACACTACCCTATGGAAATAAAACTGTACCTTACACTGTTACTGGAGTTAATTATTCTTTGGGATGCTTTGTGTTTAGATTAAACCCCATGATGTTTACCTCTGAGATAAACTCCAATTCTTTTTAATTTTAAACAGGGTCTTGCTAAGTTACCACTCCTTTTGGCATTTTAAAGGGTCTTAAACATCTTTAGAGTAGTGTTTCTTTTTCGCAGGAAGAGCCTACTGGGGAAGGACTTGAAGTCCATAGCATGTGGAAGCTCTGAAGTTAATACCTTTTCATAGCAGTTTTATGTTTAATACACAGACCTTTTATATTTTTTCTTTAATTGTCATTTTTCTGTATTTAACTCCAATGTGGCATTATGATCAGACTTACTCAGAAAAGCATCATTTAATTACAATTCCCTTTCTTATTCCCCTAATTAAAGGTTTAGTTTGGAAGTCTAGTTAATGTTTGTTTTGGTTTTTGTTAGGAGCAGCAATGAACCTGGAAAAAAGAAACAGCATATTTGTCATATTGAAGGATGTGGAAAAATTTATGGCAAAACATCTCACCTCCGAGCACATCTTCGCTGGCACACTGGAGAAAGACCTTTCATATGCAACTGGATGTTTTGTGGCAAAAGATTCACAAGGAGTGATGAGCTTCAAAGACACAGAAGAACCCACACAGGTTAGCTGGTTTCATTTTTTTTTTTTTTAGTACTGTGATGAAAGTTTTAGTGATAGGTTAGCTATCAAATTGGAAGTATATAACTCAAGGAGAAAGAATTCACTTTAGCAATTACATAGGAGATACATTGGAGATCAAAATTTTTAACCTCATTTTTGAGATACAGTTCGTGTGTGTGTGTGTGTGTGTGTGTGTGTGTGTGTGTGTGTGTGTGTCTGTCTGTCTGTCTGTCTGTCTATGGATTGAACCCAGGGGCATTCTGTCTCTAAGCTTTATACCCAGCCCTTTCTGTTTCTTGTTCTGAAATGGACTAAGCTGCTGAGGACCTGGCTAAGTCGTCAAGGCTGGCCTCAACCTCCTGCCTCAGCCTCCCAAGTACAGAGATTACAGGCATACACTACCATACCCAGCTTCATTCTACTTTTTGCAAGCTTTATCAGCATATTTACATGACTTAAAATTTGTTTCATATTCTCATCTTGTACTTAGCAAGTTGAGTTCACATAGTTCTTTTGTGTTTACGTAGGTATAGAGAACATTGAACTGTGGTCTTGATGGTGACCTTCATTAGCTTTGTTGTTTTGCCTCTTTAATCCTGAAATGTTATTCAAAATGTGAAGAATAATATATCACCTTTTCACTCAAAACTAGCAGTTATTTTTAAATTTTTAATAAAACAATCACTTATAAATATGGAAGAAAACAGCTATGCTGTCTGTAATTGTTCAGTGAATTTTAAATTTTTATACATATTCATGGGCTTCTATATAAATTAATGTTTTGTGTAGATTATGTTACAGAATCATTATTTTACTTACTGTTTTGAGATTTATCCAAGTCCACATATATGTATATTTGCATGTATGTATTTTTTTTTTTTTTTTGCGGGGCTGGGGATGGAACCCAGGGTCATTCGACCTCCGAGCTATATCCCCTGCCCTATTTTTTATTATTTGTTTTGAAAGTGGGTCTCACTGATTTGCAGAGGGCCTTACTAAGTAGCAGAGGCTGTCTGCGAACCTCGATCCTCCTGTCTCAGCCTCCCAAATGCTGGGATTACAAGTGTGCGCCACCACGCCCAGCTGTTCATTTTGATTTTCATTTTTCTTTTGGATTGTGTGTTCTTTTGGTCTTTGTTTTGTTTGGCAATGGAGATTGAACCCAAGGACATTTACCCTTTTTAAAAATTATTTGTTGTTATTTATTTATTTATTTATTTATTTTTGAAACAGTCTAGCTAATTTGCCAAGGGTCTCAATGAGTTGCTGAGGCTGGCCTGGAACTTGTGATCCTCCTTTCTCAGCCTCCCAAGCACTGGCCTTACAAATGTGTGCCACCATTTCCAGCAGGTTTTTTGTTTTTTATATGATTTATATGTTGTAGTTTCTTCCTTTATTTAAAGTCTTATCTTTGTGCTATATTTTGTCATAAAAAGTTTTACATGTTTGCTTACTTAGATATAAACTATTTCTTTTACTTTTTTTATCTGAAGATTATTTAAAGTTTTTTAAACATTTTCTTCTTTTTTTTTTTTTTTTTTTTTTTTGTGTGTGTGTGTGTGTGTGTGTGTGTGTGTGTGGTACTGGGGGTGGAACCCAGGGGCTTTTCTACCTCTGGGCTATACTCCCAGTGCTATTTTATATTTTATTTTGAAACAGGGTCACACTAAGTTGCTGAGAGCCTCACTAAGTAAGCATTTTCTTTTAATAGTGTTAAAGTTTTCTGTTTAGTCAGGAGTGCTAGTACTTGGGAGGCTGAGAAAGGAGGATCACAGTTCATGGCCAGCCTCAGCAATTTAGGGAGGCCCTCCACAACCTAGCGAGACCTTGTATCAAAATTTTAAAAATAGTGCTGAGAGCCGGGCATGGTGGCGCACGCTTGTAATCCCCGCGCTTGGGAGGCAGAGACAGGAGGATCACGCAGGTTCGAAGCCAGCCGCGTGGTGCTGGCTTAGAAGACCCTGTTTCCAAATAAAAATGTAAAAATAGGTCTGGGAGTGTAGCCCGGAGGTAGAAGGGCTTCCAGGAACCCCAGTACCACCAAAAAAAAAAAAAAAATAGGGCTGAGAGTGTAGCTCAGAGGCATAATGCGCCTGGGTTCAATTCCTCGCACCACACACACAGAAAAAAAGGTTTTCTGTTTGTAAGTTTGGTCCTTTAACAGCCTAGAGGTTTTTGTTTTCTTTGACAATGAAATGAATTGGGGCTATAGTTTTATTTTTCTTCTTTTTTTTATGTTGAAAGTAATTTCTTTACAAGTTCATTCTTCCTCTATTGATTTGTAATGAAACTTTTCCCATTTAAAGTCTTGACTTCTGGTAGGGCAGTTTTCATTTATTTGCTCAGAACTCCCACTCTCTAGAATATGCCTGATATATAAGTCAGTATTTAGATTTAAATTAATTCACCCAAATTAATTTTTTTTAAACTGGAGATGGAACCCAGGGGAATTCTATCTCTGAGCCAGATATCCAGCCACTTTCTGTCTCTGTCTCTCTGTGTCTGTCTGTCTGTCTCTCTCTCTCTGTTCTCTCCTTCTCTCTCTCTTCTCTCTTTTCTCTTTTTCTTTTTTACCTGTGGATTGAACCTAGAGACATTCTACCTCCAGCTATACCCCTAGTCCTATTTCTTGTTTTCATTTATTACTTTGAAACAAGGTCTCACTAAGTTGTTGGGGGGGGGGGCTCACTAAGTAGCTAAGGCTGGTTGCCAACCCGGAATCCTCCTGTCTCAGCCTCCAAAGAACTGGGATTACAATACACATGTACCACCACACCACACCCCAGCCTTCCCCCCACCCCCACCCCAGTATTGGAGATTTAACTCAGGGGTATTTTACCTCTGAGCTACACTTGTAGTAGTTTTGTTTGTTTGTTTGTTTGTTTGTTTGTTTGTTGTGGTACTGGAGATCTAACCCAAGAGCATTCTATCTTCGAGCTACACCCCCAGCCCTATTTTTTATTTTTATTTTGAAACAGAGTCTCACTGAGTTGCAAAGGACCTCACTAAGTAACTGAGGCTGGTTGTGAACCTTGATCCTTCAGTCTCAGCCTCCCAAATGCTGGGATTATAAGCGTGCACCACCACACCCGGCTTATTCTTTTATTTTGAAGCAAGGACTCACTAAGTTGCAGAGGGCCTCACTAAGTAGCTAAGGCTGGCCACAAATCTGTGCTCTTCCTGTCTCAGCCTCCCACGCACTGGGATTACCAACATGTGCCACCAAGCCTGGCATTAGACTTATATTTTATTTTACATATCATGTCTCTTTCTCACCAATTTGAGTCCTAGACTTATAAATTTCTGCTGCAGATAAACTTTCTCCTAGAGCTTTATTGATAATATATATGTATGTATGTATTATATATATATATATATATATATATATATATATATATATATATTTTGTATTGGGGATTAAAACCAGGGGCAATGTATCTCTGAGCTAAACAGCCCTATTTCACTTTTTATTTTCAAATAGGGTCTCACTAAATTACTGAAACTGGCCTCAAACCTGCAATCCTCCTATCTCAGTCTTTCAAGCTTCCCGTATTAGGTATAAATTATAGATTCAGGAAGTTCAGTAAAATATGTAGTAATAATAATAATAAGTGTGTGTGTGTGTGTGTGTGTGTGTGTGTGTGTGTGTGTGTGTGTTACCTGGGATTGAACCCAGAGGTATTCTACCTCCAAACTACATCCCCAGCCCTTTAAATTTTTAAAATTTTTAATTTTTTTATTGGTGCATTGTAGTCATACATCTTAATGGAGTACAAAATGGTAGAGGCATAGATGCACTCATCTCTCATTTACCCTTTCCCCAGTTCTCACCCCATTCTCTCCCCTCTCCCTCCTTCTCATTTGGCTTGGTGATTGACTTCGACATGTTTGTGAATGTACATCATGTACATTAGGGAATTTCCCTCTTCCCCCTCCCATCCCCTTCAGTTAGGTCACCTTATATGTGATTCCTTCTTCGTCTAGAGTTCCTCCTGTGACCCTTTTTCTCCCTATCTTCAATATATTAGGGAGAGCATCCAACTTTTTACTTTCTGTAACTGACTAATCTTACTTAGCATAATGTTCTCCAGTTCCATCCATTTCTCCACAAATGACATAATTTTCTTTATGGCTAATATTTTAATTTTTTTTGAAACAGTCTCACTAGGTTGCTGAGAGTCTTCCTACATTGCTAAGTCTGTCTTTGAACTTGTCATCCTCCTGTTACAGCCCAAGTACTGGGGTTAAAGGTGTGTGCCACCACACCTGATAAATTCTGTATTTTATTCAAGAGTACATGGAGCCAGACATTGTGGCACGCACTTATAATCCCAGCGACTCAGGAAGCTGAGGCAGGGGGATTCCAAGTTTGAGTCCAGCCTGGGTAATATAGTCAGAACCTGTTTCCCTCTGGGGAGAGCTGGGTGTGGTGGTGCACGCTTGTAATCCCAGCATTTGGGAGGCTGAAATATGAGGATTGTGGTTTGTGGACAGCCTCAGCTACTTAGTGAGCTCTTTTAAACTCAGTAAGACCCTGTTTCAAAATAAAGAATAAAATAATAGGCTGGGGGTGCAGCTTGGAGGTAGAATGTCCCTGGATTCCATCCCCAGTACTGCCAAAAAAAAAAGATCCAGGGATGTAGCTCAGTGGTAGAGCACTTACTTACTTAGGATGTGTGAGGTCCTGGTTTTAATCCCTAGCACCACACACACCACAAAAAGTAGAGTTTTGAAACACCTTAACAATTAAAATAAGTCATACAAAGGGTAGTCTCATCATAATTGCATTAAACTAGAACCTATTAAATATCAAAAATATCTAAAAATCCTCTGACGTTGAAACAGAACAAAAATACAACATGATAAAACTTGTTGGATGTATGTAAAGCAATCCCTAGAGTAAATTTATAACATAAGTCCTCCCATTAAGGAAAGAAATGTCGTCAGTCAGTAAAAAAAATAAAACTTTCATCTTAAAAAACAAAGCGGAAATCAAATCCAAAACAAGTTGGGAATATAAGTAGAAATGAAATGAAAATAGGAAAACAAGCTGATTGTGGCACCACATGCTTCTGTAGTCCCAGTACTTGGGAGACCGAGACAGGAAGATTATAGGTTTGAGGCCAGCCTCAGCAATTAAGCAAGACCCTGTTTCAAAATAAAAAATAAAACTGGGTGTGGTGGCACACACTTGTAATCTCAGCATTTGAGAGGCTGAGCAAAAGGATCTCAGGTTCGAAGCCAGCTTCAACAACTCAATGAGACCTTGTTTCAAAATAAAGAATAAAACAATAGAACTGGGGCTGTAGCTCAGAGGTAGAATGCCCCTGAGTTCCATCTCCAGTACTGCAAAAATAAAATAAAATAAAATAAAATAAAATAAAATAAAGCTGGTTGTGGTGGTGCACACTTGTCATCTCAGTACTTGAGAGGCTGAGTCAGGAGGATTGCAGGTTCAAAGCCAGCCTCGGCAATTTATCAAGGTTCTTCATAACTTAGTGAGACTCTGTTTCCTAATAAGAAGTAAAATTGGGCTGAGGGTGTGACTTGGAGGTAGAATGCTTCTGGGTTCAGTCTCCGTAAAGAAAGAAAAGGAAGGGAGGAAAGGAGGGAGGGAGGAAGGAAGGACAGATGGATGGATGGACGGACGGACTGGGGGTAGATGGAAGGAAGAAAATAGAACAGGGGATGGACCTTGGAAGTAGAATGCCCTTAGGTTCAATCCCCAGTACCCAAAAGAAGAAGAAGAAGGGGTGAGGACAGTAGAGACACTGAATCAAAACTGGATGGGGTGGTGCGTGCCTGTAATTCCAGTACTTGGGAGACTGAGATAAGAGGACAAGACCCTCTTTCAAAATAAAAAATAAAAAGGATTGGAGCAAGAAAAAAGAAAAAAAATCAAAGCAAAATCTGGTTTGCTAAAAAAGATAAAACTGAGCCAGGCATAGTGGTACATGCTTGTAATCCCAGTACTTGGGAGGCTGAGACCAGGAGGATTGCAGGTTCACAGCCAGCCTCACTTAGTGAGGTCCTCCACAATTTAGTGAGAATCTGTTTCAAAATAAAACATAAAATAGGGTTATGGTGTGCTTGGAAGTAGAATGTCCCTGTGTTCAAGTTCCTAGTACTGTTAAAAGAGAGAGAGAGAGAGAGAGAGAGAGAGAGAGAGAGAGAGAGAGAGAGAGAATACTAGTTCTACATAGTCTCTAAAAATTAATGAGGAAGGAACCTTTTCCAGCTCATTGTAAGAGACCTAAATTATTGTAACAAAACCAGACATTAATAGGGAAAAAGAAAAACATTAGAGAGACTAATAATATGAATTTAGGTGTCAAGAATCTCAGCAAGCTGGGGGTGGTGGCACACGCTACACGCTTGTGCTCCCAGTACTTGGGAGGCTGAGACAGAAGGATTACAGGCTCGTGGCCAGCCTCCGCTACTTAGGCCCTCCACAACCTAGTGACACCCTGTTTTAAAATAAAAAATAAAAGTAGGGCTGGAATGTGTAGCTTGGAGGTAGAATGCCCCTGGGTTCCATCCCCAGTACCGGGGGTGGAGGGGACCCGAAAAAATATTAGCAGACTAAATCCAGCAATATATAAAAAGGATAATGCATCAGAACTAAGTAGAGTTTATCCCAGGAATGTAAGGGTATTTGAACATATGAAAATCACTCAGGCAATATAATTCACATTACTGATGAAAGAAGAAAAAAAATCATCATCACTTAAATACACAGTAAATATTTGGCAAAAGTCTGCATTTTTATAAAAATGTTCAGCAAACTAAAAAGAATATCACAAACTTAGCAGCTTAAAATAACACTTTGTTATCTCCATTTCTGTAGGTCAGTTCAAGTGAGCTCAGCTGAGCACCCTGCTCAGCATCTCAGAGCTGAAACCAAGGTGTCAGCCGGGCTGCCCTCCTTCCTGAAGCTCCGGGGACGAATGTGCTTCCACACTCATTCCCATTGCCAGCTAAATTCCCCTTTGTGCTGTCGCAGAATTTAGTCCTTGTTTCCCTGCTAGGGGCCCAGCACTTGTCCTTAGACGAGGCTGCCCATATTTCTCGAAGACTTGCCTTATGGTCTTCTCCAGTTACTCACATCTCTCTCATGCTTCTAATCTCTCTGACTTCTGCTAAAGAAAACTCTCTGCATTGACTAGCTTATGTGATTAACTTGGACCCATGTAGATAATTCAGAATAATCTCCCCGTATCGAGGTATATAACCTGAGTTATATCTGCAGTCCCTTTATCATATAATACAGTATATTTACAAGTCCTAGGGATCGGATGACTTTGCAGGGCCATTCCACCCACCACAGTAACTAATAACAGTATTGATAATTATATACATTAATTATAAAAAGAATTTATATATTGTGGATACTTACAAAAATAATTACAAATATGAAAGATAACATATATACTTAGTATAACATTTTTTACATCTCTGAGCAAGTATACTAAGAATGTTTGCCAAGGGTTGGAAATACAGAAATTATCTGACACAACAGAAAACACTTCTGTATGGAAAAGGATAATGAACTGAAATGAGTCATTCTTCTAATGAAAGTGTAATTGTACAACATAATTTGCATATTCTAGATTCTAGCCAGCTTTTATTGCTGAAAATTAATTAGATACCCACATCACTTCTGAGTAGACAGGCTAGGAGGTCTGCATACTAACCATGTCACCGTTATTTCCCATTCATCTGTGTAGCAGGGGGCAGGAAATACAGAATTACTTACTTTTTTTTATTTTCTTTTTTGTACTGGGGTTTGAACTAGAGGCAGTCTACCTCTAGCTATAATACCAGCCCTATTTTTTATTTTGAAACAGGATTTCTCTAGGTTGATGAGAGCCTCACTACTTGCTGAGGCTGGCCTTGAACCTGCGATCCTCTTGTCTCAGCCTCCCACATACTGGGATTACAGGCATGAGCCGCATGCCTGGCTTGGAATTCATTTCTTAATTGGGATCATAGCCCTTTTATGGTTGCAAGTAACTGTCTAAAGAGAATGGGAAGCTCGTTAATATGAGAGAGACTCACTTGTTTATTTATCATATCACCAGCACCTGATATATTGTGGATATTCTACAAATGCTTGTTGAAAATGTCTGAGTCTATGACCATCACAGTTAATAAATATTTGTTAAACAGCCATTGTGTACAGGTTGATCACCAGTTGTTCACTTACTGAGTGATCTCGTCTTTTTAGGCCATCACCATGTGAGTTCTCGCATAAATCACAGCCTTGAATCCTGCTCTGACTTTAATAAATCTTTTTTCTTTTTGATGGTACTGGGGATTAAATCCAGGGGCATTCTACCTTCCCCACAGCCCTGTATTTATATATGTGTTTTTTTTTTTTTTTTTTTTTTTTTTTTTTGGTGTGTGTGTGCTACAGGGGATTGAACCCGGAGGCATTCTACCTTTGGGGTACACCCCAGCCCGATTCTTTTTTTTTTTTTTTTTTTTTTTTTGCAGTACTAGGGGTGGAACCCAGGGGCATTCTGCCTTCGAGCTACACCCCCAGCCTTAAATTGTTTTATTTTTGAAACAGGATCTCACTAAGTTGTGGAGTGCTTCACTAAGTAGCTGAGGCTGGCCTTGAACCTGCGATTCCCCTGTCTCAGCCTCCCAAGTGCTAGGATTACAAGCGTGCGCCATCACACCCGGCTTCCCCAGACCGATTTCTTACTTCAAAACAGGTGTCTTGAGGTTGAGAGTCTCAGTACTTTCTGAGGCTGTCCTTTAACTTGCAATCCTCTTGTCTCAGCCTCCCAAGTGCAGGGATTACAGATGTGCACCACCACAACAGGCTCCTAGACCCCGTTTTATTTTTGTTATGGAACTAGGTTTTCATAGGTTGCTGAGAGTCCCACTACATTGCTGAGATTGTCCTCAAGTTGATCCTCCTTTTTCAGCCTCCTAAATATTGGGGTTACAGGCATGTACCACCATGCTCATCTGTCAAGCAAATCAGTTTCTGAGCCTCAACTTGAAATTTCATATGTAAAAATAAGTATGAAATAAGATTTTCTCCAACTTAAAAATTCATAAACATTTTTTCCCTCAATACTGGGGATTGAGCCCAGGGGCACTCTACGACGGAGCTGCATCCTCAGCCCTTTTTACTTTGAGGCAGGGTCTCTCTGCTTTGCCTAGACCAACCTCCAAGTAGCTAGGATTACAGGTGTGTGCCACCATACCTGGCAAGATTGTTTCCTTTTAAAATGAAATGGGAAAGTTGAAAAGGGAAAGAAGTTCAAGATTGATACTTGGCAGCATTTACTATTCTCACCCTTACTTAAATGTCAGCATTTGTAATATTCGGGTCTCTTTAAAGTCTTACGGCCTAACTGTGGCACACGGTGACGCTTTTCTCTTGGTAAGTCAGAGGCAGAGCCAAGAGAAGAAATCAGCCACGCTGAATGTTCTCATGATCTATGTCTGTCAGATTAGGAAAACACATGTTATTCCCATAAGTAACAAGTTTAAAAGGAAAGACTAAAGCTTAAAGTCATCTTTTGTTACCATCAGGATATACCAATTAACCTAATTTTCATGTGCCCCATCAATTATATATAAAACAAGATGGGTTCTTTTTTATAGTTAATTAAAAAGCAAAAAAAAAGCCATTCTAAAATATTTCATTCTTCTAAGGATTAAGATGAAAACCCACATAACAGTTTTAAAGAAGAATAGACATGAGCTTTTGACATTATGAATTTTATCTGGTAGAGATTTTCCAGATATGTGTTAAAACCCCTTTTATGTTGTGGTTGATAAAACTAAGGCCGAGGATGGTTATATTACTTGTTCCAGCTTTTATTCCCAGTTTAAAGCAGAACCAAGACTTTAAGTCTTTTATTCACCATCCATAGTTTTTCTCCTATAGGACTTGTTTAATCACATTTTTAAATAAAACAAATTATGCATATAATTAAAAATACAAAATATTGTATCATACAAAATGTATGGTATGATCAGAAAAAAAATTATTAAATTATAATTTCAGCCAATTGCAATGGCCAGTGCCTATTATCCCAGCACTGGGAGACTCAAGCAGGAGGATTTCAGGTTTACAACCAGCCTTAGCAACTAAGCAAGATCTTCCATAACCTAATGAGATCCTATTTCAAAATAAAAAATAAAAATATAGGGCTGGGGATACAGCTCAGAGGTAGAATGTCCCTGGGTTCCATCCCTAGTGCCACCAAAATAGAAAGAAAGAAAGAAAACATTGTCATTTGTGCCAGGCGTGGTGGCACACATACCATGTAACCCCAGTCCTTGGGAATTTGAGGCAGGAGGATCTCAGGTGCGAGGCCAACCTCAGCACGTAATGAGATTCTCAGCAACTCAGCAAGATCCTATTTCAGAATGAAGAATAAAAAGAGAAGATAGAATTTTCCATGAAAATTATTATAGTATAGCATATAATATAGTATATAATTCTATACTATAACATAGTATAGAATTCTATAGTATTATAGAAAATTATTATAATTATAGTACCAAGTAATAATATTACTTCCAGGTGAGGCAGCACATGATTATAATTCCAGTACTTAGGAGGCTGAGGCAAGAGGATTGTAGGTTCTAGGCCAGCGTCTGATAACTCAGCAAAAGATCCTGTTTCAAAAAAAAAAAAAATTTTAAAAGGGCTGGTGGGTATAGCTCAGTGGTAAATGGATTAATCCCTGGTACCATATTAAAAAAAATTATAACTTCATCTAAGTAAAATGTATATAATTTCATTTACTATTTTTCTTTATAGGTGAAAAGAGATTTGAATGCCCAGAATGTTCTAAAAGGTTTATGCGGAGTGATCATCTCTCTAAACATGTCAAAACGCACCAGAATAAAAAAGGCGGTGGGACAGCTCTTGCCATTGTTACCTCGGGAGAACTGGACTCATCTGTTACAGAGGTGCTTGGCTCCCCAAGAATTGTCACAGTTGCAGCCATTTCTCAAGATTCGAATCCAGCAACTCCCAATGTTTCAACCAACATGGAAGAATTCTGAAAAGTTATTTATATCAGAGACCTCTAGTGCTGCACTTAAGTTTACACACCTTTGAAAATCTGGAAATGGGCTGGTCAAGTGGATTACAGAGTAGGAAATCATGTTGTCATCCTTGGCTTCTTCAAGTATTCCAGGGTTTTGCTTCAACAAATGAAGTGTTGAATCTTTAAAAATTCAAAAAGCAAACCAATATGCTGGAAACAGAAAAGTATTTCCTCCATGCTGTATGTTGTAGTTATTTGGAAATATATATCACATAACTTTTAAACAGAATCCTCCCCTTCCTTTACATCATGTGTTAAAATGTTTAAAAAGACAGACCTCGGTAGTTTGCAGGCTGGACCTTAATTGGACTTATTCTTTGAAAGTACTTTGTTATAAATTCAGTCAGTAATAATTTACATATATTTCTTTTTCTCTATAGCACAGGAAGCATAGTTAACTGATGATAGGGATAATACTATATTTCCTTAGCTTGTTTTTTTGGGAAATCAACTCAAAATAGTTTTGGCCGTCTTTTCTAAATGTTAGCAATTCTTCAAAAGTTAAATTAGGTAAGTTCCAAAAATAATAATCTGAGATGTACCTCAGATCTCTATTACCACTACATTGTAGTAGTGTGTATGCAGACAATCAGTGAAATCCAGTTACTTTCTCCATTTTGGAGATACAGAGGAACTTAGAGCTAAACCTTAGGTTTAAATTTAGATGAAAACCTTAGGAAAATGCTGGGGGAAAATGGTTAAAACAGAACTCATAATAGCTTCAGAAAATGAAATGAAGCAACTTGACATGCAGTGATTTAAAGTTAGGACTGATTATGTTCCTAACCCTAAGTTGAACCACAAAATTTCATTTAAATGTTTATATTAGAAATATTTGCATAGATTACAAATCATTTTGTAGTTTCCTATTCTGTAAATATGAGTTAGGTTGACAATGTGCAGAATTCTTTATGCTTTGACTTGGTAGCCAAAGAAAGAATTACCACACTTTTTCAAGGCCCACAGAAAATTATTTTTAAACTACATTATAATTTTTGTTTTCTTTTACTAAAAATCAGCTAATCCTGTGTTAGAAGATTAATTAGGAATTTATATCACAGTAATATTCATGTTAGGTCACTTACTAAATTTTCCTAAAAATCTTGACAGCTTAGCAAATATATAATAGATATATTATGAAGCAAAAGTTATTTTTGAAAAATCAATACTTTTCAGTCCAATAGTGACTAAAGAAAAATATATTTCATTGTTTATTCAAGGGACTTAGAGAGAAAGGTCTTATTAGGAAAGATGGCCAAAAATTTCATAAGAAAAAAATTGGATTATTCTCATCTCTTAAGCATTAGTAAAATGCTTCAGGTTTTTAAGAAGTATTTACACAGAATCATAAATAAATTGACCATTTGAAAACTGAAGTTTTTATCTGCTTGGTTTACTAACATCATTGGTTTGGGGACTGTTTGAATATAGGTACATGTTTTCTTGTGCATTCTCTATTATTTCAGGAAAAGTACTACTCACCCGAATTCCCTTCAAATCGTGATGTTCCTTGTATTTTTGATGAAGGAGAAATACTGTAATGATCACTGTTTACACTATGTATCCTTAGGCCAGCCCTTTGTAGCGTTATATAAAACTGAAGGTCTTTTGTGCTTTCAGTTTGTATAAAAAAGCTTTGAGATTAAAGGAAACAATTTTTACACTGTGGTTATAAATTTCAAGTTTCTTAAAGCTTTTGTAGACTTGTAACAAAGTCTTTAAATTTTAGTTGGATTTTGTAAATTGTTTTGTATATTTTATTTAATGTACTCTTAACAACTGATGTATCCGGCTTTAAAACATCAGAATCAGTTTGTTGTTTTGTTTGGTACAGAGGAGCATTTGGTAGTGTTAATTTTAATTTTATTATATAGGAGCTGAAACATCAAATATATATTTTATCTATCGTTATGCTACACAATCAGTGCTATAAATTTTTTTATGCAAAAAGACTTTCTTAATCTTTTAATCATGTTTCCTCCGAGTGACAGTTTTTTTGCTAATACCATGTATAAGCACTCTGCATCATTATTTCATGAACCAGTTTTAATGCAAACCCACGTATGTTTATCAGAATTGAAAGTTATTTTTAATCAACAATGAGGCCTATTATAAATTTATCAAACTGAATCTGGATAGCTTTATAGCATATAAAATATATTTGTGTTAGCAGGTGCACATTTCACAACTGAAATTAGAAATATTTTGACAGTCTGTTCTGCATACCATTCTGAGTCCACTTTTCTGTCTTACAAGAACCGTAAATTTCAACATCCTTTATTTGACTCAGTGGGATATAGCTGTTATAAGTAATAGGGCACAGATGTGCAGTAGAGTCTTGTTTAATGGCATTTCACTGTTCATTCCCTTTGCCACCATTATAAAACTTTTCTTTATTGTAATTATCAGTGCAAAGCTATGTATTTATCATGGTAGAACTCCAGTGTTAGAATAGTTTTTTCTTACAGTATACTTTCTTTGGTTAGGTTTGTGTATGTGTTGCTGATACATTAGAACTTGATGTTAAGTCATTATTTATCACACTCTCATGAGAGCAGTAATAAAAGTGTGTAATCTAGGAGAAAAAGTTAATTTGTCAAACTTAGATAAGCATGATGTTTAGGTCCTATTTTTCAATTTTATAACTGTTTTATTGCAACAATATTTGTATTTAAGTCTTCATTTTAATGCCTTGTGGTGTTTTTTTATGCATGTCACTAAGTTGTCATCCCACATAAATTGATGTGCAGCATAGGGTATTAAATCTACATAATGATTTTAAAACAGAAATAGTTGATGGTAAAATGTAAATGTTTTGCAAAAATTCCTTATAAAAAGTTTCGTAGTAACATTTCACTTGTAAATTGTTTTGTAAAAAAAAAAAAAAAAGATGAATCCAGAAAAAAAAAAAACTTGTTTCCCATATTCTAGAATTTAGACAATTATTCTGCCAGCAAAGCCTCTGGGGCTGTAATTGACAACATTTTTACAGTGCTGATTTGTATAAAATTTGTTTTTTTGTGGATTTGGAAATAAAATCATGTACAAGTTGTTGCCTGCAATAACAATTGCAAGTAACCTATTAAAAATTCCCTTGAGTTTAACATGTTTCATTTAATTATGTATACTATAAAGCAGCAATAAATTGTTTGAACTATCAACCTTTTTATCACGACGAACACTAGAAAGTTAAATGCTTCTCACTAGAAAATGTATTGGCAGCCCTTCACGATTTCTGGTACTAAGATCTGGTCACCATTTGTCTGAAACATGCCATCAAAGAATAGCAATTCAAATTTATGTTAATTTGTAGCCATTGCTTTAGACATTATGAAAATTAAAATTTGATTTAGAGATACATCTTACTTATTTTAAGCAATAAATGTTAGGAAAACGTAGAAAGATCTAAAAGTGAAAAACATAATTAAAATATTATTTAAGCCCACAGAAACACTAAGCAGCCATTGTAGGCCACAGAGATGATGCAAAGTCTGTAAGCAAAAATGTCTTTGCCTCTGAGAGAGCCTTGTAAATCTTATGAAGAACCTCACTGACAGTGAATACTGGGTTGCTGCCGTGAACACATTTTCAAGCTCCAGACACAGCAAAGGCGGCAAGGGAGAGCTGTGGGCCACCAATGAAGTAGAAGGGAAAGTAAGCTGGCCAAAACTCTAGAGAGTCTTTAAGTCTGCAGTACCTGAGACTACACAGTGTGGGGCAGATGTTTATCCAGGAAAGCCCTAAAAGCATGGTTATATCACAACTTAATGTAGTGTAAGTTCATAGCAAATGAAAGAACAAAATGTATCCCTACTCTGCCAAGTAAAATAGTAAGGAATGAATTTATCCAAAGATAACAAAACTGAAGGTGTATACTTTAATCACCTGAAAAATTACATTTGGAAACTCAGGATGATAGTGTATAAAAGGGGATAATGCGGTTAGAAAACTAAAGAAAATTGCTTTTTTGTACATTTAATATGGCAGCCATATGGTTTTTGGAATTCGTAGGAATTTTTATTTTTTGTGATGCTAGGAATTGGATCCAGGGGCATTCTACTTCCAAGCTCTTTTTTTTTTTTTTTTTTTTTTTTTGGTGGTATTGGGGTTCCTGGAAGCTCTTCTACCTCCGGGGTACACTCCCAGCCCTATTTTTATATTTTTATTTGGAAACAGGGTCTCTTAAGCAGTGAGGCTGACTTTGAACCTGCGTGATCCTCCTGTCTCTGCCTCCCAAGAACTGGGATTACAAGCGTGCGCCACCACACCCAGCAGTCCAGCTTTTATTTTGATTTTAAAACAGGATCTCACTAGGTTGGTGAGAGTCTCATAAAATGGAAACCACTTGTCCTAAGAGATATGGTGAAATCAAGCACCCACCACAGTACCTCTTTTTATATTTATTTATTTATTTATTTATTTATTTATTTATTTTATTTTTATTTTTTTTTGCGGGTCTGGTGATGGAACCCAGGGGCATTCAACCTCCAAGCTACACCCCCTGCCCTATTTTTTTTTTAATTCTTTATTATGAAACCGGGTCTCACTGAGTTGCAGAGGGCCTCACTAATTAGCTAAAAAGCTGTCTGTGAACCGCGATCCTCAGGTCTCAGCCTCCCGAATGCTGGGATTACAAGCATGTGCCACCACGCCCGGCTACCTCTTTTATAAGAGCTAAACATGCAATCTCAGATCACCATCACTCTTGAATCTTTTGTGTGTATGTAATACTGGGGCTGAGCCTGGGGTCATTCTACCTCTTCAGCCACACCCCCAGGCTATTTTTTTTATTACTTATTTTAATGCAGGGTCTCACTAGGTTGCAGAGGGCCTCACTTAAGTAGCTGAGGCTGTCGTCGAACCCGCAGTCCTCCTGTCTCAGCCTCCCAAGTACTGGGATTACAGCCATTAGAATTCATGCCCAGCTGAATTCTAGGAGTTACAGCCACATGAAGAAGACTGAGTCACAAAAGAAAAAATTGGAAAATCACTCATAGATTATTGACATAAAACCATCAGTGCCATAAGTTAGGAATGGTGAAGTGTGGTAAGAGCATTACTGGGGTTTTGTATTGTGGTGCTGGTAATTGAGCCCACAGTCTCATACACTCAAGGCAAGAACTTTACTACTGGGCTGTACATTCCCAGCCCAACAGTACTGTAACTGATAGAGCTTATAAAGACTTAAGGGTCATGAGAAAAAATTATATCCAGTACAGCTTAGTATTTAAGAGTTCAAATGTTTTGTAGGATACAGAGACTTCTAAGTATCTGTAAGAAATGTAAAAGTTTATCTCTCAGTGAATCTGAAAAATGTATTAAAATGTTTGCTGCCTAAGCAGTAATGTCTGCTTAATATACACAGAACCAACTTGTTATTGTGAGGCAGGATTTTTATTTTATTTCATTTTTTGCAGTATTTAGGATGGAACCCAAAGGCATTTTACCTTTGAGGTACATCCCCAGCCATATTTTCCTATTATTATTATTTTGAAACAGGGTCTCACTAAGTTGGAAAGAGCCTCACTAAGTAACTGAGGCTGTCTGCACATCACAATCCTCCTGTCACAGCCTCCAAAATGCTGGGATTACAAGCATGTGCCACCACACCCGGCATGAAGGCATGGTTTTTAAGGCATATTCTTTTTTTTTTTCCTTGTGGTACTGGGGATGGAACCCAGAGACATTTTACCTCCAAGCTACACCCCATTCCTATTTTTTATTCTTTTATTTTGAAACGGGGTCTCACTGAGTTACAAAGGGCCTCACTAAGTAGCTGAGGCTGGCTTCGAACCCGTGCAATCCTCCTGTCTCAGCCTCCCAAATGCTGGGATTACAAGCGTGCACCACCACGCCCAGCTTCTTTCATTCTTCTAAGGATTAGCTGATAAACCTAAGCCTTGAGTGTTGCTCCTCTTAATAGTGAAAATGAAACTTTATTTGTGGATACCTGAGGATAATCTCAAGTGGAAACTAGTGAAGAAACTAAGGAAGGGAGAGGGAAAGAAGGAGCCCAGAGGCCGGTTGATAACACAGTTGCTTTCCATGGTGATAGCAAATCCCTGACAAAGATCATTGCCTGGGAGTCCACGAGTTCAGGCTTGGGCCCTGGTGCAGCCACTTGCTCACCGCCCATCCTTGGGCAAGATACTTACTTTTGCAGTATCTCTTCTTTTGCAAAATTGGGTGGTTGATGCCTCATGAATCTATTAAAATTAAGAAAACTATGCCAAGCACCTGACAAACGGTGGTCAATAGGTAAATTTTTTGCTGTTATAGTTTGATCCACAAGTCAGAGGGTCATCTTAGTCTTAGTACCGCCTGCTATAACAAAATACCATAAACTAGGTGGTTTATAAGTGACAGAAATTTATTTCTCGCAGTTTAAAGGTTGGGGGTTTAAGGTCAAAATGCCAGTGGATTCAGTGTGTGGTGAGAGCCTGTACCCTGGTTCATGTGTCTCATGGACACATTTCTGGCCGCGTCCTCCTTAGTGGAAGGGTAAGGCAGCTTCTTGGAGCCTTTTTGTAATGGCATCAATCCTATTCACGAAGGCTCCATTTCATAATCTAGTCACTTTTTTTTTTTTTTTTTTGGTGGTACTGGGGATGGAACCCAGGGACCTTGTACCTCCGGGCTACACTCCCAGACCTATTTTATACTTTTATTTGGAAACGGGGTCTCTTAAGCCAGCTGAGGCTGGTTGTTGTTGTGGTTGTTGTTGTTGTTGTTACTTTTGTGGCACTGGGGTTCCTGGAAACCCTTCTACCTCTGGGCTATGCTCCCAGACCTATTTTTTTATATTTTTATTTGGAAACAGGGTCTCTTAAGCCAGCTCGGCTGGCTTTGAACCTGCGCGATCCTCCTGTCTCCACCTCCCAAGCGCGGGGATTACAAGCAGGCATCTAGTCACTTCTTAAAGGACCCACCTCCAAACACCAGATTGGTAATCAGGTCTTAGTATTTTGGGGAACTCAAACATTTAGACCAAAACAGGACTGGTTACCAAATGAGCCAATAGTGAAATGCTTTGGAAAGGAACAATGATATATTGAAAAGTTATTTCTCAAAATTCCATAAAGAGAAAAAAAAATCTTGGTGGGAATTATTCATTTTACCCATACATTTTTCTCAAGCTATTTAACAGCTAGCTTGGAGTACCCTAACCTCTAAATCATATGATGGCAGCCTTCCCGGAGAGCTGGATCCACGTGCCTGGCTAGGAAAGGACTGCAGAGATACTGGCGCACATTAAGACCACATCTATCGGAGGAGCCAGGCTCAGGTAATACTGGGCCAAGTTTATTTTTATTTATTTATTTTTTTTTTTTGGTGATACTGAGGGTGGAACCCAGAGGCTTTCTACCTCTGGGCTATACTCCCAGACCTTTTTTTTTTTTTTTTTTTTTTTTTGTGGTACTGGGGTTCCTGGAAGCCCTTTTACCTCTGGACTACACTCCCAGACCTACTTTTTTACATTTTTATTTGGAAACAGGGTCTCCTAAGCCAGCGCGCGCAACTGGCTTCAAACCTGTGCGATCCTCCTGTCTCTGCCTCCCAAGTGCGGGGATTACAAGCGTGCGCCACCACGCCCGGCCTCCCAGACCCATTTTTATATTTCACTAAGTTGCTGAGAGCCTCACTAAGTATCTGAGGCTGGCTTCGAACCTGCACGATCCTCTTGTCTCAGCCTCCCAAGCACCGGGATTACAAGCGTGCACCACCACGCCTGGCTACTGGGCCAAGTTTAAATGCCCAGGTCTCAGGGGAGCTAAGAAGTCAAATCTGGTGGATAAAATCAGACAAAAGCAACGTACGGGAAAGATGAAGAAATTAGCATAAGCAGTTGCCTCAGACACCAGTTTATCTTTGAATTATGCCTTTCTAGGTGGTTGGCTTGGTTTCAATTGTGTTATTTACTATCCTCTATAAAATATGGTCTAATAAATATTTTATTGATAGTAATATTATTTTTGAGATGTGGAAGGCATAATGAAATTATATTTTCTGCTGGTGAGATTGTTCCTAGCTTGTATAATTTTATGCTGGAATTAAATATATCAGTAATTGTGGTGCTATTGAAAGGACATCATGGCTTCCTTTAGTCACTGTAACAAGTATGAAAACCACTGTTGAGGAAAATACTGCAAACAGTAAGCTAACTGAAATAATATCCCAATTCAATTCAGTAATATTATAAAAGGTTACAACAACTATACTGTAACTATGTCTTTGCAGCTTTCTTTTTCTCTCTTTTTGTTCTTTGTGTGTGTGTCTGTGTGTGTGTGTCTTTGTGTGTGTGTGTGTGTCTGTGTGTGTGTGTGTGTGTGTCTGTGTGTGTGTTATGTGGTGTGTGTGGTACTGGGGTAAGAATCCAGAAGCATTCTGCCTCTGAGTTACAACCCATCCCCATTTTATTTTTTGTTTTGAAACAGCATCTCACAACGCTGTGGAGGGCCTCACTAAATTGCTGAGGCTGTCTTCTGACCTGCGATCCTCCTGTCTCAGCCTCCCAAGTACTGGGATTACAGGTGTGTGCCCCTATGCCTGGCTGCAACTATTTTTTATTTTAGCTTATTCTTGGTCAAGTTCACATATGTATATGTGATGTGGAACATCATGCATATTTCTAGTTATGGTTTATAAGTCAGTATTAAATTTATAAGTTACTGTGGTTTCATATTATAGTTGCTTCCCCTCATTTTCTTTAATTATGTGAACAGGAGGATAACACTGTAAGAAAATTAAGGCTTCTTATGGTGGCCATATTTTTGCTTAAATTTTTATCTGATGGGGAAAACTATGACTAGTTCAAGTTTTTGTTTTGTTTTTATTTTTTGTTTGGTTTTGGTTTGGAAATTGAACCCAGGGGTAATCTACTTCTGAGCTATGCCCTCAGCACTATTTTATTTTTATGTTGAAACAGGGTCTTGTTAGGTTGATGAAAGTCTTACTACTTGCTGAGGCTATCCTCCAACCTGTGATCCTTCTGTCTCAGCCTCCCAAGAACTAGCATTTTAAGTGCTTGCCACCACCACTACTCCTGGCTAAGTACAGTTTGATGTAATATAAAAAGAACTTCAATTTTTCATTTGCTTTTTTATTTGTTGTTGTTTTTTTTTCTTGTTTGGCTTTTTTCCCCCCAAATACTGTGAATGTCAATTTGTAGTAAAAAGTATGTGTGTGTGTGTGTGTCTGTGTGTGTGTGTGTGTGTGTGTGTGTGTGTGTCTGCCCATTAAGTACATAAATATCTGGAAGTACTTTTATTCTTGTGCCAATTGTAAATTTTTAATTTGACTTAAAAAGAAATGAAAAAGTGAAAACCTAAAAAATTTAAGTTGTCATTTTGCAGATATAAGTATTGTTCTGTACATTTAGAAAAAGTGTCCTTTTGTTTATAAAATGTTTTTATAATATTGATTAAAAAACTGTACATGTGTCTGACAATTCTCTAAAGAATTGGTGCTTGTTAAGAAAAGGGATGAAAGCTGGGCGTGGTGGTGCACGCTTGCAATCCCAGTACTTGGGAGGCTGAGACAGGAGGATCCGAGTTTGCAACCAGCCTCAGCTATGTAGTGAGGCCCTCCACAGCTTACAGTGATCCTGTTTCAAAATAAAGAATAAAATTGGGCTGGGGATGAAGCTCAGAGGTAATATGCTTCTGGGTTCAATCTTTAGTACTGCAAAAAAGGAAAAAAAGAAAAGAAAAGAAAAGAAAAAGAAAAAGAAAAAGAATAAAAGGGATGAAAATCACCAGAGAATAGATTCAAATAAAATTGTCTTTAGCTTATATATTTTATCCTAAATATTAGGAGTACTGATTCGATTTATGACTAAGTATTTATATATAATATATACATATATATACATAGATATGTATGTATGTATGTATGTATGTATGTATGTATATATATATATATATATATATATATATATATATAGAGAGAGAGAGAGAGAGAGAGAGAGAGAGAGAGAGAGAGAGAGAGATTCTACCTTTGAGCTACACCCCCAGCCCTATTTTTTATTCTTTATTTTAAAACAGTCTCACTGAGCTGTACAGGGCCTCACTAAGTAGTAGAGAGCTGAGGCTGTCTGTGAACCATGATTCTCCTGTCTCAGCCTCCCAAATGCTGGGATTACAAGCATCCACCACCATGCCCAGCAATAAGTATTTAAATTTTTTACTAAAAAAAATGCCATTTAATTCTGGCATTTATTCAGAATACTCTCAAAGTAATTATGATCTATGAAAAATCAAATAACTTTCTTTTTTTAAATTTTTTTATTGGTGCATTATATTCATACATCATATTGGGGTAAAAAACTTGTGTGGACATACATGTACACATCACTGATTTAACTCCTACCCAGTTCCCACCCCATTCCCTCCCCATCCCTCTTTCCCTTGCTTGGCTTAGTGGTTGACTTTGCTATGTTTCAGTACATTGTGTGTTTTAGAGAATTTTCTTCTTCCCCCCTCCCATCCCCTCATTTAGGTTGTCTTGTTTGCTCCTCTATAGGATTTCCTTTTTCATCTGAGTTCCTCCTATGACCCATTTCTCCTTAGGATTCACATATTAAGGAAAGTATCTGATTTCTTATTTTTTCTGACTGACTAATCTTGCTTAGCATAATGTCCTCCAGTTCCATCCATTTCCCTGAAAATGATATAATTGAGTTTTTTTTAATGGCTGAGTAAAATTCCATTGTGTACATATCCCATAGTTTTATAATCCATTCATCTGTTGATTGGCTGGTTCCACAGTTTGGCTATAGTGAACTGTGTAACTATGAACATAGATACACATGCATTAGTTTGGTAGTTTGGTTTCCTTTCTTTGGGGTAGATACCCAAAGTGGTATTGCTGGATCAAATGGTAAATTTGTTCCCATTCTTCTGAGGACTCTCCATACTGTTTTCCAAAGAGGTTGCACTAATTTGCAATCCCACCATCAACGTTTTACTTATTTTTTAATTTTTTAATTTTATTTTTTGTGGCACTGGGGTTCCTGGAAACCCTTCTATCTCCGGGCTACACTCCCAGACCTATTCTTTATATTTTTATTTGGAAACAGGGTCTCTTAAGCCAGCATGGCTGGCTTCGAACCTGCGCAATCCTCCCAAGCACGGGGATTACAAGCGTGCACCACCACGCCCAGCCCCACCATCAATGTTTTAGAGTTCCCACTTCTCCACATACTAGCCAGCATTTGTTGTTGTTGTTTGTGTTTTGAATGATTGCCATTCTAGCTGAAGTTAGGTGAAATCTCAGGGTAGTTTTGATTTGCATCTCTCTGATTGCCAATGATGTTGAGCATTTTTTCATGCATTTATTGGCCATTTGAATTTCTTCTTTTGTGAAGTGTCTATTTAGTTTACTTGCCCATTTTTTATTAGATTATTTATTTCTTAGTGTTGAGTTTATTGAGTTCTCTGTATATTATAGATATTAGTCCTCTATCTTTTCCCATTCTGTTGGCTCTTAATTGAGGTTCTTGACAGTTTCCTTTGCTGAACACAAGCCCTTCAGTTTCATGCAATCTCATGTATTGATATGCCTTTTAATTTGTTGTGCCTTTGGGGTCTTGTTGGTAAAGTGTTTATCCGTGCCTATGTGTTGCAGTGTTGGACCTATGCCCTCTTCAAGGAGCTTCAAGGTCTCTGGTTTAATTTCCAAGTCTTTGCTCAATCTTGAATTGACTCTTGTGCAGGGTGAGAAGGTGGGATTAATTTCCAATTTTCTGCATATGGTTAACCAGTATTGCCAACACCATTTGTTGAATAGGCTATCTTTTCCCCAGTGTATGTTTTTGGCCCCTTTGTCAAAAATCAATTGGCTGTAAGTGTGTGGACTTGCTTCTGGGTCTTCTATTCTGCTCCATTGGTCTATGCATCTGTTTTTGTGCCAGTACCATGCTGTTTTTATTACAATGGCTTTGTAGTATAGTTTAAAGTCAGGTATTGTGATTCCTCCTGCATGGTTTTTGTTGCTGAGAACTACTTTGACTATTCTAGGCTTTTTGTTACTCCAAGTAAATTTAAGGACTAATTTTTTCCTATGTCTGTGAGGAATGATCTTGGTATTTTAATGAGCATTGCATTGACTCTGTAGATAACTTTTGGAAGGATGGCCATTTCAATGATATTTATTCTGACTATCCATGAACATGGCAGATCTTTCCATCTTCTAAGATCTTCACTTTCTTTTTCAATGTCTTATAATTTTCTTTGTAGAGATCTTTTACCTCCTTGGTCAAGTTTATTCCTAAGTATTTTACGTTTTTGTGGGAGATCCTGAGTGGAAGTGTTTTCTGAATTTCTTTTTTAGTGGATTTATGGTTGGTGTACAGAAAAGCTTTTCTGATTTTTTAAGATTGATTTTGTATCCAAACACACTTTGCTGAATTTGTTGATCAGTTCTATAAGCCTTTTGGTTGAATTTGTTGGGTTTTCTAAATATAGTATCATGTCATCTGCAAATAGTGAAAGTTTGAGTTCTTCTTTTCCTATTTGTACTCCTTTGGTTTCCTTTTCTTGCCTTATTGCTCTGGCTAGAGTCTCTAGTACTATATTGAAGAGAAGTGGTGATAATGGACATCCTTGTCTCATTCCTGTTTTTAGGGGGAATTCTTAAAATTTTTCCCCACTTAATATGATGTTGGCAGTGGGCTTATTATTTATGATGTTGAGATATGTTCCTTCTATTCCAATTCTCTGCAGTGTTTTTATCATAAATGGGTGTAGGATTTTATCAAATGCCTTTTCAGCATCTATTGAAATGATCATGTGATGTTTGTCTTTGATTCTGTTTTAAGATGAATTACATGGATTGATTTTTGTATGTTGAACCAGCCTTGCATCCCTGGGATGAACTACCTGGTCATGGTGTGTGATTTTCTTTATGTGGTTTTGAATGTGTATTGCTAGTATTTTCTTTAGTATTTTTGCATCCAAGTTCATCAAATATATAGGTCTGCAGTTTTCCTTCCTTGAACTGTCTTTATTCGGTTTGGGTATTAGTGTGATGTTGGCTTCATATAATGTATTTGGAAGAGTCCCATTTTTTTCTATTTCACAAAATAGTTTGAGGAGTATTGAGGTTAACTCTTCTATAAAGGTTTTATAGAATTCACTTGGAAAACCATCTGGTACTGGGCTTTTCTTTGATCATAAGCTTTTTATTGCTGTTTCAATCTCTTTGATTGCTATTGGTTGGTTTACATTTTCTATATCTTCTTGACTCATTTTAGGAAAGTTGTATTTATCTAGAAAGTTGTCAATTTCTTCCAGATTTTCTATTTTGTTGGAGTATAGTTTTTCAAAGTAGTTTCTGATAATCTTCTGGATTTCTACACTGTCAGTAGTAATATCTCCTTTTTCATCTCTGATCTTCATAATTTGGGTTGATTCTCTCTTTTTTTTACTTAGGTTGGCTAGTGGTTTACCTATTTTGTTAATTTTTTTTCAAGAAACCAGCTTTTTGTTTCGTTGTTTTTCTGTATTTTTTTATTCTCTACTTTGTTCATTTCTGCTCTAATTTTAAAAATTTCCTGTCTTCTATTGGCTTTGGAGTTAGATTGTTCCTGTTTTTCAAGGGCTTTGAGGCATGTCATTAGGTTATTTATTTGAAGATTTTCTGTTTTCTTATATGAGCACTCAGTGCTATAAATTTTCCTCTTAATACTGCCTTCAAAGTGTCCCAGAGGTTTTGATATGTTGTGTCTTTATTTTCATTTATTTCTAGAAATTTCTTGATTTTACCTCTTACATCTTCTATGACCCACTCTTCATTCAGAAGTGTGGTGTTCAGTCTCCACATGTTTATGTTGTTTCTCTGGGTCTTCTTATAGTTGATTTCTAGTTTCATTCCATTATGGTCTGAAATAACACAGGGAAGTATGTAACATTTTTTGAATTTGCTAGTGCTCATTTTTGTCCCAGGATGTGATCTATTTTGGAGAAGGTTCTTTGAGCGGCTGAGAAAAATATAAACTCCACTGTAGTTGGGTGAAATAATCTATATGTGTCCAACTGGTACATTTGATTAATGGTGTTCTTTAGTTCTGAGGCATCTTTACTGACCTTTTGTCTGGAAGATTGGTCTAATGTTTGTGAGAGGTGTGTTGAAGTCTCCCAGTATTATTGTATTGGGATTTATATGTGACTTAATGTCACAAAGAGTTTGTTTTATGAAAGTAGCTGCACCGATGTTTGGGGCATAGATGTTGACTATTGTTATTTCCTCTTGCTGGATTATTCCTTTTACCAGTGAAGTATGACCTTCTTTGTCTCTTCTAATAAGTTTGGGTTTGAAGTCTTGCTTGTCTGATATCATAGTTGCCACTCCTGCTTGCCTTCGAGTTCCGTTATCATAAATTACCTTGCTCCAGCCCTTTACCTTGATTTTGTAATTATCTTTACTTATAAGGTGTGTTTCTTGTAAGCAGCAGATGGATATATTCTGGTTTTTAATCCATTTTGCTACTTTATGTCTTTTTATTGGGGAATTGATGCCATTTACATACAGTGTGATTATTAAGAGATAATTTTTGTGTGTGTGTGTGGTACTGGGGTGGAACCCAGGGGCTTTCTACCTCCGGGCTATACTCCCAGACCTATTTTATATTTTATTTGGAAACAGGGTCTCACTAAGTTGCTGAGAGCCTCACTAAATAGCTGAGGCTGGCTTCGAAACTGTGATCCTCCTGTCTCAGCCTCCCTAGCATGGGGGTTACAAGCGTGTACCACCACGCCTGGCAAGAGATAATTTTTAATTCGTAACATGTTAAGATTTTATTTCTAGCCGGCTGTGGTGGCTCACACTTGTAATCCCTGCTCTTGGGAGGCTGAGACAGGAGGATCGCACAGGTTTGAAGCCAGCCTCAGCTACTTAGTGAGACCCTGTTTCCAAATAAAATATAAAATAGGTCTGGGAGTGTAGCCCGGAGGTAGAAATCCTCTGGGTTCCACCCACAGTACCACCAAAAAAAAAAAAAAAAAAAAAGATTTTATTTCTGTTTGAAATACTGTTTATTCTTCTTTGCTCAGTTGTCTGCTGGATGGAAAATATTGTTTCTCTGGTTCTGGTGTGTGTTACCTATTTCTTCTTTGTACTTAATCTCCTTGAGTATTTTCTCTAGTGCTGGTTTTGAAGACATAAATTCCTTCAGTTTCTATTTGTCATGGAAGCTTCTTATTTCCCCATCCAATTTGATAGATAGTTTTGCTGGGTAGGAAATTTTTGGCTGGAAGTTGTTTCCTTTCAGAATTTAGAATATGTTACTCCAAGCCCTTCTGGCTTTCATGACTTGGATTGGGAAGTCTGGAGTGATTCTAATTGTTTTGCCTCTGAATGTTACTTGGCCTTTTGTTTTTGGTGCCTTTAAGATTCTTTCTTTGGCTTGGTCATTTTGACAATTATGTGGCACGGGGAATCTTTTCTCTGATCCTGTCTAAAGGGAGTTCTATAAGTTTCCTGGACCTGTGTATCAACCTCTTGCTCTATGTTTAGAAATTTTTCTGCTATTACTTCTTTGAAGAGATTATTGATGTCTTTGGTTTACCTTCTTTTCGCCCTCTATTCTGATTATTCTTAGGTTACCTCTCTTAAAATGGGCCTATATTTCTTCAATGGCAATTCCTGTTGTAGGATTTTTTTTTCTACATTATAAAATATGCATTCGTTTTTGGAGTGATCATCTTCTAGGAGCGGGATTCTGTTCTCCATGTGGTCTAATCGATTGTTTATAGTTTGAATTGATGCCTTTACTTTAATGATTGCATCCTTTATCTCTCTAAATTATTTTTAAAGGTCGTGTATTATTTCTTTTCTTCTTCTTTTTTTTTTTTTTTTGGCGGTACTGGGGATGGAACCCAGAGGCCTTCTACCTCCGGGCTACACTCCCAGACCTATTTTATATTTTATTTGGAAACAGGATCTCTTAAGCCAGCTAGGGCTGGCTTTGAATCTGCACAATCCTCCTGTCTCAGCCTCCCATGCACGGGTATTACAAGCGTGTGCCACCAGGCCTGGCGGTCCTGTATTATTTCTACAGATATATTTCTGATTTGATCTTCTGGAGATCTCTGAATTTCTATGTTATCAGGTTCTGATATTGTGGGATTGTGTGCATTAATTGTTCCATTTTTGTTTCTCTTTCCCATGATTTCAGAAGTTTGTGCCTTCTCTGGGTTCTTCCCCAGGTCACCACGACTTCACTTAGGGTCCTCTGTATCTCGAGTTTGTGGTAATCTCAGTCACCACTACTCCTTTACTCAGTTGTATCACAAAGTCTCAGACCCAGGGAGTTAATTGAGGCTGCAGGAGACCGTGGGGGTGCTGGGCTGGGCGTTTTCCCATGGGGAGCTGCAACTAGGGTGTGGTATCTCTGCCACCGCTACTCCTTCATTGGGTTGGACTGCAAAATCTCAGGCCCAGGGAGATTATCAAAGTTGCGCAAGTCCCTGGGAGTGCAGTGCCAGAATTTCTCTTTTAGGGTTCGTAATTTAACTTATGGTTGTTATGCGCACTGATCAGGAGCTGTCGCAGGCGTGGTGAACTCACTGCCACTGCTGGCAATATGGCACCGCTGCCATGCCCTCAACCGTGAGGCTGGCTTATTTCTTTTCTGGTTTTGAGCTTTGTTCTGAGTCCCTGGAGGGCATGATGATCTTGGCCACTGGGAGTTTTAGACGTTCTTTGCACTGAAAGAACTGCTGAATTACACCTGAATGATCTGCAGCAGCTCACTTCAGCTCCTTGTTTACCTTTCCTCTCTGGAGCCTGGTGCTATGGGGCAAGATGGCGTGGTATCCGCTGCTACAATGCGGGCTGGTTCCTTTTTAGGTCTCTGGTTGTTCTTCTAGTCTTCTTTTTCTCTGTCCCTTTTATTTACAGTTTTTATTTGTCTGTTGATAGTGTTTCTGGCTATGAAAAGCGCTGATATTTTGGCAGTAGAAATCGGGTGTTAGCAGGACTCGTAAACACTGCTTTGCTCGGTTGCCATCTTCCCGCAAGTCACAAAACATCCATTTAATTGCTAAGATAATTTATGAAAAAGTGCATGTGGTAACACAGCATTTTGCTGAGATATGAAAGTTAAGTAAAAACACGAGTGGAAAAGTAATTCATTTCAAAACAGTTATGGCTAACTCAAAAGTTTCTCTAAGATAAAACTTTATCAGATTATAATGTCTTGAATAATTAAAAAAAACTAATCAGAGAAATGGGCTAATGGTTGAAGCTGTTTTGTTATATCAACAAATGTGAGTGCTTCCTAAACTTTCAGGGATTTAAAAAAATCTTTTATTTATTGAATCTAAGACATGGATGGTCATTTTTACTCCAATGAAAAAACTTTCATTTATACAACACACTATTTAATATCACTTAAAAGTTTTCTTTTACATTTATTTTTTATTTATAAAAGAACTCTGTTACACTGACTTAGATATTTTACCATGTATGGCTCTGGGACATACATTAAAAGTATAAATAAACCCAGACCTGGTGACACACCCATGTAATATCAGTACTTGGGAGGCTGAGAAAGGAGAATCACAAGTTCATGGCCAGCCTCGGCATCTACCAAGACTCTCAGCAACTTAGTGAGATTCTGTTTCAAAAATAAATAAATAAAATAAGACTGGGAGTATAGCCCAAAGTAGAGTGTCCCTAGGCTCAATCTACAGTACCACACACATACTCAAAATTATAAATGAAATAGTTACAAGCCGGGCATGGTGGCACATGCTTGTAATCCCCGCGCTTGGGAGGCTGAGACAGGAGGATTGCCCAGGTTCGAAGCCAGCCTCAGCTGGCTTAAGAGACCCTGTTTCCAAATTTAAAAAATATAAAATAGGTCTGGGAGTGAGTGTAGCCCTGAGGTAGAAGGTCCCTGGATTCCATCCACAGTACCACCAAAGATAAATAAATAAATTAATTAATAAATAAATAAATTAATTAAATAGTTACCTCTTATCAGTGAGTAATCTTCCAATCATCTTTTTGCTGAAGAGTAGTAGTTTTCAACCTATCACATAAATTGTTTTTTTTTTTTTTTTTCAGTACTGGGGATGGAACCCTGGAGCATCTTCCTCTGAGCTATACCCCAGCCCTATTTTTATTCTTTTTTTGTGTGTGTGGTACTGGGGTTCCTGGAAACCCTTCTACCTCCGGACTACACTCCCAGACCTATTTTTTTTTATATTTTTATTTGGAAACAGGGTCTCTTAAGCCAGCGCAGCTGGCTTCGAACCTGCGCAATCCTCCTGTCTATGCCTCCCAAGCGCGGGGATTACAAGCGTGCGCCACCACACCCGGCTTTATTTTTTATTCTTTATTTTGAAACAAGGTCTCACTGAGTTTCAGAGGGCCTCACTAAGTAGCTAAGGCTGTCTGCGAACTCTAATTCTCCTGCCTCAGCCTCCCAAATGCTGGGATTACAAGCATGTGCCACTATGTCTGGTTTATCCCATAAATTCTTTGATTCTTCTCCTTTTCGTAGGTGGAAACTAATTCTCTTCCCATCAAGTGTGGACCTCATTTATTGACTTGCTTCTAATGAATACAGTAAAGTGTACATGCTGGACTGCAATGTCAGAAGCTTGGTCATGCAAAGGTACTTTGGCTTCCCTTTTAATTGTTCTCTTGGACTGGTCACTGCAGGGATGCCAGCTGCTAAGCCACAACCACTTACTAAAGGGCCCCTGTGACAGCCAGGTACGTTGACACAGGCTTGTAATCCCAGTATTTAGCAGGCTGAGACAGGAGGACTGCAGGTTTGAGGACAGCCTCAGCAAGTAGCAAGACTCTTCAACCTAGTGAGATCCTGCTTCCAAATGAAAGTAAAATAAGGCTAAGGTTGTACCTCAAAGGTAGAATGTCCCTGGGCTCAATCCCTAATAACACACACACACACACACACACACACACACACACACACACACAGCCTTTGTGGTGAGGAACTAGCTTGCAAGTGGGTGTTCCAGCCAGTTAAGCAACCCCATGGCTGCAGCCTCAGCCTGCATTTGAACTACACTGCCATGAGAGACTCTGATCCTGGATACCCAACTAAACCCTTCTTCATCACGAACAGAAACCATGAGCTGATAAATATTGTTCCAAGGTGTATATTTTGGAGGAAATGTGCTGTGCAACGATAACAAATATATGGTGAATCATCAGCTTGCAACTAATATAATCTGCCTCATTAGGAACAGCGATCATCCAGCGCTTCTTTTTTTATTTTTTTGGCACCAGGGATTGAACCCAGGGGCATGCTACCTCTGAGCTACACCCCAGCCCTTTTTTATATTCTTTATTTTGAAACAGGGTCTCACTGAGTTGCAGAGGACCTCACTAAGTAGCTGAGGCTGCCCGCGAACCACAATCCTCCTGTCTCAGCCTCCTGAATGCTGGGATTACAAGTGTGTGCCACCATCCCCGGCTTTGGCACTTTTTTTATAAAGGATTTCTGCCACTTGTTCCAGGAATTTTCTCTATACTAACAATATCCATTCTATAAATTCTGCTACAAAAGTATGGACAATAGCCAAGTATGGTGGCACATGCCTGTAATCCCAATAATTGGGGAGGCTGAAACAGGAGGATGGTAGGTTCAAGGCCAGCCTCAGCAACTTAGCAAGACCTTGTTTCCAAATAAAAAACAAAACAGGGCTGGGGGTGTAGTTTAGAGGTAGAATGCCTCTGAGTCAATCCCTAGTACTATATATATATATATGTATATATATATATATGTTCCACATATATAATATATATTACACATATATAATATATTCCATATATATAATATATATTCCATATATATAATATATATTCCATATATAATATATATTCCATATACCATATATATAATATATATTCCATATATATATATATATATATATATATATATATATATATGAAGAAGGAGGAGGAGGAAGAGGAGAAAAAAATGTACAGACAATAATAACAACAACCAACTGCCCTACTGACAGACCACAAATATAAGATAGACCCCAATTTGAAAGAAGCTAAAATGTGGGAGGAAGTAGACATTATATAATCAGTACATTTTGCATCATCAACGTGACCATCAACCCTCTTTTTCCTTTAAAACTTAGCCTTGTCCATTTCAGACAAACCTAGTGTTTACAAGGGCTAGTGTATTTCATCCTTTGCTTTACAAGGGGAGTGAAGGGTTTGGGTGGTAGCAGTAAAAGAACTGCTGGTGGGAGCTGAAAGAACACTTTGTTGTTCAACATTTCCCAGCCCAAGCAACCCTGGCAGTGAGTGTCACAGAGGCCCCCTTGTTAGGGGGGAGGGGAGGAGCTTGTTGGGGCCGGTAGATTTGAGGCATTAATGAGGGTGTATTAATCCTTGGCGAGTTGAGAATATTCTACCATGTGATATTCTGTATCCTGTAATTGTTCATTACCAGCGTATTAAGAATATAATTATAAATTTAGGGAGAAAAGCAGAACTGCAAACAATACTTACTAGCATATAAAAAAACCTTAGCTAGCGGAGTGTAGTGGCCCATGCTGGCGATCCCAGTACCATGGAAGCTGAGACAGGAGAATGGCAGGTTTAAAGCCAATTTAAGCAATTTAGCAAGACCTACTTTAAAATAAAAAGTAAAAAAGGGTGAAGAGCGGGTATCTTGGATGTAGAATGCCCCTGGGTTCAGTCATCAGTACTGAACCCAGAGAAGAGAAGCTGGGCATGGTGGCACACGCTTGTAATCCCAGCATTCGGGAGGCTGAACTGGAAAATTGCAGTTCGCGGACAGCCTCAACTATTTACTGAGGCCCTCTGCAGCTCAGTGAGACCCGGTTTCAAAATAAAGAATAAAAAAATAGGGCAGGGGGTATAACTCGGAGGTTGAATGACCCTGGGTTCCATCCCCAGACCCAACCCCCCCACAAAAAAAACCCACAAAAAAAACCAACAAAAAAACAAGAGAAAGAAACCTTAGTAGTATCACAATGGATGCATAGCCAAAGTAAAAAGAAAAATGGATTTACCTGACCTAGTCACACTAACTTCCCCTTCCAGCCTTCTTCACTGAATTGTGGAGCACAGTATCATATGCCTATAATATGGTGAAACGGGGGTTTCTTCTGAGCCCCCCAAGATGAAATGGGGGCAGTTTCCTGAGCAGAAACCTGAGGTTTCATCAAAGATGAAATGGAGTTTCTTAAGAAGAAACTTGGCATTTCCTTACAGGGTTCTTGTCTATGGTGAGCGAAGAATGACACCCGCAGACTGCAGGAAGGGAGGTAAAAGGTTTATTGGAAGCAGCAGGGAATGGGGAAAAGTGGCTGAACACCCCCAAAGGGGCTGGAACTCTGAGGTCCAGCAGCTGCCTTCAGGACAATACTTGAGAGTAGCCCAAGCCATTGCCTTCAGTTGCAGGCTGCTTTCTTCCAGAGTCCACGCGATCTGACAGAAAATAGGGAAAAGTGGCCGAATACCCCAAAGGAGCTGTCGGGGCTCTGGTGTCCAGCAGAGGCCTTCAGGTCACTACCCGAGAGCAGCCCGAGCCACGTGCCCCCAATTGCACTCTGCGTTCTCTCAGGGCTAACATGACCTGCGAGAGAAAGAAAAGCTCCCCCAAAGGGGAGGGGGTCCTGAGAGGGAAAAACCCCATTTGGTGGCCGGCTAGGGCCTTTGCCAGATGTCTGTGTGTACTCTTTTGGCTTAGGGTGAGTTTGGGATCCTGGAAATTCTGGGAAGCAGCTCTCAGAATTTGCATAGGGTATTTGCAAGTCCTTTGAAGGGTCTCCTTTCAGGAGTGCCAGACTTGCTCTGGTGGTGGCTCCTGGGTTTGTTGATTAGTAAACCGATGGCTTTGTGAAGCTTTGGTCCTTCTTATCTCTGAACCTTGGCCCCTTGCCACTCAGGAAATTAGGTTTTTCTCTACCGAGGCCTTTTCCTTAGCTGCCTATTTCCTTTCTATCTCCTCAAAGGCAGGCTGAGACAGGAGTCTCACAGGTTCAGTCAATCTCAGCAACTTAGGGAGACCCCTGGCAGTTTAGCATAACCTGTTTTCAAAATAAAAGATAAAGAGGGCCGAGGATGTAGTTCAGAGGTAGGATGCCCCTGGGATCAATTCCTAATACCAAATAAATAAATAAAGACAAAAATTAAAAACACCAGCGGGGCACTGTGGCATACGATTGTAATCCCAGTACTTGAGAGGCAGAGACAGGAGGTTCTCTGCAGGTTTGAAGCCAGCCTCGGCTTACTTAGTGAGATTCTCAGCAACTTAGTGAGACCCTGTTCCCAAATAAAATATAAAATAGGTCTGGGAAGTAGCCCAAAGGTAGAAAGCCCCTGAGTTCCATCCCCAGTACACACACACACACACACACACACACACACACACACACACACACACACAACCCAACAAAAACAAAAACAAACAAACAAACAAAACATGGCAAAGGGTTTTGTAAACTGTTGAGCAGTGGCTAACATGAGGTTTAATCAGCACATGTGCTTCCTCCAGGCTGGGGGACTGTGCGTCCTCACTGGGCCCCCACCTGTGTCTGGCACAGAGTCCTTTCTCTGGGCTTTCTCATCATTTCTGATCTCAAGGAAAGGTGTAGGAACCAGAATTAGAAATAACGATGTTTAATACAATTTAGGAGATAATTCAGAAATAATTGTGCTTAAATCCCTTATAATTTCATTCTCTTTCATATTGTTGGGATGGATTTATTTAATCTGTCAATCTTCTTCCTTCTCTGTAACACATGTTCCTAAAATAAAGCTGCTTTTCATTCTGAGCCCCTGTCATTCGATTGTTCTCTTTTTAAGGGTTTACTCTTGCCCTTCTCCCTTCGGGTCTAACTTTTTCTTCCCTTCCTCCTTAAAGGACCTGGGCTAGACACTGCAAGGAATAAAAAAAAAAAAATGATACAGTCCCTGATGTTGCAGTGAAATATGTTCAGTGTGTGAGGGGAGAAATAATTACCCCAACACAACCACACAAACAGAAAAACAGAAAAAAACCTCAGGTCCTTGTTCTGAGCTAAGTATAGATACACATTAGAACTCTTGCTGAAGACTTAAAGAAGTTTATTAAAAAGATAGAAATACAGGGGATAGTTACAGCCCTCTATGCCAGAGAATGGCACAGGGGGACAATTCGAGTGAATTTACCAAAAACCCCCAGTATGCTGAGTGTTCTTATCCTGACCGAGTCTGTGGCAGGTCCTGTGATATGTAGATATGTTGCCCTATCTCTTAGCCCAGTTTTCTGCTGTCTCCATCCCAGCTGGATCTGCCCCTCGAGGCAGGGGGTGCAGCCCTGTCTCCCGACACAGACATCTACACCTTTTGTTACACTCCCAAGATGGGTTAAATTGCTTCTCCGGGATCTGGGATTTCCTCCCATCCTTGAGGCAGTTTGTCTCTCTTTAGAAATGTAAAGAGACCCTTTTCCTGGCATTTTGTTTACTTCTCTTTAGAAATATAAAAAGTCTCCCTGACAATCCTGGCTTTCTTTAGTACAATCGATATATATATTTTAACATTGGCAATCTTTCCCAATACTGTTACATTAATACATTTTGAAACCTCTTCCCAATACTAGTACACCTGATAGTGTCCATCTTCAAAGAGATTAGTTACTACTTAGTAAAAATAAGAAATTGAGCCAGGCATGGTGATGCATGCTTATCATCCCAGTACGTGGAAGGCTGAGCTTGGAGGATTGCAAGTTCATGGCCAGCACTGGGGATGGAACCCAGGGGCATTCTACCTCCAAGCCACACCTAGTCCTATTTTTTATTCTTCATTTTGAAACAGGGTCTCACTGAGTTGCAGAGGGCCTCACTAAGTAGCTGAGGCTATCCTCGAACTGCGATTCTACTGTCTCAGCCTCCCAAATGCTGGGATTACAAGTATGTGCTGTACCAGTATTGGGAATGGCCTAGGAAGATTTGAGAAAGCTCTGGTTATTAATATATTTCTATTAATATATTTCAAAAATAATTGTGTCAAAATGGCGGCAGACCTGGAGAGAGAAAGGCTTGGCTTTGGAGGTCATGGGTATAAAAAGTCCGGTCCATGTGTGATCCCTTTGGTGTATTCATTTCAAGTCATTTTCATTTCAAGTCATTCATTTCAATGCCATTTTGGCATGGGGCTGTATTTCTATTTTCTGTATTTCTATCTTTCTAATAAACTTCTTTAAATCTTCAGCAACTGTCCAAGCTATGCATATGTATTCTTAGCTTAGGACAAGAACCCGCGGTAATTTTCTGTTTTTGGTCGTTTTGGATTTTGTTATGGGTTGGGGGAAACTGTGTCCGGGACCCTAGCAGGGGTCCCCGGGTAACAGTTCCCCACACCATACTCTCCGAAAACCGTAACATGTGCCACCACACCCAGCTAGGTCTCATTATTTCTGAGCTAGTTATTAAAAATCTTCAAATCATATAGTTTTCTCAGTTTCACTCTGTTTTTTTCTTTTCTCTTTCCAAAATCATTAGTTGAGCAGAGTCAAAGGCTTCCCTCAAAATCAAGTTTTTTAATGTTTAGCCACACACATTTTTTTTATTATAAGGAATGAAGTCTCCATCACTCATAGAAAGCCATGCTAGTGTGAAGTGCTGTGTCCAGCGATGTTCTGTGTATTGAGGGCAGTTGAGATGAAAATCTGCACTCTCATGGCTTACTACCAGAGGAAACCAGCTCCCTTTGTCCTCAATGCAGAGCCCAGGTTTTGCTCAGGCTCCTCCTAGTGGCCATACCCTTGAGAGGAGACAGAATGACTTTGGTAACCTAACCACAGAGGTCTCATTTCTCTTGACAAATGCAAGGGTGAGACTTGAGCACGAGCTGTAATTGGAAAAGAAAGTCATCTGAAAGCCTTTGGGATGTGTGTGTGTGTGTGTGTGTGTGTGTGTGTGTGTGTGTGTGTTTATTTTTGTTTTCACTAAAAATGAAGATGGTCCTTGCAATGATTTGAATGTCTCCTTCAAACTCATGTAAAAATGTAGTTGCCATGGTAAGAGTATTAAGAGGTGGTTCCTAAGGGAGGCGGTTAGAGCACACGGGCTCTGCCCTCTTGACCACATCAGTGTTGCTAAGGAAGTTACTGAAGGAGGGAGTTCCTCATAAAAGGCTTGCTTGAGCCCCATTCTGTTGTGCACACCCGAGTGTTCCTTTGACCTTCTGGATGTTATAACATATGGCAAACATCACCACATGCTGGCATCATGTTCTTGGACTTCCTAGTCTCTTGGGCCAAACAAACTTCTGTTACTTATAAATTAACCAGTCTGTCATAGTTAATCCATTTGCTGTTGCAGCAAAGAAAGATGTGTCCTTTCCTTGCAGGACGTCGTCACCTGCATGGTATGCTATAAAGCATGATTGCCCCTGAACATTCATGATGGAGAGAATAGCTGACCCGTTGGCGACCATACACAAGAAAGATGAACAACAGCCTCGTCCTAGAGTCACAGAATTAAGCTGCCATGCAAAGATTGTGTGAAATAACTTGTAGTCACCTTCAATAGGTCCAGAGATTGTAGTCTCTTGTGTGAGATTATAAATATTCTTATTGTATGCCACTGTGAGGTTTTCTGTTAACAGCAATATAGAGCAAAGCATCTTGTCTGATATATGATATGTCTCTTATGGTGGAATAGACACAAAATCAACTTATTTGCCATTTATACTTCTGTTGCCCCTTCCTCTTCCCTTCAGCATACTCTGTTCCCCTTAGGTTGTCTGCAATCCCCGTGTGTGTGTGTGTGTGTGTGTGTGTGTGTGTGTGTGTGTGTTCGCACGCACGCGCACACGTGTTACTAGGGACTGAATCCAGGAGTGTTCTATCTCCAATTTACCATCAATCTACCTCAATTAATAAATGAATGAATAGCTCAATCTATTCTTTCATTTATTGATTGACTGACTGTGCTGGGGATTGAACTCAGGAGCATTCTACCTCTGAGCTATACCCCAGACCTATGTTTTGTTTTGAATCAGGGCCTTGCTATGTTGCTGAAGATGGCCATGAACCTGCCATCTACCTATTTTAGACCTCCAAGTACTGGGATTACAGGCATGTGCCACCATGCCTAGCTACCCCTACTCTTTTTAAATATTCTGCCCATCAAGCTTATAAGGAATTTTTAAATTAAATCACTTATTATTAGAGTAAATATATGACTGGACCAAATCTGTTGAGGGAATTTTAGACGTTAGCAAACAGTAGGAACATTTTTTTTAAGGAGACTGGAAATAATCATGCATCATTACTTATGAGATTAGTCCTAAAGGCTATGTCTGAAAACATCAGACAGCAATGTTCTGCAGGAATCCTACTACCCCAAGGAAGAGACTGTTTATTTGACTTCTGATGGTGTCTGCTTCTTCATATGTTACATGGAGATAATAATCATAATATCTCTAGATTTTATGAAATAACTTGCAGCCATTGTCAGATCCCTGGGCCAATCATCCCTAGATCTCTTGGCTCACTGTCACTCTGTCAACACTAGTTCTGTAAGAATTTTCAATAATTTCAGTAGCCACAGAGATAACCCTTCCAGAGCTTTAGTTCTGTGACCTCCTCTTACGGTGCCCCTGCAGCCCACCCTGCCTTGGCTGGGCTAAAAGCTGACCCCTGTGTTCTTACCCTAGATCTCTTAATTTCCAATAACTAGATAACCATGCCAACCATCACAATGCCACTGTCGCCAACTACCCTTTTAGCCATCTTGCTCAATTCCTTGGACCCAAAATAGCGTTCACTCTGTTTGGTGGTGAGATGAGACGGGCAGGGCGGGAGAAGTTGGACGGGAGGGTCCAGCCAGCCTTTCTTAGATGCCACTTAGGTGTGTTAGAGACTTGTGGCGTTTACACTGCAGCTTTAGACACCACTGGAACATAGTGCAGGCACACTAAGCAGTGGTGTGAGACCCAAAAGTGACCATCCCAAATTACTATGCGTGATGATGGGGGATTCCTGGACAGAATAAGAGCTCGCTATGTGGCAGATTCCTTCCCTTTCCCCACTCCTAGACCAGCCAGCTGTGTGACCTTCCTGGTGGATTCACCCACTTCACTGAGTAAAACCCTTTATACTTATCCTGTGCACCCAAATGAAATCTTTCTTTCGGGGTGATAAGAATCAAGGCAAAATTGCCACTGGGCTGTGACATAAGTGGTGCCATGGATCAGATTCACACAAGGTAAGATGCTGGCCCCTGTAAGGTCAGGTTCTTCTCCCCATCCAGCAGGCCAGGCTGCCATATGACTGGCTCCCCTTCCACTCTCTCCCCAAGGTTTGAAAAGATTTTCACAGGTCAGGCCATCATGTGCAATCACCCCTTAGAGTGGCTTCAGTGTGGTTTTCTTCTCCTGATTGCTCTTCTTAAGGGCTGCAAAGGTGTGGTCAGTGCAGGTGGGTGATTCTGCCCCTCCATCTTTTTTTTCAGTATCAGGGATGAAACCCTGGGGTATTCTACCTCCAAGCAACACCCTCAGCCTTATTTTGTATTCTTTATTTTATTTTTATTTTTATTTTTTTTGGTGGCACTGGGGGTGGAACCCAGGGGCTCTCTACCTCCAGGCTATCCTTCCAGACCTATTTTTATATTTTATTTGGAAACAGGGTCTCACTAAGTTGCTGAGAGCCTCACTCAGTAGCTGAAGCTGGCTTTGAACCTGTGCCATCCTCCTGTCTCAGCCTCCCAAGTGCAGGGGTTAAAAGCATGTGCCACCACGCCCAGCTATATTCCTTATTTTGAAACAGAGTCTTGCTGAGTTGCAAAGGGGCCTCACTAAGTAGCTAAAGCTGGCCATGAACTGCGATCCTTCTCTCTCAGCCTCCCAAATGCTGGGATTATAAGCATGCGCCACCACGCCCGCCCGGCTCCTGCCTCTCCGTCTTTAAATTCCACTGATGATACCCTTAACGGTTAAGAGTTCTCAAGACGGTCTCAAACCTTGTTTGGGTGGAGATCAGGGTGCTTCTTCATTATTTTATTTTATTTGCTTAATAAGATAAAATCCTCTCCCCCATGGGCCCACCTGGGACATCTTTAGCATTCTCCTTTCCTCGTGGTCCCCCTTCCCCAGCCAGTTCTCTTCCTTCCACTGTACTCTTACAACCATAACCAGCACTGGGCTACTCCCAGCTTCTTTTCTTTTTTTGGTACTAAGGATTGAATCCTGAGGCAGTCTACATCAGAGCTACATCTCTATTATTTTTTATTCTTTATTTTGAAACAGAGTCTCACTAAGTTGTGGAGGGCCTCACTAAGTAGCTTAGGCTGGCTGTGAACCTGTGATCCTCCTGTCACAGCCTCCCAAGTGCTGGGATCACAAGCGTGAACCACCACGCCCAGCTTCTTATGTTTTATTTTGAAACAGGTTCTTGCTAATTGTTTGAGGGTCTCACTAAGTTAACAAAGCTAGCCTAGAACCTTCTATCCTCCTGTGTCAGCCTCCCAAGGACTGAGATTATAGATGGGTACCACTGTGCCCAGCTCCAGCAGGTCTTCTCTGTGGTGACTTTCTCTCTTTGGGCAACCTTGTTAGGGGGTAACATTGTTCCTCCCTTCTTTTGAGAAGAAATGCAAATCTTTTTAAAGGGCAAGGCATGCTCCAGCCTTCTCTTCCAGTCCTCCCTTTCTTATGAGGCAGTATCCTTAACTGGTTGCTTGGCCATAGTCAGGTAAGTGATTCTTTTTCATCCTACTCATTTTGTTGTTATTTTTTTAAAAAATGGCTGAAACAGATATACTTCAAGGTGGACATTTGCTTACAATGCTTTTTAGACACCCTCCTGGCTGAGTATTTAGAAGGACTATGGGTCAAGCCCCATGGTATATGTTGTGTGTTCCTTGGCTGATCTCCTCCCCTGTCACAGTAAGGCATTCTTCCCCTCTCCCTACTGAGAGATAATTCTGGGCCAAACTAAAAGGTCTAATAAAATTATTCCTCCTCCCATATCTCAGGATGAGAACTTTAGAAGACTAAGCAGGTTTTGCGATCTGGCAAGGCTGGCCAGAACATTGAACCCCCAGTTATCAGGTTCCAAAGAGGATTCCCTGAGGCCCAGGAGAAAAGATTCAGCTTGGGAACAGGAAGGACGCTCCCTCTCTCCAGCCACCATGTCTTCTTTTGCAGATAGAAAGTTGAATGATAATACCTTCAGATTCTCCGTTGGGATGTATTTTAAAGAATTGGGAGAAGTTTGACTTTGAAGCTTTAAAAGGAAAAAGGCTTATTTTCTTTTATAATGCCACCTGACCCCAATACCAATTACATGCTGAAGAAGCTTGGCCCTAAATGAAAGTCTAAAATCCAGCACTGTAGTGCAGATATATCTTTTTTTTTGCCACAGGGAAGGAAAATGAGGAGAAATCTCTTATGTTCAGGCCTTCTTTCCTTTAAGACATCAGTCAGACCTTTGTCAAAATAAGAAAGGCTGACCCTGCCCTTGTGGCCCTAATGGGAAAGACCTTTCCAGAATGGGAACATCTCCCCACCTTGGAGGTTTCCCCAGAGAAAATGGCCAATCACTCAGTACACTCCAAATGCTCAGTTAACTAACTCTGTGGCTGCTACAGAATTCTACCCTTCATTACCACTCCCAGACCCTAGTTACCCATATCTGGGACCTCCCCCTACACATATCATCTAAGGTATCCCCCCCTACAACAGATGGGTAGAGAATCCAGACTCATGCAGATACAAGTTTCTTTCTCTTTAAAACATCTAAAATAAGCTAAGCAAGATCTGGAAAAATTCTTTGATGACCCACATTGGAATATAGAAGCCTTCCAACATCTAGCCCAGGCCTTTGGTTTAACCTGGAAGGACATAAACATCATTCTAAGACAGACCTGATCAGACTGGAAAAAAGGTCACCAAGGCTGCAAAGGAATGTGGAGACCAAATGCAACTAATACACTCCAAATATCCCATAGGGCAACATTTGTCTCTGTGATATATCCTAAGTGGGATTATAATGAGGACAAGGGAACATGGGCAAGAGACATGGGGACAATATCGAGAAACATCAGGAGCTGGGCGTGGTGGCACACGCTTGTAATCCTAGCATTTGGGAGGCAGAGACTGGAGGATCACGGTTCTCAGACAGCCTCAGCTACTTAGCGAGGCCCCTTGCAACTCAGTGAGACCCTGTTTCAAAATAAAGAGAATAAAAAAGAAATAGGGCTGGGTGTGTAGCTTGGAGGTAGAATGCCCCTGGGTTCCATCCCCACTACAGGAAAAGAAAGGAAAAGAAAAGAAAAGAAATAAAAGAAAAGGAAAGGAAAGAAAAATCAGTGCTAAGCCCATTAATTATGCTAAACTAGTCACCATGAATCAGGGACCAAATGAAAAACCTATGGCTTTCTTTGAATGACTCTAAGAGGCTCTTATAAAACACGCTTCCATGAACCCAGGGTCTGTGGAAGGAGAGCTCATTCTCAAGTATAAGTTCATCACTCAGCCAGCTCCACACATTAAGGAGAAATTATGAAAACTAGCACTGGGACCTGAATCTTTCATCAATGACCTCCTCCAAGTAGCCATATCTGTTTATCATGACACAGATCAGGAGGAAGAACAAAAGACCCTAGACAGAGAAAGAAAAAAAAAAAGGAGAGGCAAGCCAAATTACTAGCAGCCTTACAAAGTTGATCACTATATCAAAGTAGTGTCCCTGGTAGGTCCTGTGAGAATAGACACCCTATCTCTTAGAAGCTAGGGCACTGGGAGCAAGAATCCCTTAACCAGGAAACACTCTTTCCAATTCTTTGTCCACAATTTGGCAAAAGGGGTCACTTCCCCAAGGGCCAAAGGGTCCCTAGGTCAATGGAAATAGTGGCTACAAAATGCCTTCAGCTCCAATTGGCTGCTGGACAAGTCATCGCCATACATTGGACAGAACTGCGGGTCACACTGGATGTGGCAGGTAGGACCATTTGAGCCTCCTATCCTGTTCTAATTCCTTATTCTGGGAGACTTATTCTCAATTCCTGTTGAGTAACGAGAGTTGATGGAACTTCCATGACCAACTTCTTTATATTTCCTCTTTGCTGCCTCTGGGAAGGATATTTATTTGACCACTCTTTCTTGGTTATAGTTGGATGTCCCATTCCTTTACTGGAAAAAAAATTTCTTTGTAAAAATGGGTCACATATACCTTTTAAATTCCCCAACAAGCCAGGCGTGATGGCGCACGCTTGTAATCCCTGTGCTAGGAGGCTGAGACAGGCGGATCGCGCGGGATCGAAACCAGCCTCAGCTACTTAGTGAGGCTCTCAGTAACTTAGTGAGACCCTGTTTCCAAATAAAAATATAAAATGGGTCTGGGAGTATAGCCTGGAAGTAGAAAGCCTCTGGGTTCCACCCCCAGTACCACCAAAAAAATAAATATAAATAAAAATAAATAAATAAATAAATAAATTCCCCAAGAAACACCCTTGTTTGTCCTGGCCTTAATAGCTGACACACCCCTCTGACCAACCAAGTGCCCTTAGATACTTATCCAAAGGTCTAGATTCTGTGGCTCTGGGATGGCCTAATTGACTGTGAGCCATAGCTACAACAGTGCTCATAGTGAAAGAGGCCGCAGATTCTGGAACTTTTCAAAGCAGTAAAGCTTCCCTAAGAAGTTGCAATCGTTTACTGCAAAGGATATCAAAAAGGAACCAACGAGGACAAATAGGGTGACCAGGCTACCGATAAGTGAGCAACTTGGCTGCAGCCACTCCTGGGATATATCTTGACCCAAGGCACAAGGATATATCCAAGAGGTAGATGGATGGTTCCACTTGGGTGCAGTCATCCATTTCTCACAAGAATAAAAAAAAAAAAAAAAATAGGGCTAGGGGTGTAGCTTGAAGGTAGAATGGCCCTGGGTTCCATTTCCAGTACCACATACACACAAAAGGTATTGTTTGAATGCAAGGAGCTACAAGAAGCGTTCTAACATTCTCAGAGGCCTTTGGTTTGACAGAGGTACCACCTTGATCTTACTGAAGACTTAATGCATTTCACAGCACACTCCTAGTTGTGTGTGTGTGTGTGTGTGTGTGTGTGTGTGTGTGTGTGTGGCTGGACATTCTACCTTCAAGCTACAACCCCCAGCCTTATTTATTTATTTATTTATTTATTTATTTATTTATTTATTGTGGTACTGGGGATTGAATCCAGGAGCATTCTACTTCCGAGATATACCCTCAGCTCTATTTTTCTTTCTTTCTTTCTTTCTTTCTTTCTTTCTTTCTTTCTTCCTTTCTTTTTTTCTTTCTTCTTATTTTTGTGTGGGTCTGGGAATGGAACCCAGGGGCATTTGACCTCTGAGCTACACCCCCTGCCCTATTTTGTATTTTTTATTTTGAAACAAGGTCTCATTTAGTTGCTGAGGGCCTCACTAAGTAAGTAGCTGAGGCTGTCTGCAAACTACGATCCTCCTGTCTCAGCCTCTCAAATGCCGAGATTACAAGCGTGTGCCACCATGCCCGGCTTATTCTTTATTTTTAAACAAAGTCTCGCTAAGTTGTGGAGGGCCTCACTAAGTAGCTAAGGCTGGCCACAAACCTGCAATTCTCCTGTCTCAGCCTCTTAAGTAGTGGGATTACAAGTGTGTGTCACCATGCCAGGCATTATTTTTATTTGGAAACAGAGTGTCACTAAGTTACTGAGAGCCTAATCAAGTTGGTGAAGCTGGCTTTGAACCTGCGATCCTTTTGTCTCAACCTCCTGAATACTGAATTTCTGAATACTGAATTCTGAATACTGAATACTGAATACTGAATTTCACGCCTGTGCTACCACTTCTGCCTAGACTCAGCTTTATTTATTTTATTTATTTATTTATTTATTTATTTATTTATTTATTTTTGGTGGTACTGGGGTTCCTGGAAGCCCTTCTTCCTCTGGGCTACACTCCCAGACCTATTTTATATTTTTGAAACAGGGTCTCTTACGCCAGCACGGCTGGCTTCGAACCTGCGCGATCCTCCTGTCTCCGCCTCCCAAGCGCGGGGATTACAAGCGTGCGCCACCACGCCCGGCTAGACTCAGCTTTAAACCATGTATTCTGGTCTTGCCTTGGGTTTCATCTCGACTTGGAACCATTTCTTTCTTTTTTTTTTTTTCTTTTTTAAATATACTTTTATTGGTGCTTTGTAATTATACATTATGTTGATGTTTGGTGTGACAGAAACATACACATACCTAGCACCTGCCCTGTCACCCTCTGGCCCTAACTTCACTCCCTCCCCTTCCCATTCATAATATTGAAATTGGTACTGGTAGCTTCATAATGCTCAAACTCCTTTCTTTATCAAGTGTCCTTTTTATCTTCCCCTCCCATCAGTTTTTCTATTTCAGCATTGTTTATCATACAGAGATGCTAAGGATCTACAAAACCAAGGAGTCCTGGCTGGCTTTTCTCTTGAAGCCTTTGTTTTGTCTTGGGTAGTGCTGAAGATCAAACCCAAGGCCTTGCACATGCTGAGCAAATACTCTACCACTGAGCTACACCCAGCCCCATTTCACACCCCTTCTTTAGCCCACCTGGCTCCTTTTACATCTTGCCATATATAGGAAGAAGAACCCCAAGCAGCACTGGTAGCATTCTCCCTTGAAATCCCTTGGGGGAGCCACCGGCTCCCCAGGCGCGTTCTGTGCTGCCCACAGGACTCGCTGCAGGTGCAGGTGCAGGTGCTGTAGAGTAATTTCCTGCTACATTACGAGGATCTTCCTTCCTTCAGTTTCCAATGAGATTTCTCTCACTCTCCCCAAGTCCTCACCCACAGCTTCCTCGAAAGCTTCTATCACAATTGGTACAAATCTTGTGAGGTTTTTATCCACACTTTTTTAAAACTCTTTGCAGCTTCCTCCCACTCCCATATTTTAGATATTTATCATAGCAACACCCTGCTTGTTTATTTTAAACCTTTTTTTTTTTTTTTTTTTTTTGCAGTTCTGGGGATGAAACCCAGGGGCATTCTACCTCCAAGCTACACCCCCAGCCCCATATTTTGTACATTATTTTGAAACAGGGTCTCACTGAGTTGGAAAGGGCTTCACTAAAGTAGTAGCTAAGGCTGTCTGCGAACCGCGATCCTCCTGTCTCAGCTTCCCAAATGTTGGGATTACAAGCATGTACCACCACGCCCAGCTATTTAAAACCGTTTGCAAGCCACCTGTAGTGGCTCCTGCTCGTAATCCCAGTACTTAGGAGTCTGAATCAGGAGGATCATGCCGCCAGCATCAGCTACATAGTGAGGCCCTCTGCAACTTAGTGAGACCCTGTTTCAAAATAAAAAATAAAATAGGGCTGGGGTTTAGCTTGGAGGTAGAATGCCTCTGGATTCAATCCCCAGTACCACAAAAATAAATAAATAAATAAATAAATAAGCAAAAATAAGCCATTTTCAGTCAGCAAAGTTATGAATATTTTTAAATATAAAATCGATTATACAACTATATAGCAACTTTCCAAATCAGGTCTAAAAGTTTTTTACTCAGCTTCATTTGTCTTCTGTCCACATTTCTACCATGCCCAAGCTCCTGGCTTCCTTCATTTCCAGTGGACTTATTCATTAGCCCTGGCATTACAGTACATTCCTGGAATGGTACACACACACACACAAAGATAAAAACATATACCTGAGAAATCATTTCACTAAAGCACTTAGAGGTATTCCTTATTCATTTTTATAGCTGCATATTACTCCATTGCTGTCCAGTTTATTCCACCAATCTCCTATTGCTGGCTATCTCATTTATTTCTAGTCTTTATAATAGTGCTAAAATGACTTGACACATGTGTAGATTCCTAGAAGATTGTTGGGACAGAGCAGTGTATAGAGCCAGGCAGGGTACTTGGGAGGCTGAGATGAGAGGATTGAGGTTCATAGCCAGCCTCAGCTACTTAGTGAGGCCCTCTGTAACTCAGTGAGAACTTGTTTCAAAATAAAGAAAAAAAAAATAGGTCTGGAGAAGTAGCTCAGAGGTAGAATGCCCCGGTTCAATATCTGGTCACACACACACACACACACACACACACACACACACACACACACACACACAGCAATGCATAGGTAATTTTCTAGAAACTGACAAATTCTCTGGGATTATATCAATTTCCCAGAAGAGATGTATGAGTGTGTTTCACCAGTTGTGCCAAGAATATGATGTCAATTGTAAAACTAATAAGTTAAAAAATTATACTCAGTTTCGATTTGCATTTTTGCTCTGTGAGGGAGGTTGAGCATCCTTCCTTATGTTTAAGGGTTATTTGCATGATGGAACATGAATTAGCATTCCATATTCATATTCTTGTCATCAGATTGGAGAGACAAAAGAAATGGAGAGTGGGCACATTCTTTCTAAGAACTGACACATGCTGTATACCTCACTTGCTTTACTTTTCATCAGTTACACAGAAAACTAAGAAGCAAAATTTCCAGTTTGGGCATCCCCGGGTTTTTGGTGCAGGCTTGTAATCCCAGCATTCAGGAGACTGGAGGGTCACGGTTCTCGGACAGCCTCTGCTACTTAGTGAGGCCCTGTTTCAAATTAAAGAATAAAAAATAGGTCAGGGAGTGTAGCTCAGAGGTAGAATGCCCCTGGGTTCCATCCCCAGATCCACAGAAACAAAAACCAAACCAAACCAAAACAACAACAACAACAAACCCACATGGGATAGAGTAGGGGGTGGCGCACGCTTGTAATCCCAGTACTTGGGAGGCTGAGACAGGAGGATTGCAGGTCCATGGCCAGCCTCAGCTACTTAGTGAGGCCCTCTGCAACTCAGTGAGACTCTGTTTCAAAATAAAGAATAAAAAATAGGGCTGGGGGTGTTGCTTGGAGGTAAAATGCCCCTGCGTTCCATCCCCAGTACTGCAACAAAACAAACCAACAAACAAACAACCCAAAACTCATGGGGTCGGACCAGTGCTCTCTCGAGGAGGAATAAAGGGTAAATGACCGGAGGTCGGTTCGCTTCTCCCCCGTGGTCTTGCTTTAAGGAAATGCCGGCCATTACATGACTCCCCCGCGTTCCTCCTTTGTCCTCTTCTTCCCTAGCCTCTCTCTCGCTGTTCCCCTTGCTCTTCCTCCAGAGGCCAGGCGTCCTCTCTAGTGACCCGCTTGCCCTTCCCTCTGCCTGCGTCAGAGCCTCTGGCCAAACTCCCAAAGAGGTTTCTGCTCAAGCCTCTTTGTTGAACACCGATGCCAGTTAACACCTTTCCCGCCTTCTCCTCATTCTGCTTTTGCTCTTCTTCTTAGAAGTTACCACTAACTGCCAGAATAGACGTCTTTGTTTAATTTCTCTTCTTTCCCCCTTTCCCAATGATAATAAATCCTAATAATGCTTATAACATGCTAGGCATTTGGCTTAAGTTTTTATTTTTTTTTTAGTACTGGGGATGGAACCCAGGGGCATTCTACCTCTGAGCTATGCCCCCAGCCCTATTTATTTATTTATTTATTTATTTATTGGTGGTACTGGGGTTCCTGGAAGCCCTTCTACCTCCGGGCTACACTCCCAGACCTATTTTTACATTTTTATTTGGAAACAGGGTCTCCTAAGCCAGTGCACGCGGCTGGCTTCGAACCTGAGCGATCCTCCTGTCTCTGCCTCCCAAGCGCGGGGATTACAAGCGTGCGCCACCATGCCCGGCTTATTCTTTATTTTGAAAGAGGATCTCACTGAGTTGCAGAGGGCCTCACTAAGTAGTAGCTGAGGCTGTCCAAAAATCACGACCCTCCTTTCTCAGCCTCCCAAATGCTGGGATTACAAGTGTGTACCACCACACCCGGCTTATGTTTTTTACATATTAAACCCTGTGCTGTTTCTCAGCAGCCCTGGGGTGTGTTGTGTATTGTCTGTTATTGCCCTACTATTGCTGCATAACATGACTATGTCTCTGAAATGGGAACCACTCATTCTTGTCTACACATCTGTGGGTCGATCAAGACTAGACTTAGCCGGGCTTCCCTTTAGGCTCCAACTTGAGCCCAGGGCGGGTTCCTCGCACCATTAGACAAGCTGGAGGGGATGTTCTCAGGAGAATGGCAGAGGCACAAGAAGGCAAGCCTCACCAAGAAAGGACTTTTCAAGCCTGTGTTTGATTGAAGCAAGTCACGTGGCCAAGCAAAATTTCAATGGATCAGAAAAATGTACTATTGAGCTGGGCGTGGTGGCGAACGCTTATAATCCCAGCGCTCGGGAGGCTGAGACAGAAGGATCGCACGGGTTCGAAGCCAGCCTCAGCTACATAGTGAGGCTCTCACCAACTTAGTGAGACCCTGTTTTCAAATAAAGTATAAAATAGGTCTGGGAGTATATCCTGGAGGTAGAAAAGCCTCTGGGTTCTACCCCCAGTACCACCAAAAAAAAAAAAAAAAAAAAAAAAGAAAGAAAGAAAGAAAAGAAAAATTCTCATGGGGAAGAGTGTGCCTATTTGCTGAAAAATTATCTGTTCTAATTTTTGAGTTTTGTACAAGGAAACCAGAGGTACCTGGAAGTAAGTAGCTTGCCAAGGTCACATACCCCGCACCTGCTGGAGTGGAGCGCAAACCTGCTTGGACTAGCACAGCATACAGTGTACATCTAGCATGTGCTGCAACACGGGAAAGGAGCTTGGTCTGCTGTGCTTCCTGTTGTATCTCCAGCCTATAGGAAGTGCTTGGCATCACCTGGGGGTGGTGGTGCACGCCTGTAGTCCCAGTACTTGGGTGGCTGAGACAGGAGGATTGCGGGTTCGAGGCCAACTTCAGCAACTTAGTGAGACTAAGCAATTTAGTGAGACCCTGTTTCCAAAGAAAAAGTAAAATAGGGCTGAGGGTGTAGCTCAGAGGTAGAACACTCTGGGGGCTCCATCCCTGGGACCACATGCACACACAAGAAGAAGAAGAAGAAGAAGAAGAAGAAGAAGAAGAAGAAGAAGAAGAAGAAGGAGGAGGAGGAGGAGGAGGAGGAGGAGGAGGAGGAGGAGGAGGAGGAGGAGGTGGTTGGAGGAGCAGGAGGAGAAGGAGAAGAAGAAGGAGAAGAAGAAGGGAAGGAAGGAAGAAAGAAGAAAGAAGAGGCGAGCTTAGCCTATAGCAGGTGTTTAGTAAATATTTGTGCAGTAAATAAATGGGTACAGCACAGTACATGGTACATGTTGGTACTTGATAAATGCCAGCTATTATTATTGAGAAGAATAATAGCACAATTTGGTAAAAAGGTAAAGGAAAGGCAACATGTCTCTTCAGTGTCATACTGGCCCACCAAAGGATTATTTAATCATCTAGAGAAATATATTTTTAGTTTTTGGGAGTAGGGGTATTTAATTATCTACTAGTGATTAAAGACCCAAACTCTGTGAAGGTATATTTTTACTTATATATTTGTATTTATTACACTTGTAAATGATCTCATTAAAATAAATTATTCTGGGGGGGGGACACCCCAAAGCAAAAGATTATCTCATTCCAAAGGACAGTAATGAATATTGGATCTAACCTAGCAATCTTATTCCCAGTCTCTCTCCAACAGAACCAACTCTGATGGTCTCATTAGTGAACTGAATAAAATGTCAACATGTTTTCTTTCTGTATTTTGAACTATATAGTTAACATAAAAATTATTTAATTTTGCTGCTGTATCTGAAAATAGGTATTTGCTTCCAATTCAACTATTATTTTTATAATTTTTTGTGGTACTGAGGATTGAATCTAGAGGCATTATAACTTCAAGCTACACTCTCATTCCGATTTTATTTTTTATTTGCTAGGTTGATGAGAGTCTCACTGTCTAAAAAGCATTATAAGCAAATATCCACCCTGAAGGATTATCTCCTTCAGCCATTTTTTTAATAGCAACAAAATGAGTAGGAAAGAAAAGAACCATTTAACTGGCTCTGGCTAAGCAACCGGTTAAGGCTACTTAGCAGTAGCCTCATAGCAAAGGGAGGACTGGAAGGCAAGGTGGGAGCATGGCTTGCCCTTTAAAAAGGTTTGCATCTCTTCTCAAAAGAAGGGAGGAACAATATTATCCCCTAGCAAGGTTGCCCAAAGAGATAAAGTCACCACAGAGAGTCACCGGCTAGAGCTGGGCACTGTGGTGTTCGCCAATAATCCCAGTAATTGGGAGGCTGACACAAGAGGATAGAAGGCGCTACGCCAACCTCAACAACTCAGCGGGACCTTCAGAAACATAGAAAGACTCTGTTTTCAAAACAGAACATAAGAGCCAGGCGTGGTGGCACACACTTGTAATCCCCCCGCACTTGGGAGGCTGAGACAGGAGGATCACAGGTTCGCAGCCAGCCTCGGCTATTTAGTGAGGCTCTCTGCAACTTAGTGAAACGCTGTTTCAAAATAGAAACTAAAAAATAGGGCTGGGAAGCCGGGCGTGGTGGTGTACGCTTGTAATCTCAGTACTTGAGAGACTGAGACAGGAGGATGGCGGTTAGCAGCAAGCCCCAGCTACTTAATGAGGCCATCTTTAACTTAGTGAGACCCTGTTTCAAAGTAAAGAATAAAAAATATGGCTGGGGTGTAGCTCAGAGTTAGAATACCCCTGGGTTCCAACCCCACAGCCCCAGTTAAAATAAATAAATAAGCCGTGCCTGGTGGCACACGCTTATAATCCCAGCATTCGGGAGGCTGAGACTGGAGGATCGTGGTTCATGGACAGCCTTAGCTATTTAGTGAGGCCCTCTGCAACTCAGTGAGACCCGGTTACAAAATAAAGAATACAAAATAGGGCAGGGGGTATAGCTCAGAGGTAGAATGCCCCTGGGTCCCATCCCCAAACCCGCAAAAAAAAAAAAATAAAATAAAAAATAAAAAAAATAGGGCTGTGGTGTGCCCCTGGGCTCAATCCCCAGAATCGCAAACACACACACACACACACACACACACACACACACACACACACACACAAACACACACCAGCACCCGATTGTCATATAGATTATTGAAAGTAATACTTCTTCAATAAGGATTGTGGCAGGGTGAGGTTCAGTTCTTATTTTGAAATGAATAATTAACAATGGTAATGACTTAAAAAGGTTTTAGTTCAAAGAATCCACCCTCAAAAATCTGACTACTTCTCGCTCGGCGTAGTGGCGGCAGGCTTGTAACCCCAGCATTAGGGAGGCTGAGACTGGAGGATCGCGGTTTGCGGACAGCCTCAGCTACTTAGTGAGGCCCTGTTTCAAAATGAAGAATAAAAAAATAGGGCTGGGGGTGTAGCTCGGAGGTCAAATGCCCCTGGGTTCCATCCCCAGACGCGCAAAAAATATAAAAAGAAAAAAAAAAAAAAGAGCGGAGTCGGGATCATGGCGGCTATTGCCACGATGGCGACCTCGGGCTCGGCCTGGAAGTGGCTGCTCAAAGAGGAGGACATGACCAAAGTGGAGTTCGAGACCAGCGAAGAGGTGGACGTGACCCCCACGTTCGACACCATGGGGCTGCGGGAGGACCTGCTGCGGGGCATCTACACCTAGGGCTTTGAAAAGCCGTCAGCCATCCAGCAGCCAGCCATCAAGCAGATAATGAAAGGGAGAGACGTGATCGCACAGTCCCAGTCCGGCACCGGCAAGACGGCCACCTTCAGCATTTAAGTGCTCCAGTGTCTGGACATCCAGGTTCGAGAAACCCAAGCTTTGATCTTGGCTCCAACAAGAGAGTTAGCTGTACAGATACAAAAGGGCCTGCTCGCTCTGGGAGACCACATGAACGTCCAGTGCCATGCATGCATGGGGGCACTAACGTGGGCGAGGACACAGGAAGCTGGACTACGGGCAGCATGTCGAGGCGGGGACACTGGCCGTGTTTTTGATACGATTTGCCGCAGAAGTTTGAGGACACGGGCTATCAAGATGTTGGTTTTGGACGAGGCTGACGAGCTGTTGAATAAAGGCTTCAAGGAGCAGATCTACAGTGTGTACAGGTACCTGCCTCCAGCCACGCAGGTGGTCCTCATCGGTGCCACGCTGCCACACGAGACCCTGGAGATGACCAACAAGTTCACGCCAGACCCCATCCGCGTCCTGCGAAGCGTGATGAGCTGACCCTGGGAGGCACCAAGCAGTTCTTCGTGGAGGTGGAAAGAGAGGAGTGGAAGTTCGACACGCTGTGTGACCTCTACGACACGCTGACCATCACGCAGGCAGTCATCTTCTGCAACACCAAGCGGCAGGTTGACCGGCTGACGGAGAAGATGAGAGAAGCCAGCTTCACGGGGTCGTCGATGCACGGGGACATGCCGCAGCAGGAACGGGAGTCCACCAGGAAGGAGTTCCGCTCGGCGCCAGCCCGAGCTCATTTCCACAGACGTCTGGGCCCCGGGGCTGGACGTCCCTCAGGTGTACCTCATCATCAACTACGACCTGCCCAACAACAGAGAGCTGTACAAACACAGAATCGGACGGTCCGGGCGATACGCAGAAAGGGCGAGGCCATTAATTTTTTGAAGAATGACGACATCCGCATCCTCAGAGATGTCGAGCAGTACCGTTCTACTCTGATAGACCAGATGCCCGTGAACGTTGTGGATTTGGTCTGAGTCGGCGCTGGGCCGAGCTGCGGCCCTGTCCTGCAGTCCTGTCTGGAGATGTTCAGGAGTTGATGAGTTTAGCGTGAGCTCTTCTTCCAGTCGGCCCTAGAAGAAAGAGCCCTGCCCCGCGGGTCTTCCATCTTTTCTTACCCACATGTAAATAACGCATTGCTAATTTTTTCATTAAATGTTTAAAATTCCCCGCGGGGGGGGGATCTGGCTACTTCGATAACGAGAATTTTCTTAATAGTTTCCATAAATGCAGACCACACTGGAATTCTGTATTATTAATTTAAAATGTTCTTTCTTAACTTTTTTTCTTTTTCTTTTTGGCGGTACTGGGGTTCCTGGAAACTCTTCTACCTCCGGACTACACTCCCAGACCTGTTTTTATATATTTTTTTATTTGGAAACAGGGTCTCTTAAGCGAGAGTGGCTGGCTTCGAACCTGCACCATCCTCCTGTCTCCGCCTCCCAAGCGCGGGGATTACAAGCGTGCGCCACCACGCCAGGCTCTTTCTTGATCATTTATTGTTGACTAATTCTACAGATTTTCAGAAGAACTCGGAGTTTACAAAGACATCTTTGGGATGTATTAACATCCTAGCGTTAGGTGGAGGGTGGAAATCAGAACTTGGCATGCCCACACCTTGGGTTTTCACAACTGGGAAAGTTGCAAAGATTTCTTTTCTGGTACTACTTTGGCAATCTCGGGCAAAGTGAGAATATAGGGTCTCAACGGGGCCCAAATCCGTGTCAAAAATCCTCACCATAAATTAAAGATTGGCTTTCTAAAGATACAAGAAGTATTCGGGGCGCCGCATTTGGCGAGCGCTCTTAGCGAGCCCGGGGAGCGCAGGGGGCCGGGGCGCGGGCAGGGCGGGCGCGCGGACCCCCGGACTCCGGAGCCGGCTCCGGCCGCCGACCGGCCCGGGCTGCGCGGGGCGGGGCGGGGCGGGGCGGGGCGGGCGGTCGCCCGGGAAACGGGACGCGCTGAGCGGGGCCGCCCTCCTCCTCCTCCTCCTCCCTCCTCCCTCCATCCCTCCTCCTCCCGGGGCTCCGGGCGCGGTCTCCGGCCGCGGAGTCGCTCAGGTGCGGACCGGGCGGTCGGCGGCTGCGCGGCGAGGGTGCCCAAAGCTCCGACCCCCGGGATGGCCGCCCGGGTGGCCAGCGCCGAGGCGCGAGGGCTCCGCGAGGTCCCGACTGTGCGCCCGACCCCGGGGTCCCGCCTGGAGGCGGCGGGCGCTGCGGCGCTGGAGGACGAGGAGGAGGACGAGGAGGAGGACGAGGAGGACGAGGCGGCGGCCGCGGCCCGCAGAGCGCGCAGCTTCGCCCGGGACGCGCGGGTGCGCTTCCTCGGCGGCCACCTGCAGCTGATGCTGAGGGTGCCGGAGGAGACGTGGAGCCAGTATCTGGAGAGCGAGGGCCGCCGGCGGGCCCTGGCGGCGTTCCTGGAGAGCGCCGGCCCCGCGCGCCTGGTGTTCAGCGTCGCCGCTGCGGGGCGGCTCGCCGCTTCCCCCGAGGTAAGGGGCGCGGGGACCCTGCGGCGCCAGGACACTTGGCGTGAAGTCTCCCCCCTGAATCCGCAGCCCCGGCCTCCTTTCTGGAGCGCGCACTTCGCAGCTAAGCGTCTGTAGGTTAGTTTTCTAGATCGGCGGTTTTTCCTTTGCTTTCTTATTTTTGGTGCCGGGGATTGAACTCACTGGCGTCCTATCTCCGAGCCACACCCCCAGCTCTTTTGACTTTTTTTTTTTTTTAAACAGGGCCTTGTTAAGTTGCTGAGACTGGTCTTGAACCTATGATCCTCCTTTTTCCCGTTAAGTTGCTGAGACTGGTCTTGAACTTATGATCTTCCCTTTCCCCGTGGACTAGGGCCACAGGCGTAGATCAGCGTTTTTAATCTGACGGAGAATCTCCCGGTTTAGCTTGTTTGGCTGGGATAATGCAGGAAAACCAGCGCTTCCTGCAGATGCCTGGGTTTGGGGTGTGGGGTGCGTTTTCTGTGCCAGTAATGTCCATTCGCTCACGGGTCAATCTGGAGGTATATCCTTTAAAAAATGTGTTATCCAGCAGAGGTCTTATAATATGTATTCAATCTGACTACTTGCCAACCACACTTTGTCCCAGGGAGAAATATCAAGTCCTTAAAATGGAGTGCCTTAGGTAGGTAACCCTCCCACAGTCAGCGTTTACCAGCACCTGTGGGGCCACCTTTCCTTCCTCCTTTTCTTCCTTCCCCTTTGAATGTGGTCGCCTGTCAACTAGACTTGTCACCTACATCACAGCATTTGTGCTCAGCACCTTTCCTATGTGAGGAGCTGGGGGGTCGCCCATCCTCAGGCAGCACCTCCTCCTAGACGGGCATCAGTGTAGTTGGGAAGTAGGGCTCCCAGGGAACAGAGCCCAGGGAGGTGGCCTCGCATGAGGTTTGAAATCTTTGTTTGGGGGGCTTTCTTAATTGTAACTTTTTTTTTTTTTTAGTTTATCAGGCAATAGAACACTTTAATATTTGAAAGCTAAGTAGTATATCAAGCTAATGTATCTATGAAGTCACTCAGTAGTTGTGGAAAATATCTTGGTCATATATATTGCTTTTTAGACAGAAATATAAATTAACTTTCTGTGCTTTGTCTTTGTCTCAGTTTGGCTTGTTTCCAAACAAGAGAATATTAGTTTAACAACAGTGTGTGTGTGTGTGTGTGTGTGTGTGTGTGTGTGTGTGTGTGTGTATGGGACTAGGGACGGAATCCAGGGGCATTCTACCTTCAAGCTACATCCCCAGCCCTATTTTTTATTCTTTATTTTGAAACAGGGTCTCACTTAAGTTGCAGAGGTCCTCACTAAGTAGCTGAGGCTGGCCAAGAACCTGTGAGAACACCTGCTCTCCTCCTGTCTCAGCCTCCCAAGTGCGCCACTGTGCTCTGCTTATTTTAACACAACTTTTTAAGATTAAAACAATCTATGTGTTTCCTCCTCCTCCTCCTCCTCCTCCTCCTCCTCCTCCTCCTCCTCCTCCTCCTCCTCCTCCTCCTCCTCCTCCTCCGGTACTGGGATTGAACCCAGGAGCATTCTACCTCTGAGCCACACTCCAGCCCATTTTATGTTCTATTTTGAAGCAGGATCTTGCTAAAACACTGAGGGCCTCAGTAAGTTGCTGAGACTGGCCTCCCAGGCACTGAGATGACGGGTAATCGTTAGCACATCTGGCTCTTACTTGTTTTTAATTATGAGATTTTACGGTGTATGATGATGTGTCAGTGGCATGCCTTTAAAGGTGATATTTCTGCACCCATAATGCTGTGAAATTAGCATTATAAAGGTACAAAAATGCATCCGCTGGAGAAGAGGAGAGAGCAGGAGAAAGACCTTTTTTGTGAAGTTAGGCAAAATGCCAGCTTTTGTTTCAGCTGTTAGCAATCTGGCTACAAGTTGAATACAACAAATCCTGCTTGTTTACAAGGAATCTATGTAGTCAACGTCAACTGATTATCTTGGTCTTGTTTCAGATTCCAAAAGACACAAAACTTAAACTTCTTTATATTGCTAAGAAGACCACTGACAGCATGAGTGTGCGTGATTTCTCTGAGACGGTTTTATTTGGAGAGTTACCTGCGTCATCTCTTGGACATGTAACTGCTTTCCTAGAGGAGGTACTATCCTAATTTAATATTTGAATCTTTCTCTTGTCACCATGACACTTGGACTTGCGTGGGACCTCTGTGGCTATGTAAAATGAGGAGAATGTCGAAGCCAGCAGACTCTCTAGCCGCGGATGGAGAGGGACGGTATTTAGGCCACTTCTGCAGTGAGCTGGTACAGACGCTCAGTAACTTGCCAGGTCATTCCTCTCCCTTTTCTTCTTCCTTCCAAAATAATGGGAACAAATATAAACCAATGTGAACTTATACTGACTTGTACTATTTATTTATTTATTTGGTCCTGAGGATTTAAATCAAAGATATCCTACCTTTGAGCTACACCATAGCCCTATTTTACTTTTTGTTTGGAACCAGAGTCTCATTAAGCTGCTGAGGACCTCACTAAGTTGCTGCAACTGGCCTCAAACCTACAATCCTCCTGTCTTAGCCTCCCAAGAACCGGGATTACAGCCATGTGCCACCACACCTGGCTCGATTTGTTTTATGTTATATTTGTGGAGTTACTTGAGTTGTTTGCCTAAATAATTACTTTCCAGAGAATGTGGCTTAAAATTTCATAGTGGTTTTGTCTACTACTTAAAGTTCCTAGCGTGAACTTTAAGTTTTGAGAGGAGTTGGCCAAGCCATAGAATGGTAAATAGAGTGAACGTGTAAAACAGTACCCTGTAAATTAGGAATGTTGTCATTGGACTTTTGCTTGTATCTAACTAGAGAAAGTTGTTCATATTGGAGATTCACTCTAGAACATAGTTTCCCAGTGGGTCAACACATGTTCATCCCAACAAGCCTAGTCAGCCTGGTCTGCAAAGCTCTTGGGGAGAAGAGTTTCCCTGGCCCCAGCCTTCCTCAGAGCCTGATCCTCGTCGTTTCTCTGAGGTGCTACCTCTAGTTTCAGGAGGGCCACACTGCAGCATCCCCTAACACCATCCTGCCCAGGAGCCCCACGATTTTCTCTGGTAGTGTGCAGTGTTCTGAAGTGCTTGCTGTCTTAGTTGGGTTGCTATAACAAAACACTGCAGACTGGGTGCCTTATAAAAAAGTTATTCTTCATGATTCTGGAAGCTGAAAGTCCAAGATGAAGGTGCCGGCAGATTTTTGGTGTCTGGTAAAGGGCGGCTTCCTAGTGCATAGATGGTGCCTTCTGAAGACTTAGGCACAACAAAATCCTTCTCTCTGTCTCTAAAGCTATCAGCCAGAGATGCAGCCAGGATGGACCTTGGTCAGCTAAAAATTGGCTCTTAGCCCAGGTGAATACTGACTGTTAAAACCCCAAAACCTGCGCTTAAAAAGTTTAAGCTGATGCGGTCAGTGTGGACCAATCCCCTTGCACCAGACCAATCTTGTTCAGATGTAGCTAGTTCCCCCACCTCTACCCTAACCACCATAAAAGCTTCCTCTCTACTGCTGAAGGGACTCTCAGTACGGATCTACTGTGGCAGTAAAGTCTGAGAGTCCGAGCTTAAGCTGGAATAAAGGCTCTTTGCTTTTACGTATGGTGTCAGTCTCCTGGTGGTCTTTGGGGACTCCTCGAACTGTGCCTAACACCTTCTAGCTGTGTTTTCACCTGCTGAAAGGGACAAATGAGCTCCTTTTTTTTTTTTTAAAAAAAATAAGGGTACCAATTCCATCCATCAGGGCTGTACCCACATGACTTAATGCCTCATAATAGCAACAACTTGAAAGTCAAGATTTCAACCTGGGTATTTTGGGAAGATGCAGATAGTCACACCACTGCACCTGCTTTAAGTCTCCCCTAATACTATATTGTTCTCAGAGACAGATATTTCTGCTATGTTTCATATTCATCCTGAAGGTACCTCTAATTATTGTGCTTATATTGAAGGCCATGGTTTGGGGGACCTCATCTACCTACTGAGCTCACTGAGCAGAGAGTCTATTAATCTCCACTCTCCTAGCTCAACAGGTGCTAAACAGGAAGTTATTAAGATACTAGAATTTGGAGAGATTTGTTTCAACACCATTTAGATACAAGAGTGAATCTGTAGTTTCTTTTTAGTTAACTAGAAGATTGTAAAAGTTAATTTTTTTGTGTGTGGTGCTAGGGATTGAACTCAGGCATATCTACCTCTAATCTATACCCCCAACCCTATTCTATTGTTTATTGGGAAACAGGGTCCCGATAAGTTGCTTAGAGCCTCCTTAAGTTGCTGAAACTGGCTTTGAAGCTGCAGTCCTCCTGTCTCAGATGCCTAAATATTAGAATTATAGGCATGTTGCCGGGCGTGGTGGCGCACGCTTGTAATCCCCGCGCTTGGGAGGCAGAGACAGGAGGATCGCGCAGGTTCGAAGCCAGCAGCGCAGGCTGGTTTAGGAGACCCTGTTTCCAAATAAAAATGTAAAAATAGGTCTGGGAGTGTAGCCCAGAGGTAGAAGGGCTTCCAGAAACCCCAGTACCACCAAAAAAAAAAAAAAAAAAAAAAAAAAAAAGAATTATAGGCATGTACCACCACGCTCGGCTAAGTTAAATTTTAAAAAGACAGAATAACTTTTTTTCTGAGTATAAAAGCTAACTGAAAATTCATAGTTATAATGCTTATAAACTGGGCAGATTATATCAGAAAAATAAAAATCTTTGAAATGGATATTAGAAAGGGGGGGAAGCCAGAAGAAATCGAGTTCAGTAATTCAACATATTAACATGCTATTATAACATATGCTAGCCTTTGGGAACTTTAAAAACACTATTAAGGGTTTTCACAATACCCGGTTTCATTCATGTCCCCAATTTAATAGGAAAAGGAGTTCTGAAAAGATTCACATAGTTGAATAATCATCTGTATATCCAAACCTTAATCCCTTGGGATGCCACCCAGCACTTGAGAAGATGAATTTACCCCCAGCCTCCATGTGAATCAAAATGTTTTTTCTCAGTAATATAAATGCTGAATGTGCTTAGTTCACATTACAAAAGCAGTTCATTTCTTCATCTGACTTGGATTATTTCACGCAGTGCGTTAGCGTTATTGGAGCCTCCACAAACGCTTGGTAAATAGACAAATGAAAGAACTAGCAGCATCCTATCTCCACTTTAAAAAACTCACATCTAATTGATGTAGATTTGGTATCATTGGAGGACATTCATGAAACCAAATGTTTTTGTTGCCAATTTTGTATGATAAGAAAATCTTTAAAGGAACACATTGTCTGTAAATTATTTTAACTGCTGTTTAAAACATTTCTCTTTCTCTAGATATTAGTGCCAATTCTTTCTAATAAGAACAACCATACAACCTGGTCATGTTTTACTTCACAAGATATGGAACATCATATAGAAATCATGAAAAATAAAATGCATATTTTTAGGGGCAAAATGTCTAGAAGAACTCTTCTACCAATTCCCACTATTGCAGAAGATGTTGACCTGGATCAGAATCATTCAGAGGCCCTGTATGTAATGGTGTGGTGGTATATATAGCATATTAAATGGAGAGCCAGCATACTTACTTAATAACACACATAGAAAACTATTACATCATAGTTTTGAAATGTGTATTATTTCCTTTCAAAGTTTTTTTTTGTGTTTGTGGCATTGGAGATTGAACCCAGGGACATTCTACTTCTGAGCTACACCCCCAGCCCTATTTTATTCTTTATTTTGAGACAGGATCTCACTAAGTTGCTGAGGCTGGCTGCAAATCTATGATCCTCCTCTTTCAGCCTCCTAAGTACTGGGATTACAGGCGTGCACCACCACGCCCTGCTTCAAATCACATCATTTTAAAAGGAAAACTGCATGGTCACAACAATATTCCTTTAGTAAAAGGGTTATTTAACTTTTGTGATGTTATAGACATGCTAAATGCATAATAAAATGATGCTACAACTCAAATCAAGAACATAAAAAGAATGGATTTTGAAGAAATTATATTTAGGAGACTAGTTTATGAATGTATAACAAAAGTTAAAATCTACATCCTAGCCCAGTGTGTTGGTGCACACTTGTAATCTCAGTAGTTGGGAGGCTGAGACAGGAGGATCACAGGTCCATGGCCAGCCTCAGCTACTTAGTGAGACCCTCCACAACTTAGTGAGACCCTGTTTCAAAATAAAGAATAAAAATTGGGTTGGGGTATAGCTCGGAGGTAGAAAACCCCTGGGTTCTATCCCCAGTACTGCAACAACAACAACAAAAAAAATCACATCCTGCTTTTATTTGATTTGGATAAGATAATTCACTTTTGAGTTATTTTATTAATCATTTCAATATTTGTAGGCTGCAGTCAAATGAGAGGAGAATACTCCATGCAATTGAATCTGTGGTTATTAAGTGGTCACATCAAATTCAAGAAATTGTAGACAGAGATTCTGCGCAGCCTTTGCTGAATGGCCTTCACCTGACTCCTCAAGCAGAGCTGGATTTCTGGACAATGAGGAGAGAGAATCTATCATGCACTTACAATCAAGTGAGTAGACAAGAAATTATAAACCGAATAAGCAAAGTCAATTGCCGAATGTAGTCTCTCAGCCAGTGATATCTAATAATTTTGAAGACTTAACAAGTCTTCGTATGACTTCATATTTAATTAATGTAGTTGATCTAATTGACTCAGGAAGGAATAGGTCTTGCTTACTGGAGACATAGTTAAGAAGACCTGACTTTAGTTCCTCTGCCTGGGGCTTGCTGAAAAATTAATGTTTCAAAAGCTCAGACATTCACTCATGTGGCTTTTAGACATTTTCAAAAACAGATCAAGAAAGTTTATGTGGAATAATTAATATTTACATATATAGTATATGAACTTATTTTTGAAAATTCAAATTAAAAAATTTAAAAGCAAAATAAAATAAGCATCTGGATAAAATATGTTTTAAAAATAATTTTCAGCTTGAAACCAGATATGCCTTTGAGAATTAAATAATGTGCATGTTGTGTCTGAATGAAATACAATTTAAGTAATTTGTTACAGATGCATTTATTTAGTACTCTAGTATATATAGTATATACAATATACTATCAATAATATATAGCATATTTACTCTATGTTTTATATATAGTAGTATCTAGTATATTAAATATACTAGATTACTACTACAAATATATGTATATATACATACATTGTATATATACACACATATATATGTATATGTATGTATGTATGTGTGTGTGTGTATATATATATATATATGCTTACATACATACATTGTAGTGTAGTGGGGATGTTTCCAGAAGTATTTCATTTTTTTTATTATAAGCATGTGCCACCATACCCAGCTCTAACATATATTTCATTAAAGGTTTATTTTTCTTTAATTTAGCTTCAGGCTCCTATTGTCCTCAAGATGTTTAAGATTCTGAAAACTAAACAAAGCAGTTATTTTCCTACTTTGAGGAATATTTTCATGACTGTGGAAAATGGTAAGACTCTTGCTCCTGAGCCTGTCCCACCTGCTCAGGGTCTGTCTTTCCTGAAATGATTGCACTTGGTTCCTCTATTAACAGACTCCTCTCACACTTGGTATTGTATTTTCTAGCCACATACTAAACTATCTTTAGTTTATCTGTCATATGGTAGCACTTACCAAATGGCCCCAGATTGAAGGTCTAGTAGAATGTGTGTGAAGGGGGAGACCTTTGGCAGAGGGTGAATAGGTAGAGGTTTTCCAGTCAACATCAGACTGTGGTTAGTCGAGTTCCTCACCAGTTAAGTTCCTCTGAATGTGCTTGGTCTCCACCAGCTACTTAGCTTATAAGCACTGGAAGTCACCATTGATCTTTTGGTGAAGTTTAAAGTGTAGAAATGATGGAATCCCAAATCTAGTTAAAATTCTCTTCCCTGTGCTTGTCTTACCACCACAACTCTGCCTACTTCATGATTCCCATTCATCCTTTTTTGTCCATGTTTCAGCAAATATGGATATATATATGAAATGGGTGTTTTATATAAGACTAAAGAGAATATGAACAAATAGCTATTTGTGCTTGTTTCTAACACTATTTTTGTGTTATATTTGGAAGGTTAAAAATAATTAAAATTCACTTTGTAAATATTTTGAGATAGCTTTTTTTGTGTGTTTTACTGGGGATGAAACCCAGGCACTTTCTACCTCCAGGTTACACTCTCAGACTTGTTTTATATTTTATTTGGAAACAAGGTCTCACTAAGTTGCTGAGAGCCCCACTAAGTAGCTGAGGCTGGCTTCAAATCTGCATGATCCTCCTATCTCAGCTTCCCAAGTACTAGGATGATAGGTGTACACTACCATCCCCAGTATCACAAAAAAAAGAGAGAAAAAAGAAATTAACACTGATAAAAGTATACTAATTTTAAGACATGAGTGTACCTGGGAGAGAAAACAGTTCTTGAATCCTCTGTTTCTTCTCAGCACTTTATTGTTAAGTGGGCAGATTAATTGGCTGCAGGTCAAGTGGAGAAGTATGGGTGAGAAAGGTCAGATTGTGTGTGTGTGTGTGTGTGTGTGTGTGTGTGTGTGTGTGTTTAGCATGAATCTTTTGTGATAACCTTAGAAAATAAGGTTTAACTTCATTCTCCATCTTTTTTATTTTTTTTAAACTGGGGATTGAACATAGTACAAAACTCAGTACCTCTGAGCTATATCCCCAACTCTTTTTGTTATTTTATTTTGAGACAGGGTCTCACTAAATTGCTTGGGATGGCCTTAAACCTATGATCCTCCTCTCTGAGCCTTCCAAGTATTGTGATTACAGGCATTGCCACCATGCTGGACGGTCCCCATCTCTTTAAATACAACCCGTGTGCAGTTAATCAAAAGTATTTGTGGCCTCAGGAACAAAGTAAAGTGTGATGGAGCCCATTCAGACTATGCTAGAAGGACAATTTTCATTGAGAAAATTTGAATTTAATGATTAAATGGTCACTAGCAATAGTAACATTTAATTTTTCTTCATATCAATGACATTTTTTGGGTGTTTGTGGTATAAAACATAAAGCACAGCTGCTTGTATCTATATATACACTATATATACATATATATAATATATATGTTTGTATATATATATATATATTTCTCTCTCTCTTTAATTTTTTTGGTGGCACTGGGAATTAAATTCAGAGGCATTCAACCTCTAAGCTATACACCCAAGCTCAATTTTATTTTTTGTTTTGAAATAGGGTCTCACTAGCTTGCCAAGAGTCTCACCTTTTGCTGAGGCTGTCCTTGAACCTGTGGTCCGCCTGTCTCAGCATCCCAAGTACTACGATAAAAGGCATGTGCCACCATACTTGGCTAACAATATTTATTTATTTATTTATTTATTCATTTATTTATTTATTCATTCATTCATGCATGCATGCATGCATTCATGCATTCATTTATTTATTTGGTGGTACTGGGGGTGGAACCCAGGGGCTTTTCTGCCCCCGGGCTATACTCCCAGACCTTTTTTTTTGGGGGGGGGGGCTCTGGGGATGGAACCCAGGAGCATTCGACCTCTGAGCTATACCCCTGCCCTATTTTTTATTCTTTATTTTGAAACCAGGTGTCACTGAATTGCAGAGGAAGGACCTTACTAAGTAGCTGAGGCTGTTCGAGAACCGCGATCCTCCGGTCTCAGCCTCCCAAATACTGGGATTACAAGCGTGCGCCACCACGCCTGGCTCCAGACCTATTTTATACTTTATTTGGAAACAGGGTGTCATTAAGTTGCTGAGAGCCTCACTAAGCAGCTGAAGCTGGCTTTGAGCCTGTGTGATCCTCCTGTCTCAGCCTCCCAAGCGCTGGGATTACAAGTGTGCGCCACCACGCCCGGCTATTTATTTATTTTTGGTACTGGGAATTCTACCTCTGAGCTACACTCTCAGCCCAATTTTATTCTTTATTTTGAAATAAGATCTCACCAAGTTGCAGAGGGCCTCTCACAGGTTGCTGAGGCTGGCTGCAAACCCGCAACCCTCTTGTGTCAGTCCCCCAAGTACTGAGATTACAAACGTGCGGCACCATGACCGGCTTAACAATTTTTGTATTGAGGAAAAATTCACATTAACATAAAATTAACTATAACGCAGTATAAATGGGCTGACATTTAGGACATCCACAAAGTTGAACAGCCATCAATTCTGTCGAGTTCCAGAATAGCTTTCTCACTTTTCTGAATCATTTTTTATCTTTGTAAGTCATATAATAGACGTTTTCCTAAGCATTGCATCCGTTACTCTCCTAGGAAACTGGAATGTGACAGTGAATGATTTATTTGTACTTGTCCCAAGTACTGAGGGGGAATGAGTGTTGTAGCGACGAAGCTTGTGATCCAAGCCAGAAAGTGACAGCGACATCATGGAGGGGGACATGCTATTCCCACCGTGTTTCCGTGGGTCAGGGAAACCGCTTTAGATGGCAAGCTCCCCTTCCCCCACACACAGATACTCAGCCACGATTACTTCTGCTCTGTGAGTAACTAGACCAGCACTCTCCTGGGAGGAGGAGTCACAAATGGCCAGCGGGTAGAGCCTTCCCCACTGCTCGTGCGCACATTGTCGGATAAATAATAGAGAAGGAACAATGACAGCATTTAAGCACGGGCCTGCTGTTGACACGGCCCTCTTGAGCTTGGAAAGTGAGCTTCCAAGGAGACGGTCACGTGACCGCGGTTCTCTTTCCTTTCAGCTCTCCTCGAAGCCCAGGACGTGGAACTTCACCTGCGCCCTCTAAGCAGACACGTCCAGTGTCTCCAGGAGACGGAGCTCCCCCAGACCCACGTGCTCATCGCCCCATTATTTCATACCATCTGTCTTATTTGGAGTCATTCCACGTTTTTTAATACCCCTGCCCGGATGATAGTCTTACTACAAGAGTTTTGTAATCTCTTCATGGACCAGGTATGAAGTGTTACAAAATGGGAACAGTAAGAATCCTGCCGTGAGGTAGGTTTTATGGGACTGGTCGAGAGCAGATTCAGATTACAGTAAGGATGCCATTTCCCTTTTTTTGTTTGTTTTCAGAAAGGACTTTTAGGGTAACAAAAACCAGGTAATTTTTTTTTTTATCCCAAATGGCAAAGGGGTTCTGGAAATAAATCAAATATACTCAAAGAACAAGTTGTTGCTGGGCTTTATTTATTTATTTATTTATTTATTTATTTATTATTTTTATTTTTGCAGTACTGGGAATGGAAGCCAGGTGCATTCTACCTCTGAGCTACATCCCTGGTCCTATTTTTTAGTCCTTTTATTTTTATTTATTTATTTATTTTTTGCGAGTTTGGGGATGGAACCCAGGGGCATTTGATCTCTGAGCTACACCCCCTGCCCTATTTTTTATTCTTTGTTTTGAAACTGGGTCTCACTGAGTTGCAGAGGGCCTCACTTAATAGCTGAGGCTGTCCGCGAACCGCAATCCTCCAGGTCTCAGCCTCCCGAATGCTGGGATTACAAGCGTGCGCCACCACGCCCAGCTTAGTCGTTTTATTTTTTGAAAGAGGGTGTCATTGAGTCGTGAGGGCCTCACTAAGTAGCTGAGGCTTTCCGCAAACCATGAACCACGATCCTCTCTGCCTCCTGAATGCTGCAATTACGAGCATGCGCCACCACACCCAGCTTGCTGGGTTTTGTTTAACATCCAACCTGTCTTTAACGACATTTAAGGCAGCTTCCAGTCAAAGGCCGGAATGCATAGTACCTCCCCTGTGGCCCCTGTGCTGCTCTCTTTTGGTTTCTATGGGACACTGGCTAATGGAAAACTTTGGAAAGTGAAGTCAATTTAGGGAATTTGCCCCTCTAAAAAAGTCATCCTTGAAAAACAATCAAGCCACAGAATTGAACTGAAAGAATTCTGATCCACTGTTGATCTTTAAGAGTCTTTTATTATTTTCTTCCAATTGGACCCCCTCCCTCTACTTCGTCATCCTTTCTGTGTGAACTTTCATTCTTCCTATGTCTCTGGTGTCAGAATATTACATCATTTGAGAACTGAGAGATTCTTAGATGCCACATAACCCGAGATTCTTAGTCGGGAATGTGGCTTAGTCTGTTTAGGCAATATAATTAAATACTACAGGCCGGTCATGGTGATGCATGCTTGTAATCACACTACTTGGGAGGCTGAGACAGGAGGATCACAGGTTCGAGGCCAACCTCAGAAACTTAGTGAAATCTTGTTTTAAAATAAGAAATAAAAAGAGGAATGGGGGAGTCAAGTGTAGTGGTGCATTCTTGTAATTCCAGTACTTGGGATGCTGAGACAGGAGGATAACATATTTAAAGCCAGCCTTGGCAAATTTGCAAGGCTCTCAGAAACCTAGTGAGACCATATTTCCAAATAAGAAATAAAATCAGGCTGGGGTATAGCTTGGGGTAGAACCTCTGGGTTTAATCTCCAGTACTGTATATATATAGTACTATGTGTATATATATTATATATATATATATTATATATAATATAGTACAATATATAATATATATTGTATAAATATAATATATAATATAATAAATGTATAATATAGTACTACATATATATAGTACTACATATATATAGTACTACATATATATATGTGTGTGTGTGTGTGTGTGTGTGTGTGTGTGTGTGTGTGTGTAGCCTGGAGGGAGAATCCCTCTGGGTTTAATCTTCAATATCAAAATTATTATTTACTTTTTGGTACTGGGGATTGAACCCAAGAGCTTTCCTATTTTTATTTGGAAACAGGGTCTCACTAAGTTGCAGAGAACCTCACTAAGTTGCTGACGCTAGTTATGAACCTGTTATCCTCCTGTTTTAGCCTCCCAAGTACTGGGAATATGGTGTGTACCACCTTTCCTGGCAGGGAGTTAGGCTTTCAACACATGCATTTGGGAATGACAGGGTTCAAGTACTCTTCAGACAGTTTAACTGAGAATTAGAAGATGATGATGTGTGCTTAGTTTCCCTGAACAGTTGGGGAAAGTCAGACCAGACCAGACAAGAGGTGGGTAGACTTTCTGGTGTAGTTTCTGGGGGTGAGACTGAGTGGTTAAGTATCCCCTTGTCCTCATAAAGAGGTGGAGTGGTGTACGGAAAGGGCTTTGGACTCAAATCTAATTGACCTTTTTAAGGGAATTTACATTGACTACTCTGAGCCTCAGTTTCCATGCGTCGGTGGGGACATGTCCAGTCCACAGCTGTAATAAAGGTCAGAAGAGACAACAGCAAAATGCCCAACATGGTTTGCCGCAGCTCAAGAAAAATAAGTTCCTTTTTCTTTTTCATTCCAGACCTTGGACTTACAAACTTAATGTAACTGTGGACAGGAGATAACAGTTCAGTGTCTGCTATATTTTATCATTACCTCCTCTGGTTTTATTCTGCTTTTGTTCCTTTGCTGTCAAACTCTACTCTTCTCTGTTGTTAAGCAAGAGCTCTGGGCTCTAATGACTTGGAGCTCCCCTTGAAACACCACAATCCCTGTTGCAGGGTCACGGAACATGACCGCCACTTCTCCCAAGAGCTTTGTTAGGGACCCTCTTCTCTTGTCCAGAATCATCCAAACAGTTTCACTGCAACGTCCTGTCCTGTTGGTGCACCAACCCCAGAGGTGGCCTTTCATTGGTACAGGATGATTCAATTCCAGACTACCTTGAAACCTGCAAACTGATCATTTGAGCCTCTAGTCCTTGTCAACCGCCACAGTCTGCCAAGCCTCCTGAGGAAATATTGTAGCTTCTCTTCTCTTGTTCTTTAGTTCTGGCTTCTGCCCAAAGGTCCCATTGACCTGATTTTCTTGATACTCTGGGTGGCAGATTCTAGGCTTTTTAGTAAATCTGCTCAACATATTAAGGATCAAAAATCATCAACAAAGCCAGACAGAGTGGTACACGCCTGCAGTCCCAGTACAGGAGGTTCACAGGTTCAAGGCCAGCCTCAGCAACTTAGTGAAATGCTGTTTCAAAAAAGTAAAAATAAAAAATAAAGAAGTAAAAAGACTGAGAACGTGGCTCAGAAGTAGAATGTCTCTGGATTCAATCTTCAGTAAAGAAAAGAAAATCAGCAAGGAGCCAGCATTCACACTGGGTTCCCTGAAGAGCTGAACTTCACCCTCCTCTCCCCAACTGTTTGCTGTTTAACTTATTTTATATAGTTAACAAACACTGTATGCCGCTTATTATTTTGCCACGAGCTTTTAACCCTTTCACAAAATATCAAATATCAAATTCTTATAGCAAGACTACTATGGAGGTACTATTAGTAGCTTCATTTTATAATGGTCAGAGCAGGCAAATAGTGGTCTCAAGGTCACCGAGCTCCTAAGTAATGGGGGTCTTGCCCGTTATACTATGCGAAATATTTTTAAAGTTTTTATTTCTATTTGAAACATGCATGATGAACTAATAATGATTGTAAAACATTCTCATGTAAACTGTGTAACACTTGTGATAGTGGAAACAGCCTTGCAGCTCTGTCACCTTAAAACTCAGCATTTTTATTTATTTATTTTTTGTGTGTGTGGTACTAGGGGTGGAACCCGGGGGCTTTTCTACCTCCGGGCTATATTCCCAGACCTATTTTATACTTTATTTGGAAACCGGGTCTCACTGAGTTGCTGAGGCTGGCTTCAAACCTGTGTTCCTCCTGTCTCAGCCTCCCAAGCACAGGGATTACAAGCGTGCGCCATCATGCCCGGCACTTCTCAGCATTTAAACATTTTTCTTCACTGGGCGTGGTGGCGCACGCTTGTAATCCCAGTACCTGGGAGGCTGAGACAGGAGGATTGCTCAGGTTGGAAGCCAGCCTCAGCAACTTAGTGAGGCTCTCAGCAACTTAATGAGACCCTGTTTCCAAATAAAATATAAAATGGGTCTGGGAGTGTAGCCCGGAGGTAGAAAGCCCCTGAGTTCCATCCCCAGTAACACACACACACACACACACACACACACACACACACACACCAGTAAATAAACATTTTCCTTCCCTTAGAACTCCTGCATACTTATATACTCCATCACTCATACAAGTTTACTAGCTTCTTGAAAAATGATTTTTGTCATTGTTGCATATCTAGGTTGTCCCCAGCCTTCTCTATTATAAATATCAGGCAGAAAAAAACTTTATATAAAAATCCGTTTCTTTGCCGGGCGTGGTGGCGCACGCTTGTAATCCCCGTGCTTGGGAGGCAGAGACAGGAGGATCGCGCAGGTTCGAAGCTAGCCGCGCGCGCTGGCGTAGGAGACCCTGTTTCCAAATAAAAATGTAAAAATAGGTCTGGGAGTGTAGCCCGGAGATAGAAGGGCTTCCAGGAACCCCAGTATCAACAACAACAACAACAAAAAAAATCCGTTTCTTTAACTTGGACCCAGTTATCCTGATCTTGATCAAAGGGTAAAAACCTTTCATGGCTCTTCAGCAGTGCTTATTATTTACAAATTATTTTCTAAAAGGTTATATCAATTTCATTGTTATCAATATGTAAAAAGTTTTACTATAATCTGTTGACTTTGATTATTACCATTTCTAAAGCTTGGGTCATTTGTGTATTGGGTATTTAGCAGTACCATATAGTTTTTAATTACTGTCTTGCACATTTGTGATTGCATATTCAGTATACTTTTTATAATTGCATTTCTTCATGTATTCTTTTACTTTGGTTCCATGAATTTACTGATCTCGGTGTTCTAAGGAAAACTGGACGTTGTTTAATTTGTTATGTATTAGGAGTCATATTCTATGATATGTATTAAAAACCATAAACTGCCATTGCTCATAGCTCAATGCAGTGTTTATTTTGCTTACTAGTTTTAATTTTTAAAAATTGCTAATACTTATATTGGATACATTTCCTCTATATTTTAGCTGAGAAGCCAGAGATGTTGCCTTGCCTCAATTTTTTTGATGACCTGACTCTGGTCACTGGGGAGGTCATTTTTCCTCTATCCCCCAACTGGGAGGGTCCTAGACAGTGGTCCTAAGAGTATCTGAGCTGTGCTCCATGGAGTTACTAGTTTTTTCTCTTATTTTTTCTCCTTCTCTTTTCCTTTATGAAAACTAGCTAGATTCTATGTCCTTTAATGTTGCTTAAGCTCTCAAAGGAGAAGTTTTCTAACCCCCCAAAACCCATGTTTTCAAATGACCCTGTACTACCAGGTAAAGCAGCAAAAATTTAAAAGCCCATGTTTTGACAGCTTTTCCCTACAAGCTTGTGTATTTCTTTAAATAAAAATATGATCATCCAGGATATTTACTGGTAAGAAAACTCAGGATAACATTCGGATTATGCAGTTATCATATAGATGAAGATTAGCAAAATTGTAGTCATTGCTAGAATGTATAAATCCAGAAAAAAGTAGTGTCTCCTGTATTATTATTCTAATTTATAAAGTATGTCATTCAAACCCTCGTGTCGGAGTTTGTAGAATTTGTGCATTCTTTCTCACAGCATAGCCGACCCAGTTCTAGACATTGTTATTTAAAAGTGATTAAGACAGATGTTTACAGTAAAAGAAAAAAACTATTGACTAGTTTTGTTCGTTTATTCTTTCATTAAATTCTAGGCAGTAGCGTACCTTTCACCCGAGGATCTTTTGAAAGGAGAAATTGAAGACTCCCTGGAAAAGGTGCAGGTGGCAGTTAACATCTTAAAGACTTTCAAAAATTCATTTTTCAACTACAGAGAAAGATTGGCAAGCTTTTTCACGGGAAATAAGGAGTTCAAACCCTGGGATTTCCACTCTCGTTTGGTGTTTTGCAGATTTGACAAGTTTCTTGACCGTTTAATGAAAATAGAGGTATTCATCTATTGACTTTATTCACATTTCAGATGAAGTCAGAAAGCTTTTCAGAAAGCTCATGGGGCAGTTTATTCTACGTCCTAGGGGGAGGTTTCCTTTCTTAGTAATTTTCATAAGAAGCTTATGAGCTCAATGCTCTAATGATAGAAGAATGGTTTTAAAAGCCTTAATTTGGCATTCGTTTATTTACTTACTTATTTATGGTACTGGAGATTGAACCCAGAGGCATTTGTACCTCCACACTACACCCCTAGCCCTTTTTATATATTTTTTTGTTTTGAATCAGGTCTCACTAGGTTGTTGAGCTCTCACTAAACTGCTGAGGCTGGTCTCAAACATGTGATCCCCCTATCTTGACTCCCAAATACTAAGATTATAGGCATGTGCTCCCAAGCTATCTTTTATTTTGATTCTGTTATCACAGTGAGTATAAGTAACCCTCTTTATATGTTAGTGACTCTTGACTTATAATTTACCAAGCTCCTGGAAGAAAGTTGTGAATCAGGAAGAAGTAACAAAATTCCTTTTTTTATTATACATTCAAGAGGAAACATATAAAACATAATTGACATGAAGATTACATACCTAAAAAACCCATTTGCTAATTTAAAATAATCACACTATCTCTTAGTATATAAATGAACATATATAATATATAAATATGTACTCTAATAGAAATACATCATAGGTGGTATTAAAACACTCATAAAATAGATAAAAATGTGGAAATATGTGCTTTGTATAATTTTTTTTGTGTGTATGGTGCTTCGGATTGAAACCAGGGTCATTGTACCTCTAAGTTTCCCAGCCCTATTTTTTTTTCTTTTGGTGGTACTGGGGGTGGAACCCAGAGGCTTTCTACCTCCGGGCTATACTCCCAGATCTTTTTTTATATTATATTTGGAAATAGGGTCTTACTAGGTTGCTGAGAGCCTCACTAAGTAGCCGAGGCTGGCTTTGAACCCGTGTGATCCTCCTGTCTCAGCCTCCCAAGCGCGAGGATTACAAGTATGCACCACCACGCCCGGCTTCCCAGCCCTATTTTTTATTCTTTATTTTGGTGGTACTGTGGATGGAACCCTTCTCCGGGCTACACTCTCAGACCTATTTTTAAATTTTATTTTATTTGGAGACAGGGTCTCTTAAGCCAGCAAAGCTGGCTTCGAACCTGTGTGATCCTCCTGTCTCCGCCTCCCAAGCATGGGGATTACAAGCGTGCGCCACCACGCCCGACCCTTTTATTCTTTATTTTGAAATAGGGTCTCCCTAAATTGCAGAAGGCCTCACTAAGAAACTGAGGCTGCCCAAGAACCTGTAATCTTCTTGTCTCAGCCTCCCAAGTACTGGGATTACAAATGCCACCACGCCCATCTAAAAATTTTTTTGAAAAGTACCTAAAATCACCTGGGGGTAAGCATGGTCCCTCTGTAATCTCAGTACTTGGGAGGCTAATACAGGAGAATTACAGGTTTAGACCCCCTTCAGCAACTTCTCAAGATTTTCAGTAACCTAGTGAGACCCTGTTTTAAATCAAATAATATGAAAAGTGCAGGAGGTATAGTTCAGAAGTATAAGCCCCCTGTGTTCAATCCCCAGTACCCCCTACTATAATACTTAAGACCCCCAAATTGAGTGAACACATATAAACACAGGTACACATACACACACACACACACACACACACACACACACACACACTCACTCACACTTGGCTAAGATTTTTTTAAAAGTTTGAACTGAAGACACTGATTTATTTTGTAAAGTTCTAACAATTTGGGGCTTTATTGTTATAAGATTTATTGAATTTTCTTCAAAATTAGAGATTTATGTTTTGAAAATTCTCATTGTTACTGAGTCTAAAATGTCTCTTAAAGTCTCTTAAATGTCTGACTAAGGGCAATTTGCACGTAGCTTTCATAAAAGTCCCTTGAGCTCCCTTCCAACAAAGGAGCTGGCTCATTGCAAAGTGTAGGTGGCTGAGAAGATGAGTTTGGATATTACCTGGGATCTGACTTATGATTAGGAAGTTACAAAGTTAGAGGAGTCATATGTGTAACTATGATAAGTTAGAGTTGCCTGAACTGTGAGATACCTTCCATTAAGTATGAAAATTGGAGTGCGATTTTTAAAAGCTAGCAATTACTTTGTTCAATTAAATAAATGATATTTATTTTTTGTCATGGAAAGTGTCCATTGATGCATTGATTCTGGATGTTTGAAAATGTTCTTGATTTGAAACTTTCAAATCATCTTTTCCTGCTCAAGATAACAGAAAGGGTCTTTAACGTGTTTTTGTTGTTGTTGTTGTTTTACAAAGGATGTATTTGTCACCATACTGGAATTTGAAAAGCTGGAAAGACTGGAATTTGGTGGGACCAAGGGAGCCATTTTAAATGAGCAGGTCCAGCAGATGAGTGAAGAATTTGTGGAGCTCTGCAAAGTTTTTCAACAGAGCACTTATGACCCATCTGATTGCGACGACATGGTAATATCATACCTTTGCAATTTTGTTTCCTAGATTCCTGTCATTTTAAAGCTGAAAAGGAGGGTAGGTCACAGTGATAAGAGCTGCCATCCAGTTTGGCCCCCACAGGACCAAAAGAGGTTACATGTCTTGCCTGGAGTCTCTTCACTACTTGGTGGTAGATGAAGGAGCAGAACTCAGGCCTTTGTATTTTCAGTTCAGAACTGTTTCTGACATAACCAGACCTCAGTGTGGACTTTGTTCTTTGTGCAAGGTGAAAAGGAACTTTCTATTAATCACTCATTTGGGTCTGATTATCTGATGTCCACATAATTTGTTATATTTTAGCCTTTTCCTGAATTGCTGGAGAATTTTTTGGTTTGTTTAACCAATTGGTTTCACTCCTTTTGCTGGCCTATTACTATGATATATGCTATTTCGCATCGTTTTTGTTATTTAGAGCTATTTATAATTTCTTATTTTCAGCCTCAGGAAACAGGAGGAAGCTCTCAGACTTAAGTTGCTTCTGTTTGCTGTCACTAGTCAGGAAGTTACCGTGAGCACCCCTGTAGCTGTAGAATAAAAATAACTTCATAGGGTTTTGTCAAAAGCAGTGAAGCTGAGTGAAGAAAAAGAATGTGGCTTTTTAAAAAAAATATGGAATGTGAATTTATTTACTCTTGTGCTTCTATTTGGTGAATAACTGCATATTTAAAATGCACAAGTCATCATGTTGGTTTTATAAGGATGTAGTTAGTAAACTTAATTCCTCTGAGTTGTACTAAGTTTGGGAAAGGACAGTTAGTAAGAATAAGAAGATACTGTCAGCACCGGGCGTGGTGGCGCACGCTTGTCATCCCAGCATTTGGGAGGTGGAGACCAGAGGATCATGGTTCTCGGACAGCCTCAGTGACTTAGTGAGGCCCTTCGCAATGCAGTGAGATCCTGTTTCAAAAATAAAAAGTCTAAAAAATATTAGGGCTGGAGGGTAGCTCGGAGGTACAGTGCCCCTGGGTTCCATCCTCAGTACCTCAATAAAGAAAGGAAGGAAGGAAGGAAGGAAGGAGAGAGAAAAAGAAAGGAAGAAAAAAGAGAGAAAGAAAGGAAGAAAGAAAAGAAAGAAAGGAAAGAAAGAAAGGAAGGAAGTAAGGAAAGAAAGAAAGAAAGAAAGAAAGAAAGAAAGAAAGAAAGAAAGAAAGAAAGAAAGAAAGAAAGTAAGTGCCAGGCCAAGTGACCCCTTCTGAGCTGGTACCCTATAATTTGTGAAGAAGTAGGAAGAACTAGTGACCAAGATTCTGAGCTCACCCTGAGAGCCTTGTGTGATGTGTGGAAGGCTTTGCTGAACTTTCTGCCCCAGGAGCCAGAGGCATAGCCTACGTGAACGAGACAGGGGAGGAGCAGGGCACGGAATGCACAAGGCCTCAGGGACATTTGGGTAACAGGAGAATCAGCTCTGCTCACACTTCAACCTGCCAGGGCTAGAGAACTTGGCCAGCTTTCTCTGGTGTCTCTGCCTTGGTGTCCCTCCTGGGTCTGCCTGCACCTCAAACAGTAGGAGCAGAAAACCCAGAAGTCGGCTAGGTGTTTGTACTTTGGAGGCCCGTTTACCTTTGCAGATGAGGGTGGCAAGGCCTCCGTCTCCAGGTCTGGGTTGGAGACATCAGCCGCCCTCCCCTGAAGGTCTCCTTTGTCTCTCCTGTCCCATCTTGCCTTTGGATGGAATCTCGAAGCCCCTCAACGGTGATCATTCCTTGACGTTCACACATGAATTCATAAGAATTTTACTTACCTGGTGTACTTATGTTGAAGAAGACCTTTACTGTTTTGGATAAGTGTTGTCATTGTTGCCTTCAAATATTACGTCTGGTGTTTATTTTTGCTTAGTAGGCTATTTGTTTTGGTGTTTTTAAGCTAGCTCATTGTATGTTGATTTCATGGTGAGAGATGTTGGTGGTTTTGGTATGCGTTGCATGTGTACACACATGTGAAAGCATGCCACCCCATGCCCCCCCACCTGCACACGCCCTCATTTGCACAGGTGAGTGTGTTCTGACCAGCTGTCCTGAACTTTGTTATATAAATGGTTTAAACACCTTCCAGTAAATTAAAGAAATGATCACTGGTAATTTGCTACTTATTTCTCCCTTTGATCAGTCTCAAGCCCATTAATCAGGCTTTTGGCCTTAATTTTGTGGTGAAAGCTCTCTCACTGTGGTGATCTGTGTGCAGATGTACCTGTAAAAATGGTTTGGGTTTCTATTTCTAATAAAGAATGTAAAGGCTATGTATTATTTGTGTGTGTGTGTGTGTGTGTGTGTGTGTGTGTGTGTGTGTGTGTGTTACTGGGGATTGAACCCAGGGGCATTCTACCTTTGAGCTGTACCTTCAACCCAATTTTATTTATTTTTTTGAAACAGAGTCTCACTAAGTTGCTGAGGCTGTCCTCAAACCTGCCATCCTCCTGTCTCAGCCTCCCAACTATAGGGATTACAAATGTGTGCTACCATGCCTGGCTTTCCTACTTAAGGTATTTTCTTTGACTTCTTCCTAAGGGACCATTTGAGATCTAGACAATCATAGGGAGAGGCTTATTTTCTTTGTTATATATGTTTAGCATCTAATCTGGTGGTATTAGACTCATAGCTTTTCTTAACTGTCTGTGGTGTTACTTAATTAAATAAAATTTCTAAGATTACCAAGTGAGGACGGTAGCCATTCTTCTTGAGGGGAGCCCGGGACTCCTGCTAGTTTCTGTTAATTGGGGCCAACTCATTTTCTGAGTGCTGGGCATTGTGCTGGGACCTTCAGGTATGTTCCTGCTAAATTCTCACTGTAACCCTGAGAATGGCCTCTCACACAAATGACAGGTTAAGTAAATGCCCCAAGGCTACACAGTTCCCAGGTGTTGGGACAGAGGTTCAAACCCAGGGCTCTTGTCTCCAACCCCCAAGCCCGGCACTCTTTTCTTTTGGCTGCTCTCTGTATTTACTCCCCTCCTTGCATCTGCACTGAGATGGGGGGATGCGTTGATGTGGGTACTCACTTGAAGCATCTTGGATGGGGCCTCTCAGGTTGCTGTGTCTGTTTCCTTGATAGTTTTCAGTGCGAAGGTTGATCCAGGTACCTAACCCACCATCATACTGGTATCTAAAATACATCTTTAAAATATTAATTTGTACTGGTTTATATTCTAATTCCTAATTCCTAGGATGAGTCCAGTGTCTTGTTCTCATCCATGAACGATTCTTTTACTACTACTATATGTATATTTTTCTGATTTATAGATTTTTAAAATAAGTCATCTATAGGGTTTTGACATATTTTGCCTGCTTTTTTTCCCCAAGCTATTATTTTTTTTTTGTGGCACTGAGCATTGAAAGCAGAGGCATTTTACCTCTGCTCTAAACCCCCAGACCAATTTTAATTCTTATTTGGAAACAGGGTGTCACTAAGTTGCAGAGGACCTCTTTAAGTTGTCCAGGCTGGCTTCGAACCTGCGATCCTCCTGTCTTAGCCTCCCAAGTACTGGATTACAAGCATGTGCCACCACACCCAAGGTGAAGTTTAATGTTTACGAGCTTTACTTATTTTTGGCAGGAAAATCTACAAAAAGATTTAGCCCCTTTCTTACCCCATGACCTTTCCTCTTAGCTTACCATCACTCCTCTCCAGAGATTTCTCTATTGTGCGTTTCTTTTAAAATGTTCAAGAGAGCTTTGGTGCCTATAATTACATATACGTGTACTTTTTCTTTGTTTTCTGGTTTTGCACAAGTAGCTTCCTCTACACGTCATTTTTACCTTGCTTTTTTATTTTTTTGTGGTACTGGAGATTGAACCCAGGAGGAGCATTCTACCTCCAAGTTATACCCCCAGCCTGATTTTTTGTTCTTTATTATTATTTTTTTCTCTCTCTTAAATAAGAGAAGAGAGTATGTGTGGTCTGGGGAAGATGTGGGATCAGGCACTCGGTAGCGATGAAAATTTTTTTTTCTTCGCGGGTGGGAGGGGGGGTTGCCTAAGGGTGCCCAGGCCGCGCACACCCACCCTCCCGGGGTTGGGGCCATGTGGCCAGGACCTCTGAGGCCTGTTCTTTATTTTTGAAGCAGGGTCTCACTAAGTTCCAGAGGGCCCCACTAAGTAGCTGAGACTGGCCACAAACCAAGATCCTCCTGTCTCAGCCTCCCAAGTACGGGGATTACGAGCATGTGCCACCATGCCCGGCTTTGCCTTGCTTTTAACACTTAATACATTTTAGCAGTCCTTCTGTATTACTGCACTAATAACACTCTTTTTTTTTTTTTCAACAGTTGGATGTTACTCAATTGAATTTATGGATTACAGTGTGTGCTATTTTCAGATGTTATTTGTGGTAGTAAATATAATTGTTTAAAAATTTAGTTAGAAATTTTGGCCTCTGGAAAGGTAGAGGTGTACTTTTCCCTATTCTTCCTACTAAATAAAAATAAAACACTGGCCATTATATTAAAAAACATAATAAGACTCTGAAAAGTAAAAAGAAAGCAGATTTGCTAAGAATTTTGGGCCCCAAGAAACAACACAATGATGAGTTTCCTGGGTTGAGGCGACCTAGACTCCTCCCTCCCCATCTGGATTGAGTCTTCCATCCCCAGTCCTGCTGTTTGGTGTCAGAGATGACTAAGGAGGAGCCATGAATTTTATCCCTGCTGGCCAGGAATAGGCCCTACTCTCTGTGGTTTCCATGGAGACTGCAGGGATTCTTGGATCTTCTTCTTCACCCAGTAGCATCCTCATCCTACTGGGCTGGTGTCAAAGGAAGCTTGGTGGACACACCATGGCAGAATGATAACGAAGACAGGTTTACTCTGGTGTTCATAGAGACAACATGGGGAATGGGACCGCTCACCCCAGAACAGCTGTAGCTAGGAGTCTCCCTACTCTTGGGCATTAATAGATGCTGAGTGGAGAACATGAACTTTTGTCTCCACCTGTCAATAAGGAGACTGGAGCAGTATCAGAGAAATCCAACAAAAACAAAAGATGTAAATAAGAATCCAGAGTCTCGGAGCAATTCGAAAGTGTCCAGATTGCAACTAAATATTGCTTGTTATACAGTGAACTGAACCAGGAAGATCTGAAAGGAATGCCAAAAAGATAACCAGTCAATTCCAGCACCAAGATAAGAGATTTTGAAGTTATCTGACAAAGATTCAGCACATTTGCAACAAATAAAAAAAGCAGTAGTAAAGAAATAAAACTTTACAGAAAAGAATAGAAGATATCAAGAAGAACCAATAGGAATTGTAGAACTGAAAAACAGAATAATTAAAATATAAAGCATAGTGACTGGACTCAACAGCTGAATGGAAGGATGGAGGAAGGGATCAGTGAACTGGAAGAGAGAATAATAGTAATCATCCAGTCTGAACAAGAGAGAGAAGACACTGGAATAGCATAAATGCTGCCTCTGGCTATCTCTCTGACAGCAGAGCTAACCTTGTCATCAGTTGTAGACAGAGGGAGAATAAAAAGGGGCAATTGAAAGAGTCCCAAAGAAATAATGGCCCCAAACTACTCAGTGGGGGAGAGAGACACAAACCTGCAGATTGAAATGAGAAATCAATAAAAGAATGATAACTCCAAGGATAAATTCAGAGGGACCTATATCAAGATAATTTAATTAAACTCTTGAAAACTAAAAATAAAGAAGGCAGTAGAACAGAAACGACTTTTCACCTACAGGGGAGAACAAGTGGTATGACAACAAATTTCTTACCAAAAGCCATGCGGGCCAGAATGAAACAGCAAGATATGCTTCAGGTGCGGAGGAAGAGTCTGCCAATCCAGAATCTCTACCCAGTGTAAACATCCTTCAGAAATTAAAGAGACACCAAGAAATAACCAGGCAAACAAAACAAACAAAAATTCAGCCGGGCGTGGTGGCACACGCTTGTAATCCCCGCGCTTGGGAGGCGGAGACAGGAGGATCGCGCAGGTTTGAAGCCAGCCGTGCTGGCTTAAGAGACCCTGTTTCCAAAAATAAAAAATAGGTCTGGGAGTGTAGCCTGGAGGTAGAAGGCCTTCCAGGAACCCCAGTACCACCACCCAAAAAAAAAAAAAAAAAAAAAAAAAACAACTAAGGGGATTTGTTCCTAGCAGACTGATCATAAAAGATGGCTAAAGGAAAATTTCAGCACAGAAAGGAAATGATAACAGAAGAAACTTTGGTGTATAGGAAGACTATGGGAAGAGTCTCTTCAGTTTTCTAAATTATGTTTGATGGCAAAAGAAAAAATTTTAACATTGATTTGAAATCTATTTAAAACCATTACATTATAAATGGAAGAGAATAAGGAGGTCAAAAGAAAGGGATAACGTTTTTCTTCCTTTAAAAAACTGTAACAAGAGCCAGGTGTTTGTGGTGGCACACATTTGTAATCCTCATTCTTGGGAGCTAAAACAGGAGGATTGCACAGGTTGGAAACCAGCCTCAGCTACTTAGTGAGGCTCTCAGCATCTTAGTGATACACTGTTTCCAAATAAAATATAAAATATGTCTGGGAGAATAGCCCGGAGGTAGAAAGCCTCTGGGTTCCACCTGCAGTACCACCAAAAAACAACCCCTGCCAAAAAAAAAAAAAAAAAAAAAACAACAACCATAAAACCAAAACAAAAAAACTGTAACAAAGTATACATTACATAAAATTTACTATGATTGATGGATTATGGTACTGGGGATGGAACACAGGGGCATTCTGCCTCTCAGCTATACCCCCAGCCCTATGTTTTATTCTTTATTTTGAAACTGTTTCACTAAGTTGTAGAGGGCCTCCCCTTTGTAGCTGAGGCTGGGCAAATCCTCCTGTCTCAGCCAAGTACTGGGATTACAAGTGTCTGCCACCATATCCAGCTAAAAATTACTATTTAAATCATTTTAGAGCCGGGCGTGGTGGCGCACGCTTGTAATCCCCGCGCTTGGGAGGTGGAGACAGGAGGATCGCGCAGGTTCGAAGCCAGCCGTGCTGGTGTAAGAGACCCTGTTTCAAAAATATAAAATAGGTCTGGGAGTGTAGCCCAGAGGAAGAAGGGCTTCCAGGAACCCCAGTACCACCAAATAAATAAATAAATAAATAAATCATTTTAATTGTACCATTCAGACATTAAATACTCTCACAATGTTGTAAAATCATTACTGCTATCTAATTCCAGAGCTTTATCATAATTTTAGATAGTAATTGTCTTCTCATTAAATAGTAACTCCTCACTTTCCCCTTCCTTGGAAACCTTCATTTTACTTTCTCTCTCTATGGATTTGACTATTCTGGGCACCTCACATATGTGGAATATAATATTTGTCCTTCTGAGATTGGCACATTTCACTTAGCTCAGTGTCTTCAATCTCATTGATGTTGTGGCATGTGCGTTTTTTAAAGGTTGAATTTAATATTCTATCGTATGTATATATCGCATTTTACATGTTGTTTTTGGGTGGGTACTTGGGTCTCCTGGATTGCTTTTAACCTTTTGGCCATCATGAATGATGCTGTTGAGAACACTGAGGTGAAAGTATATGTGATATCAGAAATTGCTGGATCATATGATAATTTTGTGTGCCACTTTCTTTTCTTTTCCTTCCTTTCTTTCTTTCTTTCTTTCTTTCTTTCTTTCTTTCTTTCTTTCTTTTTTGATGCTGTGTATAGAACCCAGGTACATTCTATTTCTGAGCTACACTTCTGACCTTTTTTTTTTTTTTCCAGTACTGGGAATGGAACCCAGGAGCAATGTACCTCTGAGCTACACCCTCAGTCCTATTTTTTATTCTTTATTTTGAAACGAGGTCTCACTGAATTACAAAGTACCTCACTAAGTAGCTGAGGTTGTCCTTGAACTGGGACCCTCCTGTCTCGGCCTCCCAAATGCTGGAATTGCAAGCGTGTGCCACCACGCCCAGCTTATTTTTTTAATTTTGAGACAAGTTCTTGCTAGGTTTCTGAGAGTCTTGCTAAGTTGCTGAGGCTGATATCAAACTTACAGTCCTCCCAAGTACTGAGATTACGGGTATGTGCCACCACGCTCAGCTGCCTTGTATTTAAATTTTTGAGGAATTGGCAAACTGTTTTCTCAGACGTAGAACTATTTTCCTTCCCATCTGCAATACATAAGGGCCCCATTGTCACCGAAGCCTCACCAACACTTGTTATTTTTTCATTTTTTTGGAGAATAGCCATCTAATGTCTGTGAAGTAATATCTTATTGCAGTTTGATTTGTGTTTCTCTCACTGATTAGTGATGCTGAGTATTTTTCATGCGGTTATTTTTCTTTCTTTGGAGAAATGCTTATTAAGGTTGTTGGCCAGTTTCTGAATTGGGTTGTTTGTTTTGTCATTGAGCTGTAGGAGTTCTTTGTAGAGTCTGGATGCTAATCCCTTATCAGATACAATATGCCAATATATTATCCCATTCTTTTTTTTTTTTTTGTGGTACTGGGGTTCCTGGAAGCCCTTCTACCTCCGGGCTATACTCCCAGACCTATTTTTTAATATATTTTTTATTTGGAAACAGGGTCTCTTAAGCTAGCGAGGCTATCTTTGAACCTGTGCGATCCTCCTGTCTCTGCCTCCCAAGCGCAGGGTGTTTGGTATGTTAGGTGTAGTAAATGTATTTTTAACTTTTGGTATTTTTACCTTATTTTTTTATATTTATTTTTAATTGGTGCACTGTATTCATACATCATAGTGGGATACATACTTTTGTAGACATACATGCACACATTGCTCAGTCAGCCCCCACCCGATCCCCACCCCGTTCTCTCCCTATCCCCCCCTCCTATGCTTGGCTTAGTAGTTGATATCTAGTATTATAGCAATTTATCCAAAATTAAAAATGATAATCTCACATAACAGTTTCATTTGTCTGATACCAAGCTTTTGATGACTTAAAGATAACATTTCAATATTTCTTTTTGCTTTCTTTCTTACCAGAGAATCTATTTTTTTCTATTTTTTAGGTGAAACTATCATATATTTATATATTTATTTTTCAGAAAAAAAATCTATTCTAATATGGAATATGGACTCTAGGTACCCACACGATCTTGAAAAAGAACAAAGCTAGAAGATATATATTTTCTGATTTCAAACCATATAAAGCTACAATAATTGAAACAGTGTAGTACTATTCTAAAGGCAGATATATAAACCATTGGAGTTAAATAAAAGCCTAGACCTAAATTCTTCCCTATATTGTCAAGTTATTTTTGACAAGGTTTCCACGAACATTTGGTGGTAGAAATAATAATCTTTTAACTAAATATTGTTGAAAAATAATAATTACATGGAAAAGAATAAAATTGGACCCTTACCTAATCCCATATACAAATATTAACTCAAAATACATAAAAGACCTAAATATAAATCTTAAGACTATAAACTTTTAGGAGAAAATCTGGGTCATAAAACCTCACAACATTGAAATTGGCAGTGATTTCTTGGTTATGATTTCAATGGCACAGGCAACAGAAGAGTATACAAACTCCCTAAAACATAAAAAACATATTGTATATCCAAAGACAATGTAAACAGAGTTAACAGTTACTAATAGAATGGGATAAAATATTTCCAAATGCTATATCTGAAGGTATATTAATATTCCAACTAGAAATCCTAAAAATTAACAACAATAAAGGCAAACAATACCCTTTACAGATAGGTAACAGACTAACATAAATAATGAATCTCCACAGATAACCAATCTTAGTTGTCTGTTGGATGGAAAATCTTGTTTCTCTGGTTCTGATGTGTGTTACCTATTTCTTCTTTGTAGTTAATCTCTTTGAGTATTTTCTCTAGTGCTGGTTTTGAAGACATAAATTCCTTCAGTTTCTGTTTGTCATGGAAGCTTCTTATTTCTCCATCTAATTTGATATAAAGTTTTGCTGGGTAGGAAATTTTTGGCTGGAAGTTGTTTTCTTTCAAAATTGGGAATATGTTACTCCAAGCCCTTCTGGCTCTCATAACTTGGTTTGGGAAGTCTGGAGTGATTCTAATTGGTTTGCCTCTGAATGTCACTTGGCCCTTTGTTTTTGTTGCCTTTAAGATTCTCTGCTTGGCTTCCACATTGGTCATTTTGACAATTATGTGGTGTGGGGATCCTCTTCTCCGATCCTGTCTAAAGGGAGTTCTATAAGTTTCCTGGACCTGCGTATCGACCTCTTGCTCTATGTCTGGAAAATTTTCTGCTATTACTTCCTTGAAGAGATTGTTGATCCCTTTAGTTTCACTTTCTTTTCCCTCCTCTGTTCCAATTATTCTTAGGTTAGCTCTCTTAAAATGGGCCCATATTTCTTCAATATCAGATTCCTGCTGTCGGATATTTTTTCCTAGATTAGAAACTATGCGTTCATTTTTGGAATGATCATCTTCTAAGAGCGAGATTCTGTTCTCCATGTGTTCTAATCGGTTGTTTGTGCTTTGAATTGAGGCCTTTACTTCATTAATTGCATCCTTTATCTCTTTTTGCCTCTCTCTGAGTTCTTTTCGAAGCACCTCTATTATTTCTACAGTTATTTTCCTGATTTGATCTTCTAGAAATCTCTGATTTTCAGTTTTATCGGGTTCTGATGTTGTGGGGTTGTGAGCATTTATTGCTCCAGTATTATTCCTCTTTCCCATGATTTCGGAAGTTTGTGCCTTCTCTGGGTTCTTCCCTTGGGTCACTATGACTTCACTTAAGGTGCTCTGGATCTCGAGTCAATAGTATCTCAGACCCCACTACTCCTTTACTGGGTTGTATCACAGAGTCTCCGACCCAGAGGGTCGATAGAGGCTGTTTTAGACCGTGGGGGGTGCCAGGTTGCACGTTCTCCTATGGTGTGATATCACTGCCACCGCCCCTCTCCCACTGGGTCAAGTCCCAGTGAGTACAGTACTGGGATTTCTCCGCTGTGGCCCGCAATTTGACTCACTGTTCTTGAGTATGCAGATGTAGCTGTAGTGAATTCGGTGCTGCTGCCGCCGGTGGCAATATGACGCCGCTGTTACGCCCTCGGCTGTTGGGCTGGCGTTTTTTTTTTTCTTGGTTTTGATTTCCACTCTGAATCCCTGCAGCGTGTGCTGAGCTCAGACACTGGGAGCTTTAGATGTCCTCTGCGCCGAGAAATCCCGCCTGGCTGTTCCACAGCGGCTCCCCTCGGCTTGCTGTGGCCGTCCCGTTAATTCGCCGGCAGTATGGCGCTGCTGCCGCGTCTGCCGCGTCCTCGGGCGTGAGGATCTCCTCTGTGGCTCTGTTCTCAGTCTGCTTTCTCTCTGGAGCCTGGTGATTTTTTTTGTTTCTCTGGTGATGTTGTTTTCTGGCTTTGAAAGGCGCTGATTTTGTGGTAATGGATATTTGTTGTTAGCGGGGCTCTTAAGCCCCGCTTTTCTCGGTCGCCATCTTCCCGGAAGTCTATTTTTACCTTATGATAAGATTATTGGAACTACTATGGTTTGGCATTAAAATGTCCCCCAAAGCTCATGTGTTAAGCAATTCAGAAAGGTTTGGAAACAAGGGTGTCTGGAGGAGGTGGGTCCCTGGGGTATGTGGCCTTGGGGACTGTATTTCCCCCTTAGCCCACCCCTCTCCTTCCTGGCTGCCAGGAGCTGAGCTTTTTACTACTCTGCCATGCTCTGTGGCAGGTCGTGTAGTTCCTGCCAGAGAGCCCTGTGTTCATGGACTTACCCTGAAACCTCTGAAATCATGAGCTCCTAATCTTTCCTCCTTTAGGTTGTGCTTGTCAGATATTTTGGCACAGTGATGACAAAGCTGACTAAATCAGGGGCATAACTTCATTGTAAAGTGAAAAGCAACTTAATAGAAAGCAACAAAACAAAAACAAAAATTAATGAATCAACCTCAGCTACTTAGTGATGACCCTCACAACTCAGTGAGACCCTGTTTCCAAATAAAGAATAAAAAAATAGGGCTGGGGGGTATAGCTCGGAGGTAGAAGGCCCCTGGGTTCTATCCCTAGAACCATAAAAAAAGTAATGAATGGTTCTATGAAAGGACAAAGCTCTAATAAAACTATAAAGAAACAGAAGACAAATTTGCCAATATCAGAAATAAAAGTGTGCACCACTGCATATTCTTTAGACATCAAATAAATAATAGGGAGTGCCAAAATACAAAAAAGAACCTGCACACTTATAATTTGACAGCTTAGATTAAATAAACCAATATCTAAAAAACTGGAAGCTACTACAATTTACCTAAAATAGATAATTTGAATAACACTATAAATATTTTAATTCTTATATTGATGTTATATACCTATGTGAAATTATCAAAACCAATCTCAGTATTATGTATGAGGAAGAGGAGTAGTGGGTGAAGGCCAGATTAATGCAAAAAGCGGAAAACTGTACATCACTAGCCCTCATAAATCCTTAACAAGTTATTGACAAATATAGACTATTTTTTAAAATTTGTATACTGGGATTCAACCCAGGGACAGTCTATCTCCAATCTACATGCCCTGTCCTTTTAATTTTTTATTTTAAGCAGGGACTCACTAAGGTGCTGGGGCCTTGCTAAATTACTGAAGCTGTCCTCCTTTGGTCCTCCTTGTACTGGGGTTTCATACATGTACTACCATGCCCAGCTTAAAGGACTACTTTTTGAAGGTTTTAATTTTATTTTTATTCTTGAAGATAAACTTTATTATATTTTTTGAAGTTTACAACATATTATAGGATACATAAAAGGAATAAAAAGGTTACCTTAGTGAAACAGATGAATATATCTATCTCACAAAGTTCTTTTTTGTATGACAAGAGCAGGTAAAATCTATTACACAAACATTCCAAATATAGAGCCGGGTGTGGTGGCATATGCTTGTAATCCCAGAACTTGGGAGGCTAAGACAGGAGGATTGTAGTTCACGAATGGCCTCAGTTACTTAGTGAGGCCCTCTGCAACTTAGTGGGACCCTGTTTCAAAATAAAGAATAAAGCCAGGCGTGGTGGCGCACGCTTGTATTCCCCGCTCTTGGGAGGTGGAGACAGGAGGATTGCACAAGTTCGAAGCCAGCTTTGCTGGCTTAAGAGACCCTGTTTCCAAATTAAAAAAAAAAAAAAAAGGTCTGGGAGTGTAGCCCGGAGGTAGAAGGGTTTCATCCCCAATACCACCAAAAAAAAAAAAAAAAAAAAAAAAAAAGAATAAAAATATGGCTGGGAGTGGAGTGGTAACTTGGTGTAGAATGTCCCTGGGTTCAATCCCCAGTAACACACACACACACACACACACACACACACACACACACACACACTAAAAACTTCCAAATACAGTATGATTTTACCATGATTATCCTATATATTTGCTATATGATATCCATTGACCTACTTCTCAGCACTTCCCACCCCACCATAACCACTGTTTTATTCTCTGTCTCCATATATTTGTTTCAAATTCCACATATATGTGAGATCATACAGATTTTTTCCTTTATGTGTCTTACATATTTTACTTAGCTTAATGTCTTTTATGTTTATATTGCAGTAAATAGCAGTATCTCTTTTTAAAAACTCAATAATATTACTTTGTGTTTGTGTATATGCATGTGTGTGTATATGTGCATACATACACATATACACACACACATGCACACACAAAAAATATCTGACTTGTTTATCCACCTGTCTGTTGTCCAAAACTTAAATTGTTTCTTTACAGTTGGTGTTGTAAGAAATACTGTGGTGAATTTAAGAGCACAGAACCTTTATGAGATGATTTCATCCCTTTGAGTAGGTACTCAGAAGAAGAAACATGGGGTTATAGGGTAGCTCTATTTTTGACTTCTTTAGGAAGCTCCAGACTTTTTTTTATAATGGCTCTACCAGTCCACATTCCCACCAATATTAAAAAAAAAAATTGACGCATACAGCTGGAATTTTTCTCTAGGAATTTAAGGCTGGTTCAATATTTTATTTTGAGATCAGTATTCATAGTTTTCAATGTAATTCCTATGTTAACAGTCCAAAGAAGAAAAATTTTATGATTATGTTAATGTACAAAACAAATTTGACCAAACTCAACACAATTCATGCAAAAAACCTCAGAAAGACAGGAATACAGGATTTTATTAAAAAATGCCAGCTTTATAGAGCTTGATGAAAACACTTAGCAAAAACCTAAAGCATATTATACTTTTTTTTTTTTTTTTTTTGGTGGTACTGGGGTTCCTGGAAGCCCTTGTACCTCCGGGCTACACTCCCAGACCTACTTTTACATTTTCATTTTTGGAAACAGGGTCTCCTAAGCCAGCGCGCGCGGCTGGCTTCGAACCTGTGCGATCCTCCTGTCTCTGCCTCCCAAGCGCGGGGATTACAAGCGTGCGCCACCACGCCCGGCAAGCATATTATACTTAACAGTGAAGGGCCTTCCTAACTCTTGAACACATGGCACTACATATATTCAACTGCTTCTCATCATCTCTGCTGAGATTATTTTCTGTGTGTGGTACTAGGAGTTCAATTTAGGGGAACCCTACCTAAATTATTCCCCCAGACCTTTTTATTTTATATTTTGAGACAGGGTCTTGTTAAATTGCCCAGGCTGTACTCAAACTTGTGATCCTCCTGCCTCAGTCTCCTGAGTAGCTGGGATTACAGGCATGTGCTACTGTGCCTGGTTGGGCCACACATTTATAATTTTAGTTTTTCAGTGGTATCAAGGATAAAACCTTGGGGCAGTCTCCCTGCACCCACAGTCTTTTTCTATTCTTCGCCCACGCCCCTTTTGATTTTTTTTTATTTGGAAGCAATGTTTTTGGTATGTTTCTGAGGCTGCCCTCAGAATTGTGACCCTTCTTTCATAGCCTCCCAAGTACTGAGATTACAGGTGTGCACTACTGTGCCTGGTTTTCCATTGAGACATTTAATAGACTAATAAAAATTAGCATGTTCAAAGCCATCCTCAAACCTACTCTTGGCCATCTTCTCAGCTCATTAAATGCCACAAATTGGCCACTTAGTGGTAAACCTTGGAGTCATTTGTAAGCTCACACATTTCTTCACAGTAAGCGTCCGATTTTTTTCAGATATACCTGAACCATATCCACAACTCACTTCTTACCTGGATTATAGCACTGGGCTCAAGCTGCTCCCTCTGGCCTGTCTGGGCTTCATCAGTCTGTTCCCCACAGAGCAGCTCAAGTACCTTTTACATGGCTTTTCTCTAATTAAAAGCCTTCAATGCACGTTTGTAATCCAAGTACTTGGGAGGTTGAGGCAGGAGGATTGAGGTTCACAGCCAGCCTCAGCTACTTAGTGAGGTCCTTTACAACTTGGTGAGACCCTGTTTCTTCTTCTTTTTTTTTTTTATTGGTGGTGCTGGGTTTTCCTGGAAGCCCTTCTACCTCGGGGCTACACTCCCAGACCTATCTTTTATATTTTTATTTGGAAACAGGGTCTCTTAAGCCAGCGCGGCTGGCTTTGAACCTGCATGATCCTCCTGTCTCTGCCTCCCAAGCACGGGGATTACAAGCGTGCGCCACCACGCCTGGCCCAAGTGAGACCCTGTTTCAATGCCTGACATTAAATGTCAGGCATTTAATGAGTGGCATATTTAATGAGCTGGAGAAGATGGCCAAGAGTAGGTTTGAGGATGGCTTTGAACATGCTAATTTTTATTAGTCTATTAAATGTCTCAATGGAAAACCAGGTGCAGTAGTGTATACCTGTAATAAAGAATAAAAAATAGGGCTAGGGGTGTAGCTCAGAGGTAGAATACTCAATCCTCAGTAGAGCAAATATCCCAAAAAAAGCCAACAAAAAACCCCACCCTTCAGTGGCTTCCCATGGTGCTAATAAAGGCAATATTGTAGTTTTCAGAATGTTGAAATGCTTTTATGATGATTTTTTTTTGGGGGGGGCGGGTCTGGGGAAGGAACCCAGGGGCATTCTACCTCCGAGCTACACCCCTTGCACTATTTTTTATTTTTATTTTGAAACCGGATCTCACTGAATTGCAAAGGGCCTCACTAAGTAGCTGAGGCTGTCTGCGAACCACGATCCTCCGGTCTCAGCCTCCCGAATTCTGGGATTATAAACGTGTGCCACCACGCCCAGCTGATGATTCTTGAATAATATGAGGCCGGGTGTGGTGGCACACGCTTGTAATCCCTGCGCTTGGGAGGCAGAGACAGGAGGATCGCGCAGGTTCGAAGCCAGTCGCGCTGGTGTGAGACCCTGTTTCCAAAATTTAAAATAGGTCTGGGAGTGTAGCCCAGAGGTTGAATAATATGAGCTAATCATTTATTCTCAAGTAAAAAAATTTTTTTTCTGTTTTTGGCATCAAGTATCGGACCCAGGAGTACCTTCAAGCTATACCCTCAACCCTTTTTAGTTTTTACTTCGAAACAAAGTCTTCCTAAGTTTTTGAAGTTATCAGCTGAGTTTCTAAACTTGTCCTTCAACCTGAAATCCTCCATTTTCAGTAATATAATCCCATGTACTGGGATTACAGGTGTGAGCCTTCATGCCCGGCTTCCATTTATATTTATTGAGAAACAGTTCTGTGCTGGAAAACCTATAGAATATTAGTATTGTAATTGTTAAAATGAAACCTGGCCACTAGGCTTGTAGATTTTTAAGATAGGTAGTGTTTTATAGTGTTGTATATGAAGAACAGCGCCATGAGGGAATCTGCAAAGGGTTCTCTTCCAGGCCTGAACATAAACTGAGGCCTGTTACATCAGTAGAGATTAAGCACATAAGGGTGAAATTGAGGGATGGGTGGGCAGAGAGGGGACATATGTGGCCCGATCTTAAGTGGCAGGACAGTTAGGAACAGTACGTAAGGGTCTGTCCACACAGCGCCTTGTAGATTATGCCAAGACTTTGGGATTTTATGTCAGGACATTCAGGATTCTGAAGTGAGATGAAAGGATTATTAATAAAAGAGTGATGTAGGAATTCTATTTTATTTTATTTTTTATTTTTATATTTTACAGTACTGGGGATGGAACTCAGGGGCATTCTACCTCTGACCTATACCCCCAGCCCTATTTTTTTATTCTTTGTTTTGAAACAGAGTCTCACTGGCCTCAGTGAGTAGCTGAGGCTGTCCATGAACCCGGGTCCTCCTGTCTCAGCCTCCAAATGCTGGGATTACAAGCATGCATCACCAAGCTCAGTGGAATTCTATTTTAGAAAGACAACTCAGGCTGCAGTTTGGGTGATGAATCAGAGAAGTCTGGGTGCAGAGAAGACAGTGGCTAGCAGTGACCCAACAAACGATGATGGTGACCCAGCGAGGCAGTGACCAGAGAGACAGAGGACAGGGCAGAGTCAAGAGGCCAGCGGAGATGTGCAGCACCTGCGGAGACGGCAGTCAGAAGGGTTGCTCAGGTTTCTCTTGGGTGTACACACAGGAGCAGCTTTGGAGAGAGGGTGACCAGCTCAGATTTTTACAAGAAACGTGAACAACCACTTTGCGACTTCTTAGAGCAAGGTCACTGCAAGTTCTAAATTTGTTTCTAAGAACAAGGAGTGGGTGTTTATGGAAAGGAAGACAGAGCTGAGATGGGGATTAGCATGTGTTTCTCTCCTGAGCTGTTACTTACCTCTCAGCCTTAAGTAATGTTTGAGGATTGTAAACTGCAGGCCCTTTGTTGCCACACAGAGAAGAGGGATTCGTTGGGCTTGTTGAAACTTGCTGGGCAGTTGTGTTTACTTTTGAAAGTCAGTGATCCTGAAGGGAGAGACTGCTTGGTATAATTCAGGAGTGGAGACTTCCTCTTGGTGCTAAATACAGCAGTATGGGGCTCGGCACAGAGTGTTCTAGAACTTGGCCATTGCACCCTGTCTCCTGGCGTGTATGCAATTAGTGTAAGACACTGTCTTGGTCAGTTCAGGCTGATGTAACAAAATAGCATAAATCAGGTGGCCATAAACACAGGGGTTTATTTCTCATAGTTCTGGAGACTGGGAAGTTTAAGCTCAAGGCATCTGCAGGGTCAATGCCTGCTGAAGGCTGCTCTTTGGTTTATAAGCAACTTCTTCCGGTGTCCCTACATGGTGGGTGGACCAGGGGTCTCTGTCAGGCCTCTTTATTTTATTTTATTTTATTTTTGGTATTAGAGATTAGACTCAGGGGCATTCTACCTCCAAGATGCACTCCCAGCCATTTTTTAAATTTCTTATTGTGAAACAGGGTCTTGATAAATTGCTGAGGCTGTCCTAGAACCTACGACCACCTCCTGTCTTAGCCTCCCAGTACTGGGATTAGCCTCTGTTTGAGGGCACTAACCCCATTTATCCCAAGGGATCTGTCCACCCTACCTACCCATCACCTCTTAAAGGCCCCACTTCTTAATAGGAATTTGGGGGAACACGAACATTCAGACACATTCCTTGTTAGGAACAGCATCTTACATGGTTAAGAATATGGGCTTATGAGGCAGATCTACCACGAATGTATTCTTTTTTTTTTTTTTGCAGTACTGGGGATGGAACCCAGGGGCATTCTATCTCTGAGCTATAACTCTCCAGCCCTATTTTTTTATGTTCTATTTTGAAACGGGGTCTCACTGAGTTGCAAAGGGTCTCACTAAGAAGCTGAGGCTGGCCTTCAACCTCATCCTCCCGTCTCAGCCTCCCAAATGCTGGGATTATAAGCATGTGCCAGCACACCCAGCTTCCAAGAGTGTATTCTTAAACAAATTATTATAATTTATCTGGGCATTGTGATACATGCTTGAAATCCCGGTACTTGGGAGGCTGAGATAGGTGGATCACAGGTTGGCAGCTAGAAGGTCCCCCACAACTTAAGCGAGACCTTGTTTCAAAATAAGAAATAAAGAAATAGGGCTGGGTATGGCTTGGAAGTAGAATGCACCCTGGGTTTCATTCCCGGTACCACATACAGGAAAAGTATAATTTTGGGGGTTTCTTTTGTCATGTATAACATGGAAAAATATTAGCCGTGTCTTACATGGTTGTGAGAGTTAACACTGTGAGGTGTTTAAACGGAGCTGAATGAGTGGCAGCTGCCATTGTCTCTGTTCTAGCCGAGGTGGAGGTTACAAGGAGCCCCAGGCCTTCCCGACGTGGCGAGCCCTCAGCGTGCTCTTCTGGGTGTGAGCGCATTAGTTCCTTCATTCCTGGGGCAGCATGAAGATGCACCGCTTCCTTCATTCTGATCATGTGGCTTGGTACTAGGAGAAAACTGGGTGTGGTTCAGTGCACATTAATAAGGAGTGGCGGAGCTCTCAGTACCTCTGTTTCTTCTGTACCACTGACAACGTATTCTTATGCACTCGTGTATTTTAGTTCTCACCTAAAGAAGTAGTACTTCCTAGGAGGGTATATCTGCTTCTTGAAAAAAAGCAGGCAATACTTCCTATTCAGGTTTACAAATGGACTAAAGTTATAATAAGGCGAGATTCTTTTTTCTGTACCAAGCTGTACTTTTTATTTAAAATCAAAATGGGCTGGGAGAAACGAGACACATCGATACTCATGGTGACTGTGTGGGTCAACACTCTGGTGTTGGGATCTGAGAAACCAGCAAAAAGGACTGTGAACATGCCATGTCCCACAAGGTAGCCACTTGCATGGTAGAGTATACTGTTTCATGATCTTCCTTGGAATCCTGCTATGAAAAATAAATTCATTCTGATACAGACTGGAGGGGGGGAGGGAAAGAGAGAAAGAGAGACAGAGAGATCAATTAAATGTCATTGCTGTTTTCACTCTTGGATTTCTTTTTTGTAAACCTATTATTTTACTTTGAATTTTATAGGAGTTCGAAAATGACTATGTTGCATTTAAGTCCAAGATTCTGGATTTTGACAGAAGGCTCGGGACCATTCTTTGTGACGGTTTCTGCAACTGCCATGGGTTGGAAGCTGCATTTAAGGTTAGTTCCGAGGATGCTCCCCTGGCAGCGTTTCACTTCTGAATAACTGGGATTGCTAGGTGGAAGGGGTAAGCACATTCTGCTCTGATCCAGGTGAAATATTAACCTGGTTAGTTGCATTCCCTTCAAATCCAGCTCTCTGAAACACAAACTTTGAATAATGCATGGTTGAATAATGAAGTTTAGTATGTTAACCACTGATTTTTTTTTTTTTTCTTCTGGCATCCACAGTGTTTGAGCTCTCGTACCTTTAGGGCAAGTTTGGACTGGCCAGTGAAATACTGGCTCAACATTAACCTTAGTAAAATGTGAAAAATGCCTGTTAATTCAGAATTTCTTTTTTCTTTTGTACCATTGTTTACATATGTTGGCTTCACCTGCTACTTTGTTACTCTGAAGCAAGTAGCAGTTTCTGTACTAATTTGATCAGGTATAAGACATCATTGATTATCAGACACATCATTGTTTATGTGTCAATAAAGAAAAAAATGTTGCCAACTAATTATGATTCCATTGATTGTGTCATGTAATTTCAGAGTTGTGAAAATATGAATGAATTATTTTGTCACAAAATTGATTAAATATAGTATATGTGTCTTAAAAATTGAATAAAAGAAGCCGGGCATGGCATAGTGGCACATACCTGTAATCCCAGCACTTAGAAAGCTGAGACCGGAAGATCGCAGGTTTGAAGCCAGTCTTGGCAACTTAGTGAGGCCCTCTTCAACTTAGACCCTGTTTCTAAATAAGAAATTAAGAAATAACATCGGGCCAGGGGTATAACTTGGAGGTAGAATGCCTCTGGGTTCCATCCCCTATACCAATTTAAAAAAAAAAAAAAGAATTGCATAAAAGAGAAGCATATTGATAGCTCCCCCAAACTAAAACTTTGTAATGTGGAGAATGGGAATGCTGTGTGAAGCTTGCGTGTAAAAGAAGAGAACTGCAGGTCAAGTGTAAATAAATAATCAGGTGTCAGCCCCAAAGAGAAATTGATTGTCTGCTATCCAGAGAAACACAGTTGGGGGTCATGAGCACAATTTGTTGAGAATAGCAATGCAAAACAACGAAGGAGATGAATTTTTAAAAGATATTGTTTGAGCTTCAAATTCAAATGGCTCAGCCGATGATGCTGAAGCTTCCCCGTGTCCTCTGGCCTCCAGGGAGCATTTTATTCTGGGGAACTGAGGAGGATCAAACGGTACTTTTTTGTTTGGTTTTAAATTCGTAGGGAAAAACAAGATGCTGTTGGCCAAAATATACAGCCTGTTGTTATAAAATAACATGACCTGTTATCTCATCTCTCAGGTCCCTTTACTATCGGATGTAATACTGCCACTATTTTGTCTTTGACTAGATGTTGATCTTTTTTTGTAACCTTTTAGCCAAGAATCATAAGTATTTTTCTTGCTTTTATAACAATTTGACAGTGTTATTTTCAGTGTCTTAGTAGTAGTCTATCATATTTCTGTTGCCGAAACTCATTTTCTTTCATGCTTTTATAAACAATCGCAAGAAAGAATGGGGAGTGAAGTCTCAGTCACAGACGTGCCTTCCCTTTCTAACGCAGGTCTTTCTTCTTCTCCTTCTCACAGCCATGTATTTGGAGTGCACTGAAATGCACACTAGTAGCTAGGCGTGGTTCCACAGGCTTGTAATCCCAGCATTTGGGAGGCTGAGACTGTAAGATTGTGGTTCGAGGACAACCTCAGCTACTTTAGTGAGGTTCTTTGCAACTCAATGAGACCCTGTTTCAAAATTTAAAAAAATAGGACTGGGGGTGTAGCTTGGAGGTAGAGTGCCCCTGGGTTCCATCCCCAATACCACAATAAATAAATAAATACACTAGTTAATTTTTCTAAACCATTTTATCCTACACAACTCTACATATTTGTCCTGTGCTCACTGAGAAGGCATCCAATTTTCTCCTGCCCATATGAATTTTGCAGTGGAGCACTGTCTTTCAGCTCTTGCAAGGTTTAAGGTTGCCTTCTGCAGCACCTACAGATAACAGGCACATAATAAGTGTTGAGGTTAGTTGGACCGACTGGTAGTTTGAGTATTGATATGGCGTGTGATGAAGGGAAGCTGGAAGAGTAAGGGCATAAGAAAAACGGGAGCTTTGTTTATTTTAGGGAAGAAGTTATGTTAGCCGGTATGGGTAGAGGAACTCTGACCATGGTTGTTGGTCCCAAGGAAGAAATATTTTTAGGCTGCTTGCTGAAGATGACGGTGTGATGTCTGCTCTTGGCCAACACATAGGAAGGGCACCAAGCTTTATCCTACCCTGGTATAATACCTTAATACTTCAAAACCTAGAGTGCCCACCCTCACTAAACTCCCACTCCCCCCAAAACCCTAATAAATGGCTCTCTAAAATTTACATGAAAATACACTAATCTGTAAGAAGACTGTTTAGAAAAGAACTTAGGCAATATATAGGTTGAACATACCCAAAAATCTGAGCTGGGTACAGTGGCACAGACCTGTAATCTCAGTACTTAGGAGGCTGAGACTGGAGGATCACAGCTTTGAGGCCAGTCTCAGCTACTTAGGCCCTCCACAACTTAGTGAGACTCAATGTAAAGAATAAAAAATAAGGTTGGGGGTGTAAAATGCCCCTGGGTTTAATTCCCAGTAAAGAGAGAAAGAAGAAAGAAAAAAGAAAGGAAGGAAGAAAGAAAGAAAGAAAGAAATTTAAAGGCTATCCTCAGCAATTTAGCAAGACTCTTCAACAACTTAATGAGACTCAGCAACTTAGTGAGAATTTGTTTCAAAATATAAGATAAGAAAAGACTGGGAAGATGTAGCTAACAGGTAGAATGCCCCTAAGTTCAATACCCAATACAAAAAATAATTAATTAAATAAAAAATCTGAAATCTAAAATGCTCCGGAATTAAAACTTTTTGAGCTCTACCATGATTCCAAAGGTGGAAAATTCTATTCCATGAAACACTTTTGTGTACAATCCTATTGAAAATATCAGGTAAAATTACTTTAGGCTATGTGTGTAAGTTATATATGAAATTTGTATTTATTTATTTATTTATTTATTTATTTATTTATTTATTTATTTATTTATTTATTTATTTTTGTGGTACTGGGGTTCCTGGAAGCCCTTCTACCTCCGGGCTACACTCCCAGACCTATTTTTACATTTTTATTTGGAAACAGGGTCTCCTAAGCCAGCGCGCGCGGCTGGCTTCGAACCTGCGCGATCCTCCTGTCTCTGCCTCCCAAGGGCGGGGATTACAAGCGTGCGCCACCACGCCCAGCTGAAATTTGTATTTAAACCTTGATGCTTCAAGATATCATGTTGTGTATGTAGCGGTGTTCCAAAATTTAAAAAGAAGTCTGAAATAACCAAATATTTCTGGTCCCAAGCATTTCAAATAAGTAATATTTACCCTGTATTTGAAAACTATGATATTGTAAAATACATATAATTAAGGTATCCATAGATTTTTAAACATCTTTGTAAGAGACAAAAACCTAGGAAAAAATATGAATATGTTTGGACAAGAACAGCAGAAGTATGAAAAGCGGCATTACATTATAAAATTGAAAAGTAAAAGAAAATTAAAGTAAACCTTCAAATCTCAAGTGGGCTATTTAGAAGCAGAAATGTGGGAATCAGTCTTTAATGTTCTGAGGTTGATATGAAAGAAAACATCTATATCCTTTATAAAATCTAAGTTCTGTGGCAAAGCCAGATGTGCCAATGAACTTTCTTCTCCTTCTAGAAGGTGATTTTTACATATTTGTAATAATGAATAATTATGATAATGTACACTAAGAGGCTGAAAGTTCTCTGACTACTTTCCGGCTTTACAGTCTCCCCAGAGAATACTTTCTCTGCGCTTTTCCTCTTTGGCTTTTCGTGTTAAGTACCAGCCCAGAGCCGTGTGCACGGCGAGATGCAGCTGGGGAGCTTTGGGCTTGTTTCAGGTGCAGGGAATATGAGAAGTGTTTACAAAAGGGTGTTGTGAAATAAACAGGCTCCCCAAGCGCTGCTGCATTACACTTCTTTGTTAAATCTATGAGCAGTGTTGACTTTTGAATTTACATGGAGCCCAAACTCAATTGGGTAATGGCTGTAAGAAGAGAGTTAATAATTTACGTTTTGCTAGGCAGCAGCTAACCCAGAGGATTTTAAAATATTTAGCAGTTTCTGTTGTGGTTCCAATTGTTGTTACCAGAAAAAAAACACAGAATGGGTTTGTTTATTTATTTATTTATTTATTTATTTATTTATTTTTTGTGGTACTGGGGGTGGAACCCAGGGCTTTTCTACCTGCAGGCTATACTCCCAGACCTATTTTATACTTTATTTGGAAACAGGGTCTCACTAAGTTGCTGAGATCCTTACTCAGTAGCCGAGGCTGGCTTTGAACCTGTGCGATCCTCCAGTCTCAGCCTCCCAAGCGCGGGGATTACAAGGATGCACTACCACGCCCGGCCGAATGGGTTTATTTAAATGCTTTTTTGGGGGCAGTACTGGAGATGGAACCCAAGGGCGTTGTACCTCCAAGCTACACCCCCAGCCCTATTTTTTATTTATTTATTTTTGATGGGTCTGGAACTCAGGGACATTCAACCTCTGAGCTACAACCCCTGCCCTATTTTTTTTTTTCTTTTTGGTGGTACTGGGGTTCCTGGAAGCCCTTCTACCTCCGGGCTACACTCCCAGACCTATTTTTACATTTTCACTTTGGAAACAGGGTCTCCTAAGCCAGCGCGCGCGTCTGGCTTCGAACCTGCGCGATCCTCCTGTCTCAGCCTCCCAAGCGCGGGGATTACAAGCGTGCGCCACCACGCCCGGCACCCCTGCCCTATTTTTAAAAAATTATTCTTTATTTTGAAACAGGTTCTCACTAAGTTGCGGAGGGCCTCACTAAGAAGCTGAGGCTGTCAGTGAACCATTATCCTCCAGTCTCAGCCTCCCAAAGGCTGGGATTACGAGGGTGCACCACCAGGCCTGGCTTCCCAGTCCTATTTTTTTTTTTTTTTTTTTAGATTTTTAACTTTTCAAAGAGGTCTCACTGAGTTGCAAAGGGCCTCGCTAAGTAGCTGAGGCTCTCTGCGAACCGCTATCCTCTGGTTTTAGCCTCCCGAATACTGGGTTTACGAGCATGCACCATCACGCCCTGCTGGATTTACATTTTTGTTTGTATAGTATTTTCATTATGTTTTTTTTTCATTGAGTATAGTTTATAGGAACATTTGCGACATTTTTATAATGAAGCTGGGTTTGTTTGTTTGTTTGTTTGTTTTTGTTTTGGTGGTACTGGGGTTCCTGGAAGCCCTTCTACCTCTGGGCTACACGCCCAGACCTATTTTTATACTTTTTTTATTTGGAAACAGGGTATCTTAAGCCATTGCCGCTGGCTTTGAACCTGTGCGATCCTCCTGTCTCTGCCTCCCAAGGGCGGGGATTACAAGCGTGCACCACCACACCCGGCTGAAGCTGTATTTTTTAAATAAGTTTCAAGGGACACTTAATGTTGTCCTAAGGAAAGAGAACAAGCTTTCTCCCTTTTCATTTTGTTAAGAAGGCGTAAAACTTGGTATACAGTTTTTCTGCCACCTCAAATATGTTTAATTATTTTGAGATGTCTTCTGTTATAGCAGATATTTACACAAGATGCATGGTAATAGTCATATTAAGAAGCCCATACTAAAAAGCAAAACATTTGGCCGGGCGTGGTGGCACACGCTTGTAATCCCTGCGCGTGGGAGGCTGAGACAGGAGGATTGTTCAGGTTCGAAGCCAGCCACTGCTGGCTTAAGAGACTCTGTTTCTAAATAAAACATATAAAATAGATCTGGGAGTGTAGCCCGAAGATAGAAGGCCCCTGGGTTCCATCCCCAGTACCACCAAAAAAAAAAGCAAAATATAGTATTTCCCTTTTATCCAAGACCCCCCACTGCATGCCTGACACCACAGACAATACTGCTTCTATGTAAACTTATTTTTCTATGCATACATACCCATAATTAAGTTTAGTTTATAAATTAGGCATGGCAAGAGTAACAATGGTAGCTAATAATAAAAAGAACAATTATAACAATATAATGTGATAAAAATTCTCTGTCCATTTATCTAATTTTTGTTTAATATTTTTGGGCTGCAGTTGACCACTGGTAATTGAAACTGGAGAAAGACAAACCTTGCATGACGGGGCGTGCGGTGACATAGCTTTCGATGGCACCTTAGCCAGGAAATGAGGCTCCACAGTGAAGCGTGGACCAGGTGCTGGAGGGCCTGGATTTAAGTCCTGGCTCTTGCCAGGTGTGGCCACACACATTTGGGAAGCTGAGACAGGAGAATCGTAGATTCGAAGCAGCTTATTGAGGCTCACAGCAACTCAGTGAGACCCTGTTTTGTAGCTCAATTCATAATAACCAAATCATAGAACCAACCTAGGTATCCATCAACAGATGAATAGATTACAATATTATGCGGTATACACACAATGGAATTCTACTCAGCAATCAAGAATAAAATAATGTCATTTGCAAGAAAATAGAAGGACCTGGAGGACCTTCTATGCTAAGTGAGATTAGCCAGTCCCCAAAAGTCTTATGTTTTCTCTAATATGTAGAAGCTAGGGAGTAATTGGGGTACCAGAGGGACTTCATACATGAGAATACTAGTGCCAGGCTATACCCTGTATGGGGTAAGGGGGAGTGGGGAGTGAGCTGGGGAAAGCCCACCAAGTGCTCTGTGCATGCATACAACTATCATAATGAACTACATTATGATATGAGACTATAATGCACCAGTAAAAGTTTAAAAACCATTACAGACGCACAGGAAAAAAAAAGAAATAAAATAAATAAAAAGTAAACAAATCCTAGCTCTGTCATATGAATTTGGGCAAGTTACCTCTCTCCACAACTCAGTTTTCTCACCTGGAACATGTGATAATAGTACTATTTATTTAGTTATTTAATGGTAGTGGGGGTTTAACCCAGAGGTATTCTTTCTCTGAAATATACCCAAACCCTATCTTTTTTTTTTAAATAGGGTCTCAGTTGCTGAGGGCCTCATTAAGTTTCTGAGGCTGGTTTTGAACCTGTAGTCCTTCTGTGTCAGCCTCCCAAGTACTGGGATTACAGGTGTGTGCCACCACACTCAAATAGCACTTTTAAGGCCTTAAACATACAAGGCATATACTCTATGAAAACACTGGTCATATTAAAAATATTATTTTAGTTACAACATTTTGCTAGCATCCAAAGCCTTTTCCTGTTGCCATCCAAAGCTTTTTCCTGTTGACAGAATCCACATGGACAGTGATCGGGAAGCCCACGGGAGTCCAAGGTTGCTCACGCAGGTAGCTCAGCTTTGTGATACCATCGGTGGAGGTTAGTCTGAAATCCAGGGCATGTCCTTGCGCTAGAAAGTGTAGGCACCTGTAGCACAAGTGTCACCCTTGTGCTTTGCTGGTGCTGTGCTCCTGTTCGGTCCACGTGCCTGCTTTTTTGTGTCTGGCTCTCTGATGGCTTCCTCTGCTTGCTGGGAGTTTTGCTCACTTAGAACATTAGGCAGTATGGATTCAGCCAGCCCCGTGCTGACTTTTTCCGAGAAACAGTGAATCTGAGTAGCTCAAGGCATTGGTTTGAGCCAGGACATTCATGGCACAGGAGGTGTCCGCCTGTGGAGCGGTTGATTTTCTACAATGACCACTGACTGCTACCCAGACCATGGTCCAGGTGTCTAGGTCTTGTAGATGCACCAGGGGCTGTGGGTTGAAGAGTCTCCATGACTGGTACATTTGGTATAATTATTGGTGGTATTAACAGGAAGTCCTTGATATAGAAAAGGATATTCTTTTGTTTCTTGTGGCACTGGAGACTGAACTCAGGGCTTCCTGCTTGATAGGCAAGTGCTCTCCCACTGAACTACAACTCTAGCCCTTGGATATAGATGTTTTTGTTTTGTTTTGTTTTTTGTAGTCCTGGCAATGGAAGCCAGGAACATTCTACCTCCGATCTGCACCTCCAGCCCTATTTTTTTAAATTCTTTATTTTGAAACAAGATCTCACTAAGTTGCAGAGGGCACCACTAAGTAGCTGAGGCTGGCCATTAACTACAGTCCTCCTGTCTCAGCCTCCCAAGTTCTAGGATTACAAGCATGCAGCACCATGCCAGGCCCCACATCCTGTTTTATTTTTCATTTGGAAACAGAGCCTCGCTAAGTTGATGTGAGCCTCACTGAGTTGCTGAGACTGGCTTTGAACCTGTAATTCTCCTATCTCAACCTCCCAAGTACTGGGATTACAGGCCTGTACCACCATGACTGATTTATATTCTTACATTTAAAGAGTATGCATGTAGGAGGGAAAAATAAATAACATGTTTGTAAATATTGCTTCTATTCTTTTTTTTTGGGTGGGGGGTGTTAGGAATTGAACTCAGGGGCATTCTACCTCTCAGCTATACCCCCAGCCTTTTTTATTTTTTATTTTGAAGTAGGGTCTCCCTAAGTTGTAAAGGCTGGCCTGGATCCTACAATCCTCCTGTCTCAGCCTTCCAAGTACTGAGACTACAGATGTGTGTCACTGTGCCCAGCCCAGCTGCTTCTATTTATATACACAAATCATCTTCAAAAAATGTTTCTTGATGGGCGTGGTGGCACACGCTTGTAATCCCAACATATGGGAGGCTGAGACAGGAGGATCATGGTTCACAGTCAGCCTCAGCTATTTAGTGAGGCCCTCTGCAACTCAATGAGACCCTGTTTCCAAATAAAGAATAAAAAATAGGGTTGGGGGTATAGCTCAGAGGTAGAATGCCCCTGGGTTCCATCCCCCGTACTGAAAAAAAGTTTCTTGACATCCAACAGGAAGTAGTTGTGAGCAGGGACTGCTAACAGACGGTTCATTCCTGACCCCTTTCAATTTCCACTGAAAAAGAGAAATTACATCTAGATTTTGGTTTATCGGAAGCATAGAAATTTAGTAAGATAAAAAAATTAAGGCATTGCAGGATACTTTGTGTGGTTCTACACTCTTTTTTTTTTTATGGTACTGGAGTTCCTGGAAACCCTTCTACCTCTGGGCTACACTCCCAAACCTATTTTGATATTTTTTTAAATTTGGAACCAGGGTCTCTTAAGCCAGCAAGGCTGGCTTCGAACCTGTGTGATCCTCCTGTCTCCACCTCCTGTCTCCACACCTGGCTGTTCTACACTTTTCTATCGAGATTTAATGGGGAAAGTTATGTGTGCTAAATATTTGTATTAAAAGCTTATAATTCTGCTGGGCGTGGTGGCGCACGCTTCTAATCCCCACGCTTGGGAGGCGGAGACAGGAGGATCACGCAGGTTTGAAGCCAGCTTTGCTGGCTTAAGAGACCCTGTTTCCAAATAAAATATAAAATAGGTCTGGGAGTGTAGCCCAGAGGTAGAAGGATTCCATCCCCAGTACCACCACAAAAAACAAAACAAAACACAAACAGAAAAAAACCCCACAAAAATGCTTATGGTTCTTAACCTTTCTTTAACTTTTAACTTTGATTTTTTTTTAGCTTTTGACTGTATTTGGGAATTTTCTAGAGAAACCAGTTGTCATGGAAATTTTCAGCCCACATTACAGTACACTAGTGAACATGCTTAATACAGAGTTGGATATGTGTAAGCAATTGTATAATGAACACATGAAGCAGGTAAGTTCTGGTAAGGCTAAGTATATACGCAATATTGGTTTTTGTGGGTAGTGGTCATCACCTAGAACTGTATTTGATTGTGTCTAAAGATGAAATTTAGGCACAAATATTTTATACTCTTATTAAATTGGTTTCTTTGTGGAAACGAAGAACTTGCTTTGGGACTATAAGTCTTCCAATTAAGTTATTAAACACATATGTTTTATACCAATGTAAAAGTACCAAAACTAACAAATGTTTACAAGGTTGGAAGGAACTTTGACTAAATTCTTCCTCTTTGCCCAAATATCAACTTGCAGATTGAATTTGGAGATGTTATTCTTAACAAGAATATGCCATTTACCTCTGGAAATATCAAATGGGCCAAAGAGGTGCTCGAACGCCTTCAAATGTCTTGGTCCAACTTTGTATCTCTCCGTTACTTGTAAGTAATGGAGATGAATTTCCTGTCTTGCTTCCTGGTGAATTATTCTAAGGCGGGCTTTCTATGGGTCAGTGAGCTGATCATATTAGCACTCTGAGAGTAATTTTGTTTTCTGCACTGGCTGGGCTTGTTGGGAAGGCTTCCTCTCTATGACTTTGGAATACTTTTGATGGGACTCCGAAGCTCGTTGTTGATATGTCTTCAGGTCTTTTCTTCCTTTTCTCTTTTCCTTTTCATCCACAATGTTTTTGGAAAGGTATTTTTTGTATTATGTATTATTTCTCCAATAACAAACACCTTTTATTTTGTAGTTCTCTGTGTCTTCTTCATCTCTTTGTAAATTGGCAACTTGTTGGTACTGATATTAAGTAGAATTTTTGGAGTTCTGTTCATTTATAACTATATTTTAAAGGAAAAGCATGATTTTGATACTTATTCTTTCTCTTGCTGTTTATAATGTATAATGTAATCATGTCTATTTTATTGTGCATTGTATTATTGTAAAATAAACTAAAATCAAAACATAGAAAAGCAAAAACACCTTATTCCTTATAGATTTGGGGACCATCCTGATGAAGCTGTTACTTATCAGAAATATGTTGAAATGACCACTTTGCTAGACCAATTTGAAAATCACATCTATAACGAATGGAAAAGTAATGTGAATGAAATCTGTGAATTCAACTTGAATCAACCATTGGTTAAGTTCAGTGCCATAAGTGGTCTTCTTAGTGTCAACTTTGACCCAAAGGTAGGAATATAGCTTACTAAGACATTTTATAGATGCTATTCTTATCATAGGTATATTTTTGAAATACTTTATGATATACTTAGAAGTATATTTCCAACCACTTGTACTTTATTTTGGGAAAATGTTAGCATTGCGAGGATTATAAACAACTTGTAGTAGGTCTTTATTTTAGAGATGTGTTTTCTAAACTCTTAGTTATTCTTTATTAGTATATCTTATAATTATTTCTTTACCACCCGCCTTATTATATAGCGAGCTATTGAGGGTAGGGTCCATTCCTTTCTTCTTTGTGTTCTGTCTCTTTGGCATAGTTTCTGACATGCAGTAATATTTAGTGATTGTTGGCTCAACCAAACTGAATCATTAGTCTTTATCAGATGGTTTCTGGCATGAATATTTTTGTAACACATACCAGCTTTTTAGTTAATTAAAATTGATCGGGTAAGTGAAAATTTGAAGAATACACAAACTAAATGGAGTAAAGACTGTCATAGTTTTGGTGGACTAAGGTAGGTAAAGTTTTGTCATGATTTTTTAAAATGGAAAATAATTTAGTATATGGTGGTCAAACTGGTGCTAATTTAAAGAGGCTTTTTTTTTTTTTTTTGGTGGTTCTCGGGATGGAACCCAGGGCAATTCTACCTCCGAGCTACATTCCCAGCCCTATTTTTTATTCTATATTTTGAAACTGGGTCTCACTGAGTTGCAAAGGACCTCATTAAGTAGCTAAGGATGGCCGCGAACCATGATCCTCCTGTCTCAGCTTCTTAAACGCTGGGATTACAAGTGTGCCACCATGCTCAGCTCTAGTTTTATAAACAACATAAAAATATTAATATCAAGGATGATATAAATAGTTAATATCTAGGATGAGCATTGCTTTTATTGAACAGGCTTTTGATATCTCATCATACATCATATAGCAAAGGGAAATTTCATGTTGTCTCATAACTTTATTATATTATATAACAATGAGAGTATAAAAACATTATTAACAATTATATATACATCTGTGTAAATAAATTATATAGTATGTGTATATATAATAAACATTACATGGATATACATATATGTATATGTGACATATATATAAACATGTATATACTCACATAGGTGTGTGTGTGTGTAAAATATCCCCAAGTCTTTTAGCTTGTTCGATAAGAGGTTTCATTTAGCTACTATAGATATGATTCTTTACAATAACAGAAGAGGTTATTTGTAAGTTTCCGTGACCAAAACACATAGCTTAAACATCTGAATCTTTCAGGTAGTAAGATAATCTATCTCTGTTGGTGATTACCAGTCTTTCCTGGCAGTCCCAAGGCATGCCTAGGAGGTAGGAGAGTCAGGTCCACTAAGTTTGAGAGTCATACCCTGCACTCTAATTCTGACCTGTTTCTCTCTAAAATATATACAAAGAATAGCATTACTCTATTTTGTTAATGAAAATCAGTAGACATACATTAAACTTTTTTGTGTGTGTGTGTATGTGGTACAGGAGATTGAACCAGGGCATTCTACTTGTGAGCTACAGCCCAGCCCTATTTATTTTTATTTCTAAATCGGGTCTTTCTGTGTGCTGCCAGCCTTGAACCTCTGATCCTCCTGTTTCAGCCTCCCAAGCGCTGGGATTCCTGGCATGTGCCACCACTCCTGGCTATGCATCAGTGTTTGATCTAGAGAACTGAGGATTCTCTCTACCACAAAACCTGTTTATGGAGTCTAAGTCCTTGAAATGTTTTAGGGATAGTTCAAATTACCTTCGGTTCAACCAATATATACAAGCTTATTTTCCCTCTGAAAAAGATTATGACAAATACAAATATACTACAGTCCACCAGAAGCATGACAGGTTTTTATTTAGTATAGAGCATGTGGACTTTCCAAATTGTTGGCTTTTTTCCCCCAATGTGGAGAGGTGAACTCAGGGCATTCTTCCTCTGAGTTACACCCCCAGCCCTTTTTATTTTTTGTTTTGAAACAGGGACTTGCTGGGTTACCGAGAGTCTTGCTATATTGCTGAGGCTGTCCTAAACCTGTGATCTTCCTGTCTCAGCCTCTCAAGTACTGGAAATATAGGCATGTGTCGCCACACCCAGCCAGATTCTCCAAACCTCAACTTTCATGATGGAATTTTAACTAAAAAGCTGGTGTATGTTATAGATATAGTAGAGTTCATAGGCATTTATTTTATTAATGAATATATGAGTTTTTATTTTAATCATATAAAGCAAAAGTCTATTTACCTTGATGATTTGGAGATAGACTAATCACTGGATGAAATATTAAGAGTTTCAGGTTTAACATGTGTTAAAATAAAATGATGTTCTTAAAACCAGCAATAATCCTTGATTTTCTTTGACCAGCTGGTGGCTGTGTTGAGAGAAGTGAAGTATCTTTTGATGCTGAAGAAATCTGACGTGCCAGATTCAGCCTTAGCCATCTTCAAGAAAAGGAACACTATTTTAAAGGTTTGGGGGTACTGGGTATCTTTTGAATAGAAATATTTTGAATTTCAAATATGAGCAGGCAGAACTATGACGTTTTGATACCTCCAGGAGAGAAGGGAGTTAACGTTTTGGCCCTTTCTGTTTTGGGTATTCCTTACTCAGTACATTGGGAGTCTTGAACTTCTCGTGCAAGGATACAATAGGCTGAAGCAGTCTCTTCTGGAATTCGAGTACCCACTGATCGAGGATGAGCTGGGGACTATTGATGAGCAGCTGCGAGCGGCGCTGGGCTGGCTGACCTGGCGGGATGACTGCTGGGCTTACGTGGAGCAGGTGCAGGTGGCCACCGCGGAGCTGGAGCGCAGGGTCGCTCGCACCCAGGACAACGTGCGGGAGGTCCAGCAGACCATGCGGGCCTGGGCCGAGTGTCCGCTTCTGCCCCGGAGGGAGCACAGGAGGGAGCTGGCTCTGACCCTGGAGGACAAGGGAGACCTGTTTGCTAAAAAATACAAGTTAATCCAAGAAGATGGCCACAAGATACACAACTTGGTAGAGGTAATTGCTTTTAAAGTTTCAAGTTATTGATCCTTTTAATTTAGTTTAGAAAAAGAGCACAAACCCTTCACCAGTATTGTAGGAGTCTTTTATTGAGCTTGAAAGACCTTTATGGCTTCATTAAGCATTTAAGGCAGAAGGATTTGTGTTGCTTGCCTATGATTTCTACAGCCCTCAGGACCCTCAGTCCTGAGGAAAGAGAATAGATTGTGAGTTGTTTTAATGAAATAGAAAGGCTGAAGGTGGAGTCCCTATCTTTGTTGCACTCACTCTCTTCTGGATACTATTAAATAGCCACCACTATTGTTTATTTTTTCTGGTACTGGGTTGAACCCAGAGGTGCACCCTCATCCCTATTTTGTTTTTATTTTTGAAACAGGGTCTCACTAAATTGCTTGAGGGTCTTGCTAAGTTTCTGAAACTGGCCTCTAACCTGCAATCCTTCTATCTCACCCTCTCAAATACTAGGATTATAGGCATATACTGCCATGCCTCACTTGCCACTATTTGTTGAATGTCTGCTAGGTGGCAGAACCTTATTAACATCATCTTGTGTAGCCCTCCCAACCATCTTCAAACAAAGGCAGCAGCCATTACTTCCTTGTAACAAATATTTGAGTTTATAAAATAGTAGCAGGTGCTATTCTAGGGCTCTCAATTCAAGAGAAAGTAAAACAAAACAAAGAAGAAAAAGAAATAAAAGCAAATGAATACTGCCCTCCAGATCTCTTGTCTCACAGACAATACTCTAAGGGAAGATAGCAAGAGAAAAAACAAATGCCAATATGTCAGTTGTAAAGGAGCCATGATGAAAGATCAGGAGTAGGGTAGGGGATTGCAGAATTGGGGAACCGGCTGTATCTAATTCAGGGTGGTCGGGAGGGCCTCTTTATTAAGTAGATTTCAGCCAGGCATAGTGGCACATGCTTGTAATCCCAGTACTTGGGAGGCAAATGAGATTGAAGTTTGTGACCAGCCTCAGCTTAAGCCCTGTTTCATAATAAAGAATAAAAAATAGGGCTGGGGGTATAGCTTGGAGACAGAATGCCTTGGGTTCAATTTCCAGTACCTTAAAAAAAAAAAAAAAGATAGCCTTCTGCAGAGAACCGAAAGGGGATGAAACAAGTGTGAATCAGGAGAAGGTGTTCTAGGTAGTAAAAGGATGAGAAGCTTTGAGGTGCATCCACCTGGCCTGTCCAGAGATCTGTTGGATAGTCAGCATATCTAAAGCAGACGTTGTGAGGGAATGCGATAGGGGATGTCATTCAGAAGGGGCCAAGAGCACATCCTATGAGTTTTTGCAACCAGGGGCTTTCTTTGTTGATGATAAGCCACAGGGGAGTGAGGATGTGGCAGGCAAAGGGCCTCTTGGCAGCTTACTATCATAACCCAGGTGAAAAATGATGAAGTCTTGGATCAGCGTGTTCACAGTCTGGGCATATTTCTTTCTTTCTTTCTTTCTTTCTTTCTTTCTTTCTTTCTTTCTTTCTTTCTTTCTTTTTTTTTTTTTTTTTGGTGGTACTGGGGTTCCTGGAAGCCCTTCTACCTCTGGGCTATACTCCCGGACCTATTTTTATACTTTTTTATTTGGAAACAGGGTCTCTTAAGCCAGCGTGGCTGGCTTCGAACCTGCATGATCCTCCTATCTCCGCCTCCCAAGCACAGGGATTACAAGCGTGTGCCACCACGCCCAGTGATTTGGGCATATTTCAAAGCCAGAGCCATCCGAATTTGCCATGGGGAGTCAAGAAGAAAGAATATCAAGGATGACAGCAAGGTTTTTTATTTAAGGACCTGGCAAGTAAAGTTTCTCTTTATGATGTGGGGAGGACAGAGATGGAGCAGATTTGTGGGATGAAACAGGACTTGGTGTCAGGTGCATCCCCGAGAGATGAAAGTAAACATTAAAAAGGAGTAGGTAAGCCGGGCCTGGTGGCGTACGCTTGTAATCCCTGCGCTTGGGAGGCTGAGACAGGAGGATCACAGGTTTGTGGACAGCCTCAGCTACTTAATGAGGCACTCTGCAACTTAGTGAGGCCCTGTTTCAAAATAAATAACAAAAAATAGGGCTGAGGGTGTAGTTTGGAGATAGAATGCTCCTGGTGGCAATGACATTTAAGCCAGGAAATGAAGAAGAATGATTACTGAGATGTAGCTAGGAAATTGAAGAAAACCAAAGACAGTTGGCCACACACACACACACACACACACACACACACACACACACACACACAAGTGAGGAGACTGCAGAAGATGGTCTTTGGGATTATTTTCCCCTTTGCACTAAGATCTATGCTTTTCTTTCCTAGAGCCTGCAAAGGCACCGGGTGCTGTGTACAGCTTCCCAGGATGTGCACTGTGTAACTGCAGGGCTGTGGGGTCACAGACTACACAGTTCCAGCTGGATGGTGACACAGCATGATCAAGACAGCAGTTCTTAAATTGAAAGGCAACAAATCCCTAGAATTCTCTCTTCTCTGTCCTGCCTCATTGCAAAACCAGACTCACCTCTGTCATTCCAGTTCGGCACAAGGCTAAAACACCTTTGCATTCCAGTTCATACATATATCTACAGAAAATAAACCAAGACAGCAGAGAGTAAAGTCCACTCATCATCAGCTCTCTTCCAGGGTCGTCTTTTCTCTGTGCTGCAGCCTCTGCCTTGTACGTCTGTCACCGGCCTGGTAACCTATGTACACTCTACTACCCACATCGTCTCTCTGGAATCAACCTTGTTACCCACTTGACCTTTCCACATCTTTGCCACTAGGCCTGGCACGCCACATTCCCAACCTGTGGCAGTGTGGAAACACACCTCTGTCTCCTGGCCCCATTTTGCTCCACTGCAGAGATAGAAGTGGCTGCTATCCTGGAAGCATATAGGGAGTTGAGACTTTACCAGTCCTGTAGGTTGCACATAGGTGATTTGAAAAAAAAAAAAAGGAGGGGGGAGCCGGGCGTGGGGGCGCACGCTCGTAATTCCCGTGCTTGGGAGGCGGAGACAGGAGGATCGCGCGGGTTCGAAGCCAGCCGTGCGCGCTGGCTTAGGAGACCCTGTTTCCAAATAAAAATATAAAAATAGGTCTGGGAGTGTAGCCCGGAGATAGAAGGGCTTCCAGGAACCCCAGTAGCCCCCTCCCAAAAAAAAGGAGCGGGGATTTTTTGCATTGGAAACAATTGGACTGAGCCAAATCCCAGGGTCTTAATATAATAGGGGCTCTGGGAGTCTTCAAGAATCATCACAGCACTTCCCTGACTTAGTGATCCCCAGCTATCCAGAGCAGTACTCTTCCAAAGACCAGTTTGAGAAATCTCATCTATAAGCAAGGCCGTGGCAGGAGAGGTCCAAGGCTGTGTAGAATTAGGGACAGAGCAAGAACCACAGCCCAGGCCCAAGGCTTGTAGGACTCATTAGAAACAGTATATTTTCTATCTGCATTTGAAGATACCAACGTTCATATTGAATTTTTCCTTTGAGGAATGACTTTTGGATGCATTTTTTATATGAACTCATTTGAACTCAATGTTTTAAAATTCTGCTTAGATATTCATCATTGGCTTAAGGTTAAGCCCTTCCTTTCTTCCTTCCTTCTTTTATGTGGTATTGGGGATTGAATCTTGGGTTGTTCTACATTAAAGCTATACCCCCAAGCCGGGGGATGGTGGTGGTGGTGGTGCACGCTTGTAATCACAGCACTTGGGAGGCTGAGACAGGAGGATCGCGCAGGTTTGAAGCCAGCCTCGGCTACTTAGTGAGGCTCTCAGCAACTTAGTGAGACCCTGTTTCCAAATAAATTATAAAATAGGTTTGGTGGTATAGCCTGAAGGTAGAAAGCCCCTGGGTTCTACCCCCTCAGTACCACAAAAAAAGCTATACTCCCAGACCTATTTTATATTTTTTATTTTGAAACAAGTTTTCTCTAGGTTGCTGAGGGCTTCACTAAGTAGCTGAAGTTGGTCTTGAACCTGTGATCTTCTTGTGTCACCCTGCTAAGTAATGGGATTGTTGGCATGTGCTACCATGCCTGGCCTTAATCCTTTCTTTAACAAGTTATATAAGTAAAAAGCTTTCATTATTATTAATATTCATCTATTAATACTTGTCCATTTCTAGGAAAACAGAAAACTCTTCAAAGCTGATCCTTCTCTGGATACCTGGAAAATTTATGTAGAATTCATTGATGACATCGTGGTGGAAGGCTTTTTTCAGGCTATCATGTGTGACTTAGACTTTTTTCTGACAAATACAGAGAAACAATCAAAACCTGCACCGTTTTTTCAAGCACAAATGATCTTAATGCCCCCTGAGATTGTGTTTAAACCTTCTTTAGAAAGAGAGGCTGGGGATGGCTTCTATGACCTGGTAGAAGAAATGCTCTGCAACAGTTTTAGAATGTCTGCTCAGATGCAACGCATAGCAGCACATCTGGAGATAGAAAATTACCAGGTATTGTCTTTGTCAAACAGATACCAGCTTTTATGTTAATGATTCAAAAACAAAATGGGATAGTTGGGAGAACCAGGAAAGAAGTTAAGAAAAGCAACATAATGTTTTATGTGGCTATAACATAATGTTTTATGTGGCTATAAAACTCTTCTCCCTTTGAAGAAGTGCCTTAGATAGTGTTATGTTGCATATAATTGATAGAACAAGGTTGGTCTGAATAAGAATATGTGCTTGCTTTTCCTCTCATGTAGAGTGATATGGATAACATGTTAGGCTTGGCAGAGGCCAGGCGGGAGATAATGAACAGAGTGGCAGACGTCATCAACAAAGTCTTGGATTTCAGAAACTCCCTGGAGGCCTATGCTTATCTCTGGGTGGATGACCGAGTGGAGTTTATGAAGCATTTTCTCCTGTTCGGCCATACCGTCTCCTCTGAGGAAATGGGTGCTCATGCACAGGAAGAGATTCCTGAACAGCCACCAACTCTTGAACAATTTAAAGAGCAGGCAAGGAAAGCCTTTGGCATCTGCTATCCATAGTTCATTGGCTTTTCATGGAGGAATTGTAGTTATTTTTTGTTTCTAATCTATAGATCGACATTTATGAGGCTTTGTATGTTCAGATGAGCAAATTCGATGACTTCAAAGTATTCAACAGTTGGTTCAAGGTGGACATGAAACCTTTCAAACTGAGCTTGCTGAACATGATCAAGCGGTGGAGCTGGATGTTTCAGGAGCATCTTCTGAGATTTGTCGTCGACAGGTAGCATTTGAACTTTGGTATTAGAAGTTATACCAACTGTTTTTTCAAAGTTGACCGCTTCCTAATTGAAATATGAATTTTAAGAGTATGAACACTGCCAATTTCATGACAGAGATCATGAGTAATGGTGATGTTTACTCAGGTACATAATAAAAATGAGACTTGTGATAATTCTTGATGAGTGAATCTTGTTATGGCTTCAAATGTAGTCTCCCATAATAAAAATGAGATCAAATTAAATGTCATGCTACTAAACGTTTTCATGAACATAGTTTGTGTATGTGTGTGATGTGTATGTGTATATATATATATATATATATATGCGCATATATTTTTTTTTATTTATTCGATAGCCTGAATGAGCTACAAGAATTTATAAAGGCGACAGATGCAGGACTTGAGAGAGAATTGAGTGAAGGTGACCATGATGGCTTGGTTGATATCATGGGCCATCTTCTGGCTGTAAGAAGCCGTCAGAGAGCCACTGATGAACTCTTCGAACCTCTGCAAGAAACCATCGCACTCCTGGAAAGCTACGGCCAGAAGATGCCGGAGCACGTCTATGTTCAGCTGGAGGTAGGCCAGAGCTAAATGTTCACAAGAACCGCAAATTGAGCAACTGCTTTAGCCAAGTGCTACACTGTGCTTTCTTATGATGTCCTTATGAAGCTTAAAGAGACGAATTAACTTTTATTTTTTTATTTTTATTCTTTCCTTTTTTTTGTCTGGTACTGGGGATGGAACTCAGGGACATTCTACTTCTGAGCTGGACCCCCAGCCCTATTTTTCAGTCTTTGTATTTTTTGAAACTGAGTTGCAAAGTGCCTGGCTAAATAGCTGAGGCTGTCTGGGAGACTAACTTTTTTTTTTTTTTGGTGTTACTGGGGTTCCTGGAAGCCCTTCTACCTCTGGGATACACTCCCACAGGCTACACTCCCAGACTTATTATTTTTTTTTACCTTTTTATGTGGAAACAGGGTCTCTTAAGCCAGCAAGGCTGGCTCCAAACCAGCGCGATCCTCCTGCCTCCACCTCCCAAGGGCAGGGATTACAAGTGTGCGCCAACACGCCCGGCACAAGACTAACTTTTAGAAGGTCATGCAAGTAGTAACACCAGCCAACAGTCATCTGTAGGTGTGCTTCATGACAAAAGCCCATTCTTAATCTGTGCCAGGATTTAATCAAAAGTTGTGTGCTGCTGAGTGTTGCTGCCTGCTGCCTTCCTGCTGGAATGCCTCAAGGTTGCAGAGAGCCCATCAGGTGCTCTTTTGAGTCCCAGTTTTACCATCACCTTCACACGTGAAATCTTCCTGTCAGCTGAGAAGTGTCCTAGTCTAGGAAACATACTGTGGACATGCTGGTAAAGAAAAAATACATACATGAATCCTGCTTTGATTAAGAAATCCAAACAGATTTCTGTGCTATCCTTATGTTTTCTGTGCTCTGGAAAGGTTTGGTGGCTTCTGTGTGCCTAATGATGCACAGAGCGTTTTTAGTTATAGCTGAAATCATGAACAGAGGCCTCACAGGCCCCCAGTGAAGTCCTATGGATGGTAGCAGGGTCTGTGTGTGAGGTGCTTACGGATTGAATTTACATTTAACCTTGAAAATGTGGCCAAGACACATCAACCAAAAAGCTTTCGTCGGATCCTAGTTCATCCTGTTTAGTGGTCAGAGCACACAACTCTAATTCAGATTTGTATTCAAGTACCATGAGTCCACCTCATTTACTCCTCAGCAAATTAACACCAGAAGGTTTGCCTACTGTGTGATAGAATGCTTCTCACGATCCTTTTTCAAACATTGTCTTTTGTCTGTATTTGCTATGTCCAATTTATTACTTTTATTTTTAATCAAGATGAAACTCACAATTACAATAACATAAAGGTAGTATTTTAAAGCGGCCATGAACTTTCGATCCTCCTGTCTCTGCCACCCAAGTACTAGGATTGCAAGTGTGCATCACTGTGCCTGATTTAAATATTTCTTATTTTAAAAAAGATTTGGGCAGCGTTCAGGAGGCTGAGACAGGAGAATCGCGGCTCGCGGACAGCCTCAGCTACTTAGTGAGGCCCTCTGCAACTCAGTGAGACCTGGTTTCAAAATAAAGAATAAAAAATTGGGCAGGGGGTGTAGCTTGGAGGTCAAATGACTCTGGGTTCAATCCCCAAACCCGCAAAAAAAAAAAATTAAATAAAAATAAAAAAGATTTGGGTAATCTTTGTGTAATATCTTGGACCTTGAAATATATCTCTTACAGCCAGTCATAATGTAAGTATTTGGGGAGCGGAATTTTAGTGATGGCCCCAGAGATTTGTATTATAAAAGTTTAGCTCATTCTTTTGGATTCTGGTATTACTGAAAATATTAGGCTTTTCAGTACTTTGAAAGCAGGATGCTTTTAGCTATGTGCGTATAATATGCAGGCAATTTAGACTGGTTAAGGGGAAAAATAAGATTTAAGTTGTATGTGAAAGTTATTAGGATCCCAATTTTAATTAAAGCAATTATCCCAATTTAATTAATTAACTAATTAATTATTTTGTGGTACTAGGGGTGGAACCCAGGGGATTTCCTACCTTTGGGCTATACTCCCGGACCTATTTTTTTTAGATTTTCATTGGGAAACAGGGTATCAATAAATTACTGAGAGCCTTACTATGTAACTGAGGCTGGCTTGGAACCTGTGCAATCCTCCTGTCTCAGCCTCCCAAGCACTGGGATTACAAGCGTGCGCCACCACGCCCAGCTCCAATTTTATTTTAATTAAAGCCGCATGTGATAGTTGCTCTGTTTCTTCTTTATTATTATGAATATCATAGCATTTTCCAAAGACTAATATATGCTTTATTCTATGCAAAAAAATAAAAACAAAAAAAAACAAAGCCTTAGACGTGATGGGCCCCAAAAGTTTAAACATCATTTCCGCAAAGTTGTGGGAGTTTATGCCCAACAGAGTGGTCTTGGTGTATAGCATCTTTTCAGTCTGTCACCTCCTTCCATTCCTGCCGAATCCATTTTAATTTGGTTCTTGTTACGTCTTTTTGTGGTACTAGGGATTGAACTTAGGGATGTTCTACCTCCAAGCTCCACTCCCAGCCCGTTATACTTTTTATTTTGATACAGGGATTTACCAAGTTGTCGAGGGCCTCACTAAGTTGCTGTGGCTGGCCTTGAGCCAGTGATCCTCCTGTCTCAGCCTCTCGAGTACTGGGATTACAGGCAAGTGCCATCACACCTGGACAGTTCTTGTTACTTCTTAATGTTGACCACAGCAGCAACCTCTGAATTCACCATTCCCTTCTCATACCCATCTATGGTCTGCTCTGATGATGTTAGCGTTCTGACCTACAGGGTTAACCCAGCCCTTCCTTACTCAAAACCTCCAATGCTTCAGTGTCTGTAAGAGCCCATCGTCACCCCATCCCAACTTGGCAGACACACTCAAGGAATCTCACTCCCATCTGTGCCCTTTGGAACCATTCGGGCCTTTGAACTAGAGGTTCAGTGTCATCTCCTTTTTGAGTGGGTCATATGAGTTAGTTAGATAGACTTTGGAGATTGGCTGATCGTTTGATTTTTCTCAAATGAACAATCAAAGCAGGTCTGCTCTGTTTGAGGAGGGTCCAGGGGCCTGGGCGATCTGATGTGACTCCTCCCTGGCCTCCCAGCCAAGGCCTCTGAAGGTTCTTCATGCTCTATGCAGATTCCAAGGAGTGGACACAAGAAGAGTTTGCTGAGAGGAGGCACAGAGGGGAGGAAGGAGCTCTGGGGCCAGGTCTCTTGGCTTCTGAGTTGGTTTGGTATTCCTGTCTTGACATTATAGCGTCTCCCATCTGTGTCGATACCAGGGCACATAGACTGCCTGGTGGGAGCCATGCAGACTGCTTACTGTGTATTCTTCTTGCTCACTCTGACAAATTATTTAACAATTTTAGCTAAAGAATGTATTTGGCACCCCCTCCACCATGCAAAGGCTATTTATACCTGGCACCTTTACACTTCTCATAATTGGCAGTTACTGAATCATTCATCAAATATTTATTGAAGGTTGCAAAATAATTAACAGGACCTTTGAGCTTTGCCCTTCAGCTAAACAAGTAAAGCTGTTGGACCTCCCCAACACACACACACACACACACACACACACACACACACACACACTGGGTGGTTTTGTGTGACAAACAATTTCATTGTCCTAGGAGATGACCCAGAAGAAACAATGCTTTGATGCTTTGTCTGGATGCAAGGAATGTTTTCTAGTGGTAATTATGCACCATGGCTCTTCAAAAAGAACTTGCTTTGACCTACTTGCATTGCAGGCAGGAAGAGCAGACTTGAGTCGGTACCTGAACTATTTATTGCTTCTTTTGTCCAACATCAAGTAGGAATGAGCCTTCTCTTCCTTTTGCCTCTTTGCCCTGAAAAATCCTCATCACCCCAAATAAGCCAGCTTCAAATGGTAAGATGCACCGTCAAGAAAGAGTGCGCAGAGGAAAGTGGAGGGTAGTGTGGATTCACATCCCAGTCTTTGCCCACCTGCCTCAAAGCAGCTTTTCCCCACTCAATAAATTGCTAAATGGAGCTGGCCTCGTGTCTAGAGGTTAGAGATTAGTGAAGTCATCTCTGGAGCACATTAAATTTTATTCCCACAGTGGTAAAAACAATTTGAAGGTGTATCTTTACTCTGAAAAGATTTCCACTGATTCCAAGAAGAGAATTCTGGCACATGCTTGGGCGGCATGAATCCAGGCATGCCAGGGGTCAGCCCGCACCCCAGCCTGGCTGGAAGCCCTTTAATCATGTTTATATTTTTACTTTTAGTAATTCCTTTGTGTAAAAAAAAAAAAAAGAGGTCTTGGGTTAGGGTAAACAAAACTTAAAATTATTTAAACCTGTTGGTTTCCTTTTTTGTTTCTTTTTTAATAATTGAAATAACTTCCCATTTGCACTTCTTTTTTTTAAAGGAATTACCTGAAAGGTGGCAAACGACCAAGAAGATCGCAGCAGCAGTCAGACATGAAGTTTCACCACTCCAAAATGCGGAAGTCACACTCATAAGGAAGAAGTGTATTTTGTTTGATGTAAGCTAGTTACCAAGTTTTTCTTTGCTTGTTTAAGAAAGGTTTTACAAGGATTATTGAACTATTTACTTAAGATTAACTTTTTTCCCCTCTCCCTGATCAGGAAAAGCAAGCAGAGTTCAGAGAGAGATTCCAAAGCTATGCCCCTCTTGGTTTCAGTGCAGAAAATCCATACACAGTTCTTGACAAGGTAAGACAAAATTCAGATATCTTATGTGTATCACAATAGCCACCTGAAAAGATAAGTTTAGACACCGAGACGCTGGTATATTTTGCTTTATGTTTGCCACTAGTAACAGAACTTGAGGACTATTTAAAACCCAGTTATAAGCAATTTTCCCCACATCAGTTGTATTCTATTGTAAATTGTATTATCTCCCCAAATCACTACCATTATCAAAGTAATCACATTACTGAAAGTAACACTACCACTATTTTGTGAGCATTAACTATGTCAAGTCATGTGTTAACCATATTAAACCATTTTAGTTCTCACAATATCTCTGTGACGCAGTTTCTATTATTCTATTACAGATAAAGAAAAAAACCCTGTAGTTCGTTGGAGATTACAGTTAGTAAATGACAGAGCTAGGATTCAAATTCTGGTTGCAAGCTGGGTGTGGAGGCCTACACTTGTAATCCCTGTATTTGAGAAACTGAGATAGGAGAATTGGTTCACAGCCAGCCTCAGCTACTTAGTGAGGCCCTCCACAATTTAGTGAGACCCTGATTCAAAATAAAGAATAAAAAATATGACTGGGGGTATAGCTTGGAGGTAAAATGCCCCTAGGTTCAAAATTCTGGCTGCATTAAAAAAAAAAAATAGAAGCTATACCTGGTGGCTCACACTTGTAATCCCAGCACTTGGGAGGCTGAGACGGGAGGACTGTGTAGGTTCAAAGCCAGCCTCAGCAACTTAGTGAGGCTCTCAGCAACTTAGTGAGACCCTGTTTCCAAATAAAATAGAAAATAGAGCCCGGGCGTGGTGGCGCACACTTGTAAATCCCAGCATTTGGGAGGCTGAGACCGGAGGATCGTGGTTCGCAGACAGCCTTAGCTACTTAGTGAGGCCCTCTGCAACTCAGTGAGACCCGGTTTCAAAATAAAGAATAAAAAATAGGGCAGGGGCTGTAGCTTGGAGGTAGAATGCCCCTGGGTTCCATCCCCAGACCCACACAAAATAAATAAATAAATAAAATAAAATAGAAAATAGATATGAAAGTGTAGCCCAAAGGTAGAAAGCTTCTGGGTTCTATCCCCAGCACACACATACACAAACACACACACACAAAAATAAATAAATAAATAAAAGAAAGAGAGAGAGAGAGAGAGAGAGAGAGAGAGAGAGAGAGAGATTCTAATCATCATACTGCTTCCCATGTGATTTTTTTTTTTTTTTTTTTTTGTAGTGGGGATTGAATCTAAAGGCTTTCTCCCTCCAGGTTACACTCCCTTAGTGAGGACCTCACTAAGTAGCTGAGCCTGGCCCAAACTCTTCAATTCTCCTGTCTCAGCCTCCCAAGTACTGGGGTTACAAGAGTGTCCCATCACACCTGGCCATGTGATGCTTTGTTAGTAACTTTTAACCATCAGAAAGTGCTAACTTACTCTTATATTTGAACGTGGATATTATTGAATCATTCAAGCCCAGTTTGTAGTGAACTACTTTATTATAGTAGTGAGCAAATAGTCCAAAATGGTGACTAATTCATAGGAGGCTTTGAAAGATGTTTCAAACTTTTGTTAGTAAAATAGAAACTTTGTTTTTCTAGAAACTTAACCCAGTGGTTCAGGTAAGGAGAAACCTTGGTGAAGTTGGATGTGAGACCTGGGCCTCTTTGGGTTCGCATCTAGTGCCTCCATAATTTTGCTCAATGTAGAAAACAGTCTTTCCCCATAGACTGGGGTCAAAGTTGACACTGCTATGACCTCTCTTTTTAAATTTTGATTTGCATGTAAATTTAATTGCTTTTAACCTTATTCAAAAAACACCATTCTACAGCATAAGGTCATATCTTTCACTTGGCTGAAGAGAATTGGTTAATATATTCATCAAAAAAGAGTAGGTTAGAATATGCTAGAGTTGTTTTTTTTTTTTTTTTTGGTGGTGGTACTGGGGTTCCTGGAAGCCCTTCTACCTCCGGGCTACACTCCCAGACCTATTTTTACATTTTTATTTGGAAACAGGGTCTCCTAAGCCAGCGTGCACGGCTGGCTTCGAACCTGCGCGATCCTCCTGTCTCTGCCTCCCAAGCGCGGGGATTACAAGCGTGCACCACCACGCCCGGCAGAGTTGGTTTTTTTTTAATTTTGGATTGTATATAGATTATAGATGGTTTGAGCAGATTGAACATATTGTAGGAGAGGGATTTTTTTTTTTTTTTTTTTTTTTTTTTGCGGTACGGGAAGTGGAGCCCAGGGGCATTTTACCTCTGAGCTACACCCCTAGCCTCATTTTTATTCTTTTTATTTTGAAACTGGGTCTTACTGAGTTTCAGAAGGCCTCACTAAGTAGCCAAGGCTGACCATGAACTGTGGTACTCCTGTCTCAGCCTCCTGAATGCTGGGATTACAAGCATGGGCCACCACGCCCAGTGGAGAGGGATTGTTTTTTACTTGACTAATGAAAGTGCTGTATGTAAACATTTGTGATGGTTGTTTATTGAGTCTTACCATATCTATGCCGTACTATAACAACATGTAGTTGCATATCTAAAAGTCAGAGATGCTTATCTTTGTACTTACAGAATATACAGAGGGATATTTTAAATATAGGGGGGCTGGAGTAACTTTTTTTTGCTGTGTGTGGTACTGGAGGTTGAAACCAGGGACATTCTATCTTTCAGCTAAACCCACCCCTATTTAATTTTTTTAATTTTAAAAAGTCTTTGAGCTTTAGGGGCATTCCTCAGAGAAGCCCTGGACACCAGATTTTAGTTTAATATCTGATTGGGAGGACTTAAGGAGGCATTTCCAGCCGTGACTTCCTATCTAGAATACAGGAGAGAGAGAGAGTAGATATTAGAAGCCAGATGACAAGGAGGCACCTACCACGCAAGAAAAATGATTTTTGGAAGAACATCCCAGAAGAGATTAGAGAAAAGACTACTTTAGCCGTGCATGCTGGGGAACTCTTAACAACATACCTTGTAAGAAAAATGATCCGGGCATGGTGGAGGGAGCCCAGCAGTGCCGGGCAAAAAGCCTGGCCATGCATCCTGGGAAACTCAGTGCGCCTGGCCGCTGCGCTCCTCTGTGCTGCGCTGGGGACCATGGTGTGCTTGGAACAGCAGATCCTGCTCTACGCAGTGAGGCTGTGGCCTCTGCTCTTGGAGGGGAGATAAAATTCATTGCTGCTGAGTGCTTGATCCCACAACCTCTTCAAAACACATGTACTGTCTTCTTTTATTAAAAATATTGGAGAGGGCCCAAGATGGCAGTGGCAGCAGCCAATATTCAGGAAATGTAGACAACTCCTATCCAATCCACCTTGAACTTTTGGAAAAAAATCTCCGCGAAGGGGAGCTGCTCCTGCTGTACATGCTTAGGAATTCTGGATATCATACCATGTAAGGAAGGTGCTCAGGAGAATCAGGAGGATGGTGATGGAGGCAGGGGTGGCAGCGGCCAGTATTTGAGAAAGGCAGAGATCCGATCCAATCCACCTTAAATTTTTGAAGAAAGTGCCCCAAAGGTAGACTGCTAACACTGTGCATGCTCGGGAATTCTGGACAATATGCTGTGTGGGCAAAGTGTTTGGAAGAGAACTGAAATGGTAGTGGCAGCATTTGCCAGTATTTGGGAGAGGCAGAGATCTAATCCAATCCACCTGGATCTTTTGAAGAAATCTCCCCAAAGGTAGAATGCTACCACTGCACATGCTCAGGAATCTGGGACAACATTCTGTGTGAAAAAGGTACTTGGAAAAGAACCAAAATGGCAGTGGCAGTGGCAGCAGTGGCCGGTATTTGGGAGAGGCAGAGATCCAATCCAATCCACCTTAAACTTTTGAAGAAATCTCCCTAAAGGTAGACTGCTACTCCCACACATGTTCAGGAATTCTGGAAAGCATGCTGTGTGGGTAAGATGTTCAGGGGAGAACTGAGATAGCGGTGGCAGCAGCAGTGGCAGTGGTGGCAACCAGTGTTTGGATCCAGTCTAATCCATCTTGAACATTTGAGGAAATCTCCCTAAAAGTAGACTGCTCCTGCCCCACATGCTCATGAATTCTGGACAACATGAAAAGTAGTAAAAGTAGGGCATATCAGAGGGAGCCCTGCATAGCCAGGTTGGGCTTCCATGCTGCATGTTCTGGGAGACATCAGCCCTTATGGCCACCACTCTCCTCTGCACAGTGCAGGAGGCCAGAGTGCACGAGTAGCAGTAGAGCCTGCTTTCTGTAGTGAAGTTATGGACCTCTGTCTTTGGAGCAGAGACAAAATTCATTGCCACCAGGTATTTGGGCTCCCAGCTTTTGAAAAAGACAGGTACTTCATTCTCATATTAAAAAAAAAAAGGAAGAAAAAAAGGGAAAATCTGTAGATGACCTGCTCACAGTGACAGAGACTAGAGCCCACAGCACAGCGAGGCCAGTGCCGGGGCCTCTGAGGCCAGGATAGGAGCCTGTCTGGAGGCGAGGCTGGTGCTGGGGCCAGCAAGGCTGGGATCGGAGCCTGCTGTGAGGCGAGGTCGGTGTTAGGGCCTCCAAGGCTGGCATTGGAGCCTACCATGTGGTGAGGCTGGTGCCAGGGCCAGCGAGGCCAGGATCAGAGCTGGCCATGAGGAAAGACCAGTGTTGGGGCCTCCAAGGAATGGGATTGGAGCCTGCCATGTGGTGAGGCTGGTACTGGGGCCTGTGAGGCCAAGATAGGAGACTGCCATAAGGCAAGGCCAGTACTAGGGCCTCCGAGGCTTGGGTTCAGAGCCTGCCAGTCAGTGAGGCTGGTGCTGGGGCCAGCAAGGCTGAGATTGGAGTCTGCCATTAGGCAAGGCCGGTACTGGGGCCTTCGAGAGTGGGATCAGAACCTGCAATGCGGCATCCACAGGGAAATATCACAGAAAATAAAAAATCAGATTCTTCCCCCAATATACAAAAACTAGAAAGAACTGGGTAATAGGAGGAAATCTAGTTGAAGAAAGGGCCCTATGGAGAGCAATTAAGGTGACCTATTAGAGGGGATGGAAGGGGGGAAGATGAAATCTCTTTAAAGCACATGATGTACTTAAACAAATATATCAAAGTCAATCACTAAATCAAGCATGGGATCGAGGGAGGGGGAGGGAATGGGATGGGGATTGGATAAAGGCTAATTGGGTGATGTGTGCTTATATAGCCTCATAAATCTTGTATTCCATTGAGATGTTTGACTACAATACACCAGTAAAAATATATTAAACTAACTAACTAAATAAAGATCTTTAAAGAGATCATTTTACATTCATAGATGTATAACCCAAAGCAATGAATTGTTTTCAGTTTTCACTCATAATAAACTGTAGTCTAATTTTGAAAGTAAAAAAATAAAAAAAAATTCAGGATATAATATTTCATTGCAAGAAGTATTCTGGTCTTTCAGTGGATCTGTGTTTTCTCAATATATTATATTCCTATTGTTCGTTAAAAAAATCTTTGAAGTTTCTTATAGTACTAAGGATTGAATTAAATGGCACTCTGCCTCCAAGTTATACCCCTAGGCCTATTTTATTTTTTTATTTTGAAAGAGAGTTTCACTACATTTTGGAGGGCCTCACTAGTTGCTGAGGCTGGATGAGAACCTGTGATCCTCTTGTCTTAGCCTCCCAAGTACTGGGATTACAGGTGTGTGCCACCAAACCCAGGTAAAGATGTATTTTAAAACTGATTGTTGATCTAGGTGTGGTGGCCCATGCTTGTAATCCCCACACTTGGGAGGCTGGGAAAGGAGGATCGCACAGCTTTGAAGCCAGCCTCAGCTACTTAATGAGGCCCTCTGCAATTTAGTGAGACCCAGTTTCAAAATAAAGAATAAAAAATAGGGCTGGAGATGTAGCTCCTCAGTATTGCAAAAAAAAAAAAAAAAATCCCAGGGTTCCTTCCCCTCTTTCTTCCAGTCCTACTTTGAGCCTCAGTAAGGACTAGAGAGATTCTCAAAGGCTCTCACTGCGGCTGCAGATTTCCCCTGGCCACCTCCGCAGAGAGTATAACTTGCTACCAGCATCTCCCTCTGCCCCCAGAAAAGTGCTAGTCTCAGACTTATGAAATAAGTCTGAATATCTTCAGACTTAAAACATTTCATGCCCTCTAATGCAGCTCAGGCCAGCTTTCCTCTGGGATTTGAAGGTCTGTTCTCACAAGTATCTGTGGAGCAATTTTATACTATCCTGTGATTAAAGACTTTCCAGGTCAGGAAGTTGAAGTAATTACAAGGAGCTGTTCTGAGCACCTTGTGGAAGCAAACCTAAGTCTTCTCTTAAAAAACAACAAAACAAAACAAAAAAAAAAAAAAAACTGCAGTTGTTCTAGGGTCCTGGGGCTCCAACACGTGAAGTTGAGTCAAATACAAGTTCACAAAGAAACTATCAATGAAAACACCATTGTGCAGGAGAGTCAGTAGAAAGAAGCCACAGAGAAAGAACCACAGAAGGCTTCAGATATTAGGAGAAAATAAAAGATCATATTGAGAAAAGAGCTCAGTTTTGAGACAATCAAAATGATCATTTGAAAAAGGATCAGATACTTACAGAAATGAAAAATATAGTTGTTAGAAAATACAACTCAGCAGATGGGTTAAAGAGCTAGCTAAAATGAGAGAATTAGTAAAATGCAAATTACAGTAGAAGAAATCACTCAGAACATTGCACATAGGTATAACAAAATGGATAGTATAAAAGAGATTAAGAGACATGAAATAAAAAGCTAGAATGGCACCTAACTCTTCTACTCATATTTCCTAGAAAGGAGAATAAACAGAAAAATAGATAACAGCTGTAACTTTTCTAGCACTGCCTTAAGCATGATTCAGTAGATTGAGAGAATTCACGAAGTCTCAGTCAGGATGAATAGAAAGCCAGAATCCGCCATGGTGGCCCGCAGAATACCACTGGCAAGGAGAAGGCCGCAGGACCACCGGGGAGAAAATGTGGCTCGTAGCGAGGCACAGCGGCCCACGCCTGTAGTCTCAGTACTTGGGAGGCTGAGACAGGACGATTCCAAGTCTGAGGCTAGGCTCAGCAACTTAGCAAGATCCCGTTTCAAAACAAAAAATAAAACAGAACTGGGGGGGGGGGGTTAGTTCAGAGATAGAATTCCCCTGGGTTCGAAAGAAAAAGAAAGAAAGAAAGAAAGAAAGAAAGAAGAAAGAAGGAAAGAAAGAAAGGAAGAAAGAAAGAAAGAAAGAAGGAAGAAGGAAATAAATAAAGGAAGAAAGAAGGAAATAAAGAAAGAAAGAAAGAAAGAAAGAAAGAAAGAAAGAAAGAAAGAAAGAAAGAAAGAAGGGAGGGAAGAGAGGTGGGGAGGGAGGGAGAAAGGAAGAAGAAATTCATTTGCTAAAAATGATTAGGCTGAAACCTCTTATGAGCAACAATGGAAACCAGAAGAATGTAATAGATGGTATCTTCCCAATTCTGCATAAAACTCTATTTCAATAATAAGAGTGAAATAGAGATATTTCAGATAAACCGAAGTTAATTGAACTAACCACTAACAAATTATCACTAAAATAACTTCTAATGCACATGCCTTCAGGAAAGCAAGGGTCAACAAAGCCAAACTTGGTTCTTAGAAAAATCCAATTACATTGAGAAAAAACCCTGGTAGAATGATCCAGGGTGAAAAAAAAAATGAAAAAGAAAAATTAGCAGTCAGGGATAAAATAGGTAATGATATATAATACAGAAAAAGCTGAAATTTCAAAAGATCACAGAGCACAATTAACTGGAACCTTAAAAACTTAAGTATAAAATGAGAAAACATTTAAAAACACTCAACAAAATGGTCTTAAGAAAAAATAGTAATTCTAAATACTCATATAATCAGTAGTAGAATGAATTAAATTAACCAGTAGTTTTCTTTTTCTTTTTGTTATTGTGGTGTTGGGAATTGAACTCAGGGGGATTCTAGTTCCAAGCTACACTACCAGCCCTTTTGTAAAATTTCTTTTACTTTTTCTTTTTTTTTTTTTCTTGTGATATTAGGGATGGGACTCAAAGGCATTCTATCTCTGAGCAACACCCCTAGCCCTACTTTTTATTATTTATTTTGAAATAGAGTCTCACTGAGTTGCAGAGGGACTCACTAGATAGCTGAGGCTGTCCGCAAACCCAGATCCTCCTGTCTCAGCCTCCCAAAAGCTGGAATCAAAAGTGTGTGCCGCCATGCCCGGCCTCTTTATTTCTTTTTTTGAAACAAGGTTTTACTAGGTTGCTGAGAGTTTTGCTAGGTTGCTGAGGCTGTCCTTGAACTTACAATCCTCCTATCTCAGCCTCCCAAGCACTGGGATTACAGACATGTGCCACCATGCCCAGCAGAAGTTTTCTTTTTTTTTTTTTTTAAATCTTCCAGCAGAGAGAGTAATAGTCTCTTATGGCTTTATGGGTGAATTCCAGAAAGTTTTGAAGAAACAGATCTCATTTATATGATTCCAGAAACCAGAATAATGAATATTTAGAAACTCAGAAATTCTGTGGAGCATGCAGAATTTTTATAAAAGGATGGCATAAGACAGGAAAAATTGTAAGCAGTCTTTCTCATGTATGTATCAACGTGAACATATAAACAAAACAAAATTTTACCAATTTATATATAAGCTTATTTTAGGAAACAAGTTTGACTTAATAATATAAAATCAATTGATAACAATTCGTCGCATAGGGACAAAATTTTTATGATGTCTCAAGAAGTACCAGAAACTCCTTAGATATCATTCAACTTTTATCCATGACAGAGACTTTTGGAAGACATTTTTAACCCAGTGGACAATAAAAGAAACCTCTGTATAAAACCTTATACATCAGAGAATGTAAAAATTCCTAGTAGCGTAGCACCAATAGTGAAAGATAGGGAAGTCTAAATGACCATCAGAAGAAGAATAAATATACTGTATTCACACAAGGTAGGAATACACAGTAATGGAAATGAATGGACTTCACACATCATTATGAATATGTAGGTGTTCTTCAAAAATATTAATTGAAATGTCTTAATGAATATGAGAATAAAACTATAATACCAAAAATATGAATTTTGCCAGGTGTGGGGACACACGCCTATAATCACAGTATTTGGGAGGCTGAAGCAGGAGGATTGAAGGCTTGAGTCCAGCCTCAGGAACTTAGACTTTCAGTAACCCAGCAAGATCCCATTTCCAAAACAAAAATAAAAAGGGCTGGAGGTGTAGTTTGGGGGTAGAATGTTCCCGGGTTCAGTCCCCAGTAACACACATGCACACCCACACATACCCCTAAGATTTAACATTTTAGCACTTAGCAATACATATATAAGTAATGAAAATATAAAAATCAAGAAAAATATTAGTTATTTAATTTGTAGTGGAAGGAAAGGGATAAAATTGAGAAAGGTGTTAAAAATTAGTAGTAGTACTTCCTAAAACTGGCTGGGGCATGAGCACACTCACATGCGGTCACACACACATCATTGTGTGTGCATCAAATTTTTCATGATAAAGTATTTGTACAACTAAGTCAAAACATCCCAGTTTCTATTTGTAAAGATACAATTTGTGAAAATGAAAGCAGGGTTCTAATGTTCTTATTCACTGAGCTGGAACTTTGAGATGAAATGTAGTTTGGGAAATACAATCTTTTTATCATTGGCCAAAGGATCCAAGATTTTAGAAGAAATAAATTCAACCAAGGTATAGTCAAGACATCATATCCACTTATTCTGCATCCTCGGATTCAACCACTGTGGATGAAATATACTAGGAAAAACAAATTGCATCTGTCCTGAATACTTACAGACTTTTATTTATTGCCGTTATTATGAACGGCATAACGACTACTTAGATACTATAAATAGTCTAGAGATTATTTAAAGTATATGGCAGAACATGTGTAGGTTGTATACAGATAGGCACCATTTTATATAAGAGAATAGTATTTGCAGATTTTGACATCCCTGAGGATTCTGGAGCCAATCCCCCACAGATATCAAGAAAGACACGAATCCACTGTACAAGATGGTGACTGTAGTTAATAATGATGCCTTGTATTTTGAAAATTTCCAAATGGTGACTGTAGTTAACAATGATGCCTTGTATTTTGAAAATTTCCAAGAAAATAGATTTTAATTGTTTAAGTATTATTACCCCCCAAAATATGAGGTAATGAGGTGATACTATGTTAATTTACCTTGATTGAGCCATTCCACAATGCATACATATTTTAAAACATTCTGTTTTACACAATACTAGTTTTTGTCTGAAAAAGTGTTCAAGGCTAATGGTACATAAAAGGATCAAGTTTTTTTTTTTTTTTTTTTTTTTTTTTTGCGGGTCTGGGGATGGAACCCAGAGGCATTCGACCTCCAAGCTATACCCCCTGCCCACATTTTTATTCTTTATTTTGAAACAGGGTTTCACTGAGTTGCGGAGTGCCTCACTAAGCAGCTGAGGCTGTCCACGAACCACGATCCTCCTGTCTCAGCCTCCCAAATGCTGGGATTACAAGCGTGCGCCACCACACCTGGCTAAGTATTGCTTTTTAAAGTTAGGAAGAAAATGAACTAAAGTAATATAATTATTGGATATTGGGAATCGGATGGCAGAAATCTACAGTGGAAAACAAATCCAGTCCTTTTACCAAGCAAATTGTTCCTACCCTTGATCAGTGAAAAATAAACAGCTTTAGCACTGAGCTGAGGGTTACAGAAACAGCACCAGGCAGGAGAGTGGCCCCAGGCATGACTTTCCAGCCTTCCATGTTCTCTGTACTGAATATTTAAAAATCAAGCCAGGTGTGGTAGCGAACACTTGTAATTCCAGTACTTGGGAGGCTGAGACAGGGGTATCACAGGTTTGTGGCCAGACTCAGCAACTTAGCGAGGCTTTCTTGCAACTTAGTTAGACCATGTTTCAAAGAAAAAAAAAAAGGTAGAATAAAAATAAATAAAACTAGAAGTAGAATGTCCCTGGGTTTGTGCTTGCATCACTTGGAACCCTACTTTGACATATAATTACAATGCACCAACAGAAGTATAAAAAATTAAAAGCTTGGTATAATGAGGTAGCCAGAGCCACAGGGTGGTGTGGTCTCTCTCTCTCTCTCTCTCTCTCTCCCCTCTCTCTCCCCTCTCTCTCTTCTCTCTTCTCTCTTCTCTCTTCTCTCTTCTCTCTTCTCTCTTCTCTCTTCTCTCTTCTCTCTTCTCTCTTCTCTCTTCTCTCTTCTCTCTCTCTCTCTCTCTCTCTCTCTCTCTCTCGGTTTATGTGCAGGTGTATGTTTTCTCCTTAGGCAAATCAGGAGCTTGAGGATCTAGAGGAAGAAATGGCGCAGATGCAGGACACTGCTCGCCTTTTTGAAGTGTCTCTTCCGGAGTACAGACACATGAAGCAGTGTCGCAGAGAACTACAACTCCTCAAGAGCCTCTGGGATGTCATTATTTATGTTAGAGTAAGATATCGCTTCAGAAAACATGCTTGTTTTTGTTTTTCTTTTAGTAGTTATTTTGTATACAAGGGCAATTCTTGGTATCTATGTCATTCTCCTTGAGTTTCACATCTTGAAATATGTTTACATTAGATTTTACCCCCACCCTGAGAATTATCATTCATGTATATCTGTCAATAGAAGATTATTCTCTGAATATCAGTCTTACTTTGTCCTTAGTTCAGTATGAATTTTGTATGTTGAGCTGATTGCCTCAAATACTTTTTTGGGGGATTATATAGAACACAAATAAATGTTACTGTATGTATGTATTACAAAACACATGATCACCTGTGCATATAAATTCATGTAAACACCATTTTTATACTTGTGTGTGTGTGTGTGTATGCATATATAAACAGACCCTTCCAAAAACAAGATTAACTTGTATACAGTTAATTAAGTTTAAAGGTTTAGCCTAGAAATAAGACCTAAAGAACCAGGCATATTGGATTGTATATAGAATTTTTTTATTAGTTGAAAGTCAAATAGAAATATATTAAGATATAAAATATGGCCAAGAGATGGTTAATTGAGAGTGTGCTTTATAATGAAGATTGTCTTGTGAAAGTTTATTTTATGATATATGGAAGATTATAAAAACCTGTTATTTAATTATATACTTATCAATTTATTCAGAGTACACAGGATTAAGTGATAATGATTATGTGTGTATGGAATTTATAATTGCGACTGGAAATTAATATATCATAACGTTTTAGCTTTAAGCTTGACATGTTCTGACAACTTTTTTTGTTTTAGTGATAGGGAAGTTTTGACAAGTGCAGTTAATATTTTAAAAATTGTCTTTCTATGGGATGATAGAGTCACTGTGTAACATCAGTTTATATATTTTGCTGTAGAGACTTGCTTTCACCAAATGTTGTTGACACTTTTATCTGCTTGTGCATTTTTAGAGAAGCATTGATAATTGGACTAAAACCCAGTGGAGACAGATTAATGTGGAACAGATGGAGGCGGAGCTCAGAAGGTTTGCCAAGGCGAGTTCCATGTCGTCTATGACGACAGTTTATCTTTCTCAGTGCCACCCCCCTCCATCTTCCCTAACCTGGTGTCTGCGCTGTTGGGCAGCGTGTCCTTACTTACCTCAAATAGCATGAGATCAGATAATGTGTGTCTTTTCCTCCCTCAGCTGGTTGCACTTCTAATCAAGGCTGCCTTTCTGTGAAGGTGTTGATAAAAGCTTGGTAGAGCTAATGAATTTATGAGAAGCAATATAATCGTGAGTCTCCTATGGCTGTCTAGAATGGAGAGGAAGTTTAAGAGTATCAGAGTTGAGGAGTCAGGCCTTGATTTCTTTCCTAAGTAACCATGAACATTTTGCATATCTGAAAAGGTAACTTTTGGTTCTGGAATTTGGGGCAAAGAATAGAAGTATGCCACTTCAGGATTCCATGTGGGATAGTATGATCTTTGTTGTTATTGGTTACTCTAGTATGCCAAGAAGGCTCAATATATGCAGAATTAAGCTTAGTTTAGTGCCTTGATGGTCCCTATTACCATAGGCTGTTCAAAAGGAGTTGAATTTCTTTTGATAAAGCCAAAATGCACAGCAGCATGTCAGTTTTAGAATGGCAGGGCCTGGCCAGGCATGGTGGTACAGGTTTATAGTCCCAGCTCCTCAGGAGACTGAGGTGGAAGGACCACTTGGGACAATTCAGCAAGACCTTGTCCTAAAACAACAAAAATGAGCCAGGCTTTTTTACAAAAATGAGCCAGGCTTTTTTTTTTTTTTTCTCTTCAGTATTGGGGATGGAACCCAGGGGCATTTTACCTACAAGCTACATCCCCAGCCCTATTTTTATTCTTTATTTTGAAACAAGGTCTCACTGAGTTGCAAAGGGCCTCACTAAGTAGCTGAACCTGTCCTTGAATCTCGATCCTCCTGTCTCAGTCTCCCAAAGGCTGAGATTACAAGTGTGTGCCACCACGCCCAGCATGGCAGGCCTTTCTCTCCTTCCCACCCCCTGCTAACTCTCCAGCTTGTGCACCCAGTCCCAAGGGCCCTCACTGAAATATGGTTTTGTTCTTTGGCATCATGGGGTCACTATCTCATTCTGCACCATTGGTCGTCTCACCACAGAGACAGCTTAACACTTAGAGAGACAGCTTAACCCCCACTCTCAAATGCAGGTCTTATTTTTATTTTTTTAAATCAGTTGGCATTATCCTTTACTCTGTTCTTAATGAAGTTCTTATCCTTTACTCTGTTCTTATTATTACTCTGTTTCTTATTAAAAGATTTTTTTTTAGTTCACAATTGCTGATGTCATTCAATGGATAAGAAGACAGCCAAGTCAAGGGTCCTATTTAATGCATCTTAAAGTCATTAAATATTTAGGTTCCAAGAAAAAGACATAGATGACCAAAACTTAAAGGCTCCTGTTAAGTGAGTCCGGCACTAGAAGGGAGGGTCTTAGGAATCCAGATCACAATCTCAGTTCTCACTTATTTGTGCTTGTGGAGGAAACTCTCCACTGCCTGCGTCTGTGAACTTCACCGCTTCCCTGCCTTTGATTTCCAACGGGACATCCAGTCAGATCCTGTGATTAAGAAACTAGTTTGTCCAGGCAATACACCGTGGACTCAGTTAAATACATCCCTTCTCATTTCTAATTTTAATCCTTAGCCTATTGTTTAAATACTTTCACTCTATTTTTTAATCCAGGGATGGGAAATACATGAAAACACACACACACACACACACACACACACACACACACACACACACACACACATCTTCTGAAAGGGGCAAGTCGTATAATGCATTTATCTGGAAAGTAGTTTTCCCCTCTCCTTTTCATTAGGAGGTTTGGGCGCTAGACAAGGCAGTCCGTGTCTGGGATGCTTACACAGGTGTGGAGAGTGCTGTGAAGGACATGGCCACCTCCCTGCGAGCCATCACAGAGTTACAGAGCCCAGCCCTCAGGGACAGGCATTGGCACCAGCTGATGAAGGCCATCGGGGTAAGTGTCCAGGGGCTTCCTGAATATTTTTATAACTGTGAGGTGTTATTCTTTTACTGGTGTTGTCTAGGAGTGGCATGTGTGAAGACATCTCTAGTCACATGCAAAAGGTCCAGCCCCTTGAGACAGGACCAGCGGTCGGGGCCTCTGAAAGAGCCTAGAAGTCATCTTCTCTTTTATGTCCTACTGTCTGTGTGATCAAAGACAAAGATAACCAAAATTTAAAGGCTCCTGTTAAGTGAGTCAGACACGAGAAAGGAGAGTCAACTTCACTGGTTTGAGGTTTTTTTTTTTTTTTTTTTTAATAAAATGAAGGGTACTGTCTATTCTTGTAGATTAGAGGAGTCTTGTAAGGAGCAAATAAGATAATGTGAAGACTTTTATGGAGCACCAAGTGGTGGCAGAGAGTTTAATGTGGACAGGGTTAGAAGGTATAGAAGTGAAATTGGGGGAGAAGGAATTTTGGCACTGTGATCCCCTGATTCACTAGTGTGGTATCTTTTCAATGATTATCTGTGCTTTTAGTTTTATTGCAAGATATAATATGTCATTTGTCCATGACACATGAGGGCTGTTTTCTTGCCTTTCTGTATCTATTGAAAAGCAGTTATATCAACCTCATACTTTATTTTTCAAAGAAGGTAATCTTAATAAGTCAGACCATTTAAAAGTAAGACTGGTGTATACGTGCGTGCTTTCTTCTTAGGCAAATCAAGAGATTAGGGACATACTGTGAAGAAGGAACTCATGATGCTAAGGAAAGTTTGCAAAATAAGGACATGGGGCCAAGGACTGGCTAGAATTTAGGGTTCCAACCCTAACGATAACTGTGGGGACTTGGGCAAATTACTTGTTTTTCTTATCTCAGTTGACCTTTCTATGAAATAAAAACAATGCATTCTCAAGTGAGACTTCCTCACCGAGTCTGCATAGGAAGCATTGGTTGTACTTATTGAGGTCATAGAATATAGTAAACATTCAGTAAATAGTCCCTGGAGCTGCTGCTATCATTATTGTTATTATTTTCATAATCTTTTGGACATGAATATTTCAAATTTATTTATTCACTTAATATCTTTATTAAATCTCTTAATACATGGTTGACTGTGTACCCTGATCCCCATTTCTTCTTCTTAATATATTTTTTCCCACTCTCTCTCTTATGCTGGAGATTGAACCTACCTCCAAGCTACACCCCCAGCCTTTTTTGTTTTGTTTGTTTTGTTTTGTTTTGAAACAGAGCCTCACTAGATTGCTGAGAATCTTTCTAAGTTGCTGAGGCTGGCCTTGATCTTACCATCCTTCTGTCTAAGCTTCACAAGTACTGGGATTCCAGGCATGCACCACTAGGCCTAGCTTCTTCCTGATATTTATGCCAATAAGATTTCACCTCTGCTTGCCTATCTTAGGCTTTTCTGCAAGCTAGAAAAAGGCAGCTTTCTCTAGGTTGTCCCTAAGACAGCAGAGCAAAGGCTGGATTCAGTCTCCTTTTGTCATCTCAGGTGGTGCTCATGTTCAGTGAGCAAACAAGTTCAGGATGGTCCCGTTACCTGTCTCATTCTTTCTCTAGAACAGACCTGGCCCCCATCAGATCTGAATCAAAGTCAAAAGCAACACAGGGTCAAAGTGACCAGCTCAACTGGCTTTCCCAGGACTTTACAGCTACAGGACGAGTCCTGAAGGTCACACATACTAAGAAACCCCTCAGTCCCGAGCAAGCCTGGATTATCGGTTCCTCTGTATATTCCTATTGGTTCCTATGGAGATAGAGGGTGCTGGGGATTATTCCTATTGGTTCCTATGGAGATAGAGGGTGCTGGGGATTATTCCTATTGGTTCCTATGGAGATAGAGGGTGCTGAGGATTATTACAGGGCAGTCAGAGCCAGAGGCACGGCGTCCAAGAAGAAGAGGCTAGATATTCTTAGCTGAAGCAGGAAAGGAAATGGTTTTCTGCGACTGCATGGCTGGGTCAACTCATTCTCAAGGGACGTGGACATGGGTGGGTTTGGAACGCAGAAGAGCTGAGCGGTTTCTTAAGAACCGAATGCTGGCATGCATGCCAGGTAACAAAGAAATATTATTTTTGCATGGTAAATATGAATGATGACATTATGAATTAGGATATTTGGGGCTAAGGAGCTAAGATTAAATTAGTGATAAAAGTAGGTTAACTCATGGAAACAGCTGGGAATTATGTCCTGTGAATAGGGTACTTCAGAAAGAAAAGACAAATGAGCTACTCCTCGATTCCTGGGATTTCTACCAAATTATAATAAATGAACAATGAGATTCTCTGTTTAAAAATGGGTTTTGTTGGCAAAAAAGATAAGGAATGTGCTGACAAGAAAGGGATATAGACAAAAGAAAGTCGTGTAGTGGGAATACGGCAGAAACCTTGCCCCTGGCTTCCGGCTGGTGACACCCCAGTGACTGGAGGGGCGCTCCTGGACTGCCCACGCCGCAGGACCTCAGACGTACTCAGCAGCTGACTTGAGTATGTCTTACTTGCATTCTGCTTACGATTCATTCCTGTGGACAGTAGGTGAAAAGAACCAGTGATGTACCCAGTATATAAATTCTACCTCTTTTTCCTTCCACATCAGGTCAAATTTTCAATAAACGATGCCACAACATTGGCAGATCTTCTAGCCCTGCAGTTACACCGCGTGGAAGATGTCGTCAGAAGCATCGTGGACAGAGCGGTGAAAGAGCTGGGGACTGAGAAGGTAGTGTCCCCACAGCCGCGTCTCCTTTATGAGGCCTATCTTGTTTCTGGGCATAGAAGAGAACTTCTTTTGATGTCCTAGGAGTGAGGAGACAGGAATCCCAGTTTGTCCTCTGCTTCTACTTGGGTGGATGACTTGGGCAGGAAATTAAAAATAGGAGGCTGGCCCCGTCGATGACAGTAGAAAACATTCATGTGTCCTTTCCTTGAAGCCAGAGCCACACCATGTTAACTCATTGCCCCTGAGGCAGCTCATATTATTACTGTCCTTGTTCTTCAGAGAAGGAAACTCAGGCACATAGAGGTAATGGACTTAAGCAGATTCACCTTGGGGACTGGGATTCACACCTGGGCACTCAAAGTCACTTGTCTCTTGCTGGCTAATGTCTAAACGATGTCCACCAAAATTTTCAGTCATCTTTTGAAACCCTTCTTGCTCTCACAGCGGATTTTGGGGAAGGATGTGAAACTGGGATCTGATAAAAGTGTGACATTAGTAGGCTGCTCGGTTGTGATAGAATTCATTCTGCAAACCTCATCACTATGAATTATTTTGCGAAAAAAAGTGAGGCCCACAACATTTGATATTAATTTTAAAAAATTATTTAAAAACTTTAAAAATTCTAGATAATAGTCTATATATTGATGCTAAGTTATACTTTTGTGCACATAAAATAATTTATACTTTTGCTTACTAGGTTATTACTGAAATCAGCCAGATCTGGGCAGCCATGGAGTTTTCTTATGAAATTCACTATCGAACTAGTATTCCATTACTGAAGTCTGACGAACAGCTTTTTGAGACTCTAGAGCACAACCAGGTAAGATAGACAGCTTTATTCCAGATGTTTAGTTTTAATTGGTGATTTTAGATTTTCTTTGCAAGTCCTGATATTCAGCATTTCATTCATTCATGGAACATCGGTTTACTCCAGGTTCCACGTGTTTGTCCATTTGGGATTCAAAGGTAGGAATACTTGTTCTCAAGCAATTTGCACCTGAGAAAGGGGTGGAAGGAAGCTAAGGAGTCTAGAGGAGACCAAGGCATCCTGGCTGGGGAGGGTGCACATCTCAGGGAGGTCCTGAAGAGGTGGCGGTGGTTATGCTGGGCCCTGCAGGATGGGCTGGCACTCAACAACCAAGTGGCTGTCAGAGGAGGCGTGGCAATGGCCACGGTATTAGGGACATCACGGATTCCAGAAAGGACCTGCCATTCAGAGGTCATTGTAAGATTTTGGTTTTCTTGAACTATCGATTTTCTTTCTGGGAGTAATGAAAAATAAGACTGGAAAGACAGATCTCAGCGCAGTGTATATATATTATATATATAGTTTTTGTGTGTGTGTGTGGTACCGGGGTTTCTGGAGCCCTTCTATCTCTGGGCTATACTCCCAGACCTAATATATATGTATATGTGTATGTGTGTATGTGTATATGTGTATATGTGTATATGTATATATGTATATATATAACCTAACCCTAACCCTAATATAATTTATTTATTTATTTGGAAACAGGGTCTCTTAAGCCAGCACGGCTGGCTTCAAACCCGCACAATCCTCCTGTCTCCGCCTCCCAAGCGCGGGGATTACAAATGTGCACCACCATGCCTGGCTATATATATATAAATTGAATTCTAAGTTTGTAGGAGTTAGGATCTCTTTGGACATGAGAGCTAAAAAAGATAGAAGAGGCTATTTGGAAAAAATAGTAACTAATTATTAGACATAAAGCACTTAAGAAGAGAAACTAGTATAGAGAGGTGACAGTCAGACCACATTCCAGCACAGAGGTCCTGCCTATCATAGTAGGTTAGGAGGTCATTGTTGGTATTCATTCATTCATTCATTCATTCATTCATTCATTCATTCATTTTTGGTATTGGGGATTGAACCCAGGGGCATTCTTAAGTCCAAGCTAAACACCCAGCCCTTTCTGTTTTGAAACAGGGACTTGCTGAGTTGCTGAGTCTCCCTAGGTTGGTGAGGCTGGCCTCAAACCTTTGATCCTCCTGTCTCTGCTGCCACAACTACGTCATTGTTGATATATTGAGAACTGAGAGATAGAGAAACAAAGATGAGGCAACTAGGAATAGAGCCTAGGAAAAGGTTGCATTTGATGAATAAGAGAAGACACACAAAAAAAGGCAGAAATCCAGGCCAGGCACGGTGGCACATACCTGGAATCTCAGTACTTGGGAAACTGAGACAGGATTGCAGGTTCCAGGCCAGCCTCAGCAATGTAGTGAGGCTTTCAGCAACTTAGCAAGACCATGTTTTAAAGTGAAAAAAATAAAAAGGACTGGGGATATATTTCGGAGGTAGAATGCCCTGGGTACTAACAAAAATAAAAATAAAAAATAAAAAAAAGTGGAGAGAGAGAGTGGTCAGGGAAGTGATAGAAACAGGACAGAAATGAATGGTTCATCCCTTCCCCAAAAGATGAGTCTCGAGTCTCATGTGCTCAGTTCCAAGAGTGGAGGAGGAGGAGGAGGAGGAGGAGGAGGAGGAGGAAGAAGAATAGGAGGAGGAGGAAAAAGAGGAGGAGGAGGAGGAAGAGGGAGGAGCTGCCCTTCCCCTGAGTACCTTCTGAGAGTTCAGTCAGACAGTGGCGGGCAGTGTGCATGAGATAGCCCCTCCGGCCTTGGCAACTAGGGCCTCAGAGAAGGGAAGAAGGAAGTGGAAGCTTGAGCTCCCAGCTGGGTGTAGGGAAGTCTGTTTTATCTTTTGGAGATTAAACCACGCACAACCTTTGGATGATTAACAGACAGGGGCCAGGGAAAAGAGTGAGAGAAGAAGAGTTTAATTCCTAAAGCTGTGCCCCAGGGCACTGTATTCTTTTTCTGCCTGCAAAGACATGCATGGTCTTCTTGTAGAAGACATCAAATTCAGCTGCTTGCATTTTATGGTGTGTGTGTGTGTTACTGGGGGTTGGACCCAGGAACTTTCCACCTCCAAGCTTACTCCCCTATTTTGTTCTGTTGTTTTGAAACAGAGCCTCATTAGGTTGCTGAGAATCTCACCACATTGCTGAGTTTGTCCTCAACCCTGCAATCCTCCCCTCTCAGCCTCCCAGATTCTGAGATGACAGATGTGTGATACCAACCCCAGCTATCTTTTTTTTCTTGGGGGATAAACTGTTAACATGAATATTTACTGCCTTCAATCATTCATTCATTCACTCAGTTAGCAAAAGTCTATTGAATAACCTTTCTGGATATTCCCTGCTAGGTCCAAGAGTCCAGCAATAAAGAATACAGATGCAGTGCTTCCCTCCTGGCACGCACAGCCTGCCAGTTCAGCTCGTTACGATTCTTTGTCCTTCGTTAGGTTCAGTTGCAGACTCTTCTCCAAAGCAAGTATGTGGGATACTTCATCGAGCAAGTCTCAAGCTGGCAAAATAAGTTAAATGTTGCCGACTCAGTCATCTTCACGTGGATGGAAGTCCAGCGAACTTGGTCTCACCTGGAAAGCATTTTTGTTTGTTCAGAAGATATTCGAATCCAGCTTGTGGAAGATGCCAGAAGATTCGATGACGTCGACGCTGAGTTTAAGGTTGGTCAGGGACAGGCTGCACTCTAGGAAAGTTTTCAGAACATTATGGAAGTTCGTAAAGAACCTTCATTGGGAGTATTATATTGATAAAAGTGAATCTGTTTTTGTGTTTCAGTAAGCAAGGGTCAGGAAACTTGTTCTATACACAGCTACATAGTGAGTATTTTCGGTTTTGAAAATCGGGCAGCCTGTGTTATAACTAGTTGAGCCACTGTCACGTGAAGACAAGAGGCGCTGCGTAGACAGACAGATGTGGCTGTGCCCCAGGGAAACTGCAGAGACACTGAAATTTGAATCTCACGTATTTTTCATTTATCACAATATATTTCTTTTGAGATTTTTCAACCATAAAAACGTGAAAGCCATTCTTAGCTTCTAGGTCACACAAAAGCACCTATAGCAGGCCCATATTTGGCCCGCTGACCTCTGCAGAAGCAGAGACAGACTCCTGTCCATAGTAAAGACCGCGAAGGAGGGATTGGTAACAAACAATACCGCCAGCTGGAGTTTTTTTTCCCTAAGAGTAGCAGAGAACATGTGAAGATGTTAACATAAAAGTGATACATCATTTGAGAGACAGAGCTAAGAATCATGCTCTACCTTTTTTTTTTTTAATATAAAATGGTGGTTAATTTTTTTCTTTTTACCTTAGAGTAGAACTCACAGAGGAAGATTAGTTGTGTAATCCTCGTGTACTCTAAGAGTCTGTCTTCTCGTATTCTCCTCTCTCTTCTTTCCTTCCCACTCCTCCCTACTCCTCCCCTTTCCTTCCTTTTTCTTGCTTCCTTTAATTTGGTTTAGAAGAGAACAAATCCACACGGGCCCAGAATAGTACCAATGCCCATAACATTTATTTTAACAAAAGCTGTAAGATTATGCATTGTTTTTGATCTTCATCTAAACATTTAAAAGCAAAAGCAAACAGATGTGATGTTAGGTATTACCTGACATCATTAACCTTGCTTTGCTATTTTATTTTGGACTGGGGATTGAGCCAGGCACATTCTACCTTTCAACTATGCCCTCAGAATTTTAAAAAATTATTATTTATTTATTTATTTTTACTGGTGAATTATGGTCTCACATCATAATGTGGATCATGTTGACAATGGCATATATTCACACAGTACTTGGTGCCCCCCACCCCTCCCCATTTCCCACCCTCCCAGTACCAAGTGTCCAGGTTAACAATGTTATATTTGCATGTACACACATAGTTGCAGGTAGCATTTCCATTAATGAACCTCAGCCTTCCTCCTCACCTCCCCTTCCTCTCTGGCTCCACTGAGGTTTCCTCTCCATTATCTGGAGTCCCTCTGATATCCCCAAACCCTCTAGCTCAAGCATATTAGAGAAAACATATATCCCTTTTCTTTCTGTGCCTAGCTAATCTCACTTAATGTTTTCCAGGTATTTTCATCTTCTTATGAGAGACATGATTTTGTTCTTCTTTATTGCTGAGTAGAATTCCATTGTGTGTATTTTTCATAATTTTGTAATCCATTCATCTGTTAATGGAGACCTAGGTTGGTTCCATATTTTGGCTATTGCGAACTGTACACTATCAACATAGGTATGCATATGTTACTGTAGTTCTCTGATTTCAACTTCTTTGGAAAGATACCCAGGAGTGGTATAGCCGGATCATATAGTGGATCCATTCCCAGTTTTCTAAGGAATCTCCACATTGATCTCCATAGCGGTTGAACTAGTTTGCACTCCCACCAACAATATAGAAGATTTCCTATTTCCCCATGTCCTCGCCAACATTTATTGTAATTATTTTTTTTTATTTTGAGACAATGTTTCACTCTACTTCACCTGTTGAGGTTGCTGAGGACCTCAATAAGTTGACGAGGCTGGCCTGGAACCTGCAGTCCTCCTGTGTCAGCCTCCCAAGTGTGAGATTACAGATATGTGCCACCACTCTCGGCTTGTTCTTGTTTTTTGATTCCAAAAGTAGATGAAAAATTTAGAAAAAAATCTAATATCTGTGTTACACTTTTATACAGGAGTTAATGGTCAAGACAGTAAAAATAAAAAATGTTCTAGAAGCAACATGCCAACCTCATCTCTATGAAAAACTTAAAGACTTACAGTACAGGTAAGAATTGACTACATAGTGTGATGAGTTTAACTTTAGGAATTTATTTCACATACCTAATGGTATTTAAATCATGTTATTGAGCCGGGCGTGGTGGCGCACACTTGTAATCCCAGTGCTTGGGAGGCTGAGATAGAAAGATCGCACAGGTTCGAAGCCAGCCTCAGCTACTTAGTAAGGCTCTCAGCAACTTAGAGAAACCATGTTCCCAAATAAAGTATAAAATAGGTCTGGGAGTATAGCCCGGAGGTAGAAAAGCCCCTGGGTTCCATCCCCAGTAACACACACACACACACACAAAATCATGTTATTGTAGGTTCAGTCTCTACTAAATTATTTTGTAATTTTGCTTATAGTTGCCTAATTGCCTTATACATATTCCCAATATATTTATGTATATAATTATAAATATATATAAATATAATATAAAAGTAAATGCAAATATATTTCTATTTTCTGAAATGACTTTATTTATTTATTTATTTATTTGGTGGTACTGGGGTTCCTGGAAGCTCTTCTACCTCTGGGCTACACTCCCAGACCTATTTTTACATTTTTATTTGGAAACAGGGTCTCCTAAGCCAGCGCGCGGCTGGCTTCAAACCTGCACGATCCTCCTGTCTCTGCCTCCCAAGCGTGGGGATTACAAGCGTGCACTACCATGCCTGGCTGAAAGGACTATTTTAATAATAAAATTAGAATATTATATTAAGAGAATTGATCAAGAGCCAGGCGTGGTGGCACACACTTGTAATTCCAGCGTTCAGGAGGCTGAGACAGGAGGATTGTGGTTTGTGGACAGCCTCAGCTCCTTAGGCCCTTTGCAACTCAGTGAGACCCTGTTTCAAAATAAAGACTAAAAAATAGGGCAGGTGGTGTAGCTCGGAGGTAGAATGTCCCTGGGTTTCATCCCCAGTACAGAAAAAAAATATATATATATATATATATTTTTTTTTTCCTGGCTTTTGATTTCACATGGGCAGATTGGGCACTAAAATAAGAAGCTCATCTACAGAATCTAATTGCTTTTGTTTATCTAGTAATCTTTGAGGATTATGGGACTCTGGGTCATTTTTCTAGGCTAAGGACACTAAAGTAGAAAACATTCTGGGGCTTATGACTCCTCTGAATACCTAAGAGAGTGGAAGGCACTTGTGTTTTCACTAAGTAGTATAGATACTCAGTGAGGATAGAAAAATGTACCCCAAGCCAGTTGCATCCTACACATGCATCTTTTGCTCAGGCCGAGCACTTCCGATCCCAGTCTTCATTAAGAAAAGCAGAGTGAGCCAGGTGTGGTGCACGTCTGCAATCCCAGTACTCGGGAGGCTGAGATGGGAGGACCTCAGGTGCAAGGCCAGCCTCAGCAACTTGGCAAGACCCTCCACAACTTAGCAAGACCCTATTTCAAAATAAAAAATAAAATAAAAAGGCCTGGGGATGTAGCTTAGAGGTAGAATGCCCTTGGGTTCAATTCCCAGTGCCCCCCCCCAAAAAAAAATCAAAGTATGACATAAACCCAAGTCTGGTCTCTAGTAGCCTCCACTAGTGGGGTGTGGGGGACTCCTCCCACTTGGCAGGACTGGGGCATCAGTCCTGCGCGGGGCAATGGGGTCGAGGGGAAGAGGAAGACTTCTTGTTTCGCAGAGAGCTCACTGCGAGAGCAGACAGCGATGGCAGCTGGCTTCGTTCTGCTGAGGTGTCAATGACTGAACGGGCAAAGCGTGCTTAAAAAGGTTTTCCATTCATCTAGGCTTTCTCTGTGTGAAAAGGCCCTTGCCGAATACCTGGAAACCAAGCGCATAGCTTTTCCTCGCTTCTATTTCATCTCCTCCGCTGACTTACTTGACATTCTCTCGAAGGGCGCTCAGCCTAAACAGGTAATGGTTTTTTGAAGTCTCTTTTATACTGTGTTAGTGAAGGAATGTCCCAGTTTCTCTGTCATCAATGCCATCTGTCATGTCACATGTGCCAGGAACTAGAAAATCTGCAGTTAAAGTTCTTAATGTAGCAACAGAGGAGAGTCAGGGGTTGTGCTAAAGGAAGCGGGAAGAGTGTCTGTCCGGACGTCAGTAAAGGGGTGGGGTATTAAATGCCTGGGTCCTGAAAGAAGCCCTCAGGAAAAAAACGCTGGCTGCAAATCCCCCAGGGTCCAGGCCAAGAGCGGGGGCATCCATAACGGGGCCAGCAGCCTTCCTACAGGAAAGTGGGTCGCTTGTTGAAGGAGATGATGGCGCTGGTTCTTTTCTGCTACCCCTCCGCTCCAGAGAAAGCTGCGTGATTCCTCAGTGAACTGGTCCCAGTGCCGTCAGAGTTGGACGTGTGTCATTTCAGACTCATCCTCTCACCCCGGAATTCCCCATCTGTACAAAGACTTTGTCTAGCTCTTTGCTGATTCCCATGTCAGTATTTAAAGCTAATGAAAGCAGATGTTACCTTTTGTCACCGGAGAGGGACAGACTAATCACAAGCAGACTTTGTACAGATTTTGAAGCAGTGCTTCCTGCAAACTCTCAGAGGCTGTTGTCCCCTTCAGACCCACTCGCCTATTGCCACTTGTCACTTGTTGTGGTTGGGAAAGCTGGCACAGCAGTTATCCCTGCGGGAGATGGACTCCGCAGAGAACTTTGAACTGAAGCTTCTGCTTCAACACTGCTGAGTTTTGTCCGTGTTATTTTTCTCAGAAAACAAATTCTCTTCAGTAGGTACTATCATGCCATTTTCTTTGGAATATTTGTCTCTCAGCACTGCATTTCCCTAAATCGTGATGTTGTTTGGACATAGTTTTTTATCTTATTTCTTTTTTTGTTCGTCACTTAAGCTTGAATCTAAATTCAGTTGATAGCCGGGCATGGTCACACACACTTGTAATCCCAGCATTCGGGAGGATGAGACCGGAGGATCGCGGTTCGCGGCCAGCTTCAGCTACTTAGTGAGGCCCTGTTTCAAAATAAAGAATAAAACATAGGGAAGGGGGTGTAGCTTGGAGGTCAAATGCCTCTGGGTTCCATCCCCAGACCCACAACAACAACAAAAATTCAATTGATGTTCTTGTTGTTGGTTACAAGTGAAATCTTGCTATGAATCACAGAACTGCTGGACAACCTTTTCAGGGTCGCTTAGGTATTGTTTTGTATTCATGCTAACCCCTAGATAGCTTTGTGCATACAGTCCTCTGGTTAGAGTAACTGGGAACACACAATTCCCATATCTATCCCTTCGGTCTTTATATAGCACCCAATTAGTTATTTGTTTTTGTCTTGTGGTGCTGTAGATAAAGCCCGGGGCCTTGTGAATAGGAGGCAGGCATTCTACCATTGAACTACATCCTCAGAATTAGAGGTGTTTTTAAAACATGAATCTCAAACAAGAGTCATAACCACCCTTGTGCTGCATGAGGTCCTCTTGCACATCCTTGACCATCAGCTGAAGACTGCCGAGGTAGAAGGTGTGGTGTCCTATTCCAGATGCATGTTCCTGAAGACCTTTCCAATCCAAATACTTACAATGCACAATGGATTTTTAATATGCATGTTAGAAGAAAGATGCATATGTCTGTAACTAGGATAGCATTCTTTTTCCTTTAATTATAGTCTTAAAACAAACAGTTTTATGACTGGTTCATTGAGCAATATTAGTTTCATGGAACAACAAATATCATGCATTTAAAATTTTTCTGCAATTATCAATCCCAAATGTGCTTTGCTGAGTCTCCCCACAGTAGTTGTAGACCCTTTATAACATTGTGACTAGATAATCATAATATCCTAGCCCTCTTCTCTTATTAACAAACAAATGGCCAGGCATGATGGCGCACACTTGTAATCCCAGTACTTGGGAGGCCGAAACAGGAGAATCACAGGTTCGTGGCCAGCCTCAGCTACTTAGTGAGGCCCTCCACAGCTTAGTGAAAACTTATTTAAAATAAAGAATAAAAAATAAAGCTGGGGGTGTAACTTGAAGGTAGAATGCCCCTGGGTTCTATCCACAGTACTACAAAACAAACAAACAAACAAACAAACAAAACAAAACAAAATAAAATACCCAAGCAAGGTCTAGCTGGAAATTCTAGTTCACCTCTGGATGTGGGCCAGGTGTTCATCAAGCTCGTGGAGTTGGGGGGATGTTAATTCTTCGCTTCTCTTCCTCCTTCCTCTTCTCACGGCTGGTTCTATGGGGGTGCTTTGACCTTTGCTGTTGCCCCTGCTCTTGGTCCTGGACATCGGCCCCACAGCCTGTTCGTGCCAGGCAGGTGCCCACCACTAGCTTCACTCTAGCCTGTCGCGCTTTCTCAGGATGGTTCTGTGTCTCTCCGGTGGTTCATGCTCAGTAGCGAGGAGCCACCTGCCGGGTCTCTTTTAGAGCAGGATTGCAAGCACTCAGGGCTCTGCTGGGTGGCTGCTTCCCTTGGCTCTTCCTTTCCAAAAGAAAGATTTGAGACTGGGAAGACAGACAGTGAAGTGGACGAGATTTACTTAGCAAAGCAAGTGAACAGTTTAGCGACACCTGTGATGAAGGGGTGGGGCTTATGCTCCAGGAAGAGTGTCTGGAGCGGTCCAGAGGGGAGCGGTGTGGAGGGCTGGTTCTCCGCCTGGACACTTCCTTCCTCCTGTGCCTGCCTTTGGGGTTTTGCTTGGCCTCAGTCATGCAGTGGCTCCAAATCGACCAAGTTGGAAACTTTCCCCTCAGAACTCAAGCAACACCCACCTTGAGGCAGGGTTGGGTGCATGGATGTCTAAAATAGTAATGTTGCCAGGTGTAGTGGCACACACCTGAAATTCTAGTACTTAGGAAGCTGAGACAGGAGGGTTGTAGGTTCAAGACCAGCCTTATTGGCTTAGCAAGACCCTCTTTTAATCCCAAGTATAATCAAACAGACAGCAATGTAAATGATATCATAATGGTATAGTAATTGCCAGAAGCTACTTGCAGGCAAGCTTGGGGTTGGTATGCATTTAGTAAGTCTAGCTGCCCTGATGTTGTTATGGGGGAATCCCTGTGTTTCCTTTCATACAGGCTGACCCGACTTTCCCCTTAGATCACCCCAGACCTGCCCTGCCCTGCTCATTGCTATCTATCTACCTAATGAGGGGAAAGGGGGACCTTTCCAGGGCCATAGATGGCAAAGCCATCTCTCTGTTTTCCTAGTCCTTGCCTTAGCAGTGTGGCCGGCCACCTGATTATGTCTTTTCTTTCCCTTCTGTCTAAACAGGTGTCCAACCAAGGGGACCCTTGATGCCTCACCTTCTGTGGGCACCCACAGTATCTACATGGGATCCCCCAGGCTCCTCGGGGGTCCAGGAGTGCAGGCTGGGGAAGTGTTACTGCACCTTACTCACGGGAGTGAGGGAAAGCCCATGGCATCCCGCTTTAGAAATTGTTAGGGTAGTTAGGTCTTCCTTGATTGTTTAATTTTCCCACGAGGATTTTAAATGGAATACACCAATAAAGGAGCACAAGAGGCTTATTTAGGGAAGTGGGGGCACAGTGTAAAAGAAGACCCTGACAAAGAGCTACATTTCAGAGAAAGGACCAGGAAAGAGCTGCTTCCTTCAGGTGGAAAACAGCCGGGAATAAAGGGGCTGCACCCAGAGAGAGGGACTGAAGCAGCCGGTTCGGGAGTGGAACACAGCCTTCGCCTCAGCCTCGGCCTTCCATAGCATCAGGACCATAGGCAGCTCAGCCGGGAGCCCTTCCTCTTACGCATATGTATTTGGAGAGGTCTCCATCTCTTCATGCTCCATCTTTACCATGCTGGAAACTGTCCCACGGGGGTCTAAGTGAAGTCCTGCCAGGACAGGGGGTTATGCATTCAGTAAAGTTTCACCTCCTAATATCCCTGCAGTTTGGTGTCTGTGTGTGTGTGTGTGTGTGTTACTGGAGATGGAACCCATGGGCATGTTACCTCCAGGAGACATCCCAAGCCCTGTTTTACTTTTCATTTTGGAGCCAGGCGTGGTGGTGCATGCTTATAATCCCAGAATCTGGGAGGCTGAGACAGGAGAATCACAGGTTTAAGGCCAGCCTCAGCTACGTAGTGAGGCCCTTTGCAACTCAATGAGACCCTGTTTCAAAATAAAGAATAAAAAATAAGGCCGGGTGTGTCGTTTGGAAGTAGAATGTTTCTGAGTTTCCTCCCCAGTACCACAAAAAATGTTTATTTTTAATTTTGAAACGAATTCTCACTAAGTAACTGAAGGTCTCACTAAGTTGCTGAGGCTGGCCTCTCAAATCCGCATTCCTCCTGTCTCAGCCTCTCAAGTACTGGGATGACATGCATGTGCCACCATGCCTGGCTTTTCTGCAGTTTTCTAAGCTGGATTCTCTAACCACAGCCAGGGGGGATTTCTGTTTTTCCACTCATGAAGACCCGCCTAACCTTCCCTCAGGCCCATTCCAGCTTTGCCCACCTGCTCACTTCTATCTAGCTACCAAGCACCCTGGGCTAATAACCACAGCTGTGAGGATAACGCCTTCTCTCTCTCCCACGTGAGAGGCTGTTTATTCTATGGTAATACAAGGAGGCAAATATTTCTGCTTATAACCTGAAGGGGTCAAGCCATGTGGCCGTGGGATAGATGTGGCTTATAGTTCTCCTGACCTGCCAGCTTTGAAGTGACTAGATTTCGATGTGGTTTGAAAATTTGAAGATATTCAGATCATTTTCAAGTTATGTTTAAAATGTATTTCCCTGAGATCTTTTTGTTATGCTATTTAAACTTTGAACAACTCAAATTCCTGTAAGAGGCTATCAGAGCCATATGAGGTGATGTGTGCCTGTAATCCCAGCACTTGGAGGGTTGAAACGGAAAGATTGCAGTTTTGATGCTAGCCTCAGCAACTTAAGAGACCCCCAGCAATTTAGTGAGGACCCTGTTTCAAAATAAACTAGGGCTGGGGATGTTGCTTGAAGGTAGAATGCCCTAGATTCAACTCCCAGTACCCCCCAAAAAATGATGCCATCATATTGTTACTAATGGTCTATTATGAGAATAAGTGTTTAGCAGCCTTCGTGGTGCAAATAACCACCCCTGGAGTGGCTTGTGGGCACAGAGGCTTGAGAAGGAGCTAAGGTTGATTGTGCGTCACCCAGAGCCCTGGTTGGCTTCGTTTCGTGAGACGAATGGTTCTGCAGGGTCAGGGTGCCTTCTGAATTCCTGTTCACAGACCGTGGAGTGGTTGATGCTTTTGCTAGTTCTGCAGGACAGCACGGGCTTGTTACACTCTCGTACCCTCTTTGCAATGTCAGAATTAGTTTCAGACCACCAGACAGGGCTTTCCCATCTCTGCCTTTGTGTTAAGGTCCCTGAATGTGCTCCCTGTAGTGTGACATAGATAACATGGCAACCGCAGCTTGTGGACTAACAATGCAATTGGCCCATAAAAGGCACCTTTGTCACTGAGAGCTCAACTTGACATCCTGTGAATGGCTTGAAGGTGCCAGGCCCCCTCCTCCACCCACCCACACTCGATTTAAGAGTGTTGATCCAAGAGAGAGTTTCTGGAGTTCATTGTGGAAGTTGGTCGGCTTGGGCATATCATTCAGGGAGGTCTGAAACCGCTACCACCTCTATTCTGTGAGCAGAGGTTCCCAATGTTAAGACACCAGAGCGAGGCAGTTTGGTGCCTAGAATGCCTTCGGTGATTATTAGCTGTCAGTATGCCAGATTAAGGGCAAGTTCTAAAGATTTTTCTTCCCCCTTGAAGTCAGCCTGACCTCCCACAGGCATGGGTTATCGGGGGACTGTGAGTTTAACTTTAGTAGTAAAACTTTCTGGTAGTTGCTGTGGAAATAAAGCTTAAAGATACACTTGCAGAATCATGAGCATGGTGCATTTATGTTAAACTCGCATAAAGTTCTTTTTTTTTTTTTTTTTTTGCGGTACTGGGGATGGAACTCAGGAGCATTCTACCTCCAAGCAACACCCCAGCCCTATTTTTTATTCTTTTTTTTTTTTTTGAAACTGGGTCTCACTGAGTTGCGAAGGGCCTTGCTTAGTAGCTGGGGCTGTCCACGAACCATGAGCCTCCAGACTCAGCCTCCCAAATGCTGGGATTATAAGCGTGAACCACCATGCCCAGCTTGGCATAAAGTTTTCATGTGATTGAGTAGTCTCATTCTTTGATTGCCTTCCCCTCTAAAAAGATCCTTTCATGTTTTGAACCTTAACTAGTATGGTGGTTGAGGTTATATCAAATGACAACAATTTACCTTTCTGTACGCTACCAGCGTGTATAATAGCTGATAACTTTTTTTTTTTTTTGTGGTACTGGGGTTCCTGGAAACTCTTCTACCTCCGGGCTACACTCCCAGACCTATTTTATATTTTTTTTGGAAACAGGGTCTCTTAAACCAGCGAGGCTGGCTTCGAATCAGCATGATCCTCCTGTCTCCGGGATTACAAGCATGCGCCACCACGCCTGGCAATAGCTGATAACTTTGAGTAGTCAAGACAGATTTAGCCACTGATTCCTAATGATATGAAAGGTCTTTTGGGTCCCTAAAGAGCTTGCCTACTTTCTCTTCCTTCATCCACTATGAAATAGTTATCGTCCTCATGATGAAGAAGCTTCTCCATGATGGAGCTATACTGAAGGAAGCCAAACTTCAGTGTCTCCGTGTGATCAGCTACCTTGTGTTGTCTAATGGACAGTTATGAACCACATGATCAGCTACACCAATGCCGGCCAGGGCAGTTCATGTGCCCGCATCCTTATTGGGCACCTGGTATGGTACCCAAAAGAGTGGTTTTTTTTTCATCTCGATAAATTTTAAATAATTTAAATTTAAAACTGATATTCAAAAACATAAGTGTATTTTGAAACAACCTGGGTGTATGAATCTACCTTTGCCCCTGTATATTTTATGAAGTCTAAATACAGATCAGTTATTTCTGATGAAAAATGCAATTTGAGATACACAATAAATATACAATACACATGTAATTTCAAAAACTTGCTAAAACATGAGTATAAAATATTTCATTGATAATTTTTATGTTAGTTACATATTAAAATGATATTTTTTATATACTAGGTTAAATATATTGAAAATAATTTCAGTTTTTCAGTTGCTTTGACATGGGTTTAAGAAAGTCACAGTGACAGAAATTGAGGCCACAATGCATTTTCTAAGATGACAAAATAAGCCGGGCGTGGTGGCGCACACTTGTAATCCCTGCGCTTGGGAGACGGAGACGGGAGGATCGCGCAGGTTCGAAGCCAGTCGTGCTGGCTTAAGAGACCCTGTTTCCAAATAAAAATATAAAAAAAATAGGTCTGGGAGCATAGCCCAGAGGTAGAAGGGCTTTCAGGAACCCCAGTACCACACACACAAAAAAAAGACAAAATGAAAAAAATGCATATGCTCAGGACTGCTAAAGATATACATCCAGAAAGGCCCTTCAAATCCAGCTGTGGTGGTATAGGCCTGTAATCCCAGTACTTGGGAGGCTAAGATAGGAGAATTGTAGGTTCAAGGCCAGCCTTAGCAACTTAGTGAGTCCTTGTTTTAAAACAAAAAATTAAAAAGGCTGGGAATATAGCTCGAAGGAAGAATGCCCCTGGGTTCAATCTTTATTTAAAAAAAGGAGAAGGAAACATGTGTATCTTCTCCTTCTGTGCTTGGCTGATCTCACCTAATATGCCCAAACTAGAAAACACAAAGGATACCAGTGGGACTCCAGATATTAGAGGGGAAATACTAGCTAAGTTTTAATGGAAAGATAGGAGAGGAGAAAGGCCGATCTTGATTAATGAGGGTCTACACCTGAACATGTGTAAAATTATGAATAAGACATGGTTAACCTGGACAACCATTGGTGGGAGGGGGGGAAGAGAAAATGGGGGCAGGGGGGAGAGGGCACCAAATATAGTGTAAATGTATACTATTTATGTTCAATAAAAAATTGTTAAAAAATAAAAATAAAAAAAGGAGAAGGAGAAGGAGGAGGAGGAGAAGAGAAGGAGAAGGAGAAGGAGGAGAAAGAAAGGCCCTTCAAGAACATGACACTTAATCTACATAAAGGGAAATCTGCCAATGTGTCTTTTAAGAATTCCCCTGAATTGCAGCAATGTGACAGATGGCACTCAACTGAGACTTCTAATAGACTGTAAATATTGGCACTTGGAAAGGTGCTTGTGAGAAATGGGCTTACTCTGAGGTGATAGAGGCTCTGCTGGATCTTAAGGGGCAGATACCTAGACCCCATCCACACAAGCACAGCCTGTGTTTGCAGAGAGCTTCCCCGTGGTTATCTTCATAATAGACACAGTGTCTCAGCAATTGAATTTCCAGAGTCAGGATGATGGAGCTCAGTAACTACTCAGAGTTTCCAGCCTTCCTGGAGGGAGAGAGGGTCGTCTTCCTTTAGAAAGGGAGAAGGAAAAGGCTCAGAATGCACATGGTTAGTTGAGTGTGCATGGGGATGAGTGAGCGTTAGATAAAATGCCATTAATAAATAGTCTTAACTTTTCTCAAGGAAGTAGAAAGCTGGAGGAATAAAAGTTTCCTCTCGTGGAGGAAGGAATTGCCTCTGAGTTTGGGACTGTGAAGGAATAGGAGAGAAGCAGCAAAAGAAAACAGGCAGGGAGGTAGCCACAACTGGCCAGCTTGCTATTGGCTGTTCTTCTTCACCTGATGAACAAGGGGTAGGAGCTGCTCATCCTAGTGTAGTTTGTCACGGCCACATGAGAGCAACTCTGCTCGGCATCACCTGTGAAGGTATTGTGTATTAAATGGATGCCTTTTTATGAGAGCAGCCTTGTGCTTAGGTGGTTAGATATGGGATAAGAAAATAGAGAAGCAGCCGGGTGTGGCGGTACACGCTTGTAATCCCCGCGCTTTGGGAGGCAGAGACAGGAGGATTGCGCAGGTTCAAAGCCAGCTATGCTGGCTTAAGAGACCCTGTTTCCAAAAATAAAAATAGGTCTGGGAGTGTAGCCCGGAGATAGAAGGACTTCCAGGAATCCTGGTACCACCAAAAAAAAAAAAAAAAAAAAAATAGAGAAGCAGCTTCTTAAATAAAAAATCATAAATTATATATCCAGTGAAGATTATCCATTGCTATCAGCTTTTCAAAATGGTCAAGATGTGATCAGTCTTAAGTAGCATAACAGTTTATGTATACTTTTCTAATTTTGCGAATGTGTTGTCACTGCTTAGAACTGTATCGCAGCTCTGTCACTTTAATTTTTTCTATAGACAGTTTGTAAGCTATACAACAACATCAGGGGTATTGTAATGTAGGATTAGAGTAAAATGTCACTTTAATGTTAGGATATCCAGATATTACGTGTTATTAATGTAAAGTCCTGTCAACAGGAATTCTAGGCCCTTCCAGCCTTGATTTGATCTTAATAAAGGCTTTCAGCTCTAGCTTTAATTTAGTAAGTAGGGCTCCCAGCAAAGCAGTGTTCTGTCTGGGAAGCACTAGAAAAGCTGGACAAAATACTGAACTGTCCCCTTGAGATGTGATGGTTCATAGATGCAGCTGGGTCTAACCATCTCATCAGAGCTTTCTTCAATCTCATAGAACATGAAAGAAGGAGAAAAGTAAAATATTGAACAAAGGAGGATAGTATCCATAAAAGTCAAATAATAATAATTGGTTTCAGCCAGGCGTGGTGGTGCACCCTTGTAGATCCAGTACTCAGGAGGCTGAGGTAGGAGGATCGTAAGTTCTCGGTCAGCCTTAGTTCCTTAGGCTCTCTGCAACTTAGTGAGACCCTGTTCCAAAAATAAAAAATAAATAGGGCTGGGGGTGTATCTCAGAGGTAGAATGCTCCTGGGTTTAATTCCCAGTACTGCAAAATACATACATACATACATACATACATACATACATACATACATGAATGAAATGGTTTCAAGGTCAATTTGGTATACATTTTCTGAGGTGGGGATAGGGGATCTCTACATGCCACATCTAATATTATTTCCACATGGAGGCAGATATTAATGTGAAAGGTAAAACCAATAACATGATATAGAACATATAAGGTGGAGGACATAGTCATGATTTTGGGATAGGCAACAATTTCTTAAATTGGACACACAGGGATTAAGTGTGAAGGACATTTATGATGGAGTTGACTGTGTTGGTTTTTAAATTTTATTTATCAAAAGATACTATTAAGAGACCTACAATGCAAACCACAAAGTAGAGAAAGATGTTTGTAATGTATTAAATAAACAAAAGACTCATATATAGAATATAAGTAACTCTTACAAAGAAAAAAGATCATTTAGTATAAAAATAAAAAAGGGCAGTACGCCTAAGTGGGTGGTTCCTAAAAGATGTTCTAATAACTAGTAAACATGAAATGTTGCTCAACTTCCTAAGTAGCCAGAGAAATGCAAATTAAAACTATAAGGAGAAGCCAGGCATGGTGGCACACGCTTGTAATCCCCGCGCTTGGGAGGCGGAGACAGGAGGATCGTGCTGGTTCGAAGCCAGCCGCGCTGGTTTAAGAGACTGTTTCCAAATAAAAATATAAAATGGGTCTGGGAGTGAAGCCTGGAGGTAGAAGGGTTTCCAGGAACCCCAGTACCACCAAAACAAAAAACAAACAAATAAAAACAAACAAACCAAAAAAAAACTATAAGGAGAGATACATTTCTGCTGCTGGCAGAGATGTAGTAACAGAAACTTGATTGACCCCTCTGCCTGGAAGGAACAACTGACAAAACAGATGAAGCAGCGGCCTTCGAGACCCTGGCCACCAGGCAGTGTGGGATGGTGAGCTAGAGCAGACTAGAGCCACAGTGTGTGAGCTCCGGTGTGCTGCCTTCAGAGAATTCTCAGGCCGTGGTACATGAAGAGGAGTCCAGAGCAAGTCTGAGTTGCCTGGAGTTAGTAGAGCAGAATACCAAAGAGGGAGGTGCTCTCCTGAGATTCAAGAGAGGCTCCTTTGAGTAGTCAGCAGAGTTTCAGATTAGTGCATCTAGATGGGGAAGCTAGAAACATCCCTCTGACTAGAGGTAACAATGCCCAGTCTTCTCACAGGGGTGGGAATGATGCCTGTTTCTACCAACTAGACTGGAATCCTTATTATTTACAAGCAGAATTTTGAGATGCTCTTGTCAGGTAGTAGTGAGGGATAATTACCTCTAGGTTAGACATTGCTATAGTCCTGCCAAAAAACAAAATTTTTTTCACCAAAGAATTTTACTAGCAAGATCCAGAATACTCAATGTGTTTCCGCGTGATTTAACTGCATTCCAGAAAAAAACTTGAGAATACAGGAATTAAAATATATTCAGCATCAGGCAGGATAAAATTCACAGCAGCTGGCCTTTCATTAAAGGTTACTGGGGATGTGAAGAAGCAGGAATATTAAACCTATAAAAAAGGAGACAAATCAATAAATCAATAAGTCAGAACCTACGCAGATGTTAAAACTGGCAGACAGGGACATTCTGAGTTATTACATCTGCATTTCATATGTTAAAAAGTCAAAACCAGGCATGGCTGCTCATGCCTGTAATCTCAGGACTTGGGAGTCTGAGACAGAAGGATCACAGGTTCAAGATCAGCCTTACCAACTTAGATCCTCAGTAAGTTGGTGAGAGTCTGTTTCAAAACAAATAATAGATGTGAGCTGAGAAACCAGCTCAGAGAAAGTCAAGTAGAGATATAGAAATTTTAAGAAAGTTCCGTATATGCAATTGGACTGTCTAGAATGGAAAGGGGGCAGGAATAGACACAAAAAAGTGTCTGCAGTGTTCACTTCGGCAGCACCTATACTAAAATTGGAATGATATAGAGATTATCATGCCCCCTGTGCAGATCATGAGGTGTTCCATATTTTTTTGTAAATTCCTGACGTCACACCAGGGCAACTTTTGGAAGAAATATATTTGCATATTAAAAAGCACAGATAGGGTATTCTTTAATATTATTGTCTTTGGCTGTAAAGTCTTTTTATCCAGTAATAAAAATTTAAACATCTTGAAAAAAATTTGCAAAAATATTTAAATGCTCAAAGTTTCCCAAATTGGTGGAAAGTAGGAATTCAGATATAAAACACACAAATCCCCAAACAGATAATACAAAGAAAACAGCATTGAACTAATCAAATTTGTCAAACCCACTGATAGACGAGTCTCAGCATCGTCCATGCAGCTGCAGCATGTACAAAGGACCTGACACACAGCTGACTTCACATCGGAAACGATGCCAATGAGCAGACCATGGAGCAAAAACTTTAATGTAGTATAAGAAAAAAAAATGTCAACCTAAATTTTTTTCTTTTTTGTGGTGCTGGGGATGAAATCCAGGGGCCTTCCACCTCTGGGCTGCACTCCCAGACCTATTTTATATTTTATTTGGAAACAGGGTCTCACCAAGTTGCTGAGAGCATCATTAAATAGCTGAGGCTGGCTTCTAAACTGTGCGATCCTCCTGTCTCAGCCTCCCAAGCACAGGGATTACAAGCGTGCGCCACCACGCCCGGCAACCTAAAATTTTTTACCTGGCAAAAAATATCTTTTGAAAGCTAAGGCAAGGTGGGGCACGGTGATGCACACCTCTAATTCCAGTACTTGGGAGGCTGAGACAGGAGGATCACAGGTTTAAGGCCATTATCTGCAACATAGTGAGACCCATGTTTATTTATAAAAAATAAAATAGGGCTGGGGGTATAACTCAGAGGTAGAACACCCCTGGGTTCAACCCATAGCATCCCACCCCACATCTCAAAAAAAAAAAAAAAGAAGAAGCTAAGGCAAAGTGAATATGTTTTCAGACATTCAAAAGCTAGATGACTTCATCACCAGCAAACTGGCACTAAAAGAAATGTTAAAGGAAGTACTTTAAGCAAAAAGAAGATGGTATCAGATGGAAATCTGGATCTGTACACACATCCAAAAATAATTATGACCACTGAAATGTTAACTGCATGGAAGCAGATACAGCAGGCATGTTAGCTATCCATCAGAAGGCAGATGGTATAGAAAGAATAGAAACTTTAAAATCAGAGAGAGATGAATTTAAATTCGGTCTTTCTTGATACTATGTTGTTGCTTTATTTTTAGAACCTCAGTTTCTTTATGTGCCAAGTGGGAAGCCAATAGGTACTGTCTCTTTGGTTTTTTGAGTGGCAGGCAAAATAAATTTTATAAAGAACCAAGAAAAGCACTTACCACATAATACTGGAAGATGGACACAAATTCTTCCCCATCCTGCATCTCTGTCCTGTCAGTGTGATGCTGCAGTTTTGCTCAGTGGCTGCAGCTTATTTTCTACTTGGTTTGCCACATGCTTCTTTCCAGTGTCTCATGAGCTAAAGTTTCTCAAGCTCTTGCACTGGGGTTTTTATTTTCTTAATATGCTTTTATTGGTGTATCATAATTTCACATCAAAATAAGATTCAGAGCAATAGGAACATATGTGCACTTAGCACTTGGTGTGTTTCTCTCTGGATCTCACCCCGGGGTTTCCCCTTCCCCATATATATTTTTGAGAATGATATTGATAATTTTGTATATGCACAACAGGATTTGGAATATTGCCTTCATAAAGCCTCCTGTCCACTTCACCCCTGCCCTCCATCCCTCAGACTCCCACCACTTCACCAATCTCTCCTCCTTTATCTGAAGTCCCTTTAACTACCCAATTTCTCTCTCACTTCCACATATAAGAGATAGCATACAACTGTTTGCTTTCTGAGACTCGCTGATTTCACTTAGCAGAGTATTCTCTTGTTCCATCCACTTCCCTGCAAATGACATAATTTTGCCCTTTATATCTAAGTGAAATTCCATTGTATGTATATACCACAACTTTGTAAATCCATTCATTTGTTCATGGACTGGTAGGCTGTTTCCATAGTTTGCTATTGTGAATTGCTCTGCTATAACGTGGATACACATGTATCACTGTAATATTATGACTTCAATTCAATTGGAAAAATCTCAGGAGTGGTATGGCTGGATTGTATGGTGGTTCCATTCCCTCCTCTGAGGACCCTCCTTACTAATATCCATGGTGGGCTGTTCTTATCCCACTGTCAGTGTCTAAGGGTTCCTATTTCACTGCCTCCAGCACTCATTATTGCTTGTGATCTTGATGACCGCCACTCTAACTGGGGTTAGAAGGAATCTCAGGGTCATTTTGGTTTGCAGTTCTCTGATAGCTAATGATGTTGAATATTTTATATACTTATTGGTTATTTTTATTTCTTCCTTTAGGAAATGTCTATTCAGTATAATTGCTCATTTTTTACTCTGCTTTTTTTCTTTTTTTGTGAATGTGTGTGTGTGGTACTTGGGGTAGAACCCAGGGGCCATTCTACCCCCGGGATATTTTATTTAGAAACAGGGTCTCACTAGGTTGCTGAGAGCCTCACTGAATAGCTGAGGCTGGCTTCGAACCTCTGTAATCCTCCTGTCTCAGCCTCCCAAGCGCTGGGATTACAAGCGTGCGTCCCCACGCCCGGCTTCTGAGTTGTTTTTAGTGTTGTCTTGTATGTTCTTTGTGTAGTTTAGATATTTGTCCTCTATCAGAGGAGTAACAGGCAAAGATCTCCCATTCTGTAGGCTCTTTTCTTAGATTCTTGGTGGTTTCCTTTGCTGCTATGAAGCTTTTTAATTTAATGCTATTTCCTTTATTACTTCTTGTTTTAATTTTCTGGGCTTTGGAGGTCTTTACTGAGGGTTTCTACTGGTACCTTTATGTTGGAGAGTTGGCCCTATGCCCACCTCTAGTAACTGCAAATTCTCTGATGTAATTTCTGGGTCTTTTATCCATCCTGAGTTGACTCTTGGCAGGGATGAAATGTAGGTATTTAATTACATTTTTCTACAAATGGATAAACATATTTTCCAGCATCATTTGTTGAAAAGGCTATTTTTTTCTCCAGTATGTTTTTGGCATCTTTGTAAAAAACAACTGGCTATAAATGTGAGGAGTTGTTTCTGTACCTTTATTGTGTTCCACTGGCTTATGTGTCTGTTTCTGTGCCAGTTTAATGATGTTTTGACTACTGTAGCTCTGTAATATAATTTGAAATCAGGTATCATGATGCCTCTAGCATGGTTCTTATTGCTAAGAATTTCTTTGGCAGGTTGGGTCATTTGTTTTTTCCATGTGAATGTTAGGACTTCTTTTATCTAGATCTGTGAAGAATGGCATTGGTAGTTTAATAGAGATTACATAGATTTACAGATTGCTTTTGGTAAAATGGCTATTTTGGTAATATTTTGCCTATCTAAAAACATGAAAGATCTTTCCATTTTTTAAGATCTTTTTAAATTTTGTTTTTGGTGTGTGGTAGTTTTCATTGCAGAGAACTTTTTTTGCGGGGCAGAAGGATTTATCTTGTTTATTTGAAGTCAGAGCCCTGATACTGGAAAGAAATACATGATATATTTGTCATTGTAGAGAAATTTTACCACCTTAGCTAAATTCATTTCTAAGCACTTTTATTTTGGGTTTTTTTTTTTTTTTTTTTGGCTAAGGTGAATGGAATTGTGTAGCGGATCTTTTTGTGTATAGAAATGACAATGATTTTTATAAGTTGATTTTGTATCCAGTTACTCTGCTAAATCTGCTCATCAGTTTTAGAAGTCTTCTGGTTAAGCTTTTTAGATCTTCTAAGTATAGGATTATTTTATCTGCCAACAGAGATAATTTCACTTTTTTCTTTATTTGTATTCCTTAATTTCCTTCTTTTATCTTATTGCTCTGGCTAGAGTTTCAAGTACTGTACTAAACAAAAGCAGTGATAATGGGCACTTTAAAAAATAAAATGGGAATCTTTGTCTTGTTTTTTATCTTAATGGGAATTCTTTCATTTTCCCCCCATGCAGTATGATGGCAGCTTTGGATTTGTCATATCTGGCCTTTATAATATCTCTAATTTCTTCATTTTTTATCATGAAAAGATATTGTATTTTTGTCAAATGCTTTTATGTATTTATTGAGATGAACATATGATTTTTGTTCTTAATTCCATGTGATAAATTACACTTATTGGCACACATATGTTGAGCTAGCCTTGCATCCCCAGAATCCAACCAACTAGGTTGTGGTGTACTGTTTTCTTGGTTTGAATGCAAATGTGATTTGCTAGTATTTTATTAACAATAAAATACTATGTTTATTAAGAATATTTGTCTATAATTTTATTTTTTGAAATATCTTTAGTTGGGTTTGAGATTAAAGTGATACTGGCCTTGTAGAATGAATTTGGAAGTATTACATTTTTTTTTCTATTTCATGAAATAATTTGAGAAGCATTGGACTTAGTTTGTTTAAAAAGGTAGAATTAATTCTTCGGGGAATCTGTCTGAAATTTTGATGGAAGGCTTTTTATTGCTATTGCTATTGGTCTGTTTAGACTCCCCCCATCCTTTTGGTTCAATTTAGATTGTAAGTATCTAGAAGTTTGTCTACTTCTTCCAGGTTTTTCACTTTATTAAGAGTGTAAGTTTCAAAGTAGCTTAATGATTTTCTGGGTTCATCTCTTATTTTAGTGACTTGAGTGAGTTCTCTCTTTTGGTTAGGTTTACTAAGGGCTTATTAATCTTATTGTAAAAAGAGCTCTTATTGCATTGATCCTTTGGGACATTTGTTTTGTTTTGTTTTCTATTTCATTGGTTTTTTTTTTTCTCTCTGATTTTAGTTATTTCCTGCCTTCTACTGGATTTGGGGTTAGTTTGTTCCTGTTTTCAAAGACTTTGAGATGTTTCACTAGGTTAATTATTTGGAGTCTTTCTGTTGTTCACATAAGGGCATTTAATGCTATAAAATTTCCCTTAACACTGCCTTCAAAATGTTCCAGAGAAGCTGGGCGTGGTGGCACACACTTGTAATCCCAGCATTCAGGAGGCTGAGACCAGAGGATCACAGTTCATGGACAGCCTCAGCTACTTGGTGAGGCCCTCCACAACTTAGTGAGACTCAGTTTCAAATTAAAGAATAAAAACAAGGGCAGGGAGTGTAGCTCAGAAGTTGAATAGCCCCCGAGTTCCATCCCCAGACCCACACACACAAAAATAATGCCCCAGAGATTTTGGCAAGTTATATCTTTATTTTCATTTGATTATAGGAATTTTAAAATATCTCCTCTTAAGTCTTCTATGATCCATTACTTATTCAAACGTGTATCATTCAATCTCCATGTATTTGTATAAATCCTCCAGATCTTCTTATTGTTGATTTCTACTGAATGGATGCAAGGAACTATATTAGATTTTTTTAATTTGTTAGTACTCATTTTGTGGCCTCTAATATGGTCTGTTTTTGAAGAATCTCCCATGCGCAGCTGAGAAAAATTAATTTAGCTATCATTGGATGTGATATTTTATAAATGTCTTAGGCCCACTTGATTTATAGTATTCTTTAGGTATCAAGAGTCTTGATTAATTTTTGTCTAGAAGACCAGTCTAATGGTATGAAAGTTATGTTGAGGTTTCCTAATATTTTTTATTGGGATCTGAGTCTTAATGTCAAGAAACATTTGTTTTATGTAGGTAGATGCACCATTATGTGGGGCATTTTATTTGCTATCATTATATCTTCATGCTGCATAGTTCACCTTTATCAATAAGAAGTAACCCTCTTTGTCTCTACTGATACATTTTGGCTTGAAGTCTGCTTTGTCAGATATGAGAGTAGCTATCCCTGCTTGCTTTCAGTCTTCATTTACATGAAATATCTTTTTCATTCTTTCACCTTTGCCTGTGATTATCTTTGCCTGTGTGGTTTCTTTCTTGCTGGCAAGCACCATATAGTTGGATCATGAGTTTTAATCCATTTTGTCAGCATATATCTTTGTGTGTGTGTGTGTGTGTGTGTGTTGCTAAGGATGGAACCCAGGGGCATTCTGCCCCCAAGCTATACCCGCAGCCTGAATTTTTATTCTTTATTTTGAAACAGGGTCTCACTAAGTTGCAGAGGGCCTCACTAAGTAGCTGAGGCTGGCTGCAAACCTATGATCCTCTTGTCTTTCCCTCCCAAGTACTAAGATTACAAGTGTGTGCCATCATGCCTGGCCACAGTGTATATCTCTTAACTGTGATTTGAGAGCATTGAATTTCAGTTTTATTATAGAGAGATGGCTTTTATTTTCTGTCATTTTGAGTTATATTTTCTATATGATACTATATTTGTTCTCCTTCACTTAGTTGCTCATCTGATGGTTTCTGTCCTTTCTCTGGTTCCTATGTTTATTTTTATATCTTCTTTTGTTTTATTTCTCTCTCTTTCTTTTTTCTTTATTTATTTACTGGGAATTGAACCCAGAGGTATTTTCCTTCTGACTTAGAGCCTGAGCTTTATCTCATTTTTTTTATTTTGAAACAAAGTCTTACTAAGTTGTCAAGGGACTTACTATGTTGTTGAGGTTTTTTTGTGAACCTGTGATCCTCCTGTCTCACCCTCCAAAATACTGGGATTATAGATGTATACCAACATGCTAGACTATTTTATTTCTTTAAGTCTTTTCTCTAATGCAAACTTAGTTGTCACGAAACCATTTAGCTTCTGCTTATCTTAGGAGGTTTTTATTTCTCCATCATCTTGAAAGATAGCTTTGCTGTGTATAGCAATTTTGATGAGAAGTTGTTATCAAAGCCGGACATGGTTGCATGCTTGTAATCCCGGCATTCAGGAGGCTGAGGCCAGAGGATCCGGTTCGTGGACAACCTCAGTTACTTAGTGAGGCCCTCTGCAACTCAGTGAGACCCGGTTTCAAAATAAAGAATAAAAAATAGGGCAGGGGGTGTAGCTTGGAGGTCAAATGCCCCTGGGTTCCATCCCCAGACCCGAAAATAAAAAGTTGTTATCTGTAAGGGCATGAAGTACATCATCCCAAAGCCCTCTGAAATTTCAGAATTGAGTTGAGAAATCTGTAGTAATTCTTATTGTTTTACCTCTGAATGTTACCTGACCTCTTGGTCAGGTACATTTAAGATTCTTGGTACATTTAAGATTCTCTCCTTGGCTTCTCTTTTAGTCATTTGATTATAATGTTGCATGGAGAGTTTATTCTTTGATCTTGTCTAATTGGAGTTCCGAATGTCTCCTGTAATGGATGTCCTCCTCAGAGGGGAAATTCTCTGGTATTATTTCCCTGAAATAATTTTTTTTTCATATTTATTTTTAATTGGTGCACTGTATTCATACATCATAGTGGGATACATACTTTTGTAGACATACATGCACACATTGCCCAGTCAGCCCCACCCGATCCCCACCCCGTTCTCTCCCTATCCCCCCCTCCTATGCTTGGCTTAGTAGTTGACTTCTAGTATTATAGCAATTTATCCAAAATTAAAAATGATAATCTCACATAACAGTTTCATTTGTCTGATACCAAGCTTTTGATGACTTAAAGATAACATTTCAATATTTCTTTTTGCTTTCTTTCTTACCAGAGAATCTATTTTTTTCTATTTTTTAGGTGAAACTATCATATATTTATATATTTATTTTTCAGAAAAAAAATCTATCCTAATATGGAATATGGACTCTAGGTACCCACATCGATCTTGAAAAAGAACAAAGCTAGAAGATATATACTTTCTGATTTCAAACCATATAAAGCTACAATAATTGAAACAGTGTAGTACTATTCTAAAGGCAGATATATAAACCATTGGAGTTAAATAAAAGCCTAGACCTAAATTCTTCCCTATATTGTCAAGTTATTTTTGACAAGGTTTCCACGAACATTTGGTGGTAGAAATAATAATCTTTTAACTAAATATTGTTGCAAAATAATAATTACATGGAAAAGAATAAAATTGGACCCTTACCTAATCCCATATACAAATATTAACTCAAAATAGATAAAAGACCTAAATATAAATCTTAAGACTATAAACTTTTAGGAGAAAATCTGGGTCATAAAACCTCACAACAATGAAATTGGCAGTGATTTCTTGGTTATGATTTCAATGGCACAGGCAACAGAAGAATATACAAACTCCCTGAAAAATAAAAAACATATTGTATATCCAAAGACAATGTAAACAGAGTTAACAGTTACTAATAGAATGGGATAAAATATTTCCAAATGCTATATCTGAAGGTATATTAATATTCCAACTAGAAATCCTAAAAATTAACAACAATAAAGGCAAACAATACCCTTTAGAGATAGGTAACAGACTAACATAAATAATGAATCTCCACAGATAACCAATCTTAGTTGTCTGTTGGATGGAAAATCTTGTTTCTCTGGTTCTGATGTGTGTTACCTATTTCTTCTTTGTAGTTAATCTCTTTGAGTATTTTCTCTAGTGCTGGTTTTGAAGACATAAATTCCTTCAGTTTCTGTTTGTCATGGAAGCTTATTTCTCCATCTAATTTGATAGAAAGTTTTGCTGGGTAGGAAATTTTTGGCTGGAAGTTGTTTTCTTTCAAAATTGGGAATATGTTACTCCAAGCCCTTCTGGCTCTCATAACTTGGTTTGGGAAGTCTGGAGTGATTCTAATTGGTTTGCCTCTGAATGTCACTTGGCCCTTTGCTTTTGTTGCCTTTAAGATTCTCTGCTTGGCTTCCACATTGGTCATTTTGACAATTATGTGGCGTGGGGATCCTCTTCTCCGATCCTGTCTAAAGGGAGTTCTATAAGTTTCCTGGACCTGCGTATCGACCTCTTGCTCTATGTCTGGAAAATTTTCTGCTATTATTGGTTTCACTTTCTTTTCCCTCCTCTATTCCAATTATTCTTAGGTTAGCTCTCTTAAAATGGGCCCATATTTCTTCAATATCAGATTCCTGCTGTCGGATATTTTTTCCTAGATTAGAAACTATGCGTTCATTTTTGGAATGATCATCTTGTAAGAGCGAGATTCTGTTCTCCATGTGTTCTAATCGGTTGTTTGTGCTTTGAATTGAGGCCTTTACTTCATTAATTGCATCCTTTATCTCTTTTTGGCTCTCTCTGAGTTCTTTTCGAAGCACCTCTATTATTTCTACAGTTATTTTCCTGATTTGATCTTCTAGAAATCTCTGATTTTCTGTTTTATCGGGTTCTGATGTTGTGGGGTTGTGGGCATTCTTTGCTCCAGTATTATTCCTCTTTCCCATGATTTCGGAAGTTTGTGCCTTCTCTGGGTTCTTCCCTTGGGTCACTATGACTTCACTTAAGGTGCTCTGGATCTTGAGTCAGTAGTATCTCAGACCCCACTACTCCTTTACTGGGTTGTATCACAGTCTCCGACCCAGAGAGTCGATAGAGGCTGCTTGAGACCGTGGGGGGTGCCAGGTTGCACGTTCTCCTATGGTGTGATATCACTGCCACCACCCCTCTCCCACTGGGTCAAGTCCCAGTGAGTACAGTACTGGGATTTCTCCGCTGTGGCCCGCAATTTGACTCACTGTTCTTTAGTATGCAGATGTAGCTGTAGTGAATTCCGTGCTGCTGCCGCTGGTGGCAATATGGCGCCGCTGCTACGCCCTCGGCTGTTGGGCTGGCGTTTTTTTTTTCTTGGTTTTGATTTCCACTCTGAATCCCTGCAGCGTGTGCTGAGCTCAGACACTGGGAGCTTTAGATGTCCTCTGTGCCGAGAAATCCCTCCTGGCTGTTCCGCAGCGGCTCCCCATGGCTTGCTGTGGCCGTCCCGTGAATTCGCCGGCAGTATGGCACTGCTGCCACGTCTGCCACATCCTCGGGCGTGAGGATCTCCTCTGTGGCTCTGTTCTCAGTCCGCTTTCTCTCTGGAGCCTGGTGATTTGTTTTGTTTCTCTGGTGATGTTGTTTTCTGGCTTTGAAAGGCGCTGATTTTGTGGTAATGGATATTTGTTGTTAGCAGGGCTCTTAAGCCCCGCTTTTCTTGGTCGCCATCTTCCCGGAAGTCCATCCCTGAAATAATTTTAATTTTCTTATTTTTTTCCCCTCTAGATCTTCTTCAGTACCAATTACTCTTAACTTTTGATGTTTGGTACTATTCCAGATTTCCTAAATGTTGTGGTCTTTAGGTCATATTGTTTATTCCATGTTGTTGACTGAATATTTAGATTTGAATGTACCGTCTTCTAAGACTGAGATCCTCTTTTCTATATGTCCAATCTGCTTGTGATCATTTCAGTTGAGGTCTGTATTTGGTGTATTATTTCTTTCAGTTTATTCAGGGTATCTGCTTCTTGATAAGAGTTTTAATTTTCATATCAACATTTTCTTTTATACTATGTATATTCTCTGATTTTATTCTTAAGCTCTTTGATTATATTGAAATCAAAATTCTGAATTCTCTTTCTGTTATCTTCTGTACTCTTAAAAGTGACTTGCTTTGTAATGGGGTCGTGAGAATTTATTACTTCTCTTTTCTATCTTCTCATACTTTTAGGGTTCTTAGTTTTGCATTTATGATTTGGTAATTTCTGCTTTCTCATTTCGTAAATGTATTCCATTAGTAGTGGGTCCTGGGACAAGATATAAATTAGTCTCTCAACATCTGATTCTTAGGGCTTGTTTTCTTGCTGCTCTTTGGAAACCGATGACCACTCTATCATGAATGAGACAACATTAGCCTGCTGCGTGATAAAGAGCACACGCCTTTGCCCAAGCCACCAGCTAGGCAGCCATTACACATGTAAGAGAGGCTGTCACATAGACCAGAAACATGTGAGGTAATGCAGTTGAGACAACCTTTGTCAAGTCATAATGCCAACACAGTATTGTGAGCTATGAAATTGCTCTTTTAAGCCACTAAATTTTAGTAGTAGTTTATTCTATCAAGGATCCAATTGATATATGTTATTTATGTTTTCACATATATATTCTAAGTACATGAATATTCACTCATCAGCGTTTAGGATTTTTATGAGCTACTGATTTAAATTAAGTGATTTAGTCAGTTTTAGTGTTGCATACCTATAATCTCAGCATTTGGGAGATCTGGGCAGGAGGATTGCAAATTCCTGGCCAATGTGTGGTAACTTAGTGAGAACTTGTTCTTAAAATAAATCAAAAGGTTGGAGATATAGCTCAGAGGCATAATACTCCTGGGTTCAATCCCTAATACCATAAAAATAATAGATAAATAAAATAAAACATAAAGATTTTACTTGAAATTTTATTTATTTATTTATTTATTTATTTATTTATTTATTTATTTATTTGCAGTACCAGGGATGGAACCCAGGGGCATTCTACCCCTGAGAGATATCCCCAGCCCTAATTTTTTATTCTTTAGTTTTGAAACAGGATCTCACTAAGTTGTAAGGAGCCTCACTAAGTAGCTGAGGCTGTCTGCGAACCTGTGTGATCCTCCTGTCTTTGCCTCCCGGAATGCTGGGATTACAAATGTGAGCCACTATATCCGTCATTGAAATTTTAAAATAAAGCAAATATCAAGTGCTTATTCATGAAGCTAATGTTTTATGTTTGTTTTGTTTTGTTTTGTTTTTTGGTGGCACTAGGGGTGGAACCCAGGGGCTTTTCTACCTCCGGGGCTATACCTCCAGACCTATTTTATTTTTTATCTGGAAACAGGGTCTCACTAAATTGCTGAGAGCCTCACTAAGTAGCTGAGGCTGGCTTCGAACCTGTGTGATCCTCCTGTCTCAGCCTCCCAAGTGCTGGGATTACAAGCGTGCACCACCACGCCCGGCTCTTTTATGTTTTCTTCCTTCTAGAGTTTATTTTATTTTTCTTCCTATAGTATTATTTTTACATTAGTTTGGAAGGGTGGGTTAAACTGTCAAGTTTACATATTTGCAAGTTTTTACTAGGCTGAAACACTCTGTTTAGTAAAGTGTCTATTCTCTTACTATTTATAATTCTTGTAGATAGTCCCTCAATCTTTGACATACTTTAGGATTTGAAAAACAAATATACTTACTCATGTAACCAGATAGCAAGATCAAACCCACCAAAAGCCTAAAATTTAAAAACCTGCAGTACTAAATACTGTCAAGACTGTGGAGCAATGAGGACATTCATACCTAGCCATGGGGATTGGACATTGGCATACCATTCAGGAAAACTGTCTAACAGTATCTTCTGAATGTAAATATAATTGCCCACAATTCATCTCCTCAGTGTAAAATCAGCAGGAATTGATATATATGTGGAACAAAAGAGATGTACAAGAATTTTTATAGCCACATGATTCCTAAAAGTTCCAAACTGGAAGCATTCTAAATGTCCCTTAACAATAGAATAGCAAATACATTATGTTGTGTTCATGCAGTGGAATATCACATATCTAGGAAAACAGAAAAGTGAAGTAGTATCATTCTGGGTAACATGAGTCAGTCTCAGTAAAGTCACGTGAAGCAACAGAAAGCAGTCACAAAAAAGCACACGTGTGAATCCTCTTTGGTACAGATAATGCCCGTATTTATAGAAATGATAACTGCCGTGGGCCATGAGTGGTCTTCTGGAGGCTGATGTTCTATTTATTAATGATGATGATTATGAGAGTTATGATTACCTTCTTAAAATCCATCAAGGGGGAAGAAGGAAATTCTCTAAAACACACAATGTACTTAAACATATCGAAGTCAACCACTAAGCCAAGCAAGGGAAGAAGGGATGGGGAGGGAATGGGGTGGGAATTGGGTGGGGGTTAAATCGGTGATGTGTACATGTATGTACACACAAGTTTTTTACCCCAATATGATGTATGAATATAATGCACCAATAAAAAATTTTAAAAAATTAATTAAGTTGTACACACTTTTTTTAGCCTTTTTCTCTATATGAATCTCAGTTTCCAAAAGTTTATTTGAAATAAGCCAGCACTTGTGTTGTGAACACATTTATATGACATTATGCAATATATGTATGCCAAAGATTTTAAGGAAAAAACATAAACGCACCATATTGATGTGGGGATATATCTTAGTTATCTTAGTAAGTGAAAATTACCAAATGCTGTATATGCTTTGATTTTATTTTTGATAAAAGCAAAACCGGGTTATGTAAATAATTACATGTTCATTATTAAAGGTTTGAAAAACATATACATTAAAATGATAAAAGATAAGAATAATACATTCCTAGATGCTCTTTTTTTAGCAATTTAGTTTTTAAAATATGTGTATGTCCTAACAAATAGTTTCTCACAATTGGAATCAGCTTTTATAATGTGTTCATTAGCTATAAAAGATTTTATTATATGAATGTGCCATAACCAGTTTAGCCAGCTTCTAGAAAGCTTTAAAGATTTAGACTTTCAGCAGTGTTCTGTGCTCGTTCCAAATACCATCACCAATGCTTAATATTACTTTAAAAATAAAAAATAAAACAGTTTTTACCATTTTGACAGAGTAGCTTACATTTTTTTTTTTTTTTTTTTGGTGGTACTGGGGTTCCTGGAAGCCCATTTATCTCCGGGCTACACTCCCAGACCTATTTTTTTTTTTTAATATTTTGAAACAGGGTCTCGTAAGCCAGCGCGGCTGGCTTCGCGATCCTCCCAAGCGCGGGGATTACAAGCGTGCGCCACCACGCCCGGCAGAGTAGCTTACATTTTTATATGTGAAAAATAATGGACTCCTAGTCTTTTATTCTAGTGGGTAATAGCCACGGATATAGGATTACCTACATTTTGGTCGTTATTTACATTGTCACATGACTACAGTGAATATCATCATTATTATGAATACATGAGTTAATGAACGCATGTTGGTGAGTCCTGAGGTCCCTACAAGGCCAGGGGTGATATCAAGCTTTGTGTACATTTTCTCTCAGTTAATGACCAGCTGTACTTTTAGGTCATTTGGGTAAACATGAGATTGGATAGTATAGGCAAGACAGAATAGCACTAGTTCAAGAAAGGAATTGGAAACTACACTAACTTAATCTTCTCTTTGATTTCTAGGTGAATAGAAGTTGTAGGCTGTGTGTGTGTGTGTGTGTGTGTGTGTGTGTGAGATGTATTTGATCACTGTATTGGTTTATGTGTGTGTATGTGTATGTGTGTCTGTGTGTGTTGTTAAGGTTTGAGCCAGGGACATTCTACCTCTGGGCTACACCCCTGGCCCTATTTTTGTTGTTGTTGTTGTTGTTTATTGTTGTTGTTTTGTGGTGAGGGTGAAACCCAGGGGCCTTCTACCTCCAGGCTATACTCCCAGACCTATTTTATACTTTATTTGGAAACAGGATTTCACTAAGTTGCTGAGAGCCTCACTCAGTAGCTGAGGCTGGCTTCGAACCTGTGCGATCCTCCTGCCTCAGCCTCCCAAGCGCTGGGATTACAAGCGTGCACCACCACACCTGGCTTATTTTTTATTTTGAAATAGAGTCTCACTAGGTTGTGAAGGACCTTGCTAAATTGCTGAGGCTAGCTGAGAACCAGTGATCCTCCTATCTTAGCCTCCCAAGCACTGGGATTATAGGCAGGTGCCACTATGCCCAGTTAGTTTACATTTAAGTTATCAATTACAGAGATGGGTAAATATTTTCAGCTTTATTTATAGGTCGATAAATGTAACTTCTCACATTTCTCCCTGTGCACAGTTCTAACATACATGGATTTCAGCTGCCAAGAGCTGGTTAAATAACACCAGTGCCCTGACAACGTGAGTCAGACCTCAGATGCTCTGGTCTATTAATGGTGATTACATAAAGCACCATCCTCATTGCTCAGACTCAGTCCACAGAAATCACTGCACAAATCATACATGTCCATCATGCTTGGTGGCCAGTTATCTCACAGCTTTTAAACTCTGTCAGTGAGAAGCCACTGTGCGTCTGTTATTTTATTCTCACAGGCAGCTCAGCTTGTAGTTGTGACCTCCTTGTCTTTAGGATAGACTTACATGATGTTTTACAATAACAAGTGGTGAACAGAGGGAGTCATAAGTTGGAAATATAGCAAAGACAAAAATTGATAACGCTGGGAGTGAAATTTGTATCAGACGTAGATGGAGTTACACAAGAGAAAAATAACCCAGCACCTTTCCACAGTCTCACTACCCAGCCAGGCAGGGGGCTCATGAGAACACACTTCCTGATGTAAACAAGAAAGTGATTCTGACAGAGGATAAGCAGTGGTGCTAGCAGAAAGCCAAAAAATGAACACATAAAAAACATTTATAAACCTCAATTTAAAGGAACTCTCAGATAAATTGTATAACATTGAAAGCTCAAAGAACCAAATGATGGTGACCGATCCAAATTCAGGCGTATGACAGTTTGCCCAGGCCCAGGAAAGGGGCTCGTCCCTCATCCTAAGTTGTAAGAAGAGGGGAAGCTAGTCCTTCAGAAACGAGTTCCTTCAGAAACGTTTGATACAAAAGAAAACACTGACATCCCAATTGTGTTTCCTGTTTTACAATGCAGCACACTAAATTTTAGTGTATAGCCCATGTCTTTACACATTTATAACTAGTAGAGAGATTTTAATGTTTGTCAAAAAATTTTAAAGGCCTTTGCACTATCATACATTTCACCAATGATTGGTGTTTCTCGGTGTGATTTTCAGCTGGCGCGGTTGCTTAATATGATCCCATAGGACTGAGCAAAGACAGCATCGCCTGTATTCATCAGTGCGTGAATACATTAATTACATACTTTGAGGGAACATTATTTCCATTTTTGTTGCCAACCTTTTAGAAACCTATGTCAAATATGATGGTTTGTCTCCTTTAAGATCAGACTATGGAGTGTTCATTTTTAATGTATTGTTTTTAATTGTAAAAAAAATCTTTCTGAATAGCTAACTAGAAAGACAGGAAGAATTTTAATTTTGTGTGAATTCAAGCGATTTTGTTGGAAATAGAATAAATCGGAGGGCAGTGTGGTCCACATTAGCTAAACAACATTTGTCTTGTTCTCTCAGAAACTTTAAATAACAGACAGAATATGAAAGCATCCAACTTCAGTTGTGCCAGGAATAAATAATGGGAGAACCGCAAGCCACAAGGTTTGCATTTCCTGGCCACTGGCCGAATGGCGACAGGGCCAGAAGTTGTTTTGAAATTATTTCCTCAGCAAGGCAATAACCTGTGAGGGTGCCTGATGGTCGAGGTCTCCTTCATCCTGCAGTGCTTCAACTGGATATTATCTAAGCCCATTACACGGTCGAAGCCATTCAACATCTGTGCAGTTCCTGGTTGCTTCTGCGGTGAGAGTGAATTGTTAGATCGTTGCAGACTCTGTGTATAAATGCCTTTGGGTATCCTGCAGGGATAGAGGAGGATATGATAACCCAAGCAGTGATCAGTTGGCTACCACCCTGCCCACGTTTAAAGTAAGCAAGGTCTCAAAACCTCATCTATTTTAAACTCAGAAGACTCGATGCGATTTTCTTTAATACAAAAACTGCAAATACAGCAAAAACAAAAATGTAAAGGCTAAAAGCTTCAAAGAGTAAATCACCCTTAAAGAGTTCTTACAGGTTTGGGTGTTCATTTAGTCACCTAGATAACTTAGATTATTTTTGTTTCTAGAAGTTTCTGTTGTGTAGGTACCAAGTCCAGTTAAACTGCATATCAAAAAAAAAAAAAAAAACTCATTACAGTGATGAAGCCTGAATGTGGGAAATTTTGGGCGGCTTCAAACCATCTTCTGGTTACCAGCAGCTTTTCTTGATTTTTTTGTATTGTGCTGAGTTTTGTATTACATTAAGTTAACCCTTTAAAAGTGTACAGCCCACGGCCATATTGTGCATTCCCAGTGTTGTTCAACCACCACCCCTTATCTGGTCCCAAAGCATTTGCATCACTCCAAGGTACAACCTGCACCCACTGAGCAGTTGCTCTGCATGTCCCCGCCCAGCTCCCAGCAACCACTGTCTGCTGTGTGTACCTATGGAGTCACCTCTTCTTGGTAAATAGGATCTATAATGTACTGTCTTTCATGACTGGCTTCTTCTATTTAGCTTGATGTTGGAGTGTGTGAGTGTGTGTGCGTACACGCGCATGCGTGCGTATAATCTCTTTATGGCAGAACAGTATTTCATTGTGTGTATATACCACAATTTGGTTGTTTCCAGCTTTGGGCTCTTGTGAATAATGCTGCTGTGAACATAGATGTGTGACTATCTGCCTGGTACATGGTTTCAGTTCTTTTAGGGATATACTTAGGAGTGGAATTGGTGGCTCAGTGGCAATCTGTGTATGACTTTCTGGGGAACCATGAGACCATCTTCCACTTAGCACACTGCATCATGTGTGAGGGAGAGACAATTATTCCTACTTCCAATCCTTCCACTGAGCTGATCTCTGCCCTTAACTTCATTTAGCTCAAGACAGATGATGGAGCGAGATGCCTGATGATAAAGTCTGTTCTCCTCCCTTTCTGGGTGTGAGTCAACCTATAAAATACATGTCTTCCTCTCTTTTCTTCCATGGCAGACCCGGGCAGCCCTCCTGGGCTGGAGGCCTGCTGTGGTCTCTGCCTGTGTGACTGGGTAGATCATGCTATAATTTGGGAAAAGTGTTTGGGGACCTATTAGATTTTGTTCTTCACATTGGCCTCTAACAAAACAGGTGCTGATCTTGCAGTTTGATCTGTAGTAATTAAATTGTTTGTAAACTGCATTGTGTTTGACCTGCTATTTTGGGTTCCTTTGGCGAATATAAAACTTATGGTGTCAGAGATTATGATGACAGATAAATTTGACCTTAATGAATGTAGTGTGGAATTGTAGGTTCAAAAGATCATTGCCACTTAGTTTTAGCAATATTGACTTAGAGAATTTACCTAATACATGAGCTTCAATGTCCTTATCGATAAAAATGGAGAAATATTCACATTTCTATGCATCATTGTCACTCTGGGCTCATCGAAGGATCAGAGCAAATAAAAAACAACATGGAACATAAAAAATGAGTAAGACCTCTATTCTGCATGTTTATTTTAGATATTTTGCCAAATTTTTAACAATTTAGATGAATAATATAAATCTGAATTTAAAAAAATTAACCACAAAAGTCTCAGCAGAATGATTTTCCACAGGAACAATGCATAGAGAAGTTGGAAAGCTCTCAGTTTTTAAGTAGAAAATAGGTCGCTGCATAGTGAGCATTCACCAGCCAGTACATCCTGGGGCCAGAGTGCCTGACTACTCTCCATCAAGATCATCTCAAGCACTAGAATTCATTCATTCATTCATTCACTCATTCATGGGATTGAAACCAGGGACATTCTAGAGCTGGACTGGCCTTAAACATGTAAACCTTCTGTCATAATCTCCCAAGTACTGAGATCACAGACGTGTGCCACCACACCAGGCATAAGTTACCTGTATTTTGAGAAAAAACATTTTGCAATAACTTTAACATTCCATAAAGGAAGTTTTGTGATTTCATATGGCATCATTTATAGTTACGAGGATACATCTACGGTAAGAAACACTCTTATCTTTTAATATTCTTGTCCTAGGTAACCCGTCACCTGGCCAAACTATTCGACAGCATTGCAGGTCTGCAGTTTGAAGATAATCAGGATGTTTCTGCACACAGAGCAGTTGGAATGTACAGCAAAGAGAAGGAGTATGTCCCGTTCCAAGCCAAGTGTGAATGCAGAGGCCATGTAAGGTTTGATTATAAGGTTTTCTTTCTTTTCTTTTTTTTTTTTTTTTTTTTTGGGTGGTACTGGGGGTGGAACCCAGAGGCTTTCTACATCCGGGCGTACTCCCAGACCTATTTTATATTTTATTTGGAAACAGGGCTTCATTAAGTGGCTGAGAGCCTCACTAAGTAGCTGAGGCTGCCTTTGAACCTGTGTGATCCTCCTGTCTCAGCCTCCCAAATGCGGGGATTACAAGCGTGCATCACCACACCCAGCGATTATAAGGTTTTCTATGCTAGGGAGGTATTTTCAGGATAACTCAAAGGTTAAATGGAACAAGAGAAAAACAACTTGTGTTGAATCAGGCTCAGATTGGTTGTGTCTGGGTTCTGTTCATCATTCTCCCCAACCCTCATCTTGGCTCATCTGGCTTTAGCACCCGTTAGGGTGTCAGAGATCGCAGGAGTCAAACTAGACAAAAGGGATGTCACAAATTGAATGAGCGGATCCCAGAGTTAGTAGTGCATGTGACACAGTGATTTGGCCTTTTGTAAAATGTGCTCCATTCTCACCATTGCCCAGAGATCACAGGAAGAGTCACTTTGCAGCAGGACCTCACAGTAGAGCGTGTTTTAAACAACCTTTGTGTTCAGTGTTCATATGCGAATGCTGTGAATGGCTGCTCGTAAGTAAATAAGGCTGACTGAGTCCACTAACTGATGTCACATATACTAATTACCTTATGCACAGAGTTAATATAGAATATTCTCAACTCACCAGCCAGATAACTCAGAATATTAACAGAAGTGGCTCATTGTGATTTTTTTTCTCTCTTTTTTTTCTTTCTTTTTTCATTTTTTTTCTGAGGATCAAACCCAGGGGCATTCTACCTCTGAGCAACTCTCACAGCCTTTGTATTTTTTTTCTTTCAAAACAGGGTCTCACTAAGTTTCTAAGGTTCTAAGTTGCTGAGACTGGCTTTGAACCTGCGATGCTTGTGTATCAGCTTCTTAAGTACTGGGATTATAGGGGTGCACCCACCATGCCTGGCTGCTTCATTATGATTTATGACAGAGCTTCTGGTGTGTTCAGATGATTTACAGGAACTGGATCATTTTCTGACAGTGCTTATGTAGCTTAAGTTAACCTGCAAAGTAACCGAGGGAATAGCCTATGTCAGAGAACTATTTGGAATGGTATAGGGAGTTCCTTACAGAGTGTCCTTTGCAAAGATATGATTGCAGGTTTATTTTATAAAAGTCTTCTTTACTCCTCTCCATTGCCTTTTAATATTGTACCAAAAAATCCTGCCAAATGAAGGGGAAGCAGATGGTAGAATACTTTGATTAAAATATATTTTTGATCTCTTGGGCTTTGGGGAATATTATTATAATGATTAGAAAAAGTCACCATAAACTATCTTGACAAAAGTGTGTTACTGTCTGCTCCCTCCCCAGCAGCCTGTTGTCTACTGGCATCGTGCCCGGAGGGGGATAGTCCAATTGATGGATGGGGTTGTCACTAGCAGGAACCTTTGATATTGAAAGTTTTTATAGTGCTCTAATTTATTTTATATAAGCAATTTATGCCAGAGATTTTTGAGCATATTCTGCAAGTACCCTCTAATTTTCTTTTTTTCCCCCAAAATATGTTTTTACTTCATCTTTTAAAACTTATATCATTGGTTCCTCCCACTTTTAATCTGTTTATATTTTATTCAGAAATATTTATTGAATATCTACCATGTATTAGATGCCAAGATAGGGTTTTAGGGACCCAGAAATGAATGAGACATAGCCCTTGTCTTTCAAGAGGTTTTCAGCTCATTGAAGAAATGGTTATACATGTAATTAATAATAATGGGAAGTGGTAATTTTAGTGGGCTGGGCAGAAGGTTATGAATTATTAAAAAGGGAGGAATCCAGCAAGCACCTCATCAGAGCTTGGCGCTCAAATCATATTGAATTAAGTCACCTTTTTTAGCAGAGTCATATAAACATGAGTTGCTATGTCAGCTTATACATGTGTTCAGTCTTCCCACATGGGCTGGAAAGTTCTCAAGGACAGGTGGTTCTCCTGAGGATGTGGGTCCCTGAGAACACAGGAGATACTGAAATAGCAACTAGTTTACAGATGGTACTACTTGCCTGTTGACTCTAAGAGTGGTGTGTAGTGATGAAAGCAGAGGTACACGACCCTGTTGCTTAGATCAGGGACATATTAACAAAGCCAGCTACGAAGGCCTCTAAGAGATGTTGAGTGGCCAGCCCTTTAACCACATTTCACCCCTTCTACCTTCTCAGGAGAAAAGGTTCTGGGAAAGCTTCTGCCGTCCTCATGGGGGCAGAGAAAGAAATCATTTTTAGCACACCTCCAGTATCTCTCATGGTCCTTGGAGTTATTATAGTCATTTGTTACTGCCATGCTCAATGAATTACTGGCATGATTATAGTAGTTTATGAATCTTTTAGTTATGGAAACAGACCCATGAACTAATATAGCAAAGCGCATTTGATGAGGATGGGAAAACAGGCTGAGATATATTTGTAGGAGAACAATAAACTTGAAATGAAAGTTTTTTAAAAAAAGATTAATTTTCACAAGTCAGCAGTGGTCCTATCTCATATTTTCTTGCTATCTAATTTCTGACAAGTGTGAAGATTAGAACCAGTAGGGAATATAATTAAGATACTTACCGAAAACACTTTGGCTTAAGAATAAGAGCTATGAAGATTTTAAAGAAGAATTTTCAGGAGACTTAACAATTATCAGAAGATATGGTTGTTGTTTTTCTTTTTTTTCAGTACTGGGTATTGAACCCAGGGGCATGCTACCTCAGAGCTATACCCCCAGCCCTGTTTTTTATTCTTTGCTTTGAAATAGGGTTTCATTAAGTAGCTAAGGCTGGCTGTAAATCTGGGCTCCTCCTGTCTCAACCTTCCAAGTACTGGGATTCTAAGCATGTGCTACCACACCTGGTATAGAAGATATGTTTTTAAAATAACAAGTTTTCATTAACCCCAAAGGTGTAGAATATGACATAGATCTCTATAGGTAGCTATGATGTTTGGTTTCTTAACCGATGTCTGTTTAGCTGAGCGTGGTGGCACAGGCCTATAATTCTAGCACTTGAGAAGCTGTAACAGGAAGTTCCCAGGTTCTAAGCCAGCCTCAGATTTCAGTGAGGCTCTCATTAACTTAGCGAGACCCTGTTTCAAAATAAAAAAATACAATAGGGCTGGTAGTGTAGCTTGGGGGTAGAATGCCTCTGGATTCCATTCCTAGCACCACACACACACACACACACACACACACACACACACACACACACACAAAGAATAAGAAAAACAACCTGTTACCAGATGGGAATCTTGGTCTGGAACACCTACCTTTGATGGAGATCACTGAGAGAAAGCAGGATTGTATAGGACAAAGGATTCATTGATTAGTTTTTCGTTCCCTACTAATTAAATCTCTTGTAGCTTTCTATGTGGCTTTAAAATAATTCCACCTGAGGCCTTACTGGTTGCACGGCCTTAGAGCTCATGGGAGGGTGGAATGGGCCGTCTTCCATCCATAAGCCTGTGTTACACCTTTCACTTTGTCTCCAAGGTGGAAACTTGGCTTCTGCAACTAGAAAAGACCATGCAAGCTACGGTGCGTCAATCTATCACAGAAGCCCTAGCGGCCTATGAGGAAAAGCCTAGGGAACTGTGGATTTTCGATTTCCCAGCTCAAGTTGCGCTGACCGGCTCACAAATATGGTGGACTACGGATGTCGGAATAGCTTTCAGTAGACTGGAGGAAGGCTATGAAACAGCCCTGAAGGATTTCCATAAGAAACAGGTATTTATTTCTATATATAAAGATGTATGATTTTGACATTTGAAGGGACTGAGAGGTAAGTTTCTCTTATTCAACATTTACCATTTGCTTATTATATTCTTCTTGATTTTACATCCTCAGGAAGAGGAGGTATCGTTTTTTATATAGTAGACTTAGAGTTATAGAATTCAGTTTAAAGACGAGGTTGTTTTCTTCTGAGGGCAATATCTCTTCAATTCTAGTGGCTGCCATTTGAAAGCTGAAGCTAGGTAGTTAAGTTGTTGTTGTTGTTGTTGTTGTTGTTTTGTTTTGTTTTGTTTTTGTGTGTCTGTATACTGAGGACTGAACCCAGGGGCATTCTACCTTTGAGCTACATTCCCAGCTCTTTTTATTTTTTCTTTGGAAACAAGGTCTTGCTAAGTCGTTGAGGCTATCTTTAAACTTGTGATCTTCCTCTTTTATCCTCTCAAGTACTGAGATTATAAGCATGCACCATCAGGCCCAGCTACTAATTCCTTTTTTTATTATAACTATTTTTGCTGTATACTTAAACGGAGACTTTAAAAATACTTAGTTAAAATAATAAATAGCCTTTCTTAACTTTCAGCTGTTATCAATCACTGCTCAAATTTAAATCTTTCCACATATTTCTACTTATTTTACTCTAAGTTTTTTTCATTTAATTCTCTTCTTCCTCTGACTTGTCTTTTTTGACTACTAGAATATTTATTGCTTAAAACAGCAAATGATATTTTATGGATCTTTCCTGTTTATATTAATTTTATTTTTCTCAATTTCATGATTTATGTTACTTGTAAAAAAAATTAAAAAGAAGCTGAGCATGGTGGTACACACTTGTAATCTGAATACTGAGACAGGAGAATCATAGGTTCATAGCCAGCCCTTTGCTCTTTATTTGTTTGTTTGTTTATTTGTTTATTTATTTATTAGTGGTACTGGGGGTAGAAGCCAGAGGCTTTTCTACCCCCGGGCTATACTCCCAGACCTATTTTTATATTTTATTTGAAAATAGGGTCTCACTAAGTTGCTGAGAGCCTCACTAAGTAGCTGAGGCCAGCTTCGAACCTGTGCAATCCTCCTGTCTCAGCCTCCCAAGCGCAGGGATTACAAGTGTGCACCACCATGCCTGGCAGCCCTTTGCTTTGCAATTTATTGAGACGTTGCCTCAAATTAAAATAAATAAATAAAGGCAAATATAGGGCTGGAGATTATATATATATATATATCTCAGAGGTAGAATGATCCTGGGTTCAATACCCAGTACCACAAGAAAAATAAGTAAAAAATAATTCTTTTGTGAAAAACAATTTTTTTTTTTGGCGGTACTTAAGATGGAACTCAAGGGCCTTTTACCTCCAGGCTACACTCCCAGAACTATTTAATATTTTATTTGGAAACAGAGTCTCTTAAGCCAGCTAAGGCTGGCTTCGAACCTACATGATCCTCCTGTCTCAGCTTCCCAAGAGCAGGGATTAAAAAATAATTTTTAAAGATAGTCATAGGTTTACTTTCCATAAACAACATCGTGGCATACAAACATTAAAAGTTTTTCCTCTGTCTATTATATATACCTTTCTGTGTGAATGAATAGACATCTCTATCTATAAATATGTATCAATTTATAGATGTTAACATATAAATGTGAGTATATAACTATATATCTTGGTAGAGATATATAAAAATTTTTTTCACATACCATATATTTTATTTGGTTACTTCATGTTTTCACTCAGTGTATTGTCTTTAATTTTCTTGTAATGAATATACATCAAATCTACACTAACAAAAACAAATAGTATTTCTTTTTTTTTTAAATTAATTTATTTTTTAAATTGGTGCATTGTAGTCATATATCAATCACATTGGAGTACAAGACTTGAGAGGATATACAAGCACACATCATCCAATTAGCCCTCCTCCAGTCCCCATCCCATTCCCTCCCCCTCCCTCCATCCCACACTTCTTTGGTGATTTACTTTGATACATTTGTTTATGTACCTCCTGCATTTTAAAGAGGCTCCGTCCTCCACTATTCCATACCCTCTGATTGGTCACATTAGTTGCTTCACTATAGGGCCCTTTCTATAGCTCAACCTCTTCCTGTTGCCCTTTTCCTCCTAGTTATTGCTGATTAAGAGAAGCGTCTGATTTATATTTTCTGCGATATTTCTCTGTGCATGCTGCGTTGCAAGTACCAATCCCACTCTTGATGGTCCCAGTAGTGGCCTGGCTACTCAGTGGACTGATCCAGACCTCGCTGGCTCAAGCAGCGGCCTTGCCTCATGGGAGGCCCCAGTTCTGGTCTCACTGGCCCCTGAACCGGTCTAACCCCTAAGCTGGCTTTGGTCCCGACCTTGGAGGCCGCAGGAGTGAACTTGCCTCACGCCAGGCTCCGATGCTGGCCATTGGCCCCTGCACCGGTCTAACCCCTTGGCAGGATTCCAATCCCGGCCTTGGAGGCCCCAGCACCGGCCTAGCCTCATGGCAGGCTCCAATGCCGGCCTCGTTGGCCCCAGCACCAGCCTAACCCAACGGGAGGCTCCGATCCCGGCCTCGGAGGCCCCAGCACTGGTCATGCCTCAAGGCAGGCTCCGATGCCGGCCTCGCTGGCCCCAGCACCGGCCTAACCCCTCGGCAGGCTCTTATCCTGGCCTCAGAGCCCCAGTACCGGCCTTGCCTCAAGGCAGGCTCCGATGCCGGCCTCGCTGGCCCCAGCACCGGCCTAACCCCTTGGCAGGCTCCGATCACGGATTTGGAGGCCCCAGTACTGGCCTTGCCTCAAGGCAGGCTCCGATGCCGGCCTCGCTGGCCCCAGCACCAGCCTAACTCCTCGGCAGGCACCGATCCTGGCCTCGGAGGCCCCAGCACTGGTCATGCCTCAAGGCAGGCTCCGATGCTGGCCTCGCTGGCCCCAGCACCGGCCTAACCCCTCGGCAGGCTCTTATCCTGGCCTCGGAGGCCCCAGTACCGGCCTTGCCTCACGGCAGGTTCCGATGCCGGCCTCGCTGGCCCCAGCACCGGCCTAACTCCTCGGCAGGCTCTTATCTTGGCCTCGAGGCCCCAGTAACGGCCTTGCCTCACGGCAGGCTCCGATGCCGGCCTCACTGGCCCCAGCACCGGCCTAACCCCTCGGCAGGCTCTTATCCTGGCCTCGGAGGCCCCAGTACCGGCCTTGCCTCACGGCAGGCTCCGATGCCAGCCTCACTGGCCCCAGCAGCGGCCTAACCCCGCAGCAGGCTCCGATCCCGGCCTCAGAGGCCCCAGTACCGGCCTTGCCTCAAGGCAGGCTCCGATGACGGCCTCGCTGGCCCCAGCACCGGCCTAACCCCTTGGCAGGCTCCGATCCCGGATTTGGAGGCCCCAGCACTGGTCATGCATCAAGGCAGGCTCCGATGCCGGCCTCGCTGGCCCCAGCACCGGCCTAACCACTCAGCAGGCTCTTATCCTGGCCTTGGAGGCCCCAGTACCGGCCTTGCCTCAGGCAGGCTCCGATGCCGGCTTCTCTGGCCCCAGCACCGGCCTAACCCCTCGGCAGGCTCTTGTCCTGGCCTCAGAGGCCCCAGTACCGGCCTTGCCTCACGGCAGGCTCCGATGCCAGCCTCGCTGGCCCCAGCACCGGCCTAAGCCCTCAGCAGGCTCCGATCCTGGCCTCGGAGGCCCCAGCACTGGTCATGCCTCAAGGCAGGCTCCGATGCCGGCCTCGCTGGCCCCAGCACCGGCCTAACCCCTCGGCAGGCTCTTATCCTGGCCTCGAGGCCCCAGTACCGGACTTGCCTCACGGCAGGCTCCGATGCCGGCCTCGCTGGCCCCAGCACCGGCCTAAGCCCTCGGCAGGCTCCGATCCTGGCCTCGGAGGCCCCAGCACTGGTCATGCCTCACGGCAGGCTCCGATGCCGGCCTCGCTGGCCCCAGCACCGGCCTAACCCCTCGGCAGGCTCTTATCCTGGCCTCGAGGCCCCAGTACTGGCCTTGCCTCAAGGCAGGCTCCGATGCAGGCCTCGCTGGCCCCAGCACCGGCCTAACCTCTCGGCAGGCTCTTATCCTGGCCTCGGAGGCCCCAGTACCGGCCTTGCCTCACGGCAGGCTCCGATGCCGGCCTCACTGGCCCCAGCAGCGGCCTAACCCCTCGGCAGGCTCTGATCCCGGCCTCAGAGGCCCCAGTACCGGCCTTGCCTCAAGGCAGGCTCCGATGCCGGCCTCGCTGGCCCCAGCACTGGCCTAACCCCTTGGCAGGCTCCGATCCCGGATTTGGAGGCCCCAGCACTGGTCATGCCTCACGGCAGGCTCCGATGCCGGCCTCGCTGGCCCCAGCACCGGCCTAACCCCTCAGCAGGCTCTTATGCTGGCCTCGGAGGCCCTAGTACCGGCCTTGCCTCACGGCAGGCTCCAATGCTGGCCTCGCTGGCCCCAGCACCGGCCTAACCCCTCGGCAGGCTCCAATCCCGGCCTCTGAGGCCCCAGCACTGGTCATGCCTCAAGGCAGGCTCCGATGTCGGCCTCGCTGGCCCCAGCACCGGCCTAACCCCTCGGCAGGCTCTTATCCTGGCCTCGGAGGCCCCAGTACCGGCCTTGCCTCACGGCAGGCTCCGATGCCGGCCTCACTGGCCCCAGCACCGCCCTAACCCCTCGGCAGGCTCTGATCCCGGCCTCGGAGGCCCCAGCACTGGTCATGACTCAAGGCAGGCTCCGATGCCGGCCTCACCGGCCCCAGCACCGGCCTAACCCCTCGGCAGGCTCTTATCCTGGCCTCGGAGGCCCAAGTACCGGCCTTGCCTCATGGCAGGCTCTGATGCCGGCCTCGCTGGCCCCAGCACCGGCCTAACCCCTCAGCAGGCTCCGGTCCCATCCTCGGGGGCCCCAACACTGGCCTTGCCTCACGGCAGGCTCCGATGCCGGCCTCGCTGACCCCAGCACCGGCCTAACCCCTCAGCAAGTTCCGGGCCCGACCTCACAGGCCCTAGCACAAGCCTTGCATTATGGCAGGCTCCAATGCCGGCCTCGCTGGCCCCAGCATCGGTCTAACCCCTCTGCAGGTTCCAATCCCGGCCACAGAGGCCTCAGTAGTGGCCTTGCCTCACAGCAAGCTCCGATGTCGGCCACTGGCCCCGGCGCCCGCCTGACCCCTCCGCAGGTTCCGATCACTGTCTCTGTGGTTATTATTTCAAAGGTTCCAGTTATAATGTATCAGATCTCTGCCTCCCCCGAATATTGACCACTGGCATTGCCACTGCCTCCACTGTTTCAAATCCTTCCCAGGCTCTTTTTCCACTCTGAATGTTGTCCAGTGTTCCTAAGCATGCGTGATGGTAGCATTCGACATTTGGTGTAATTTCTCCAAAAAAATAAAGTTGGTAAGATCCGGTTTCTGCTTCTCCTGAATACAAGTCTCCACCACCATCGCGGAGAACTCTTTCAACACCGCATTTCTCCTTGGTCTCCGCTAAACTCTCTCCTTATATGTGATGTCTGAGATTCTTACCAATATAGAGAAATAGCAGTCCTCTTTCACGGCGAATTTTTCCATAAGTTCCAGTGCATTTAGATAAGTTTTGTCTGCATCTCCAGTGTCCTGGCATCCATAACGGCTTTCTTACCACCTCTCCAATATTTTTCTTTATCTTTTTCTGTTCTGGGCCCGGTTTCTCCAGGGGTCTGGCGTGCTACTCGCAGTTTGGCCCGGGGCCCAGAGTCCCGCGACCCGGGCCCCAGCTGGCGTGCCCCGCGCGCGACCCCTGCCCAGAACCCAGCATCTTACTGGGCCTGGTTTCTCCAGGGGTCTGACGTGCTACTCGCAGTTCGGCCTGGGGCCCAGAGTCCCGCGACCCGGGCCCCATCTGGCGTGCCCAGCCCGCGACCCCCGCCCAGATCCCAGCGTCTTACTGGGTCCGGTTTTTCCAGGGGTCTCCAAATAGTATTTCTTTGTATAGATATACCAAAATTTATTCTCTCCTTGTACCATTTGTGTGTGTGTGTGTGTGTGTGTGTGTGTGTGTGTGTGTGTATGTGTGTGTGGTACTAGGGATTGAACCCAGGGACATTCTACCTCGGAGCTACATGCCCAGCCCTATTTTTTATTCTTTATTTTGAAATAAAGTCTCACTGAGTTGCAAAGGGCCTCACTAAGTAGCTGAGGCTGTCCGTGAACCGCCATCCTCCTGTCTCAGCCTCCCAAACGCGGGGATTACAAGCGTGCCCCACCACGCCGGCTTCCCTGTACCTTCTTTACGTTTACTCTGATTGTTAAACTTTTTCTTTTCCTTTATCTTCCTTTTTTTTTTGCAGGAGGGGTACTAGTTCTTGAACACATGGGCGTTCTATATCTGAGCTCTACCTCCAGACCTATTTAATAATTTTATTTTGAAACAGGGTCTCTCTACGTTATTGTGTACTGGCCTTGAATCTGCAATTTTCTTGCCTCAGCCTTCCAACCGCTGGGATTACGGGTGTGCACCACCGTGTCCGCCCTCACACTGCTAATCAAGCGCTGTGGTTCCAAAGTGATGTTCCTGCTCCCACGGCTCTTAAGTTCTGGTTAACTACTCATAGTTCTTATTTCTTTTTCATCAATAATTTATTTATTCTGTTCACGACTCCCCAAATTGCCATAATTTGCTATTGTTTGATCTCATTTTTTTTTCTGAGCCTCGATTATTTGTGGTGGTGACGGCTTTATTATTGAAAGTCATCCTTAGATTTACCAATATAATAAGCAGTAGCTTCATTCATTATCACCTTTCATCCCATTTTCTATTTCTGAATCCAACTCCTTTTTTAGTAGGTCCTTCAGTGTTTGGGGAGTGATGGATTATAATAGAAACCTTTCTGGTCCCTCATCTTTATTTTGATGTCCCGTTTAATAGTTTAGTTAGGTATAGAATTTTGAGTTGAGAGTATTCCTAACTTTCAACTCAAAGTTTTTTCAGAACTCTCAAAATAATTTTTCCAGCCAGGCATGTTGGCGCATACTTGTAATCCCAGTACTTGGGAGGCTGAGACAGGAGGATCACAGGCCAGACTCAGCTAATTAGTAAGGCCCTCCACAACTAGTGAGACTCTGTTTCAAAAATATTAAAAAAAAAAGAATAAAAAATATGTCTGGGGTATAGTACAGAGGTTATATATATATATATATATATATATATATATAATTATAATATATAATATATATTATTATAATATATATTATTATAATATATATTATATATTCCCCCACTATCTTATGGCTTTTATTGTTGTGAGGTCTTAAGTCAGTTACATTTTTTTATTTATAATCTGTCTTGGTTTGGGCTGCTTTTATTTTTTTTTTCTGTTTCTGAAATTTTATTATATAATATTTAGTTGTAGGGGTTTTTGTCTTTTCAAAATTAGCCTTCTAAGGACTCAATGAATGTTTTGAATCTTCATTTACGTATCTTTCTTCATTTCTGGAAAATTCTCTTCCATTTCTGATTTGAATCTGCTTTCTTTTCATTGGTGCTTTTTTTTTCAGTACTAGGAATGGGGATATTCTACCTCCCTCTGAGCTATACACCCAGCCCTATTCTTCATTCTTTATTTTGAAACAGGGTCTCACTGAGTTGCAAAAGGCCTCACTAAGTAGCTGAGGCTGTCCTCGAACCCAGATCTTCCTGTCTCAGCCTCCCAAATGCTGGAATTACCAGTGTGTGCCACTATTAAGTCTGAGGCAGGAGGATCTTGGGTTTGAAGCCAGCCTCAGCAACTTAGAAGACCCTCAGAAACTTAACAAGAGCTGGAGGATGTAGCTCAGAGATAGAATGCCCCTGAGTTTATGCCCAGCACCACGGAATTTTTTTTAACTTATTTTAATTGGCAAATAAAATTGTGTATATTTATGGTGTACAATTGGATGTTTTAATATATGTATGCATTGTAGAAGGGCTAAATTGACCTATTTCACACAGATGTTACCTCACACACATTTATATTTTTTAGTAGTGGGAACATTTAAAACCTCTGTTAGCAATTTTCAAATATCCAATATTTTGTTGACTGTGCTCGACATGGTATACCACAGAATTCTTGTGCTTATTCTTTCTAATTGAACTTTTTGTCATTTGACTAACATCTCTCCAGTGTCCCTGCCTCCATGAGCACCATTTTACTCTGTTTAAATGCATTCCATCAAGCCGGGCGAGGTGGCGCACGCTTGGGAGGCGGAGACAGGAGGATTGCACAGGTTCGAAGCCAGCCTCAGCTACTTAGTGAGGCTCTCAGCAACTTAGTGAGACCCTGTTTCCAAATAAAGTATAAGAAATAGGTCTGGGGGTATAGCCCGAAGGTAGAAAGCCTCTGGGTTCCACCCCAGTACCACCAAAAATAAATAAATAAATAAATAAATAAATAAATAAATAAAATAAATGCATTTCATCTTGTTATACTCTGCACCTAAGTGAGCTCAGGCAGTATTTGTCTTTCTGTGCCTTGCGTAGTTCACTTAGCATGATGTGTCCTTTAGGCTCATCACTATTGTGAAGGACAATTTTTTTTATCTTTTAAAGACTGGATTGTATTCCATTGTGCGTATTTACCCTATTTTCTTTAAAAAATTATTTCATCTATTGATGGACAAGTAAGTTGACTATAGTCTTGGCCTAGGAGTAGGGCTGCAATGGACCTGGGAGTGCAAATGTCTCTTTGACTTGCTGATTTCAATGCTCTGGGATATATACCAGAGATCAAATGGTACTTCCATGTGATCTTACTCCTCTGGATCATACGGTGCTTCTCTCTTTAGTTTTCTCAGGAACTGCAATACTGTTTTCCACAATGACTGTCCTAATTGTTATCAACAGTAGACAAATATTCCCTTTCAAATACCTCATTTGTTTCATTAGTTTAATTTCAGTAACTGCATCTCAATCTCCTAAAGTTCTCTTTAGTTCTTTTTTTTTTTTAACATGGGTGCATTATAATTACACATAGTTGTGGAATTTACCGTGTCATATGTGTACATGCACATAACATAGTCAGTTTCATTCTCCAGTGCCTCCCTTTCCTACCCCTCCCTCCATCTACCCACTTCCTTTACTTTATTGGTCTTCATTTCTGTGAGGTCTCTTTTCTTATTATTTTATTCATGCTAATGTACACATGTGAGACAAAACATATAACCTCTGACTTTCTGAGTCTGGCTTATTTCACACAACATAATGTTCTTCAGTTTAATCCATTCACCAGTAAACGACATAATTTTGTTCTTCTTTCTGGCTGAGTAGAACTCCATTGTGTCCATATGCCACATTTTCTTTATCCATTCCTCTGTTGATGGACACCGAGGCTGGTCCCATAACCTGGCTGTTGTGAATCATGCTGCCATGAAAATGGGTATGTGTGTATCACTCTAGTACTTTGACTAGTTCTTTTGAATAAATACTGAGGAGTGGTGTAAATGCGTCATATGGTGGTTCCATTCCTGTTCTTTTGAGGAATCTTCATGCTGAGTTCCATTATGGTTGTATTAATTTGTAGTCCCATCAACAATGTACAAGAGTTTTTTCTTCCCCCCATCCTCATTAGTAGTTATTTATCTTGATGATTGCCCTTATTATTTTATTATTATTTTTTGCTGGTCTGGGGATGGAACCCAGGGACATTCGACCTCCAAGCTATACTCCCTGTTCTATTTTTGTTCTTTATTTTGAAACAGGGTCTCACTAAGTTGCAGAGGGCCTCATTAAATAGCTGAGGCTGTCCGCGAACCACGGTCCTCTGGTCTCAGCCTCCTGAATGTTGGGATTACAAGCGTGTGCCACCATGCCTGGTGATGATTGCCCTTTTAACTGAGGCAAAATGAAATCTCCATGTAATTTTGATTGGAACTTCTTTGGTTACTAAAAACGTTGAGAATCTTTCATGTATTTGTTGGCCATTTTATTTCTTTCCTTGAAAATTTTGTTTAATTGCTGATTTATTGATTAGGTTTCTTTCTTCTTTTCTTCCTTCCTTTCTTTTTCTTTCTTTTCTTCCTTCCTCCCTCTTTCCTTCTGTCCTCCCTCCCTACCTCCTTCTCCCTTTCTTTCTTTCTTTTTTTCTCTTCTTTTCTTTTGTGTGCATGGCAATGGGAATTAAACCCAGGATTTCTACTTCTGAGCTGAGCTACACCCCAGCCCTGTTTTCTTTATTCATCTTTTATTTTGAAAGAGGATCTCTCTAAGTTGCTGAGGGCCTTGCTAGGTTGCTGAGGCTGGCTTCAAACCTGCGATCCTCCTGTCTCAAACTCTCAGGTTCTAGGATTATAGGCATTCACCATCACATCCAGTTCTTGAGTTCTTTATGTATTCTAAGTATTAATCCTGTCAGCAGAGTAGCCAGCAAAGGTTTTGTCTCTTCCTGCGGGCTCCCTCCTGATGCTGCTGTTTCCCTCACTGTGCAGGACCTTTCTGATTTGATGGCCTCCCATTCATGGACCCTTCTCTTATTTCCCAGGTGATAGCGTTCTTATTGAGGAAGCCTTTAAAGGACAGTCTTCTGATGATGTATCTTTCCATTGTGATTTCTAGTTTCTTATCTCATTAGTTATTTCAGAGATGTTGAACAGTTTTAGTTTTATTTAGATTGTTCTACCAACTGTAGTTCTCTTGAGTCTGGCTCGTCTGCTACATTGAATTTGGTTTTTGTATGTTCGTTGTTTTTTTTTTTGTGTGTGTGGGTCTGGGGCTGGAACCCAGGGACATTCAACCTCTGAGCTACACCCCCTGCCCTATTTTTTATTCTTTATTTTGAAGCAGGGTCTCACTAAGTTGCAGAGGGCTTCACTAAGTAGTAACTGAGGCTGTCCGCGAACCGCGATCCTCCAGTCTCAGCCTCCCGAATGCTGGGATTACAAGTGTGCGCCACCACGCCCAGCGTATGTTCATTTTTAAAAGGTTTTCTTTACCTTAGTTTGCTTTTTCTATAAAAATTCTGTATTCTGAGTGGAGCAAATGTGTCTGTAGTGTGTTTTTCCCTTCATTTATTCAAGATGACCTGTGGATTTTGGATTGATTTTGTAGTTAATCAGTTTGACATTTCTGATCACATTTGTGGGGTCACTTTGGATACCACAGCTTCACATGGCGTAGACTTGAGAGTTTGATTTGTTGTCAAGAACTTTATTCCTTTCCAAAGTAGTTAGGTATTTCAAGTTTGTATATTGCTTCCTTGAGCTGGTGAATAGAGGTTTTCTAGAACCAGTTATTGGGCTGTGTAACTATTTGGACATCACGTCCAAAATAGGACTATGCCAGTGTCGGTTCTGACTCCCTCCCTTGTGAAAGGGGAGGTGACAGGCACAGCAGAGATGGAGACATTTGTGTCCTCAGGTGTCCTGCAGATGTTTGAGTCTCTCCCCAGGTCCTCTTCGATGTCGCCATGGCATTACCTTACTTAGCACAATCCATTGCTCTGGCTTTGAGTCATATTCCTGTCATTAGGGAAGAAAGTTGTCTCTGCCCACTTTCCCTTTTCTCTCTGTCCCCTTCTCACCCCCCCCCTTCTCTTCTTTCATGTTTTGTTATGTACTTTGCATTTAGGTATGTTTTATTTATTTATTTATTTATTTATTTATTTATTTATTTATTCTACTGGGGATTGAATCCAGAGACATTCTGCTTTCAAGTTACACCCCTTCCCTATTTATTATTATTATTATTTTTTTTTTTTTGGTGGTCCTGGGGATGGAACCCTCTACCTCCAGGCTACACTCCCAGACCTATTTTATATTTTATTTGGAAACAGGGTCTCTTAAGTCAGCGTGGCTGGCTTCGAACCTGCACGATCCTCCTGTCTCTGCCTCCCAAACACGGGGATTACAAGCGTGTGACACCACGTCCGGCCTATTTTTTATTTTTAAACAGGGTCTCACTAAGTTGCTGAGGGCCTCACTAAGTAGCTGAGTGGCCTCAAATTTTCAATCCTCCTTTTTCAGCCTCCCAAGTAACTGGGATTACAAGTATGTGCCACCATGCCCAGCTAGATATGTTTTATTTTACTTAAAATTTCTCTGTGTTAATAAAGGAACTGTTCATGTCAGCTTAATGAAGTAGGTTGAAAGACTACCTTTTATCATTACTAACCATTGGTAATACTGGCTAGCCACATTGTTTTCTATTTTTGGCTATCCTTAATACTAAAGTAAATAGCCTTAATACTAAAGTAAATATACACATTGAACATATTTTTTCTTAATTTTATTGAAATAAATTTTCAGAAGTAAAATTGTTGGGTCAAGGCTTTTGGAAGATGGTATCAAATTCCCCTTCCCAATGTCAGTGTATACATGCTCATTCACTCCCTCCTGGCCAGCGAAATTGGGTTTGGTTCTTTTTTTTGGGGGGGGGCGGGTCTGGGGATGGAACCCAGAGGCATTTGACCTCCGAGCTGCACCTCCAGCCCAATTTTTTATTCCTTATTTTGAAACAGGGTCTCACTTATTTGCAAAGGGCCTCACTAAGTAGCTGAGGCTGTCCACAAACCGCTATCCTCCTGTCTCAGCCTCCCAAATGCTGGGATTACAAGCGTGCGCCACCACGCCCGGCTTCGGTTGGTTCTTCTTATTTACTTACACTTGTGGCTAAAGTGATTGAGGTTCCAGGAATTTTAACTAGTTCAACTTATTAATGGAATCTGGCTTTGTTCTCTACTGAGATAGTTTTAAAGTCTTCCATTATGTTCAAGATATACACACACACACACAAATGTATGTGTGTTCAAAATACATACATAGAAAGTATATGTCTACTTAATTATGAAACACTTCAAGCACAAATTAGAATGTTTGACAGACACGCCAAACAGATGTCTTCAACACAGTGCTTCAGTTCTGGGACTGGTTCCAGCATGCACGCTAGAAAAGCTAATGCTTGCACACCACGAAAGCTGCTGTTTGGGCCATGAGAAGTGCGTGCATCTAAGTTGAATTCATTTTTGTGTTCTCCCTTTAAAAATGGAGAAATCATCTGCTAGAGAGTGTTTTTAATGAAAACCATTCTTTCTAATACAGTGAGCAGTTTTTAAAATGAACGTTAGTCCTTTAAAATAGCTCAATGTTAAAACTAGAGATCAGAGTTGACTATAATTAATGATCGGTGTGAACAAGTATTTCTTTCTTTAGTTTTTGCTTGCGAAGTAGAGTGATTTAAAGAAACTAGGATAATTATTTTAAATTCTATTTCTTTCCCCAAGACCTATTATGAGGGCATGTATGATATTATGGGGATTAAAGCTAAGAATGCTGTCTTTTGGACATATATTTATATATACACATGCCTGCCTTGTCAGAGACTTTGAAAATGTGACAAGTATAATAAATTTTGTTTTTCAAATTTGAAGTTTCCCTGGCAAAAATATTTTGTTTTAGAGTCTTAGGACCTAGTAAGAAAAATATTCCCTTTATCTTTTATTACTTATCTGGGTGAAAAAATAATCAAAAAAGAAAAAGAAGCATTTGCATTTAAAATATTAATAACTGTATTGTGTAGAGACATTTTGCAAAGAGCTTTTGATAAAACTTATGATAAGCAATATAAAATTTTCTCATTATCCATCTATTCTTCCCCAATAAAAAGGTTCAGAATCACTGATTAGGAAAAGACCCTCATTTTGCTGCATGAAGCCATTTTTTTACCTTACTTTTAGTCACTGCTTGAGAAATCATTTTAAAAAGAAATTGGATACAAAATTGGTAATGTTTTTTATTTTTACCTAACTAGTGGGCTCCATCAGTCCTGGAGCCACCTAGGATATGTTGGATGTAACTATGTTTTTTTCCTTCATGAAAAATGTGATCTGATAGCTTCATGTTTTATATTCAGCAGCAACCCACAATAGGATTATGAGAAAGCACATCTTTTTCACTTCTCTCATCCAAAATTATAGTTAGTATTAGTCCTGAGAAATAATTTTAAAACAAAGTGAGCCACAATATAGAAGTCTTCTTTGAATTATAAAAGTGCATCTGAGGGCCAGGTGAGGTGGTGCACGCTTGTAATCCCTGCGCTTGGGAGGCGGAGACAGGAGGATCGCACAGGTTCAAAGTCAGCCGTGTTGGATTAAGAGACCATGTTTCCAAATAAAAATATAAAAATAGGTCTGGGAGTGTAGCTCGGAGGTATAAGGGCTTCCGGAACCCCAGTACCACCACCAAAAAAAAAAAAGTGCATCTGAACTGAATATATACAAACCCTTTTCTTGTTATTATTCACTAAATAATATAGCATAATGAATATTTACATGGCATTTATACTTTTTTTTTTGCAGTACTGGGGATTGAACCCAGGGGCATTCTACCTCTGAACTATACCCCCAGTCCTTTTTTATTTTTTATTTTTTTTTATTTTAAAACAGGGTCTCACTAAGTTGCAGAAGGCCTTGCTAAGTTGCATGAACCTGTGATCCTCTTGTTTTAGCCTCCCAAGTACTGGAATTACAGGTATGCACTACTATTCCCAGCTTGTATTATGAAATATCACAAACAATCTAGAGATAACTTAAAGTAGAGGGAACATGTACATAAGTTACATCCAGATAGAAGCCATTTTATGTAAGGGGCTTGAGCATCTGTGTATTTTTATATTTGTGGAGGTCCTGGATCCAGTTCCTCATAGATACGGAATGATGACTCCGTAGTGACTGATAGAACACATGAAAAAAACATGTTGTTCCTGGGAATACTACATCAGACAATATGAGGAGTGCCTGGAAGTTAGCCAACAGATGAAATTGAAACGATGGATTACTAAGAGCAAAGAAAATCAGTCCAAACTTACAAGTAGAGGAAGCGGTAGTCAAATAGACAGTCACCTACCCTATATTAACCCAGTAAAATTCCAGAGGAATTACAAACTCAGATTCAACAACGATAAACACAGGAGGTCCACAGTCAGTGATAAGGACTAAATGTGGATGAGATGGACAGTTGGCAGAGGCTGTACATCCCAGCTGAGTACTAGGAGGCATGTCTGTCCCTAGGGCAAAACCCTGAAAACTAATGTATAAACAAAGCAAGCCAGGTATCCAGGACTTGTGCCGTGATTATGTTTTGACTGTGGAGCAAGGGTTAGCCAGTGTCTTCTGGGAAGAAGCACGAGATAAATGTTTCCGTCTTCTCTAACCATACATCTCTGCTGTGGTGCTAAAAAGAAACTACAGGTAGATTTGTAAGTGAATATATGTGGCTGGGTTCCAATAAAACATTATTCATAAAAATAAATGGTGGGCCAAGCTTGGCTCATGGCCCATAGTTCGTCACCTCTTCTCTAAAGAAAGAATAACAGATTCTGCGGTACTGTAAGATCCCCGCAGTGACAGATGAAGGTGAGAGGAAAAGGGATTTGTCATTTCTGTGTGCAGTATAATTCCAGTCTGATCCGTTAACACAAGAATTGGTTCTTTGAACTCCCAATAACACACTTTATTTTTGTATTTCAGAGAAAAAATTTTAAACAACAAATGACTGGGGAATGACAAAAGCATCCCTTTGAGTAAAAGATTTTTTAAACAAATTTTTTATTGAACATAAATAGTATACATTTAAACTATATTTGGTGCCCTCTCCCCCCGCCACCCGTTTTCCCTTCCCCCTTCCACCAATGGTTGTCCAGCTTAACCATGTCATATTCATAATATTACACATATTCAGATGTAGACCCTCATTAATCAAGATCAGCCTTCCTCCTCTCCTATCTTTCCATTCAAACTTTGCTGATATTTTCCCTCCATTATCTGGAGTCCCACTGGTATCCTCTGTGTTTCCTAGTTTGGGCATATTAGAGGAAACATGTACCTTCTCCTTCTGTGCTTGGCTGATCTCACTTAACATAATGTTCTCCAGGGCTTTCCATCTTCTTGCAAATGATATAATTTTGTTCTTCTTTATGGCTGAATAGAATTCCATTGTGTGTATTTCCCACAGTTTTGCTATCCATTCATCTGTTGATGGTGATCTGGGTTGGTTCCATGTTTTGGCTATTACGAATTGTGCTGCTATGAACATAGGTATGCATATGTTGCTGTAGTTCCCTGAATTCAACCCCTTTGGAAAGATACCCAGAAGTGGTAGAGCTGGATCATATGGTGGATCTATTCCCACCTTTCTTAGGAATCTCCACACAGATCTCCATAGTGGCTGAACTAGTTTGCATTCCCACCAACAGTGTAAAAGAGTAAAAGATTTTTAAATGACTGTGTAAAGCTGGGCCTGGTGACACACGGTTGTAATCCTAGAATTTTGTAGGCTGAGACAGGAGGATCACGGTTGGAGAACAGGCTCAGCTACTACTTAGTGAGCCCTTTGCAACTCAGTGAGATCCTTTTACAAAAATAAAAGACAAAAAAATAGTGCTAGGAGTGTAGCTTGAAGGTAGAAAACTGCTGGGTTCCATCCTCAGTATCACAAGCAAATGAACAAATAAATAAATAAGTATAAAATAAAATGACTGTGTAACTTTGTGATATTGTTTTGCCAAAGTAAATTTTCTATAAATGAATATATATATATATATATATATATATATATATATATATATATATATATATAGTGGTGCTGGGGATTGAACTCAGGGGCATTCTACCAATGAACTACATTCTCAGACTGATTTTTTATTTTGAAACAGGGTCTCACTACGTTGCAGAGGGTCTCATTAAGTAGCTGAGGCTGATCATGAACCCAGATCCTCCTGTCTCAGCCTCCCAAGTACTAAGATTTCAAGTGTGCACCACCTTGCCCGGCTCTATAAATACTTTTTCTTGAATCAATTCAAAGTGAGGTTGAAGATCTCAATAGACAGGCACAGATATAATTGCAACTGTGTCCATGGTCCTATGGTCAGGTTTGCACCCAACCCCAAACTGAACACGTTCTAATAGTTGTTATCAGACCATCAAAAGAACAGATAAATCTATGCTATGTTAGCTATTGTGGACATAAACAAAGATAGAAAATGAAAAATGAAATAATACAGAAGAAAATTCTGTTGGTGAATCTCATAAATTAGCACATCTTCATTTTTATCTGGGCTTTTCACTCGGCCTTGTTGGTGGACGGTATTCACGGACCTCACACTTCTCTACATTATTTGATCAGGAGTACTTGCTGCCCTTTGGTCTGGATCATCTCTTCAGGAGTGCATGTGCACAGTGCACATTCTTGAAGACAGAGTGCCTCGCTTCAGAGCCAAGGGTCAGTTGGTTTATTCTCCAGTATGAAAAAACATCTTTCCCTGGGGCAAAGGTCAGGCAAGCTTACTGTCTTTTATGAGAGATTTGGGCTTCCTTAACTCAGAACTTTTCTCTTGTGACATAGCTCACTGCATGTGCTGACTCTTCTGCACAGCCTTTGAATGTTTGCCCTTAGAGAACTGATACAACTGGGGATGCTCTAAGATGCCCTGGGCTTTGCTGTGAGTAATAAATTCTTCTTTGTCTCTGACTCAGGAATCTCTGTGTCTTCTGCCATCATCCACAAGAGGCAGCAGGCTAATAAGTTAGCTTAAGGCTGGATCTCATACCCTTTGGGCTCCTCCACAAACATTTTTTAAGATAAATCCATGTCATCCCACATATTCTCTGTGCATTCTTAAGTGCTTAGTAATATTCCATTGTATCAGAATATCAGACTATGTTTTTTCATTTTATTAACTGACAATTGGCTTTCCAGTTTTAGGCATAAGGCTGCTTTAAACATTCTTGAAAAAAGTCTTTGTGGATATGTTTTCATTTCTTCTGGATAAATATATAAAAGTGAAATTGCCTGGTAATAGAGACGGTATATATATTTAACCATTTAAGAACAGCTAAACAGTTTTCTATTGTTACACTCCCATCAATAATATAACAAAATTCCACATACTTCATATCCTTGCCCATATTTGGTGTTATTCTTTAATTTTAGCCATTTCAGTGGCTATAGTATCTTATTGTGATTTTAATTTTTTATACTTCTCTAATGTCTAAAGATGTTGAATGATTTCTTGTGTGTTAACTGGCATTCTGTCTTCTGCAATAAGTATCTGTTCAAATCTTTTTGCTCCATTTTTTAAAAAGTTGGGTGGTCTAACATTTTATGGTTGATTGCAGACTTTCTTAGTTTACTTTATATATAAGTCCTTTGTCAGAAAATGAATAAGCTGCTCGTTTTCTTAGTTGTATGTATTATGAGAAGAAAGTTATAATTTAGATGTAATATACCAAATTTTCCTTTGATGGTTAGAGCTTTTCATGTCTTGTATGAGAAATTCTTGCCTATCTAAAGGTCAAGAATATGTTCTTCTATTTCCTTCACGGTGCTTTGTGATTCTGAGTCTTTCATTTAGAACTATAATTCATGCATCTTTCTTTTTTCTATTGAGTTACCTTGACATCTTGGTCAAAAGTCAATTGACTGTATATATGATGATGATATCTGGGTCTGGGTCTTCCTTCCTTCCTTCCTTCCTTCCTTCCTTCCTTCCTTCCTTCCTTCCTCCCTCTTCTTTCTTTCTTTCTTTCTTTCTTTCTTTCTTTCTTTCTTTCTTTCTTTCTTTCTTTCTTCTCAGTGGTACTGGAGTTCCTGGAAACCCTTCTATCTCTGGGCTACTCTCCCAGACCTATTTTTTTATATTTTTATTTGGAAACAGGGTCTCTTAAGCCAGCACATCTGGCTTTGAACCTGCGCCATTCTCCTGTCTCTGCTTCCCAAGCGCGGGGATTACAAGCGTGCGCCACCATGCCTGGCATGTCTGGGGTTTCCTTTATAGAACATTTTATTATTGTTATAAATTGGTCTCATTTATACATATGTGTCTACTTAACTTCGGGGGTTTCTTCTCTTCTTGGGTCAGTTTTGGAAAATTTTTAATTTTTCTAAGAAGTTTTTTATTTTATTTAAGTCAGGGGTTGGCAAAGTACAGCCCCTGGCCGAATGGACCAGTGCCTGTCATCTTTGGCTGCTTTTAGCTATTGTACTAAAATGGAGTAGTTGGGATGGCCTGAAATGTCTCTGTCTGCCCCTGTACAGAAAAAATAAAACTACAGTTAATCTGAATTTTCCAGTTTTTGTCACAGTCTTTCCGCAATACCGACCACATAACATCTGGAAGATCCAGCACGTCCACTTTCATTCCGTGCCGCTGGTCTGTGTGCGTTCTCTCCCTCTCTCCTTCCCTTTCATTTATCAATTTTATTTCTGTTTTCAAAGAACAAACCTATGGTTCTCTTGATTTTTCTCTATTGTTTGCTCTGTATTTCACTATTTCCATTCTCAGTTCGATTATTTCCTTTTTTGTACTTTGAGTCTAATTTGTTCCTCTTTTTCCAAATATTCCTCAAGGTAGGAGCTTAGGTTATTACCGCTGTACCTTCTTTTTTAATAGAAGCACTTGAAGGAACCTTGAAAAATATCTACCAGAAACCTGCAGAGAAAATGATACTTAATGGCAAAACACTAGAATCTTTTCCATTAGTGTCAAGTATGAGGTAATTTTGCTCACTGTCTATGACACTCATTGCTCAACATTGTGCTGGTGGTTTTAACAATATGCTTAGAGAAGTAACATTGGGATGGAAGGCAATGCGTTGAGATTCCCCAGCACAAGCAGGGCTTGGTCCCTTTTACCCTTTCCTTTGCTCTGGTGGCTGGAAATGAAATAAAGTCGTTGCATCGGATGCCACTTAAGATGACTCATTGGTGGGTTTCAGGATGAAGGATCCTTGTCACTATTGTTATAAACAAGAACGTCAGTGTTACCTGCAGTGGAAAAGGGTCTAGAGCTCTGGAAGCAGATCCCCAGAGAGCCCCTGCAGTTATAGTATAAGGTGCAGCTGGTTTGCTGAGCTCCAGATCTTAGAGTTCTACAGAGTGGCCTTTTCCGGGTTCCTCACCATCATGGTCTGGGTATCCCCAGATTGGGAAGTCCACTGGCGCTGATGCTGTTAAGACTGCAGTGCTCTGCTGCCAGGAAAATGTTCTATGTTGCTTTGTTTAAACGCTTAAAAACACAGCTCCTTAAGTTCACGTACATGGCCTTTGTGTGCCATACTGCCACAGGAGTGGGGTCAGCCACCACCGTGGTGGTCAGGAACCACCAGTTCTCTCGGACCAAGAGTCTGTTAGTTTCTGCGCCTAAACGCATCCTTCCCGATGAGGCATCTGTCAGCCCACCAGCCAGGCCACCCTCTTTATGAACATCACAGCCTCTGAAATGTGTGTAGTGTCCAAACTGCAGTGGTGGTCAGGATTTATGACTTTTTCTTAAACATTTCAATGTTTACCTAGAAAATGAGAGTCCATAGGTGAGGGATACTGAGTTACCTCCTACACTCACTAGAATCACTGGAAAAGCCCACACTTTCCTGTCAAGATGCCCAGTTATGTGTCTCACCTGGAAAGTTTACTGTCTGTAAAATATATGGTAAAATATTAGAATTGGCTAATCAAATATTGACTGTGTGATCTTGGGAAAATCTCATGTTTTTATATGTAAACTTAAAATAATGTACTTCTTCACAGAGTGTGACAGTTAGTTTAGAATAAGCCCACACATAGCACACACAGCATCCGCCAGAAGGTGCTCAAAAAAAATGGGAGCGCTTATCCTCTGTTGATGTCTTCAGAGAGGAATCAGGTCGATGGCAGCTGGGCTTCTGTCCCTCGCCCTGTTCCATCCTCCACCAGGATGGGAAGGCGGCCTCGCGCTGGTCCAGAGCTGCTCTGTGCCTGTGCTCTGGGTCTCTTTCAGGACCACCCAACTTATTTTCTTGTTGTGTCTTCGGATCCTCACTCTGGCTTGTTCTTATTAGCAATTTCATATGCCTAAGTCTTTCTCCTTACATAGAAACAAAAACAATCAAAAATTGTTCCTCGCTGGGTGTGGTGGCACACGCTTGTAATCTCCACGCTTGGGAGGCAGAGACAGGAGGATCGCGCAGGTTCAAAGCCAGCTGCACTGGCTTAAGAGACCCTGTTTCCAAACAAAAAGTATATAAAAAAAAATAGGTCTGAGAGTGTAGCCCGGAGGTAGAAGGGCTTCCAGGAACCCCAGTACCACCAAAAAAAAATTGTTCCTCGATACCACCACTCCTCTGTTTCTTGCCCTAACTTTGTTCCACATTATCACCAAACTGGCTGACCTGATGTCTCTACATTCCTCCTTCCATGCAGTGTTGCTGGGATTGATTCCAGGACCCTCACAGAGACCAAAACCTCTGGATGTATATTTTTTTTTGTACTTGGGGTTGAACCTAGAGGCATTCTACCTTTGAGCTACATCCGCCCTTAAAAAAAAAAAAAAAAAGGGCCTTGCTAAGTTGCTAAGGGTCTCACTAAATATCTGACACTGGCTTCAAACCTGTGATCCTCCTCTCAGCTTCCCAAGTACTGGGGTTGGAGGCATGTGCCACCGTGTCCAGTGCAAGTCATTTATGTAATGTGGCATAGTGTTTACATATATCCAACATAATCCTTTAAATCACCTTTCCATTGCTTATAATGCATAAAAACAGGTTGATGATATGTAAATAGATTATGTTGTGTATTGTTTAGGGAAAAACGACAAGAAAGTGTGTACATATCCAGGATGGAGGCATTTTTTCCCAAATACTTCCTCTGTGTGGAGGTCTGTGTCTGAGGAGAAGGAGCTCTGGTGCAGAGGGCTGACTCAGCCTTCTGACTCTTCCTTTGCTAGTCCCCGTTTTTCCTCAACACTTTTCTACCACTAGGTTGAGTCTATTTCTGTTTTCATGTTTCTCGAAAATACTTCCTCATTCTCCAAGTACTCTCTTTTCTTATATTAAATATTATTTGAATTCCAGTTTTTCACTGAGAAAACAAGAGAGTTTTCTTCTATTTTCCTGGCTTCTCTTCTTCTTCTTGTCCCTAAGTGTTTCGGTTCCCTGTGGCCCTGCCGTGGGTTCCTTTTTCTTTTCACCAGTCCCTGGCTCACTGCTCTGGCTGCTCTGTTATCTTTGTGACATTGCCTTGACTTGGATCTCCAGTTCATTGCCCCTCCTGGAGCGTGGCCGGACACATATTGGGATTTTTCACTGGATTTCTCCAAGGCATTCCCAACCTAGAACATCTGAAACCCATTCACCCTTCTCAAACTTGCCCTCCAGAATTCCCAGTTTCAGAAAACAATACCAACATTTTTTCACCAGTTGTTCACACTAGAAGTCAGTGTGACTCTTTTTTTTTTTTTTTTTTTTTTTTTTTTTTGGTGGTGCTGGGAGTGGAATCCAGAGGCTTTCTACCTCTGGGCTATACTCCCAGACCTTTTTTTATATTTTATTTGGAAACAGGGTCTCACTAAGTTGCTGAGAGCCTCACTAAGTAGCTGAGGCTGGCTTTCAACCTGTGAGATCCTCCTGTCTCAGCCTCCCAAGCGCGGGGATTACAAGTGTGCGCCACCATGCCCGGCCAGTGTGACTGGTGTCCAGCCCACGTCCAGCTCCCTTCAGTTGTCTCAGTGACGTCTGTTCTCACTTCTCTCTCAAACCTGTGTTGCTGTCCTAGTCTAAGCCCTTGCCCTCCACCTGGATGGATGCAGTATCCTCCCTGGGGGCTCCCACCTCCAGTCTTGTTTCTTTCTAATTCATTATTTACACTACAGCCAGAGAAATCCTCTTAAACACAATCTAATGATCACTCTACTTCTCGGAAGCCCTGAGCACCACCTCATTGGTGTACATGAGAAGCCAGCACTGCCTGTTGTGGCCCTGGCTCCTCCCAGCATCCTCATGCACCTGTTCCCTTGGCTCCCCTCCTGCCATCCTGACTTACAGTTTCCTCACAGGCTACCTGCTCCGTTCCAGGCCTTCCTGTGGCTTAAACACTGTGTCCCTGGATGGCCAACCCCTAAATTCTCCACAACCTAAAACCTGCTCATTCCTTAGATCTTGGCATAAACATCCTTCCCACCAAGACCTCTTTCCCAGCCCTCAGTCAGGCAAGGCCCCTTTTCCCTGTGCGATCAGTATACTGGGTATGTGTCATCACCAAGCCAGCATAACTGTTTCTCTGCATTGTCCACTGGAGAGTACGCTTGTGTGTCCTCCCATGTGAACGATCGTCATTCTGGTGTGTAGCATGGCTGCCATTCATTTCCTCACTTCTTCCTTCATTTCTTCACACAGTGAATGCTGACTTGAGCACATGCTTTATGCTGGACACAGAAAAAGGCAGCTGTGGGCCTTGACACTTGAGAGCTGTGGTTAAAGTGGGGGATACAGTCAACCAGGGAATATACTACAGTTAGAGCCAGGATGTACTAGAAAGACAGCCACTGGACTTCCAGAGGGCTCGAGGTGGTCCATTGGAGACAAGCTTCCTTGGTCCAGTAGAAAATCAGGCAGAGCTACTGTGATCAATGGCAAGAACAGGCACTAATTACACAATATAATACATATTATTTATTTATTATTTATATATATAAATTATTATATAATTTATTTATTATTTATTTAATATATATAATATATATACATATACATATACATACACACACACACACACACACACACACACACACACATATATAAAAGCTGCCAAGGAGTGTTTTATGTGCCACAGACCATAAACCTGTATGCAATTATAGTGTGACCATATAGTAACCATATAGAAATTGCTACCTGATGCCTCTGCTCAAATAATAGACATTTTATAACTATTATTTAATTTTATGGTTAACAGAATTGTATTACTTAAGAAATAGCATCACCAGGGAAGCCTTACGCCTGGAAGACAATATGAGATCCCCAACATAGAATGCTGTGCACATCTTGTTGACAAGCAGTATTTTTAATCAGCTTTCATTTGACTGAACATGTGTGAAAAATGATCGGTAATATAGAAATCACAGGTTGTTGGGAGGCGTAGACAAGACAAAACGCACGTGAAAGCACTCAAAATTATAAACATTCTCCTGAGGCATGAGATATTTTTACTGTTGGTATAACCAACTCTTTTTATACAAGGGCTGGTGAGAGTGTAAGAGTTGAGATTGTGAAGCCTTGATATCTTGACCCAGAGAATACGGTATCTAATATTAAAAGAGTTCTTAGCTAACCAAGAGATATTAATTTTGTATAGAAACATAAATGTTCATGATCTGTTATTATTTATTCATTTATCTATTTGTCAACCACTCTGACAATCAGATCTCTGATGGCCCTGGGACAAAGCACTGAATGAGACAGTGTCCTTGTCTTCGTGGAACATAAATTTAGGGGGTGATGGGCACTGACCACATCCTATACAAAAGAATGTTCACATCTGCATTTGTTAAAATTTAAAAACTCTTAAAAGATATGATGTAAAAAGCAGTTTAGTGAACATCCTTGCCAGTACTTGTTTTTGACCTTTAACCAGAGCCACCCTCGTGGGCGTGAGGAGATACACACCCATCCCCGGTGTGTGCATTGGTTCTCATTTCCCCAGTGATTAGTGGCGTTGCACATGGTCGTGTTTGCTGCTTGGCCCATTTGAATGTCATCTCTGGAAAAATGTCTATTTGAGTCTTTTGCTCATTTTTATATAAGGTTATATGTTTTATGCTATTGAGTTGCATGAGTTCCTATATCACAATATTAACCCCTTTTCAAACATATGGGCTGCAAGTTATTTCTTCCACCCCATTTGATGCCTATTATTTTTAATTGTATCCTTTGCTGTACAGAAGTTTATGAGCTTGTTGCAGTCCCTCCTGGGCTGTTGTTGTTGTTACTGTTTTTCTTTTACTGAATGTGCTTTTGGTATCAAATATCCCAGATTATTTTTAAGACCAATGTCAGGAAGCTATTTCCATATGTTTATTTCTAGGAGTTCCATAGTTTTAGATCTGTAAATCTTTGATCTATTTTTATGTTGGGTTTTGTAATCATATAAGAGTCCAATTTGATTTTTTTTTTTGCATGTGGTTACACAGTTTTCTCTGAACAAATTATTGAAAAGATTAATCTTTCCCCACTGTATATTTTATGTGTCTATGTTGAAAATTTGTTTAAAAAGTGATTTTTAGACTCTCTATTATGTTCCATTGGCCAATTTGTCTATTTTTATGCCACTGATGTGGTCCTTTTATTACTATAGCTTTCAAATATGATTTGAAATCAGGAAGTCTGATGTCTCCAGCTTTGTTCTCTTTGTTCAAAGTTGCTTTTGCTATTCAAGGTCATTTGTGGTTCTATACAAATTTTAAGATTGATTTTTGTTTATAAAAATGTCACTGGAAGCTGGGCATAGTGGCGCATGCTTGTAATCCCCACGCTTGGGAGGCGGAGACAAGGAGAATCTCACAGATTTGAAGCCAGCCTCACTGGCTTAAGAGACCCTGTTTCCAAATGAAAATATAAAATAGGTCTGGGAGTATATTCCGGAGGTACCACCAAAAAAAAAAAAAAAGCCGCTGGAATTTTAATATATATTGCATTTAATCTATATATCATTTTGGATAATATGGACATTTTAAAGACATAAATAATTCTTTTAATCCATGGGTGTGGGGTATCTTCCATTTACTTGTGTCTCCTTCTGTTTCTTTCATCAGTGTTTTTTTTTTTTTTTTTAGGACTGAGGATGCCCAGGGGCATTCTACCTCTGAGCTACACCCCAAATCCTATTTTATTCTTTATTTTGAAACAGGGTCTCACTAAGTTGTAGAAGGCCTCACAAGTTGAGGCTGAGACTAGAGGACCTGAAAATCCCAAGTACTGGGATTTTATTTTTATTTTTTTCAATTTATATATTTATTTATTTATTTATTTTAATTAATTTATTTTTTAAATTGATGCATTGTAGTCATATATCAATCACATTGGAGTACAAGACTTGAGAGGATATACAAGCACACATCATCCAATTAGCCCTCATCCAGCCCCCATCCCATTCCCTCCCCCTCCCTCCATCCCATTCTTCTTTGGTGATTAACTTTGATACATTTGTTTATGTACCTCCTGCGTTTTAAAGAGGCTCTGTCCTCCACTATTACATACCCTCTGATTGGTAACATTAGTTGCTTCACTATAGGGCCCTTTCTATAGCTCAACCTCTTCCTGTTGCCCCTTTCCTCCTAGTTATTGCTGATTAGGAGAAGCGTCTGATTTATATTTTCTGCGATATTTCTCTGTGCATGCTGCATTGCAAGTACCGATCCCACTCTTGATGGCCCCAGTAGTGGCCTGGCTACTCAGTGGACTGATCCAGACCTCGCTGGCTCAAGCAGCGGCCTTGCCTCATGGGGGGCCCCGGTTCTGGTCTCGCTGGCCACACCAGCATAACCCCTCAGCTGGCTTTGATCCAGGACTTGGAGGCCGCAGGAGTGGCCTTGCCTCACGGCAGGCTTTGATGATGGCCATTGGCCCCTGCACTGGCCTAAACCCTCGGCAGGATTCCGATCCCAGCCTCAGAGGCCCCAGAACCAGCCTAGCCACACGGCAGGCTTCAATGCCGGCCTCGCTGGCCCCAGCACTGGCCTAACCCCTCGGCAGACTCCGATACCAGCCTCAGAGGCCCCAGCACCGGCCTTGCCTCATGGCAGGCTCCGAAGCCAGCCTCACTGGCCCCAGCACTGGCCTAAACCCTCTGCAGGCTCTTATCTGGCCTCGGAGGCCCCAGCACCGTCCATGCCTCATGGCAGGGTCCGATGCCGGCCTCGCTGGCCCCAGCACCGGCCTAACCCCTTGGCAGGCTCCGATCCCGGCTTTGGAGGCCCCAGCACTGGCCATGCCTCACGGCAGGCTCCGATGCCGGCCTCGCTGGCCCCAGCACCGGCCTAACCCCTCGGCAGGCTCTTATCCTGGCCTCGGAGGCCCCAGTACCGGCCTTGCCTCATGGCAGGCTCCAATGCCGGCCTTGCTGGACCCAGCACTGGCCTAACCCCTCGGCAGGCTCTTATCCTGGCCTCAGAGGCCCCAGCACTGGCCATGCCTCACGGCCAGGCTCCAATGCCGGCCTCGCCTCATGGCAGGCTTCGATGCCAGCCTCGCTGGCCCATGCACCGGCCTAACCCTTCGGCAGGCTCTTATCCTGGCCTCGGAGGCCTCAGGACCAGCCTTGCCTCATGGCAGGCTCCGATGCCAGCCTTTCTGGCCCCAGCACCGGCCTAACCCCTCGGTAGTGTCTTATCCCGGCCTCAGAGGCCCCAGTACCGGCTTTGCTTCAGGGCAGGGTCCAATGCCGGACTCGCTAGCCCCAGCACTGGCCTAACCCCTCGGCAGGCTCTTATCCTGGCCTCGGAGGCCCCAGTACCAGCCTTGCCTCAAGGCAAGCTCTGATCCTGGCCTCGGAGGCCCCAGCACCGGCCTTGTCTCACGGCAGGCTCCAATGCCGGCCTCACTGGCCCCAGCTCTGGCCTAACACCTTGGCAGGCTCCAATCCCAGCCTCGGAGGCCCCAGTACTGGCCTTGCCTCATGGCAGGCTCCGATGCCGGCCTCGCTGGCTCCAGCACCAGCCTAACCCCTTGGCAGGCTCTGATCCCAGCCTTGGAGGCCCCAGCACTGGCCTTGCCTCACGGCAGGCTCCGATGCCGGCCTTGCTGGCCCCAGCACCAGCCTAACCCCTTGGCAGGCTCTTATCCTGGCCTCGGAGGCCCCAGTACCGGCCTTGCCTCATGGCAGGCTCCGATGCCGGCCTCGCTGGCCCCAGCACTGGCCTAACCCCTCAGCAGGCTCTTATCCTGGCCTCGGAGGCCCCAGTACCAGCCTTGCCTCAAGGCAGGCTCTGATCCTGGCCTCGGAGGCCCAAGCACCAGCCTTGTCTCATGGCAGGCTCCGATGCCGGCCTCACTGGCCCCAGCTCTGGCCTAACACCTCGGCAGGCTCCAATCCCAGCCTCGGAGGCCCCAGTACTGGCCTTGCCTCATGGCAGGCTCCGATGCCGGCCTCGCTGGCCCCAGCACCAGCCTAACCGCTTGGCAGGCTCTGATCCCAGCCTTGGAGGCCCCAGCACTGGCCTTGCCTCACAGCAGGCTCCAATGCCGGCCTCGCTGGCCCCAGCACTGGCCTAACCCCTCAGCAGGCTCTTATCCTGGCCTCGGAGGCCCCAGTACTGGCCTTGCATCACGGCAGGCTCCGATGCCAGCCTCGCTGGCCCCAGCACCGGCCTAATCCCTCGGCAGGCTCCGATCCCAGCCTTGGATGCCCCAGCACTGGCCATGCCTCCCAGCAGGCTCCGATGCCAGCCTCGCTGGCCCCAGCACCGGCATAACGCCTCGGCAGGCTCTTATCCTGGCCTCGGAGGCCCCAGTACCGGCCTTGCCTCAAGGCAGGCTCCGATCCTGGCCTCGGAGGCCCCAGTACTGGCTTTGCATCATGGCAGGCTCCGATGCCAGCCTCGCTGGCCCCAGCACCGGCCTAATCCCTCGGCAGGCTCCGATCCCAGCCTTGGATGCCCCAGCACCAGCCATGCCTCCCAGCAGGCTCCGATGCCGGCCTCGCTGGCCCCAGCACGAGCCTAACCCCTCGGCAGGCTCTTATCCTGGCCTCGGAGGTCCCAAGTACTGGGATTTTAAGCGTGCACCACCACGCCAGGCTTTCCTCAGTGTTTTATACATTTCAATATATAGATATTTTTCAATATATAGATATTTTTTTCTTGGGTGGTGGGAATGTAAATTAATACAGCCATTATGGAAAATAGCATAGAAGATCCTCAAAAAATTCAAAGAAGTATCATGGATCCACTGACCTCACTTCTGTGTATATGTCCAAAGGAAGTAGAGTCACTTTTTTGATGAGATATCTGCACTTCTGTGTTCACTGCAGCATTACTCACAGCAGCCAAGATAGGGAAGAATCCCAAGTGTCTATCGATAAGTAAGAAAACACCATGAGTGTTTCCATATGCACGCACAAAGAAAACTCTTCGGCCTTAAGAAGGAAATCCTGTCATTTGCCACAGCATGGATGAATCTGAAGCACACTTGTATAATGTAATAAAGCAGACCTGTGTTACACACAAATACTGCATGATTTCATTTATATGGAATTGAAAAAGATGCTCAAGCACATCATAATAGAGAATAAAATGGTAGTTACCAAGGGATAAGGAATTATGGAAATAGGGATGATATTGGCCAGAGGGCGTAAACGTTGAGTTGTAAGAGGAATCCATTCTGAAGATCTAATATGAAACAAGGGCAAATATAGCTAACAGTGATATATTGTATACTTTAAATTTTTATTTGAAACATCATCTCGTTAGTTGCTGAGGGTTTTACTCAATTGCTGAGACTGGCCTCGAACCTGTGATCCTCTTGTCTCCCAAGCACTGGCATTATAGACATGCACCACTGCTCTGGGCTTATTGTATACTTTTTATTTGTGGTACTGGGGATTGGACCCAAGAGTTCTCTATTCTGAGCTACATCCTCAGCCCTTTTTTATTTTGAAACAGAGTCTTGCTAAGTTAGTCCATTCTGACCTCTGACCTCAATCCTGTGATCCTCCTGTCTCGGCTTCCCAAGTACTAGGATTACAGGCCTGTGCCACCTTACTCGGCTAATGCGTTATGTACTCGAAGTTTCTTAGAGAGTACATCTCAGATATTATTACCAGATTCCCCAAAAAGTCAGTTGTGTGGGGTGATGGATGTTCCGTTCAGCTCAGTTGTGCTTCTCATTTCAGTGTACACCTCTGTAAAAATGCCACATTTGACACTGTAACATATGTATTTTTATTTGCTAGTCATTTCAGTAGAGCTGGGGCCAGGGAGGAAGTAGACTTCGTGCTTCTAAAGCCATGGTGCAGCATGAAGTCTAAATGGCATGTCTTTCTTTGGGTGTGCTTTCCTTGCCGCTGGATTCTCGAGTCTCTGAGGAATGCTCCCTGCACAGCTGCTTTCTGTTCCTCAGACTTGCCCATGGTGGCCGGGCCTCATGAAGACTGGGACAGGAGTGTGCGTGTGGCTGCTAAGGCCGGGCCTGGGCAGGCTGTCAGGGTTGAGCTCACCTCCCTGGATTGACCAGGTGGCTCTATATCTGTAACTCAGGTTTCTCATCTGTGAGGTTAGGATGCTAATATATTGCTGTAAGATGCAGCAAGATGGTGCAGGGGTTGTGTGGATTTAGTTCCTGGGAACTCTGCTCTCCCATCTCTTGTAAACTGCATGGTACTCTTACTATCTTCCTGCCATTCTTCTTCTTCTTCTTCTTCTTCTTCTTCTTCTTCTTCTTCTTCTTCTTCTTCTTCTTCTTCTTCTTCTTCTTCCTCTTCTCCTCCTCCTCCTCCTCCTCCTCCTCCTCCTCCTTCTCCTTCTCTTCCCCTTCCCCTTCCTCCTCCTCTTCTCCTCCTCCTCCTCCTCTTCTTCTTCTTCTCCTCCTCCTCCTCCTTCTTCTTCTTATAGTCCTCCTCCTCCTTCTTCTCTTCCCCTTCCCCTTCCTCCTCCTCTTCTCCTCCTCCTCCTTCTCCTCCTCCTCCTCCTCCTCCTCCTCCTCCTCTTCTTCTTCTCCTCCTCCTCCTCCTCCTTCTTCTTCTTATAGTCCTCCTCCTCCTTCTCCTTCTCTTCCCCTTCCCCTTCCTCCTCCTCTTCCCTTCTTCTTCTTCTTCTTCTTCTTCTTCTTCTTCTTCTTCTTCTTCTTCTTCTTCTTCTCCTCCTCCTCCTCCTCCTCCTCCTCCTCCTCCTCCTTCTTCTTATAGTCGTCGTCGTCGTCATCATCCTCCTCCTCCTCCTCCTCCTCCTCCTCCTCCTCTTCCTCCTCCTCCTCCTCCTCCTTCCTTTAGTACTGGGGATAGAACCCAGGGTCATTCTACCTCAGAACTATATCCCCAGCCCTATTTTTTAGTCTTTATTTTGAATAGGGTCTCGCTGAGTTGCAAAGGGCCTCTAAGTAGCTGAGGCTGTCTGCAAACCATGATCATCCTATCTCAGCCACCCAAATGTTAGGATTACAAGCATGTGCCACCAAGCCCAGCTTACTTCTTACCACCGTTATGTGACTTTCTCTAGAGTCTGGTTGCACATTAATCACAGGGAATTCTGCAGGGTTTGTTTGGTATTTCCTGGGACTTGTTAATAAGATAGCAGAGAACCTGTTTTCACCAGTGGGCTACACAGGTCTGGAGCTTCTGGTGATGTTGCTTTACTACCAACACACACAGGTGCTAACAATTTCTGTCTTTTTGCAGAGCTAAGTAATCAAGTGTGCCTAGGATAAGGCATCTTTGTGTTTTATTTTGTTTACAAACAAATCTTGAGTAAGGCAAAAACTTTTTGTTAACTCTAGAAAAATATAAGTAGCTTACTAACAAAATATAGTTAAGTAATATATTAGCAAAATAATTGTCTAAATTATCACTACAAAAGTATTATAAATAGCATAGTAACAAAATAATCACCTAAGAGAGTGCTTGGCTTTCTGTCCACAATTTACCATAAGAAATATTTCATAAGACAAGTTTTTTAGTGTGTCTGTACAAACATACTGCAGAAGCACAGTTTCATAGAAGAATGTGGACTCTATTACACAGTATTTTCTATTCTGTTCAAGTCAGTAAGTTGTCAATTGTGTTATTCTATCTCCCGCCTTCCCATTCTAAAAGAAAGACCAGAACTTTGCAAAATATTTATCTAAGAGATCCATGGATCTAAACAGAAATAAGAACGTGAATAAAAAGAGTGGAATGTGACTGTCTTTAGCTCTAAATATTTTGTCAGTAATCAGCACTATCTTGTTCTCACCCCCAAAAGAACTCCATATGAACATTAATTGTTTGGTGAATCTTTGTAAAGAAGAATATAACTTGTTCTTTAACTCTTTCTAGACCTTTTAAAAAGTTAGTCTCAGTGCATGCTCGTAATCCCAATACTTATGAAGTTGAGACAGAAGGATTGCAGGTTTGAGGCCAGTCTCAGAAACTTAGCAAGACCCTGTTTCAAGATAAAAAAGGGGGGGGGGGCTGGGGGTATAGCTGGAAGGTAGAATATCCCTGACTTGAATCCCCACTGCCAAAAAATCAAATAAAAATTTAAAAAATTAAGTTAGATTTATTCACCTTTTAAAGTGTGTAGTCAGTCATTTTCCAGTAAAGTTGTGGACTAGATCATCGAGGTGGGCGGGAGTTCGGGGTCAGTTTAGTATAACCAGGAACTCTCTTTTTTTGGTACTGGGGATGGAATCCAGGGGCACCCTACCTCTAAACTATACTCCCAGCCCTTTTAATTTTTCATTTTTAATCAGGGGCTTGCTGAGTTGCTGAGGCAGCCCTCAACCTTCAATCCTCCTGTCTCAGCCTCCCAAGTACTAGGATTAGAGGTGTGCACCACCATGTCCGTCAGGAATCTCTCCGTCTGCCTCTGCTTTTGTTTTTTTCTCTCTGATTCACTTATCTTTGAGTTTCAGCTTTTTCTCTTGTAAGAGGGGGGTCATATTTGTCTCTTCCTAGGTTTATTCAAGACCAAGATAACAAATTTGAAATTCTTTTGTGACCAGGAGTGGTGGCGCATGCTTGTAATCCCCGTGCTTGGGAGGTGGAGACAGGAGGATCACGCATCTTCTTAAGCCAGTGCTGGCTTAAGAGACCCTGTTTCCAAATAAAAGAATATAATATAGGTCTGGGAGTGTAGCCCTACCTAAGGTAGAAGGGCTTCCAGGAACCCCAGTACCACCAAAAAAAAAAAAAAAAAAAAAGAAAAAGAAAAAGAAAAAAAGAAAAAGAAAGAAAAAAAATTATTTTGTGAACTAAAGCACTGCTTACAAATCTAAAAACTGTATCAGACTGCTAGATTCTGTGTTTGTGACTCTTCTCTCCTTTTTAAACAATTCTAGATTTCTCAGTTGAATACACTGATCACGCTTTTGCTGGGAGAACTCCCACCCGGAGACAGGCAGAAGATCATGGCAATTTGTACCATCGATGTCCATGCCAGAGATGTGGTGGCCAAACTCATTTCCCAGAAGGCAAGTTGTTTGTAGCAATGTTATTTATTATTGTTTTTTAAAAGTGCTATTTATTGTCAGAGTAATTCCAATAAAGTCACTTTTTTTATAAAGTTTGCATAATTTAATAGCTCCTGAGAAGCTGTGGTTACTTTAGGTGTTTTGGATTTAGTTTAGCTAATATATTATCCTGATGAGAGTTACACCAAGTGATATCCCAAAGGGTTTGGCCAACTTGGAAGCCTGAAATCATCCAAAAATGTATCCAGAAGGAAGAACCGCAAGAAGCCAATGTGTTCATCTCACTGTTCTAGTTTTCCGTGTGTAATCATCTCAGGTCATTTGCCCCCTACTAGCATCCAGTAGCAGGAACACAAAATGCCCTTAGCCCTTAAACCATCTCTACATGGCTACTATCCACTTCCCCTTGAATAAATCGATGATGGTCTTAGTTTCTTTTTCTTTGTAGTATTAGAGATTGAACTCAGGGACATTCTACCTCTGAGCTACACCTCTAGCCCTTTTTATTTGTTTTTGGAACAAGATTTCACTAAATCGCTAAGTGTTGCTATGTTGCTGAGGATGCCCTTGAACCTGTGATCCTTCTGTTTCAGCCTCCCAAGTACTGAGATTACAGACATGTGCCATCACGCTCAGCATTGGGTCATAATTCTAGGTTGCTTGGGCCATTCCCTGCCTTTTCTTCTCATAGATGAATAATTCACTTTCTTGTACAGGTTTTTTGTTTGTTTGTTTGTTTTTTGTTTTGCGGGTCTGGGGATGGAACCCAGGGGCATTTGACCTCTGAGCTACACCCCCTGCCTGATTTTTTTATTATTCTTTATTTTGAAACCGGGTCTCACAGAGTTGCAGAGGGCCTCACTAAGTAGCTGAGGCTATTCGCAAACCGCGATTCTCCGGGTCTCAGCCTCACGAATGCTGGGATTACAAGCGTGCGCCACCATGCCCGGCTGTGTTTACATTTTGATAATGAACTATTATTATATATTTTGTCCTGTCTTATCATCTGCTAATTTGTTTTTCAGTAGAAAATTATGAGTAAAGATATATCTTTTTTTTGGAACTAAAAGGTATTTTGTCTTTTTACTGTGCTTTTATTGGTGCTTTATAGTCTCCCATCATACTATAAATCATGTTGATAAAGATATACGTACACACAGTGTAATTTTTTTTTTTTTTGGTGGTACTGGGGTTCCTGGAAGCCCTTCTACCTCCAGGCTACACTCCCAGACCTATCTTATATTTTGAAGCAGGGTCTCGTAAGCCAGCACAGCTGGCTTCGAACCTGCGCGATCCTCCTGTCTCTGCCTCCCAAGCGCGGGATTACAAGTGTGCGCCACCACGCCCGGCCACAGTGTAATCTTGACCAACTAAAATAAAGTGCTGAGCTGGGCATGGTGGTGCATGCTTGTAATTCTAGTATTTGGGTGGCTGAAAGAAGAGGATCATAGGTTTGAGGACAGTCTCAGAAAGTGATACTCTCATCTACCTGGTGAGACTCTGTCTCCAAATAAAAATAAAATGGGGCTGTGGATGTATCTCAGAGGTACAATAGCCCCAAGTTCAATCTCCAGTACCAGAAATAATTAAAAAATTAAAAAATACAGTGCTAAACCCAGTCTGCTTTTAGTATACTTTTCATTTCTTTTTTATCACATCAAATAATGATTTTTTCATTGCTATTCTTTGCCATCTTACTCAATCCTACCTATTTTTCTAACAGTTTGAAACACACACACACACACACACACACACACACACACACGTGCGCGCATACGCATACACAATAACAACTTCCTGCCAATTTCAAGGTACATGGGACCTTAAGGTTTCTTAGAAATCATCTCAAGTTACCTAAATTGTCATATGCTAATTGTTGATAAATTGATACTGATTTACATAAAAGCCATTTAAAAATGAAAACTTAAGACACACATTTCTGTTCAACCATCTTTATGCAATACAATTTGTAGTATTGTGCAAAGGATTTTCTGTCTGTGCTCTTTTAGAAATAAAACAGGACCCAACAGAGCTAGTTAGAATAATAAATGAAATTTGTTGCCTTAAAATCACCAAGGCCCCATGTGCCGTGATTCCGCCGTTCCTTCAGGTTGTCAGCGCCCACGCCTTTGCTTGGCTCTCACAACTCCGTCACCAGTGGGAGGACACCCAGAAACACTGCTTCATTCATATCTGTGATGCCCACTTCCAGTACTTCTACGAATACTTAGGGAACAGTCCTCGGCTGGTGATCACACCTCTCACTGACAGGTAATGATTACAGTTTGAGTTCAGTGGGAAAACCAAGCCCCCAAAGCCCCCTCACAGCATGGACAGAGATGTTCAAGGATGGAAAAAAAAAGAAAATGGTGAAGAAATTGGGAAATTAGAGGAGAGTATATGTAAGTGAACTGACTATGTAAGTTAGTGCACCCTGATTTCAGTGAGAGGCAAGAAAACTGAATTAGAGAAACAGTGACAGGAGCTACCAAGTACACAAGTGTCAAAAGCATCTGCCGCCTCTTTGGTACCTGAGCCCATTCTACCCGTTATCTACTCTGACACCCTGTTCTCGGGACCTGGTACAGTCGCACCCCTCCACCCTCCTACTGGAAGTGAGTGAGAAGATAGCTAGGAATTGCCCATTCATGCTCCTTTTTGTGTTTTTTTGTTTGTTTGTTTTTTGTTTTTTGTTTTTTTGGTGGTACTGGAGGTGGAACCCAGAGGCTTTCTACCTCCAAGCTATCTCCCAGACCTATTTTATACTTTATTGGGAAACAGAGTCTCACTAAGTAGCTGAGAGCCTCACTAAGCAGCTGAGGCTGGCTTCGAACCTGCGCGATCCTCCTGTCTCAGCCTCGCAAGCGCGGGGATTACAAGCGTGCGCCACCACGCCCGGCTCATACTCCTTTTTGAAGAACTGGATATAGACAAAGGAAGAGGATAGGAGGAACATAAAATTCATTAAGTGATAACAAAACATTTCTGACATATAAATGCTGGTCTACTGTTGAGTGGACAGGGCCTTGCTATCATAAAGTTTACATTCTAGTTCAGTTTAGTGTGTAAATGTTTAGGGAAGAAATAAATAGACAAAGTTATTGTAGGTGACAGTATATGTTATGACAAAATTAAATAGGTGTTGTGTTAAAAAATGTCTTGAAGGAAGAATCCATTTCAGGTTGAATGTCTCTTTTTTTGTGTGTGTATATGTGCGATGGTACTGAAGATTGAACCCAGGGGAATTCTACCTCTGGGCTCTACCTCCAGTCCTGTATTCTTTTATTTTGAAATAGGGTCTAAGTTGCCTACGACCTCACTAAGTTATTGAGGCTGGCCTCAAACCTGCACTCCTCCTGTCTCAGCCTCCCAAGTACTGGGATTATAAGCATGTGCCACCATGCCCAAGTACTAAAATTATAGGTACACACCATTACGCCCAGCCTTATTAAAATTTTAATTAAAAAAATTACCATATGCTTACTTGAAAGTTAAAAGGGAAATGAGGGTCAGTTCTGATAGTGTTAATAGTGTTGGATAGCCGGGCATGGTGGTGCACACTTGTTATCCCAGTACTTGGGAGGCTGAGACAGGAGGATCCGGGTTGGCAGACAGCCTCAGCTACTTAGTGAGGCCCTTTGCAACACAGTGAGACCCTGTTTCCAAATAAGAATAAAAAATAGGGCTGGGGCATAGCTCGGAGGTAGAATGCCCCTGGGTTCCAACCCCAGTACTGCCAAAAAAAAAAAAAAAATAGTGTTGGATGTGATATCTACATTGTATACATTTCATTCCCATTTCATCCTTTGGGTTATTTATCAATTGTTTACATTAACATGATGATGCCCATTAACACTTTCATCGTGTCTCCTGTGATGCGGACCATCCCTTTGTGAAGTGAGCAGGCAGGTAGTATCTTTTTCCACAGGTGGCAGGTAAGCAACGTAGGACTCCCGCCCACAGATAGACTTGTAGTGGAACACGGGTCCACGGATGACAAGGCTACTGGTGAAACTGCTACGTTAAAGAGATCCCAAAATACAGTGGCTTTAATCCAGAAGCTGATGCCTCCTCACGTCTTTACTTTCTAGGGGTGTGGGGTGGGCGTAGCACAGGCCGCAGATGGCAGACCTGCTAAACATGGCTTCGACATCTGTCTCAGCCAGGGACAAAGGGGAAAAGAGCCCCGTCAGACGTCCTCGGGGAGGTGTCCCGAGAGTGCCATTTCTGCACATAGCACAGTAGGTGGAGTTTGCTCAGGGGTCCACTCCCCAAGTCCTTTCAAGAAGGCAGGTGGGCAGTGTCGATATGGGTGGCCACGTGTCTAAACCAACCCAGAAAAGACTGCAGAGGAGAGTTTCTTCTACAATGAGCACTCGCACTCAGTCTGGTAGTCTTTTCACTTTATTTTATTGTGAGATGCATTATATATTAAATGGATATAAAATATAGACACCCCCCCATTTCATTAGTTCATTCTATTTGAAGAGTAATTTGAATTCTTCAGGGGGGCTTTTGGCTTTCTTAATATATTCCCACAGTGGGCCTCATTTTATAGAGGGAAAAGAGGAGCATGTTGATCTAAAGGCTCCGGACTAGTATGTGGTGACCTGCAGAGCAGATTTAGTCCCTGGTCTGAGCTCTGTGCATATGTCTTTCCATTAGATCTGCTCTGTGTACTAAGACAAAAATAGTTATAAACCCAAAGAAACTGCATAGAAACAGAGTATCAGATGCTGGGTGTGGTGATACATGCCTGTAATCCCCAGTATTGGGGCCCCTGAGACAGGAGGATCGCAGACTCAAGTCCAGCCTCAGCAACTCGGCAAGATTCGGTTCAAGATCTAAATAAATAAATAAAAATTACAAGGCTGGAGCGCAGTAGTAGAACACCCTGGGTTCAATCCCCAGTAAACACGCGCACACGCACGCACACGCGCGCACACACACACACACACACACACACACACACACAGGCTTTTGGAAGTCCTTGCCATTTGTTAGTCTGTCTTTCAAAACAAGAATTAAATTCTGTCTCTGCATAATTTTCCTAATCTCAGAGCCTCTCTTTCCAACAAAATGTTTTTTAAATGCATGTAGCAATGTATTCAAAATAAATCCCTAAAATGTGTTTGTGTGAGTGTGTGTGTGTGTGTGTGTGTGTGTGTGTGTTGCTGGGGATTAAACCTAGGGCATTCTACCACTGACCTCTGAGCTATACCCCTAGACATATTTTACTTTTTATTTGGAAACAGGGTCTCATTAAGTTGCTGAGGTTGACCTCAAACCTGCAGTCTTTCTGTTTAGCCTCCCAAGTACTGGGATTACAAGCATGTGCCATCACACAGGCTCTAAAATATGTTTTAATATAATAAATTATGTCATTGTATATTTGCCTATGCATGGAAATAAGTACATATTTGCACACTGTGTATATAAGTTTACATAGTTCATCTCTTAATGTATTTATTAAGTAGAAATTTAGTGCAGTGTTTAATTCATTCATCGTCCAATATTCTTTTCTATTTTCCTCTTTTATAAAAAACAGCTTGAGATGTTGCCTGCCATATTAATAGTATCTTTACCTAGAAATATCAGAAATTCAATTGCATTGCAAATTAAGTTGTTATTTGTATTCAAATACATAGCTCTTAGGAAATGAGACCAATAAACAAACAAAATAACCCATTCTTCTCTAGTAGCTTTAAATGACTAACCTGAAAAATAAATTAGCTGTGCAATATCCTGACACTATTTTCACGAGCAAATCAGAAATATATTAGCATTTGTGCTTCTTCCACTTCTCAGACTTTGACTTCTTAAACTTATATTTTTTTAGAAAATAACTGATTCTAATGTTTTGGACCGTAATATTTATCTTTCCTATTACATTAAGGTGTTATATTACTCTAACTCAGTCACTCCATCTCACCATGAGCGGGGCTCCATCTGGCCCAGCTGGTACAGGGAAGACGGAAACCACCAAAGACCTTGGACGTGCGCTTGGCATGATGGTTTATGTTTTCAACTGTTCAGAGCAAATGGACTACAAAGTAAGTTATGAAATGATGCATAAAATGAGGTATTCTAACATTATTCCTATTTGGAGTGAGCTGAAAGACAGGCTAAATATTCCTTATCTGAAATGCTTGGGACCAGAGTGTTCGGATTTCAGATTTTTTTTTCAGATTTTGAAATATTTGTATACGTATGAAGTATCTTGGGGATAGGGTCCGAGTCTAAATATGAAACCCATTTGTATTTCATGTACACCTTTTGCATGTAGACTGAAGGTAATTGAACACAGTGCTTTTGATATTTATTGCATGGGACAGAGTTTCATGGTGTAGAATTCATGTGGGAATGTTGCAGATTTTCAGATTAAGAATGCCCAACCGGTAAATGCTAGAAAACCAACTTCCGTGAGCCCCTTACCACCTCACGCCACCATTCAGTCCATAGGAAACATCTACAAGGGGCTGGTGCAGATGGGCGCTTGGGGATGCTTCGATGAGTTCAATCGCATCGCCGTGGATGTTCTGTCCGTGGTGGCAGTGCAGGTGAAAATGATCCACGACGCCATCAGAACCAGGAAAAAGAGGTGAGTGCCCGCGGCTCTTCTCTCTGGTAACAAATACTAAGAACACCATGGAGTAAAGCAGGAAAAACACCTTCACAGTCTACTTGTCTCTGTCCCATGAAATGTATGAAAGAGTTACTATGGAAGAATTTGTTTGAATACACCCCCTTTTTTAAGTAGTGGCTTTTAAATGTACATACCACAAAACTGTATTATAGAACCACGATCCCTTGAAAGATAACTTCTCTGATGCTAAATCTAGTGATCAGGCCTCAGTCCTCATCTTTGTTGACATTCCTGTACATTGAACTGGGTTACAGGACCCCATCTCTCTCCCCTCTCCCCTCAAAGCTGCTCTACAGCTCATTCCTTCTGGTCCCTAGTGCGAGGACACAGCAGCATCTGCCTTATAGCTCGCCGTAGTGACCCATGGGAAGCTGTGGATCCGCGCCTGGCTCACGGTGGGGGCCATGTCAGGCTAGCTGCTGTGTTTTATTGTATTTATCTCCCGAGCTATTAATGTTGAATGTCATGGGACTCAGTCTTTGGACTTCTTTTCTCTGCCTCCACTTTTCTCCCATGGTGATTTCATCCATTACCAAAGCTTTCAAAACCCATCTCCTGGCTGCCGACTCCCAGAGGCCTAGCATTCCTGACCCCTCAGCTCTAGACTTACAGAAACAGCTGCCTGCTGGGGCACCCCAAGCCTCCACACGATGTCTCTGAAGCCACTCATGTTAATGTTTCCAAAATCAAAACCCTGATCTTTCCTCCAAGACCTGCTCTATTACTTGGCCCTTCCCAGTAGGCGATATGGTCCTTCCAATTAACTCGGGGCAAAATCTGCCCAAATGTCTGTAATCTAACCACTCCTCCATGTGAAGCCATACTCCAAAAGGCAAACGCAATGGGCACTTAGGGTGTGCTGGTCTAATATGAGAAATAAATGGTATAGTACAAAGCACCATTCGGATTCTCTCTGTAACAAGCTTTGGTAGCAGATGCAACTGTATTTATCTGCTCGCTCTCTCTCTCTCTCTCTCTCTCTCTCTCTCTCTTCTGTACAAGGAGAACATTTCCCATCACCCCATAGGTGAACAATTTACCATTGGAACTGTGAGGTTGTTCTAGAAGTTTCCAGTTTATCAGTGGATATACTTGGATGTTGGCACCTTCTAGAAAGCCTGTGTCTTTTCCCCATGGGGGCATGTGACACCTCCCCATGTCCAGAGGTCCATTGTCTTCCCTCACATTCCTTTGGTACTTGAGGAAGATCAAAGAGATGGAACCCTGGCTTGGACCACACAGCCTTCCAGCATCTTGCTGGCTCTTCCCCACGGGGGTCCACACTTTGACTGGTGGCTGTGTCTGCAATGTCTCATGAGAGATAGTTATCCTCTCTCTCTGTGAGAGGCCCTGTTAGGCCTGTCTGCTTTCCCTCACCCGACACTCTGACAGATGAAGATTTCTGCATCTCTCCTTGACTATACAAAATTCCACTTGCTTGGAATTACCCAGCATCTAAGGTACTGGAGCCCTGAACACCATGGGATTTTTCTTACAGATTTCCCACCCTGTTCCGTGATACGGGTCCAGCTTTTTAACTACGTCAGCCCTTCCCTTTCTCAGCCAGAGATCTCGTGGAAACATCCTTGTTTTGCTTCATTTATTCCACCTGAGCCTTTCCTTCCATTTGGCTTTCAATTTGGCTCCTATAGCCCTGAGCATTCCACTGCACTGGCCATCAGCAGCCTAATTGGGCCCTTTCAAATGCTTCTGAAAATCATTACCTCTGCCATGCTTTTAAGTGATAATGGTAGTGATGGTCACAGCTAACATCTGTTGAGTATTTAGTGTGTCCTGGGCATTGTGCTCTTAACCCGTTGTATTCGTAATTTCTTAAATCCTCATGTAATCCAATAAGGTGGGTAGTATTACTGTCTTTTTTATTATTAGATGATGGAATTGGAACACAGGATAATTAACATGCTTAATGTGATAAAGAGCTGAGCTCCGAACCTTCCCAGTCTGGTTCCAGAGCTAGCTCTCATGATACTCAGTGATACTCAGTGGTATTTACTGAGTAAATAGGAGGGAAGAAGGCAAGGAGAACAGGTGAGCAAGTGGACAGAATCAGCACTGAAAAGGGTCCCTTGCCTAGCATGGACATTCTCCATCTGTAATATTCCTTTTAAGGAATGGCTAGCCAGATCCAGTGGCACATGCCTCTAATCCCCGTACTCGGGAGGCTGAGACAGGAGGATCACAGGTTTGAGGCCGGCTTCGGCAGCTTAGTGAGACCTGTTTCAAAATTAAAAACTTAAAAAAGGATCTAGGGGAATGTAGCTTAGAGTTAACGCTATCATATTTCATTAGATGTTAAAATAATCAAGTCCTCGTTTTTCTATTCTAGGCCAGTATGGCTATGCTAAATTAAAAAAAGAAAATTTCCCATATTTATAATTCCCTGGGGAGAAGAGAAGGTATTTTTTTAATAAACATGCTTCAAAATGTATTCAAAATATGTATGCTTATGAATTTTAAAGAACATTACACAGCATAAACAGCCTCATAATAAGAATTTGCATTTTGCCGTGGTCTGCATTTGTCAATGTGCGTCATATTTGATGAACGTGTTTAATTCCATCAACATTCTTTCTATGGTAGATTTGTATTTCTTGGAGAAGCTATCACACTGAAGCCATCAGTTGGAATATTTATTACTATGAATCCAGGATATGCTGGTCGAACTGAATTACCAGAAAACCTCAAAGCTCTTTTCAGGCAAGTGCTGTGCTCTGCAGCGGAGCATCTGGTACACTCATGCCACCTAACGTTGTGGGTTTGCACTGTTAAGTGGCCTGTTTGAGAATTCCTGGGGAAAGCTCATTATTTTTCAGGGATCTGTTGTAGAGAAAGTTTTTCTCATGACAAATTAACCCTTGTGAATTAAGCCAGGACTTAAAAATCAGTATTTAAAGTTTATATGGTTAAGTTTGATTATTTAATATTAGTTCTTTTGTTATGATGATTTATTAAAGCATAATGTTATAACTTATGAAATATTTGGAAAATATGGAAAATAATAACAAATTACAGCATCATCACACCCAGAAATAACAATTATTATATATTTCCTATTACCTTTTATAATTTAAATTTATGGTATTAAATATATTATAGTAGGTATGATTTTATTTTGTTCCCTTTATTTAGTGTGTGTGTGTGTGTGTGTGTGTGTGTGTGTGTGTGTTGTGGTCCTAGAGATTAAACTTGGGTGTTCAACTTCTGAGCTACATACCCAGCCCTCATTTATTTTTACATCGGTTCTTGCTAAGTTATTGAGGGCTGGCCTCAAACCTGTGTCCTCCTGTCTCAGCTTCCAAAGTACTGGGATTACAGGCATGCTTCATTTAATATTGTGACATACATATTTTATTGTACCTTTGAATATTCTTTGAAAATATCATTTTACATAGCTCCACAGTGGTCCTGCTTATGGTCTGTCCATATTTTCTGAACTATCTTCTACTATCTGGCATGTAAGGTCTTTTTTTGTTGTTGTTTTTGTTTTTTATGACTACAAAATAGGCTATAAACATCTACTCATGTGAAAATTTATTTCTGATCATTGCCCCAGAGTAGATTCCTAAATGTAGAATTATTAGGTGAGTTCCTAGTGGTGACCTGCTTTCTAAAAATACTTTGCCAATAGACACTCTTACCAGCAGTAAGAGCATCTGTGTGGCTGCATCTGGAGCTCCTTGTAATGAACTTATCTTTTGAATCACTTTACTCGGGCACAGTTTAGTGCAGTGACACGCTCCCAGGTGAGTGCATAGGGTCAAGACACTGCAACAGTCAACCAAGATGCAGAAGACACCTCCAACACCCCAGAGGGGTCTCCGGCTCTCTGAAGTTCATCCCTCCACTCTAGACATAGTCTCTGTGATGATCGATTACATTTATCTTCCTCGGGGTTTTTGTAAACAAACCCCAACAGTTTGTACTCTGGTATCTTCCTTTGAGCATTATGGTGGTGAGCTTAGCAATAGTTTGCTGCTTATCATCACCAACTAGTATTCTGTTGTGTAGACATATTGCAATTTGTTCTCTGTTCACCAGTTGATGGACATTTGCATGGTTTCGAGTTTGGAGCTATTATGAATAAAGCTGATAAGAAGATCCATGTAAATCTTTGCACAACTATGTATTTTATTCCTTTTTGGTAAATAAGAATGAAATTTCTGGCTCTCATGGCAAATGTGTATTTAACTTTTACGAATCTGAAATCTCGCCAGTCGTGGTTGCTCACGCTTGTAATCCCCGCGCTTGGGAGGCAGAGACAGGAGGATCACGCAGGTTCAAAGCCAGCTGTGCGTGCTGGCTTAGGAGACCCTGTTTCCAAATAAAAATGTAAAAATAGGTCTGGGAGTGTAGCCCGGAGGTAGAAGGGCTTCCAGGAACCCCAGTACCACAAAAAAAAAAAAAAAAAAATCTGAAATCTCGTTGCAAGAGGATTTCACCGTTTACATCCTCGCCATCAATGTGTGAGAATTCCACTTCCTTTACATTCTTGCTAAAACCTGCTATAGCCAGTTTTTTAGTTTTTCCAATCTAATAGAGAGTAGTGTGACATTGTGGGTTTAGTTTGCATTTCCACAAATATTAATGATGTTGATCATTTTTTCATGGACCTACTGGCCATTCCCATTTCATCTTATACAAAGCACTGTTCTTTTATTATATATGCACATTGCTAAGTTTTTCTTATCTTTTGTGTCTGGCTTTTTTATTGTCTTAATGGTTGGTGTCCATCAAAGACAAAAGTTTTAAATTTTATGGACTATAATTTATCAATTTGGTTTTTTTTATGTCTGCTAAAAAAGTTTGTTTGGCCCAAGATTAAAACAAAAAAAAAAAAAAAGCAAAAACAAACTTGGACTATGCTTTCTTCTACAAGTTTTGTTGTTTTATAGTTTTTCACTATATATTTCCCCCGTTTTATTCTGTTAATGTGCTGTATTATATTGATAGATTCCCAAATGCTAAATGATCCTTCAGTGTTGCATTACTGGGATAAAGCTCAATTGATTAGAAGATAATTTTTGTGTGTATTGCTGGATTCAGTATTTTGTTACAGATTTTTTAAATCTTTGCTATGAGGAATAGTAGTATGTAGTGAACTTTCTTATAATCTTTTTGGTTTTGGAGCCAAAGTAATGCCAATATCATCAATTAGTAAGCGTTCTGTTTTCCCAGGACTTTGCATAGTATTGCTATCATTTATTTCATAAATATTTATTAGAATTAATCAGTAGAGCCATCTGGACTTAGAGTTTTCTTTATTGGGATCTTTAATTGAAGTTTTAAAGAAAGATGAAGTTATTAAGTTTTTTTTTTACTTCTTCTTGACTTAGTTTTGATAATCTATATCTTTTAAGGCATTTACCCATAATGTTATCTAGATTATTAAATGTATTGGTGTGCATTTGTTCAGAATATTGTTTTATTATCTTTAGTGATATCATGAATTCCATCCCTGATGTGAGTAATTTGCGTCTTTCTTTTTCCCTGAAGATAAGATTAAATCATACCTGTTTTATTTTTTAGGAGTTCTTTAGAATTAACAATATGTATCTTTAACTATTCAGTGTACCTTCAAAATAATAATATGCCACTTTAAATATGCTATAAGAACCTCTGTGTTATTTCTTTCAATTCTTTTAAACCTACAATTTGCTTATACATCCATCTATATATTTAACCATATTTCATTTGTATTTTATTCTAATTTTCATCACTTTTAAATACAATTCATCTAATGAGAACTTATTCTGGTTGATAATAAGAAATGAGTATTTAAATAATTCTCATTCAAATATAGTTCTCTTTCCTAATATTTAATCAAATATACCAACATTGCACATTGAATGTTTTCCTTTACTCCAAATAATAGATTTCTCTAGCACAGCAATTTTTGTTTAATTTTCTTGAAAAAAATTTAGAGAATAAGTATCCTAGAAATAAATGCAATGATTGCAGAAAAGTTTTCTTTGAAATCTGTGCAGCTTTTCAGTATTCTTACGTTTGTGATCCAATTTATCTCATGCATTTCTTCATTGAGTTTCAAAATTTGAAATTGTTTTATGATGTCTTTGTAAATTTTGTTTGACAAATTAAGTGCAGCATCATGTATGTTAGTGTCAACGAAATTTTTTAAAAACTTTGGATGAAGGAAGTACTCTTCGTGAGCAGAGGCAGTGTGCTTGGGCCCTGATCTCCTGACTCCATGGCTGTGATCTCCTAACTCCATGGCTGTGATCTCCTAACTCCATGGCTGTGATCTCCTGACTGCATGGCTGTGATCTCCTGACTGCATGGCTGTGATCTCCTGACTGCATGGCTGTGATCTCCTGACTGCATGGCTATGATCTCCTGACTCCATGGCTGTGATCTCCTGACTCCATGGCTGTGCTTGTGCATCTGGGACATCAGTCTGCACCTCTGTAAAATGCAGATTAGAAGAAAAGCTGCCTCATAGCACTGTGAGAATTAAGCGGAAGAGGGTGTGAAACTTCAAAGCACAAGGCATTAAAAATACACAGTGCTCAGTAAATATCTATGGGCCGGGATCTAGTTTGGTGATAGAGTGCAGCTTAGCATGCACAAGGCCCTGCGTTCAGTCCTCAACATCATAAAAACAAATTATTACCTGTGTTACTGTAAGTAAAAATAAGTAAATATGCTACCTTTTCTCCCCCTATTTAACTTTTATCTTTACCTCTTCCATCATTATGCTGTACAATAATTAATTGAAGAAAATAGTGGAGCAGCTTAAGTAGATGAAATATTCAATAACCTGAACCCAAAGGAACCTTGGAGAATGTTTAGAATGGAAATTAGATGAGCATGAGGTAGACATAATTACATGTGCAAAAACAAGTGGGTAAATATCGCGATGTCTAATACAGAAATGTACAATGATAGGTTCATATACTTGCTCTTGCTCCCTTGTTGCTTGACTTAAAACTGAGTAAAGTTTTCCACATATTGCTGTCTTTGACAACCGCCTTTGGAAAGAGCTTTTCAAAAGATCCCTCCAAAAAATAAAATAAGATGAATTTGAATCTATGTTTTTCTAAATTTTCATCTTAAAAATTTCTCCAGAGTAAGGCATGGTAGCAAACCCCTGTAATCCCAGTACTTGGGAGGCTGAGACGGGAAGATCACAAGTTCAAGGTCAGCATGCGTTAACTTAGTGAGACTCTGCTCCAAAATAAAAACCAAGCTGGGCCTGGTGGTGGTGCACACTTGTAATTTAGCACTTGGGAGACTGAGACTGGAGAATGGTAGGTTCAAGGCCAGACTCAGCCATTTAGCAAGACCCTGTTTGAAAGCAAAAAATCAATCAATCAATAAATAAAAAGGTCTGAATGTGTAGCTTAGAGGTAGAATGTCCTTGGATTGAAATCTTAGTACCCATAATCAATTAGCTAATTAATTCATTAAATACTAAAATGGAACTAGTGGTATAGCTCAGAGCTAGAACACCTCTGTCAGTTTCCACTATTACCACTCCCCCCCAAAAAAGAAAGAAAAAAAGAAAAAGCCTCAAAATACTCCCAGTGCTGGCCCCAGGCAGGGTGCTAGAGATGGTTTGTACAAGCTTTGGAGAGCTACTGATTAAGTGCTCATGAATTTTGTGACCTGCTGGCTAAATACAGCATATATATATATATATATATATATATATATATATATATATATATATATATATATGTATGTATAATATCAACTTTTGATTAAATAAATTACATTATAGCAAAGTCAATAAATACTCAAGACTCATGACTCCACAGTGGTTTTACTGACAGTTGTGTGCTGGAGGCTGTTTTTCTTCCGTGTTGTGCATTGACCTCCATGCACCTCCTCCCAGCGCCACATGTATGGCTGGACTGGTGGCATGAAACCGGCCACGGTGGAGGATTTACTCCAGGGAACTAAGCAAATGCTCTTTTCTGGAGAGCTGGTTATTCAGCCTTTCCCAGCACACCACGGGCTGGTAAAGCTTGGCCTCCAGCACACAGCCTCACGGTTCCTCTTTGCACAGCGACAACTTAAACACTGGGAGACCCAATGTAAAGGGCACGATGGCATGCTAACAGGCTCCAGGCCACGAATTCCATCCCCATGCCTTGTAAAGAAAAAATAGCACGTTCCAAAAATTAAATACCCAAATCCCCCAAACACCACCACCACAACAAACTTCAAACCAAAAAAAAAAAGAAGAAAAATAGAATAGATCCATGAAATTTCTTTTCCAAAATCCCCCAAACACCACCACCACTACAACAAACCTCAAACCGCCCCCCCAAAAAAAAAGAATAGATCCATGAAATTTCTTTTGGCTTCTGCATTTCCAACTTTCCATCTTTTCATAGGTGTCCTGTGGAAATTTTTAGTTGAATTGAAGGGTCTTGTTAGCAATGATTGACAGAGGTAATTGCGGCCTGCTCATACTTGGTATAGATCGACCACTTGATTTAAGCAGTTTGTACTTCTGACCTTACCACGTTTCGGAACTAAGGTTCCTGTTTACATTTCAGACCTTGTGCCATGGTGGCCCCCGACATTGAGCTGATCTGTGAAATCATGTTAGTTGCTGAAGGTTTTGTGGACGCTCGCACCTTAGCCCGGAAGTTTATTTCCTTGTACACACTCTGCAAGGAGCTCCTGTCCAAGCAGGTGAGGGCTCCTTTTTTACCTTTTCTTGAAAGCAGCCTTTGAATATAACTTTCGAATTATACTTAAATATTAGAAATTTTATATTTTCCATAGAATTTTAAAAATCCATACTTTATGAATCTTAATGTTTCTGAAATTAAATTTTAGACACTTTAATGTTCAAATGGCTTATTTGAATTTAATTCAGTTTTTTTAAAATCAGTAGGCGTATGTGGTTTTCTTTAGGCTATAATTATAAAGGGGGTTTTATATTGCTTTTCTTTCTTGGTAAGAATATTACTTGCTAGTAGGAGAAGACAGAGTGTTCCTAAGAGTGAGGTGAGGTTGATTTCTGAAGAACATCTTTGATAAATGTTTTCTCATTTTTTGGTGATCTTTTATCTGAAGATGGGGTTGCCTTTAAAAAAAAAAACTTTTGCTGTACAATTCTTCTTCTCTAAAATAAGTCAACTGCACACTCTCTACTCTCTAGTCCTAAGTTTCTTGCAGGTTCATTAAGTTGCTGATGTGCCATAAAAGTTATACATGTATCAGCATCAATATTTTTAAATTTGGCTCTGTGGTCACCTTTGACCTTTGGTCTTTTCATGACCTTACATTAATGCCTGGTGACATAAGTCTCCAGTGGTTATAGAAGGAAAGTATTAAAGCTCTATGCCAACCACACAGTTGCCCTCTACTGCCCATTGCCTTCATTTTAAGTTGCCCACTATGATGGTGCAATCTTGGAGATAAAGTTATGTCATCCTTTTAATTACTGTGGATTTATATTTTAGGGGGAGATCATGAAATTAAATGCTACAAAAATCTTCACAATATTGTTAAGTTCAAAACCAGCACGCCTGTAATTCCAGTATCTGGGAGGCTGAGACAGGAGGATCTCAGGTTTGAGAATTGCCTTAGCAATAAAGCGAGACTCTCCGCAATTTAGTGAGACCCTGTTTCAAAACAAAAAAAAAGTGCTAAGGATGTAGCTCAGAGGTAGAATTCCCCCTGGGTTCAATCCCTGGTACCACAATACCACAACACACACACATACACACACACACACACACACACACACACACACACACACACACCCCACAGCAGGAATTTTCATCAAACACTCCTCATCCTTATTATTTGCATCACACTCTGGTGTCTTTTTATCGCATTCCACTCCATTTTATTACCAACAAAAGCGATGTTCAAGATCCACTAAATTGATTTTATTAGCCACTAATGGAGAAAATGGTGTATTTATTCACGTATATATTGTACCATTGCCCACAAAGCATTCATCCTCACATTAACTCATTTTACGCCCATAACACTTGTAAAGTAGGTGAATGCTTTCTGTGCTCTTTACAGGTGTTGGTTCTTGGGCTGGGAGAGACAGTTGAGAGTGTTGTGACGGGGACCGGGAGGGAAGGTCAGCCGCACCAAGGCAGCCACCTCTGAGTCTGGATCATCTCTCCTGAGCACCTCCCGTGCCAGTCACTGTGCGTGGCCCTCCACGACAAAAGTGCAGAAGTCTGTCTCCATCTTCCAGAGCTCAGGGCCCGTGGGAAGAAGCACACTAGAGAATGACAGGGAATGTTCTTTCCTTTTTTTTTTTTTTTTTGTGGGTCTGGAGTAGAACCTAGGGGCATTTGACCTTAGAGCTATACCCCCTGCCTTATTTTTTTTAACAGAATTTTTATTTTGGGGGGTACTGAGGTTGGAACCCAGAGGCTTTTCTACCTCTGGGCTATACTCCCAGACCTATTTTATACTTTATTTGGAAACAGGCTCTCACTATGTTGCTGAGAACCTCACTCAGTAGCTGAGGCTGACTTCCAACCTGTGCGATCCTCCTGTCTCAGCCTCCCAAATGCTGGAATTACCCCTGCCCCATTTTTTTATTGTTTTCTTTTGAAACAGAGTCTCACTAGGTTGCAGAGGACCTCACTAAGTAGCTGAGGCTGTCCATGAACCGTGATCCTCCAGTCTCAGCCTCCTGAATGCTGGGATTACAAGCATGCGCCACCACGCCCAGCGATGGCAGGGAATTTTCAAAGAGCAACTGGTATATAATTGAACTTAATGTGGGGTACCATTAAGGCTTTCCCCTAGATTAATGTTTCTGACTCAGCTGACTGTCCTTCACCCAGAGTCAACAAGGTTTGGGGTCATGGAAAGTTCGGAGTGGAAGGTCTGGGAGAAGATCAGATGGTGATGGCACGAGGGTACTGATTAACCTATCTGTAATATATGTGCTTTGGACTTGGTCTTTATTGTATTCTGGTGGTGGTAGCATGAGGATATTGGTTGACCTGTGACTGTATAAATACCTCTGGAAAAACAAACCCAGCATTGGTGCAATAGAGAATACTGACCCAGGAGTAGTCGTTGGCACAATACAGGAATACTGACCCGGGAGTAGTCATCGACCAGTAGAGATATTGACCCAGGAGCAAGGGTTGGCCAGTAGAGCTAGTAGGCTGGCAGCCTCCCCATGTTAGAATAAATTAAATATTCTGAGAATCAAATTCTTAGAGTTAAATTCTTCATCCTCACGCCTCTCTTCAGAACCCGTACTTTTGCCGGCTGGCTCCGGCAAATTAATATGATTTTTATGATATGTAGTATCAGCATCAGAGTAGAGGTAATTAAGACAATGAGACATCACAGGCCTGGAGGACGAGGGTCCTCAGTGCACACAAGAGATGTGCTGACGTGGAGATGAACACATGGAGGAGTCCAGCTGCTGATTAGCAGGTTCGCTGAGAGAGGAGAGCGAGGCAGGCACCCAGGCCCGGCCAGCGCTACAGTCACACCCTGCAGAAAGAAGTCACACCCTGCTGACAGTGGCCGCGAACCTGCGATAGAAGCAAAACAGCCACTGAAGGACCTGGTGTTCCGCAGTTTCATGGAGAAGAGAGAAACATTATTTTGAATTGTTGAAGTGTGTGTTTATCTGCACTCTTTAACATTGACCTTTTATTTCTGGAATGAGACTTTTACTCCCTCGCACAATTCTTGACCACATATACCTGTGTTTTGATTTCAGGATCATTACGATTGGGGACTCCGTGCTATTAAGTCCGTGCTGGTTGTAGCTGGCTCCCTGAAACGAGGAGATAAAAATAGACCTGAAAGCCAGGTACCGCGAAGCTGATACGGTTTTGAGTGAATAGCTAAATGACCTCATAGAGATAGAAGTGTAGACTTGGCTGGTGAGGTGCACACAGCATGCCTTCTAAAAAATAAAAAAAACCTCTTTTTTTTGTGGCAGTGGGAATCCAACCCAAGGACATACTACCTCCAAGCTATATATCCAGCCCTATTTTTTTTTTTTTTTTTTTTGGCAGTACTGGGGATGGAACCTAGGGGCATTCTACCTCCAAGCAACACCCCCAGCCCTATTTTCTTTATTCTTTATTTTGAAACAGGGTCTTATTGAGTTGCAAAGAGCCTCATTAAGTAGCTGAGGCTGGCTTCGAACCTGCGCAGTCCTCCTGTCTCAGCCTCCTAAATCTATTTTTTATTCTTCATTTTAAAGCAGAGTCTAAGTTGCAGAGGGACCCACAGGTTGCTGAGGCTGGTCTCGAACCTGTGATCCTCCTGTCTCAGCCTCCCAAGTACTGGGATTACAAGCGCATGCCACCATGCCTGGCTCATAGCCTCTATTTTTAATGCAGGATATTTTAAGGCATGGTGTGGTATTTCTTGTAAGAGGTCACAACTGTTCTTGAGTACAGAAATATGAATGTGGGAAAGAAAAGAATGTGATTTTTATAAGTGCTTTTGAAATATCGGCCACAAAAAGGATTTTGACAGTTATCAAATAATTCAGTGATCACTGATTTCCTTTGAGAAACACTCAGAAATCTGATAATTGAGTTGGGATATGAATTCTGAAAAGTCAGGGAAGATACAGTGTAATGGGAGAAGCAGCACTCATATCCCGGGGTGTGAGAGGGGCACCAAGCAGGAAGAATGGTTCAGCCCCAGTGGAGTGCTCGGCGGTCCTTCAGAGCAGCTGGAAATGTCCTGCTCTCCTCCTGGGGGAGATGATGACACCTCCTCGTGCACCCTTCCCTGCTTAGTGAGTACTGAGAGCACTGAATGCGTAGCACTTGCAATCTGCAGTATGGCTTCAGAAGCAAAGAAAGGGCTAGATCTGTTCTGTAAGGTTTTTTTTTTTTTTTTATGGTAAGGGGCCTGGTTCTGTGATTTTTAAATTTGTGACTATTTCCCTTTGGGTTACAGTTCATGTTAACATTTTCTTTCATTCCTTTGTTCTCCTGCTTTATGGATACTGTTAATGGGATATTTAGCTCTTTCTATAAATGTTCTCTTGATGTCTGAGTGATTGCTTCTAAAACATAAAGCCTTCTTTGGTTTTCACCCAATAGAGAACTGAAACCCAAACTGGAAATGTTTGAGATTATCAGAGGTCTCAGAGTACTTGGAACAAAATAATCTGATAGGATTCACAACCTGGGGTTTGAGGAATAAGAAGAAAAAGTCCTCAGACCCTTGTTGAAGGCCAGAACAGAGCTGCGGCCAGAAGGAGGAGGGCTCCTTGCTGGTCTCATCCTGAGGCTTTTGTGTTGTATCAGCAGAACTTTTTCATGTTCTATTGTGTTGACTCAGAAGCACTCCACCTCCTTATAGATAGAATGACATTGATGGAGAACAGTAACAACATCACACATGGTAGTAGTAGTAGTAGTAGTAGTAGTAGTAGTGGTAGTAATACTAGTAGTGGGACCTGAACCCAGGGGTATTCATTCTACCTCTGAGCTACATTCCCAGCCCTTGTTTTTGAAACAAGGTCTAAGTTACTGAGGGTCTTGCTAAGTTGCTGCAGCTGGCCTTGTACCTGTTATTTTTCTATCTTAGCCTTCCAACTACTGGGATTACAGGCATGTGCCACTACTACATTCATTTTTAATTAATTTAAAATCGGTGCATAAAACATAAAAATTGCACATACTAGTGGGGTGGCATGTAATGTTTTGGTATATGTGTATGTTGTATAATGTTCAAATCAGGCCAAACATATCTATCTCTTCAAGTGGTTGTTATTTCTTTGTGGTAAAAGCTTTCAAAATCTTCCCTGCTAGTGTTTTGCAACGTATCCATACTGGCTTTCTGGTAAGTATTCTCTGTTCTTCTTCCTAGGTGCTCATGCGAGCACTACGGGACTTCAATATGCCTAAGATAGTGACGGATGACGTTCCGGTGTTTCTGGGCCTGGTCAGTGACCTGTTTCCAGCCCTGGAGGTGCCCAGGAGGAGGAAGCCGCACTTCGAGCAGATGGTCAGGCAGGCCACCCTGGAGCTCCGCCTGCAGCCCGAGGACAGCTTCGTCCTCAAGGTGAGAGCGGCTTTGCCTTCCATGGAGGTCCAGGGATTCATAGCGCATCTCCAAAACATTACTCCTGCTACCCTGGCCTTAAAATGCCCTTAATAAGTACTTTCAAACACTGTACCAAGACAGTCTTAACTAAAGCAAATGTCAGTCAATGTAGTAGTCCCATTTGGCAAGAATGTAAAAGCATAGGTATGAAAGTGGTGGTTCTACATGTAAGCATACATTTTATTAACCTGTAAAACTCCTTAGTGACATGCACCAAAAATTTTTGTCCTTTCCCTCATTTTAGAAAAAATTGAAAGTAAAATCATTAGTGTGTGATTTTAACAGGGGGGGGGGTCAACATGCATGAGAATAACCTAGGAGGATATTGTCTGGCTTTTCAAACGCTTGTGCATAGACGTATTCAATTTGGGTTCAGTGAGTGCCTTGACATTATAATACACTCATGCACACACATACACACACACATTCACACACACTCTATTTTAGATATTTTATAGGACATAAGTCATTACTCAAATGCAGACAATATATATGCTGTTTTTGTTGAAAACGTTATGATTTAATAAGTAACTACCTCTGCCATGTCTAAAGCACTACATGGAGAGGTGGTTTTACTGTGTTTGCACCCATGTGTTCTACATGAGAGATGCAGGAGAACCTGTGCCTTGGACTTGTCGTATATTTTAACTTTCCTTGAGCAAAATGTTGTCAGTGGAGCTGGCTTGGGCTGGAAGGAAAGAAGACATGGCCAAGGATGGGTAGGTTGTCTTTCTGTCACCAAGTCATGAAAGGAAACCACGACTGGCTGTTTGGTGTGCAGGTCTTCCAGCTCGAGGAACTGCTGAGCGTGCGGCACTCTGTCTTTGTGGTTGGAAATGCAGGCACAGGAAAAAGCAAGGTATGATAAACTCGGCAAAAAGGTAAAAGCTTAGGTATGATAAAGTTTTTGTTCTCCCCCCTGCCTGAGAGCTTCTGGCCGTGGAGGATGCTTTTCTTCAGCCTAGTTTTGCTCCTTAAAAGAGTTCTTTTGGTGAAGCCCACCATAATTTGGGGTTAGAATCTGAGCCTCCAGCCGGGCATGGTGGCGCAGGCTTGTAATCCCTGCGCTGCGCTTGGGAGGCGGAGACAGGAGGATCGGGCAGGTTTGAAGCCAGCCTCAGCTACTTAGTGAGGCTCTCAGCAACTTAGTGAGACCCTGTTTCCAAATAAAAAAAAGTATAAAATAAGTCAGGGAGTATAGCCCCGAGGTAGAAGGGCTTCCAAGAACCCCAGTACCACCAAAAAAAAAAAAAAAAAAAAGAAAAAGAAAAAGAATCTGACCCTCCAATGTCAATATTCACTCAATTGAAACTTTTTTTTTATATTTGGGGAGAGGGAAAGAGGGAAACAAATAGAACATTTCATTCACATAGGAAGAGAAGAGTAAGCTGAGATGAAGGTCAGGCTTTCCACATGCACAGATCACTCTGTTCCTGTATTTTGATGTGTACATGTATCATCTTACTGACACATCTTTCAAAAATGATTCCAGTAGTTGGGAGGCTGAGACAGGATGGTCACAGGTTTGAGGCCAGCCTCAGCAACTTACTGAGACCCTGTTTCAAAATAAAAAGGTCTGGAGTATAGCTCAGAGGTAGAATGACCTTGGGTTCAACCCCCTGAGCCCAAACAAGCAAACAAAAAACAACAGCAACAAAAAACCAGTTACACCTGGATTCTAAGATATTGAGAGACTGACAATAAGATATTTTGGCTTGCAGCATTTGATTGTCTCTACCCATATTTATCAAAACTATCATTCCCAAATTTTTCTAGATTTTTTCTTCTCATATCACTAAGAAAAACAAGCCCAAATATTGTAAAGGAAAGGAGGTGGCAAAAAAAAAATAAAAAGATTTCTGAGGCACTTTTTATGCATTTTTCTGGGTCCACTGTGTTATTTTTTTCTGCACAGGGAAGATCTGCGGTAGATGCTGTCACCCTCCCCCTCCCCTCCCCCCAATTTTCAGTTCACTGCTTGATTTTGTTTGGCCTCAATGACAGTTCTGGCAGCATGCTTGATTTTTTTTTTTTTTTTTTGGTTGGCAGACCATATATGCAGAACTGCATGCATTATAATTCAGGATGCCTGGGTATAAACATATTTGGTAGCCAACAACTAAAAATAATCAGAATGGGCATTTGAGTGTTAGAGCATGGGTGTAGAGAGAACTTAGCTTCAAATCCAACATGGCACATTGCACAGGGAGGCTCTGGATGGAGATTTTTCTAGTAAAAAAGGTAATAATTGAAATATTAAAGTGGGTAACTGATAGGCCTATAATTATTTTGTTAGACTAAGTTTCAGATGTAGGCCATGGTTCATGGAAGGATAAAATTAAATTCTATAATTTCCAGTAGATTAAAGGTTTCTAAAAATATAAGCTTAATATTCTTAAGACATTTAATTTTTTCATCTAGTCTTCACCTATTCAGCTTAACATGTACTTAAACTGGTAAAACCAGACTACTGATTCTCCGGGTCATGGTATTTAGCAACTTATCATTTTAAAGATTTGGCAAGTCCTTTAAAACCCACTGGGAGTAATGAGCAATATAAATATTTAAATCAAAAGCCATGGCTTTTCAGAGAAAGCAAAAGAGACAGCGGGGGCCAGTCTTTGGGTTAAGGTGTCCATACATTAACCAGACCCATCCTAGGCACCTATTCTGTGAGTTCACATTCTTAAGGTTACTCTTCCTCATTCTCTATCGCAGGGTTTTTCAGCCTTAACATTAGTGACATTCTGGACTGAATAAATCATTGTTGTAGGGGGCCACTGAGGACATTGGCAGATGGTTAGCAGCATTCTAGCTTCTACGCAGTGAAAGATCAGTAGCGCAGTCCCTCTTTTCCCAAGGCGAGACAACCTTCTGCTAAGTACCACACTCTAGGCCACTGGCGCTCGGCCATGCCAGGCCAGCATCATTGACATCACCTGGGTCTTTGTTAGAAATGGTCCTACCCCACACAGACCAAATTAGAAACTCTGGCGTTGGGTCCAGCGATCTGTTTTAACACCCTCCAGACAATCCTCAGATGAGCTAAATCTGAAAAAACGTTTATCTAAATAATTCTGGCATGGTGCCTTTATAGATATGAATATAAATGCTTGTTTATGTATAGTCTTTCATTTTGCACATGGCAAAATACTTCAGATGACAAAATGACTTTCTCCATTCTAACTGGTTCAAAGAGTCAGGTGAACTACTTTGAGCTTGCTAAGGGTTAGTGGGACTGAACTTTTCAAGCTGGTACTAGAATTGCACATTTGTCCATTTTTTCTATTTTAATACACCTAAAATATCTGGTAACACATAACAAATAAGAAATATCCTTTGGAGCTCTTTATTTTCCATTTGGCTTCCATCAGTAGTAATTTCCTTGGCTCACTCTTTCTTCTCCTCAGATTTTGAGAACACTGAACCGAACATATGTTAACATGAAACAGAAACCCGTTTGGAATGACTTAAACCCCAAAGCTGTGACAACAGATGAACTCTTTGGTTTCATACATCACGCCACCCGAGAATGGAAAGATGGCAAGTAGTATTTTCCCTTTTGAAGTGCTAAAAATTTCTTTTTTTTTCTTTTCTCTTCAGAAAGCCATTTTTCAGTACAAGCCAATTTTAGTCATAGTTGCAGATTTACTGTTTATGTGTGAGTGTGATTGGAGCTATGGCAGATCACAACCGCATTTATAAATTAAAGCCAGATTTGAATAGTACTTGATTTGCATTCAGCAGAATTGTACTTGGATCTATGCAGTTTATCCTACTTCAGCCGTGTCAGGGCTCCTCATAGACAGAGAGAAGTCAACAGGAGTGTCTCAGCAAACATAAAGTACCTGACATAAGACACTGGCTAAGCTTGGGGTGGACATTGTTCTGGGTACCAGCAATGGATGTCGGCAGGGGCAGGGGGCTAGCAGATCCTGTGGGCATTATCTTAAAAAATATGCATTGAATTCTGGTACCTCTCACCTTCTCCCGAGATGTTCCATTAGTCCAAGCCTCCATCCTACTGGCCTTCTCATAGCTCGTTTTCCATACAGATGTTTGAGGGCTCACTTCAAGATATTACTTCTTGGCTTTCAGTTTCCAATGGGTGCCCATTACCTTTAGAATCTATCCTTCTTAGAGCCAGGCATGATGGTGCATGCTTGTAATCCCAGCATTTGGGAGGCCAAGACAGGAGGATTACAATTTGTAGCCAGCTGCACCTACTTAGGCCCTTTGCAACTTAGTGAGACCCTGTTTCAAAGTAAAGAATAAAAAATAGAGCTGGGGGTTTAGCTTGGAAATAGAATGCCCCTGGGTTCTATCCCCAGTACTGCAAAAAAAAAAAAAAAATTATCCTTCCATGGCCTACATGGCTCTAGTAGTAGTTGGTTCCCATTTGACATCTCTGACTTCGTTTCCTTCTCTGTCTTCACTTATTGAAATCTATTTCCTCCTCATCCCCTGGCTGTCCCAAGCCCATCATGGGGCCTTGGCATTTGATGTTTCCACCATCAGTGACACTCTTCCTCTCACTGTCTACATGGCTTGCTCTCCTAGGTTACTTAAGGTGACTGGACACTGTTGGTGGAAATGTAAATTAGTGCAGCCACTAAGGAGATCCATTTGCAGGTTCCTCAAAAGACTAGGAATGGTAGCCGGCGTAGTGGCCCACGCTTGTAATCCCAGCATTCGGGAGGCTGAGACCAGAGGATCATGGTTTGCGGACAGCCTCAGCTACTTACTGAGGCCCTCTGCAACTTCATAAGACCCTGTTTCAAATTAAAAAGAATAAAAAATATGGCAGGGGGTATAGTTCAGAGGTCGAATGCCCCTGGGTTCCATCCCCAGACCTTAAAAAAAATACTAGGGATAGAACCATCACATGACCCAACTATACCTACCACTCCACTCCTCAGTATCTTTCCAGAAGCTTTAAAGTCAAATAGTACAGTGGCACACGCATAACCATGTTTATAGCAGCACAGTTCACAATAGCCAAATTTTGGAACCAACCAAATATCCATCAGCAGATGAATGGATAAAGAAAATGTGATATATAGTCACACAATGGAATTCTACTCGGCCTTAAAGATTGTCATTGCAGAAAAATGTGTGGAATTGGAGAATGTTCTGCTAAATGAGATCAGCTAGTCTCAGAAGGTCAGGGTTGTATGTTTTCTCTCATATGTGGAATCTAGGGAGAAAATAGGTAACATGGGGACTTTCAGTAACGTGTAGAGAGAGTGTAGAGTAATGAAGGAATTTGGGTGAGGGATTAAGGGAGGGGAAGAAGGAGGATTGCAGAAGGAAACAGTTCAAATAATACAGTGGCAATATTTGAAGGGGTTACTGCCAATCCCGCTAACATGTATGGAGGAGATCGGGGTGGGAAACACACAAGAGCTGTGGGCAGGCATGTTTACATCACGTTGAACCTCACTGTGATGTATAATTGCAGTGCACTAATAAAAAAGTAAAAAAAAATGAAGTGGTTACATGTCAGAGAAACCATTAGAAACCTAATGTAATGGAGGACACACTTGGTCGTTCTCTCCCCTCTTGCTGTGTATCTACCCTTTCCTTCATCTATGGGACAATTTTTACTATCCTAGCCCAGCTGTTGTATTTTTATAAAGAACTATGGCCAGGAGAAAATTATTATTTATATATGCTGAAAATTTATGGAAGCCATTGGGGACCATCAGTAAACTTCGTTGGGTTTCATATAGGTCATGGTGGCAGGTGCTACTATATGCTGTCACTTGTTTTTTACACAAAATATTCCAAAGAGGATGTGCTCCAACGCACATATTGGTGTTAATTTGTTCAGCACAGCCCATATGCTTGAGTTTGAGAAGGTTGAAATTATTAAATATACCATGTAGTAGACCCAATACTTAGATACATAGTGATGGCAAAGAGTGCTGTGGATTTTATTTTATTGGTACACTGTATTTATTTTATTTTTTTGTAGTACTGGGAATTCAACCAGGGTCATTCTGCCTCTAAGCCACACCCACAGCCCTATTTTATTTTTTATTTTGAAATAGGATTCTGCTAGAGTTGCTGAGGGTCTCAATAAGTTGCTGGAGCCAGCCTCCGATCTGCTATCCTCCTGTCTCAGCCTCTCACTTACAGAGATTACAGTGGTGTGCAACCACACCCAATGACCATGGATTTCAAATGTTTTTTTAAATATATACACACCTTGTTAAGTAAAGAAAACTTGATGTAAGGGCAATGACCAAATGGTTCAAAGGATTGGATAGCACTTCTGAATGCTTTAGCAAACAGAGTTATGCTCTTGAGTACTGTTAGAATGGTGAAATAAACTAATATGTAGTCTAAAATAGATGCTGAACATTGCCTCCTGGTAAGTTTTGGAATTGCATCTGGAGCCCATGTGTAGCTCCAAGAAAGAAGTAGCAAAATTACTTTTATTAATGAAAGAACTTCCAGAATAAACAATACAAATTTATTTTAGAAATGAACGGCATTCAGCTTCATTATATATTAGTATCCTTTACCCTTATTTTATAGGTCTCTTCTCATCCATTCTGCGAGAACAAGCAAATCTCATGCATGACGGACCAAAATGGATCGTCTTAGATGGAGATATTGACCCCATGTGGATCGAGTCGCTGAATACGGTCATGGATGATAATAAGGTGACTAGCACTGCAGTGCCAAACCTTAAACATAACATCTGGAGGGCCAGCATGGTGCACCTGCCTGTAATCCTAGCACTTGGGAGGCCAAGACAGGAGGATTACAGGTTTGAAACCAGCCTCAGCAACTTAGCAAGATCCTTAGCACCTTAGCGAGATTTTGTTTCAAAATAAAAAGGGCTAAGGGTGTAGCTTGGAGGTAGAACGCTGCTGGGTTCAATCTCTAATGGCCCCTATAAAATAAAAAAAAACCTCTTGAGCAGATGAAAAATTCCAGGCACTTGTTGATATTAATTGTAGTTTTAAACTAAGCCTGGTATTCTTCTTGTACTCACTATTTTAAATATACATTTATTGGTGCATTTAAATTATACACCATAATGAGGTACAGAGTGATATAAACATACTGCACACAGCACTTGGTGTGTTTCCCTTCAGGTCCCACTCAGCTCCCTCCCCTTCCCTAAATGTCACTGATATTGGTGCTGATAACTTCATATATGTACATAGCATTACATTGTTTCCTTTATCCCTCTTTTGATAGATGACTTTTTCCTCATCTGTCTCAATTTCACAAGGATATTTTTATTTTAATAGTTTGAACCAAGAATTTTTATTTTTTATTTTTTAAAAAATTTTTATTGGTGCATTATAGTCATACATCATATTGAGGTTAAAAAAAACTTGTGTGGACATACATGCACACATCACCCATTTACCCTCTACCAATTACCACCCCATTCCCTCCCCATCCCTCCTTCCCATGCTTGGCTTAGCAATACCACTTCTGAGTATCTACCCAAAAACTACCAATCTAATGCATGTGTATCTATGTTCATAGCTGCACAATTCACCATAGCCAAAATATGGGACTAACCAAGATGTCCATCAACAGATGAATGGATTACAAAACTGTGGGATATGTGCACAATGGAATTTTATTCAGCCATTAAAAAAAACTCAGTTACATCATTTTCAGGGAAATGGATGGAACTGGAGGACAATATGCTAAGTGAGATTAGTCAGTCACAAAAAATAAGAGATCGGATGCTTTCCCTAATATGTGAAAGCTAAGGAGAAATGGGTCATAGGAGGAACTCTAGATGAAAAAGGAAATCCTATAAAGGAGCAAACAAGACAACTTAAAGGAGGGGATGGGAGAGGCGAAGAAGGAAATTCTCTAATTCACAAGGATTTTAAAGTAATGCATTCTCCTTATCTCTATAAATTTAATCCCCTTTAATGAGAGTTAGATGCATATCCAAGAATTATTTTGTACTTTTTGCCATTTTCTTTTTTATTGGTGTGTTATAATTATACATAGTCATGGGATTCATTGGGCTATGTCCGTACATGGACATTAGATATTTGGTCAATACCTCCACTTTCCCTTCCCTCCTCTCTCCCCCTGGTTCTTCTCCTCCACTCCACTGGTCTCTCTTTTATTTTCATGAGATTTCCCCCTGCTTCCCACCCTTTTTTCTCTCTAGTTTCCATATATAAAAGAAAAGATACAGCCCTTGACTTTCTGAGTCTGGCTTATTTCACTTAGCATAATGCCCTACAGTTCCATCCATTTACCTGCAAATGACATGATTTTGCTCTTCTTTATGGCCGAGTAAAAGCCCATTGTGTCTAGATACCACATTTTCTTTATTCAGTCACCTGTCAATGGACACTTGGGCTGGTTCCATAATTTGGCTAATGTGAATTTCACAACTACAAATATGTGTCACTATAGTAAGATGACTTAAATTTTTTTGTTAAATATCAAGCATCGGTCGGCTGTGGTGGCGCACACTTGTAATCTCCGCGCTTGGGAGGCAGAGACAGGAGGATCGCACAGGTTCGAAGCCAGCCACACGCGCTGGCTTTGGGGGCCCTGTTCCCAAATAAAAATGTAAAAATAGGTCTGGGAGTATAGCCCGGATGTAGAAGGGCTTCCAGGAACCCCAGTACCACCAAAAATTAAATAAATAAATAGAGCCGGGCGTGGTGACGCACGCTTGTAATCCCCGCGCTTGGGAGGCAGAGACAGGAGGATCGCGCAGGTTCGAAGCTAGCCGCATGCGCTGGCTTAGGAGACCCTGTTTCCAAATAAAAAATGTAAAAATAGGTCTGGGAGCGTAGCCCGGAGATAGAAGGGCTTCCAGGAACCCCAGTACCACCAAAAAATAAAAAAATAAAAAATAAATAAATAAATATCAAGCATCTTGCTATTTTTAGGAGCTAGTCTTAAATGAATTTATTTTATATGGTCTTTGATTAAATATAGAATTCTTTTTTTTGTGGTACTGATAGTGGAACCTAGGAGCTATACTCCAGGCTATACTCCAAGACCTATTTATACTTTATTTGTGTGTGAGTTTGTTTGTTTGTTTGTTTGTTTCTTTTGTTTTTGTTGGTACTGGGGTTCCTGGAAGCCCTTCTACTTCCGGGCTACACTCCCAGACCTATGTTTTTTATATTATTTATTTGGAAACAGGATCTCTTAAGCCAGAGAGGTTGGCTCCAAACCTTTGTGATCCTCCTGTCTCTGCCTCCCAAGCGCGGGGATTACAAGCGTGCACCACCACGCCCAGCTACTTTATTTGGAAACAGGGTCTCACTAAGTTGCTGAGAGCCTCACTCAGTAGCTGAGGCTGGCTTCAAACCTGTGCGATCCTCCTGTCTCAGCCTCCCAAGCGTAGGGATTACAAGCGTGCGCCACCACGCCCAGCTAAATATAGAATTCTTAGATGAGTTTGTGCCATGAGAATATTGGTGAAGGTTACGGATTGAAATCAACCAGCTCCTGTGGCTATAGATTGTGTCTGAATGCTTCCTCAAGCATTCTGCCGTGGTTGATCCAGCATCTTCAGCAAAAATAAGTAAATAAAAATTAAAAAGTGATGGTACTAGTTTGTGAGACACTGATTAAGCAACAGAAGTTTTGTTGCTGGGAACAAGAAACTGGTAACCATCAGTGCTCCAGAACGGAATTAAAACCACTTTTAGTGAGTCATAATCAATGCTGTCTGAACTGTGACATGGTTCACCATAAACAGGTGTGGCGTCTTTGTGCTTGCATGAGTTTCTATAGGACAGTGGACAACTGTGGTGTCTCTGATTCTGGAGAAATTTACTTTTGTGCCATTTAGGCCTAGCCATGTGCTCGTCTTCTATTTGGCAATGTTATTCTCAAGGGTCGGTCAGGCTGCCCTGGATGGGCGAGAGCTTAGATCTTAACTCAGGTGCTTGCTAGTGGGGTCTGAGCTCACGGCCTCTGACTCTTCTCCAAGGGAGGACGGGGTTGGGGGGGCCTGACAGCCTTCCTTTTGCCCTGATGACAGTGCCAACTGCCCTGCCGCTCACTCCAGGTGCTGACCCTGGCCAGCAATGAGCGGGTGGCCCTCACCCCGTCCATGCGGCTCCTGTTCGAGATCCATCACTTGAGGACCGCGACCCCAGCGACTGTCTCCAGAGCTGGGATTCTGTATGTGAACCCTCAAGATCTGGGCTGGAATCCGTGAGTATTTCTTTCTTTTTATTTCTTTACTGTTGTTGTTTATGAGAACAAAACACATATTTAACGTAAAATTTACCACTTTAATAATTTCTGAGTGTGCAGTTCTGGGGCACTAAGTGCATCCGCGTTGCTGGGCAGCCATCCCGCCACTGACCTGTGCATCTCCCTAAACTGAAGCTCTAGCCATTGGGCAGCACCTCCCATTTCCTTCTCTTCTTAGCTCCAGGCAACCTTATTCTGCGTTCTGTCTTATAATTTGACTATTCTAGGTACCTCATATAAGTGGAATCAAATATTATTTGTTAATTTCTGATGGGCTTATTTCACTTAACATAGGGTCAACTCATCTGTGTGTCAGAATTTCCTTCTTTTTTAAGGCTGAATAATATTCCACTGTATAGACACACCAGTTAATTCATTCTTCCACTGATGATACCTTTTAGTTATTGTGGATAAAACTACTATGAATATAGACACTAAATATCTCTTCAAATTACAGTTTTCAATTTTTTTTATTATTATATCCACAGGAGTAGAATGGTAGAATGGCCATATCATATTTTAATTCTATTTTTAATACTTTTTAATATTTTTAAGAACTGCCATGCTGCTTTCCATAATAGCTGAATGATTTTACACTCCTCCCTGCAATGCAGGAGAAGATGTGCTCAATTTCTATACATCCTTCCCAACACTTGTTACTTTCTTTTTTCCTTTATTTCTTAGTAGCAACCAAGCTAATAGGTGCGAAGTAGTATCACATGGTAGTTCTGATTTGCATTTCTCTAATGATTAGTGATGCAGAGTATGTTTTTATGTGCTTATCATTGGTATTTCTTCCTTGCAAACATGGCTCTGAGTTCTTTGTTCATTTTTTTAATCAAATGGTGTTTTTTTTAAATCTCAGGTTAAAAAATACCAAGTTTTATAATCATTTGAAGAAGATATTAGCAATTAAACCTAAGGCTAATTAGACTAATGTAAATTAGCACCTGGATGGCTCAAACATTTTTACTTGGACATTGCCTTGCTGACATACCTTGAACATGTTAAAACCCAGTAAATATTTGTTGGATAAGTGGATTTGTTGGATAAGTGAAGAGCATACATATAAATGGTGCTCTTATAAATAATTACATAATTTGAGTCAGGCGTGGTGGCACATGCTTTTAATTTCAGTACTTGGGAGGCTGGGACAGAAGGATCGCACAGGTTCGAAAGCAGCCTCAGCTACTTAGTGGAGACTCTGTTTCCAAATTTAAAAAAAAATAGAAAATAGGTCTGGGAGTGTAGCCCAGAGGTAGAAGGCCCCTGGATTCCATCCCCAGTACCACAAAATAAATAAATAAATAAATAAATAAATAAATAAATAATAAATAAACAAATAAAGAAATAATTTGACGAGCATGTGTATGTCTGTGAGTGTGCATAACATGCAGACATGAACAGTGGAGATGCTTTGGTTTAGAGACAGTCACCGTGTCCACTTGCCTCCTCTTCAGCTGCGTACGCTTTGCGCAGTGGTCCTGGTGGTCACGTGTCACAGTCACCCGCAGCAGTCTCACTCTGCACCTTAGGGGCCTCTGAGCTCTGCAGGGGGCCGGGCCTGTGGCCGGCACACTTCCTGGGTTGGACACATTCTGTTCACCCTTCTCCTCCTGCTCGGTGCCCTCGGCTGTCCCAGATCAGCCACGCAATGGGTTTCGTGCCCTCCGACCCCTGATTGGTTTGGCCAATGAGGAGCCCTGGCAAGAAATGGGAGAGGGGAGAGTGAGGCCAGCTGCTTACTTCCGAGCCCCCTTCCTACAGGATCAGCTCAGGGCGCTGTGTCCCTTAACTGCAGGTGGCAGCTCCTATGGAATTTCTCCACAAGATGCCCTCTCTCTGGGTTGTAGAGGCCCCCCATTCACGTTTCCGCGCAGCCCCAGGTACCTGAACCATTCCTGGTTAGCATCCTGTGTTACTCAGCCTTATTCTGCTGTAACAGATTCCTGAGATAATCGATCCTGTTTTGCCGGAGGGGGACTGGAGACTGAACCCAGGGGTATTCTACCTCTGAGCTATACTCCCAGCTCTATTTTTAGTTTTTGTCTTAAGACAGGGTTTCCCCAAGTTGCAGAGGGCCTCACTAAGTTGCTGAGGCTGGCCACAAACCTAGGATCCTCCCGTTTCAGCCTCCTAAGTCCTGGGATTACAGGTGTGTGCCACCACATCCAACTGTAATCAGTGCTAAAAGAGAAAGTTTGTCTGGGCTCATGGTTACAGAAATGGATTCACTAGCACCTTTGCTCTTGGGCATGTGGCTAAGTAATATATCTGGCAGAGCACATAGTGGAGCAAAAACTTTCACCTCATGGCCAGGATGCTAAGAGAGGAAGAAAGAGAGCGGGTCCCACCATCCTCTTCAAGGGACCAGTCCAGGTCAAGCAATCTAAAAGCTCCCATTAGACCCCCGCCTTGTACAGGTTCCAAAGCCTCCAATGGTGCCGTAGATGTGGAATGAAGCCTTTGGCTCAAGGGCCTGTGGGAGGAGACATTCCTGACCCAAACTACGGCACACCCTGGGGGCCCCCGGCATCTCCCTACCGTGGCTCTTCTTGCACAGGCCTTCCTTGGTAACTAGCCCTTTTGTCAATCCTTCCCTGGTGTGTGTGTGTATGGAGGAGGGATGAGGAGAAGGCGGAGGAGGAGGGAGAGGAGGAAGAAGAGGGAGAGGAGGAGAGAAAGGAGGAGAGAGAGGAGGAGGAAGAGGAGAAAGAGGGAGAGGAGGAGGAAGAGGGGGAGGAGGAGGGAGAGGAGGAGAGAGAGGAGGAGGAAGAGGAGAAAGAGGGAGAGGAGGAGGAGGGAGAGGAGGAGGAAGAGGGAGAGGAGGAGGGAGAGGAGGAGAGAAAGGAGGAGAGAGAGGAGGAGGAGGAGGAGAAAGAGGGAGAGGAGGAGGAGGGAGAGGAGGAGGGAGAGGAAGAAGAAGAGGAAGAGAAGGAGGAGGGAGAGGAGGAGGAGGGAGAGGAGAAAGAGGGAGAGGAGGAGGGAAAGGAGGAAGAAGAGGAAGAGGAGGAGGAGGGAGAGGAGGAGGAAGAGGGAGAGGAGAAAGAGGGAGAGGAGGAGGAGGGAGAGGAGGAGGAGGGAGAGGAGAAAGAGGGAGAGGAGGAGGAGGAGGGAGAGGAGGAGGAAGAGGAGGAGAAGGAGGAGGAAAGAGAGGAGAGGGATTGGGCACGGTAGTGGTTGGTGCATGCTTTTAAGCCAAGTACCTGGGAGGCTAAGACATGAAGAGGGTAGGTTCCAGGCTAGCCTGAGCAACTGAGCAAGGCCCTATTGGAATGTAGTGAGACTTTGTTTCAAAATAAAAATATAAAATAGGGATGGGCTGTAGCTTAGAGGTAAGCTGCTCCTAGTTCTGGAAATATCCCCAGACACACACACACACACACACACACACACACACACACACAAGAGAGAGAGAGAGAGAGAGAGAGAGAGAGAGAGTGTGTGTGTGTGTGTGCGCGCGCGCGTGCGCTGGGGATTGAACCCAGGTGGATTCTCTCTCTAAGCTACAACCTCCAGCCCTTTTTATTTTTTATTAGAAAGCAGAGATTGTTAAATTGCTGAGGGTGGTCTTGAACCTGTGATCTTCCTGCCTAAGCCTCCTAAGTGCTGGGATTACAGGTGTGTATCACCATGCCCCGCTCCTGTTATCCTAATGTAATCCTGCCAGATGCTGGCTTATCTATTTCTCCAGGCTAATGAGCTGATTCACTTAGTAAAACCTTACCTTTCACCAGTGGTGGCGCACGCTTGTAATCCCAGCATTCGGGAGGCTGAGACCGGAGGATCCCGGTTCGCGGGCAGCCTCAGCTACTTAGTGAGGCCCTCTGCAACTCAGTGAGACTCTGTTTCAAAATAAAGAATAAAAAATAGGACAAGGTATGTAGCTCAGAGGTCAAATGCCCCTGGGTTCCATCCCCAGACCCACATGCACACAAAAAAATCAAAAGGAACGTTTGTGTGTGTGTGTATGTGTGAAGTGAGATGGAAAAATTTGCAAATAAATCAGATGTGCATCTTCAGTTTTGGCCATTGGTGAAGATAATGGCCTCTTTTTTGTCTTTTAAATATCTATTTTTATTATTCCAACTATGAAAGTTTAGCAATAGCTTCTACATGAATCTTTAAACTGTGCATATTTATCAATGAGTAATTTCTATGTTGTACTGTGTAACATGGTTGAGCCCTAAGAGAGGCCTCTGTTGTCCTTTTTGGGGTGTTTCAGTCAGCAATCTTACTGCTGTAATCCAAAATACCACAACTTAGAGGAAGGGAGATTTATTTGCTTATAGTTCTGGAGATTTCAGTCATTCAGTTCATGTGAAGCTGAGTTATATCTGCAGAGCTCAGGGCATGGTGCTGGGGAAAAGAGAGAGAGAGAGAGAGAGAGAGAGAGAGAGAGAGAGAGAGAGAGAGAGGGAGGGAGGGAGGGAGGGAGAAGAAGGAGGAGGAGGAGGAGGAGGAGGAGGAGAAGGAGGAGGAGGAGGAGGAGGAGGAGGAGGAGAGGAGGAGGAGGAGGAGAGGAGGAAGAGAGAAGAGCGAGAACACAGCAGTGATCATGGAGGCTGGAAATGAGAGCATGCAGGGGGTTTCAAAGACCCATATGAATGGAATTCTTTTCCCAGTTTCTTTTTCAGTGGATTCATGTTGGTGTATAGAAAAGTGATTGATTTTTGTAAGTTGGTTTTGTATCCAGCTACTTTTCTGAATGTGTTCATCAGCTCTAGAAGGCTTCTGGTTGAGGTTTTTTTAATTTTCTAAGTGTAGAATCTTATAATCTGCAAACAAAGATAATTTCTACCAATGTAACCAATATGTCCTGGAGAGGTAGCTAGTGGGGTGGAACCCAGAGGGAAACATGCCAAATGCTATGGCATTTATGTCTATATCACTCTGAACTTTGAAATGATACATAATTAACAGTGCAGCCATAAAAATACTTTTAAATGATGGAACCGGGATGCAGACCCAGGCAGTGTGAGTTGAGAGTTTTGTCTCCCTTTTAAGGATCCTCCCTGCAGCCCCCAGATAATGTCTGGATACGAAGATCCCATGTGGCAGCTGGCATGCAGTGAAGCGGTAGCTGAGGGCCAAGCGTGGCCTGCGTGCCCTGCCCCCACTCACCTGTTTTGTGCTGGTCTGTGGTACCACCACTCCGCTCTCGGGCAACTGGACTTCCACTGAAAACCATTCCTCTCTAACCTAAAGTTTCAGCAGTTGACATTTTATAAATCTAACCATAGTGTGCTGTTGCTGAATATTTAATAAAACCCTATGGTGAGGTCTTTTGAAAAGTGAAGGGAACCTTTTGTAGGATCATTAGCGTGCCTTAGTTTCTTCTGCTATGCAAAATGTGAAACCTGGTTTGCTTAAAGCGGAGGACGGCCATGACTGGCCCGTGGTCAGCCGTCTCCCTGCTGCTTCAGGACGTGGTGATTACCACCGCTTTCTACTTAGGACGTCCCAAGTGATAGTGTTCACTTAGCATGTCTTCATTTCACCCCAAGGACTACTCGGTTGCCACAAAGGCATGCTTTGTTCCCTTGGTAAGGAGCCCATTAATAGGTCAGAGATAAGCCGGGCATGGTGGCGCACGCTTGTGATCCCCACGCTTGGGAGACAGGAGGATCGCGCAGGTTCGAAGCCAGCCTCAACTACTTAGTGAGGCCCTCAGCAACTCTGTGAGACCCTGTTTCCAAATAAAATATAAAATAGGTCAGGGGCACAGCCTGGAGGTAGAGGCCCCTGGGTTCCATCCCCAAGACCGCAAAAAAATATATGTCAGAGATATTTAACATATCAAAATTAAAGTTTTATAAGCTTCGGATTCTCTCTCTCTCTCTCTCTCTCTCTCTCTCTCTCTCACACACACACACACACACACACACACACACACACACACACACACGCATGAGATACCATTTGAGAGTCCTTTGTCAGAAACACATTATCAGCTATCAGCTTGGTGTAAACATTGAGTCCAGTGGAAAAGGAGTGAATTCAGGATTGCCCCTATGGAATTTTCACCTCTTTTGTAACTAATTTCTCATTACGGAATAATTGATGCCTAGGTTAATTAAGAAAAATGCCGAGCTGCTTCATAAATAAGGGCTCCACCACGGAAATGATTCCAGTCCCTTAGGAAATGGCACACTGACCTCCTAGGAATGTTCACTAATGTTCTCCTTACGCTCTGTTATGTTTGGCTGCTAAGTGCTATTAGAAGTCCCTTTTACATTCTTTTCATTAAACTAAGAGTGGTCATTAAAACAAGTTGTTCAAGGAACATTTTAAGGGATTTCATCTGGAGGAACTGAAGGAACGCGCTAACTCGGCCTGAGTGTTGCTCCGCTGTGTTGAGAGCAGGGCTTTGGGGAAGTCGTGGGACTCGGCTTTTCAGGCCTTTCAGGTAAAAAAAAAAAAAAAAAAAAAAAAAGCTTTCAGGTAAATGCTTTTCTGTTTCTTTTCAGGTATGTGGCCAGTTGGATAGACAGAAGGCAGCAGCAATCCGAAAAGGCCAATTTAACTATTCTTTTTGAAAAGTATGTTCCTGCGTGCTTGGATAAGCTGAGAACAAGCTTTAAAGCCATCACCTCGATTCCAGAGAATAGCCTGGTGCAGGTTTGTCTCCCCTTACACCGTCCGACATCCTCTTCCCAACGGGGCTTGGCCAGGACCACACGAGTGTGTGCTTAAGAAGGTGGAATGATTTCTGGGATTCGTAGGTTGCTTAGCCGTCCTTCCTTAGCCTCTGGGGGCCCTGGGGCCTTTTGCAAACTGCTGTCCCACACAATCACACTATTGTTGCCATTTGGGTTTGTGGTCATTTTCTTGAGACTGTGACCTAACGGGCTGAAGCCATATTTTCGTCACTTTTTTATCCTTCGAGATTTGCATAGTTCTTTGCACACAGTAGGTACTGAACATGTGTTGAATCCTGGGTTCCTTCCAAGCATAGTGGAACAGAATTAGAAGAACAAAGGAAAGCATCCAAATTCTTTTACACAGGTGCCACCTCCCGCAGACACCCCCCTCCACATAGCCCCAAACGCGTATCAGTCTGCATGAAGATTTCATAGTACTCCTGGGATAAGTGTTTTCTGATCCTCACAGTGAGACAGCTGGTTAAGAGTGAAGCATATCTATGATTTGTTGTCATGGAAGCAAATGAAAATAATTCACAGTACTCAGAAATAAAGATTGTGATCATAATCTCAGCATGAAGAAAAACTGTCCCCAACCCTTACAAGGATCAAACTTCCTGAAGGTTTACAATGGAAACCTTCCCTTCCTTCCTGTAGGAGCAAAATTGGTTTCTAAGTACTTTGTTACTACTAAGTTACTGTGTTACCAAATTTGTTTGAAGCTAATTTAGAAATAGTTGCAGGCATAATAAGAAGGGAAAGTTCAGGTTTGGGGATAATTCACACACCAATTAAGTAAACGATAGTATTCAACAGTAATTATCTGAGGTATAATTTATTTCTGAAAGCAGGTCTGAATTTATTCATAATGAATTAATTATGTGGTTAGCCTAATTAGACTTCCTCTGGTGTAATACTTGCAAAAAGCACGATCGTGTTCTTTCTCAAGTTCACTTGTGTATTTGTGCGATTCTCTGTGGTGTGAACTTTTCCATTCAAGAGTAGTGTGAAAATAGGTCAGTAGGAATTAATATGACTTTTGCTTTTACTTCTTCTTTTGTAGTATTCAGAAAGATCTGACCCGGCTCCTTTTAGGCTGTTGTTTGCAGAGTAGTTGGTGTTCTGTCATTATTCATAAATTTGAGACAAATATGGATGTAAAACAAAATAACTTAAAATGGCTATCTTAAAATATTGATGCACTGTTTCTCAGTATATGAAATGTCTTCTATTTAAACTTGATAAAGTGTATTAACTTTTTTATAATATACATTAAAATGAAATTTTATTAATTGTTGATATAATGGTTAAATGTTTCTAAAGTACTGCATTTGGGATAAAATAAAGGATGCTAAGATGTATTGGCATGTTCTCCTAAGAACACCACATTGGATTTCTTCCAGTCTTGTTTTGTTTTGATTTTCACCATTTTTTAGAACAACATGGTTTCTACTCAGAATAATAAAGATTCCGTGTTTTGCAATCTTTTCCTACACGACAAATTGGACAGTTTTATTAAGAAATTGTCATATAAGTTGGCAAACAAGCACAATATAAAATCATAGAAATCAGGAGAGACGATTTTAAAATATAACAGGTGCTCACCTACTTAAATGAAAAATATTCTCCATCTTTCATGGCTAGAAAAGAAAAGCGCATGTACAACACCGAGCTGGCATCGCTGGGTGTATGGTAGTGACAAAATGCTATTACTACTTCCAAAAAACTGGACCAGAAGCGCTTTTACTTCCTAGGATCTGTGACAGTGCTAATTCACGGCAGCTCTTTTCGAGCTTGAGGGAAGTAACCCTAACTTTGTTAGTTGCTGGTTATCATTTGATATGGTAATGCCACGGTCCCCTGGGGAATGTCAGGTTGCCCTGAACACGTGGTATGCTTGGGACCAACGAAACACATTGTTGTTTTGCCTGCGGTATATGAAGAACAAGTTCCTGAGCAGCATTTCTTCCAAAATTAAATTTAGCCTGGTGTCCAAAAATGCCGCAGACTAAGGCTGCCAGTTCAACTTTCTACAATTACAACAGGTGAAAACGCTGCCAAAGCGTGGAGAGAAGCAGGCGCCCTAGTCCCTGGCAGGGGAAAAATAGTAAATAAATGCTTCCCGTCCAGCTGGGTCTTAGGAATCCACTCCCAGTGACTTTGTACAACTTCATTTATTAATAAGAAAATATATCTTCAGTATGCTTTTATTTGCTTTATTTAGTACTAAAGATTGAACCCAGGGGCATTCTACCTTTGACCTACGCCATAGAGCTATTTTATTTTTTTTATTTTGAAACAGGGTCTTACTAAGTCGCTGAGGCTGACCTCGAACCTGTGATCCTACCATCTCAGCCTCCCACGAACTGGGATTACAGGAATGAATTCAGTAAGTTTTTATGTGAGAAAATAGGTTACAGAATACCATGTTAGTATGATTTTCTATTTATAAAAAAGTGAATATAGTTATATATTAGTTATGTGTTCTCTTTGCATATATGCATTTGTAGTTAATCTAGTGATTATTAATTGAATCATTTAAATTTTTATTTTTATATTTTATTTATTTGTTTATTTATTTATTTATTTTGGTGGTACTGGGGTTCCTGGAAGCCCTTCTACCTCCAGGCTACACTCCCAGACCTATTTTTTAATATTTTTATTTGGAAACAGGGTCTCTTAAGCCAGCACGGCTAGCTTCGAACCTGCGCAATCCTCCTGTCTCTGCCTCCCAGGCAGCGCGGGGATTACAAGTGTGTGCCACCACGCCCAGCTATTTTTATTTTTTAAATATGGAAAGCTTCATAAATTTGAGTGTCCTCTTTGCACAGGGGCCATGCTAATCTTCTCTCCATTGTTCCAATTTTAGTGCATGCACTGCTGAAGTAAGCGCAAAGTTTTATTCTTATATTCAATTGTTTTCTCCCTTAAAGCAAAACATTGCCTTTTCTTCTGTTATTTTTGGATAAATGGCTTGCATTTGAGAATTGAACCTGAATTCAACATATTCTTTTTTTTTCCTGATTTTTTTGGATACAAATGTCAAATCTTTTCCTATTTATTTTTATACTTTTATTGTTGTATTATAGTCTCACCTCCTAATGCAGCTCCTAGTGACGATGACACACATCACACAGCACGTGGGCTCCCCCAGCGCTCTCCCCACGCCCCTTCCTTATACAGGATACTGACGTGGCACTGGTATTCTCACGTATGTTCATACTGTCCATAGAAGAGTTTCTTTATTAATTCTCCCTCCCCACCCATGCACTCTCCCCAAGACCCCTGGAATTTCGTTTTTCATTATCCCTCTCTATTCCGCTTAGCCCTTAGCTTCCACATTTGAGAGAACACATCTGGTCCTTCACTTTCTGTGACTGGCTCATCTCACCTGACATAGTGTTCTCTAGCTCCATCCATTTTCCTGCGAATGACATAATTTTGCTCTCTTGATTGCCGAGTAGAATTCTGTTGTGTGAATTTCTCATCATTTTGTAATCCATTCATCTGTTGCTGGATACCTAGGTTGGTTCCATGATTTGGCTTTTATGAATTGCGCTGCTATGAACGTGGGTCTGCATGTATTGCTACAATATTCTAATTTCAGTCCCTTTGGAAAGACACTAACACTCTAACACATATAGGCACAGGTAGAATCTTCCTCAATAAAACCCCTCAAAGCTCAGGAAATTAAAACAAGAAGCAATAAAGGGGACAGCATAAAACTGAAATTTTCTGCTTATCAAAAGAAACCATCAAGAGTCTAAAGAGAGAGCCTACAGGATGGGAGACCTTTGCCAGCTACTCCTCTGGTAGAGGAGCAGTATTGAGAATATACAGAGTATTGCAAAACTTAACACTAAAAAACTAAAAACCCAATCAAATGGGCAATTGAACTAAATAAGACACTTCATAAGAGAAAATACAAATGACCAATAAATACATGAAAAAATGTTCAGCATCCTTAGCAATCAGGAAGATGCAAATTAAAACTACACTGAGATTCTATTTAACCTCAGAATGGCAGTCATCAATAAGTTATACAAAGCCGGGCGTGGTGGCGCACGCTTGTAATCCCCGCGCTTGGGAGGCTGAGACAGGAGGATCGCACAGGTCAAAGCCAGCCTCAGCTACTTAGTGAGGCTTTCAGCAACTTAGTGAGACACTGTTTCCAAATAAAATATAAAATAGGGTCGGGTGTGGTGGCGCACACTTGTAATCCCTGCACTTGGGAGGCAGAGAGAGGAAGATCACACAGGTTCAAAGCCAGCCATGCTGGCTTAAGAGACCCTGTTTCCAAATAAAAATATAAAATGGGTCTGGGAGTGTAGCCCAGAAGTAGAAGGGCTTCCAGAAACCCCAGTACCCCCAGAAAAATAAAAAAAAAAAAATAAAATAGGTCTGGGAGTATAGCCTGGAAGTAGAAAGCCTCTGGGTTCCACTCCCAGTACCACCAAAAAAAAGAAAAAGAAGTCAAACACAATATATGTGGTGAGAATATGGGGAAATAGGAATTTTTTTTACATTGTTAGCAGGGTTGCAAATTAATATAGCTGCTATGAATATTCCTAGGAAAACTGGAAATTTTTTATTTTTAAACAGTTGATTCTTACTTAGAGGATCAGATAGATTAAAAGTGGCACAATTTTTTTCCACCATTACCTTAGATATGCGAGGCAGTTAATTTTTGTCTCTTCCAAAGTAGCAAATCACAGAGGTCTGAAACTTCTTAAAGCTAAAGTGAAATTGTAAAAAAAAAAAAACTTGGTATGGTGGTACACTCCTGTAATCCTAGCTTTCAGGATGCTGAGACAGGAGAATCACAAGTTCATGGACAGCTTCAGCTACTTAGTGAGGCCTTCTGCAATTTAGTTAGATCCTGTTTATAAATAAAGAATAAAAAATAGGACTGGGAGTGTAGCTCAGAGTTAGAATGCCCCTGGGTTCAATCCCATTTATGCAAAAAAAAAAATCTCCCTAATAATGGTTGTTTCTCCTTTTTAGACTATTTGTGCTCTTTTGGAGTGTTTGTTGACTCCTGAAAATGTACCTTCTGACAGCCCAAAAGAGGTCTATGAAGTCTATTTCGTCTTTGCTTGTATCTGGGCATTTGGAGGCACCCTGCTAAAAGATCAGGTATGTTGAGAGTGGTCTACAGAATCACTCGTCATAGTGTCTTGCTTTCCCTGTCCTCTCCTGAGCCTGTGCATGCTGTAGGTGATCCTGCACAGGATGATCACTGTCCCCTTGACTGACAGCACAAATCCATGGCCTTCAGCCCAGCTCTGCCTTCAGAGCCCAAGGCTGTTTCCACCTGGCTCCAGCACATCACCTGTCCCATGGCTCAGCCGCCCTCAGTATGCCTGAGACGTACCTCTTCCTCTATTGAGTATCCATATTTGCTCCTCTTTATTCTTGCTTTTACCCTCAGTGATATATTCTTCCCTGTTGCTCCAGTTAAAAACCTGGGAGCATCACTCTTCTTTTTTCTGTATCCCATGATCTCAGACTCAGTTCCATCACAAAGTGACTGTCGCGTTACTGCCATTCCTGTCACCTTAATTCAGGGATCTCAATCACTGTTAGATTGCTCTGAATTCTTGTAATATCTTAGCTATAACAAATCTCACAGAGGAGGTGGCTTAAACAACAGAAATGTACTTCTCACAGTGCTGGGGGGTTGGGTCCAAGGTCAGGGTGCCAGCATGGCTGAATTCTGGCACGGCCCTTTCCTGGCTTCCTCACTATAACTAACGGCAGAGAGAGGATGTTACCAATCTCCATTGCCTCTTCTTATAAGGGCACTCAAAGCACTGGGTGGGCCCCACCTTTGTGATCTTAAACCTAATTACCCCCAACGCATCGCCTCCAGATACCATCACACTGGCAGCCAGGCTTCCACAGCAGCACAGTCCAGCAGTGTCCCCTCTCAGAGTCTCCTGCCTCCAGTGGCCCCCACCTCTCACCATCTCTCACTGTTCCCATGGCAGTCATCTGCCAACCATAGTCCCTCTCAGGCCAATTTCTTCTCATTGGTCTTCCTTCTGCCTGAAGAGAATCTGTCACACTCACACACCTTTTTTTTTTTTTTCAGAGTCCTTTTGTGGCTTCTGATTTCCTGTGAGACACACCTGAGATAAAATTTTGCACAAACACACTCACCCCATACACACAAATGGTTTAGACTTACCAAAGTAAAAGAAATGTGCAGGTCTCATCTCCACCATCCACCTCTATGTGTTGATTTTCCTTATGTAATCTATATAAGGATTCTTTATTGTGCAAATAAAGTCCAGCTAAGAGAGACAAAGAACCTTGCCCGGTGTCCCACTGATGGGAGATGACAGCAGCAGAATTCCCACCAAGTTCATCCCTCTCTCCAAAGGCCGCCTCTTCTGTGGTACCCTGGGAACTCACATGGTCGCAGATGCTTCCATGGTAACCTGAATCTTCCCAAACCTTTCCAGCTGCAAACAAGACATTTATATCAGAAGGTTTCACAGCTAGGAGTGACACATCTTTCTGTCACTTACTTTCTGTAGGTGATGGCCCCTACAGGTCAGTTCCACTTTCTCATCACTAAGCTACCAAAACTCACATCCATAAATACATCTGGCACTCACTTGGCCTCTCGGCTCTTATTTCATTCCTCGTTAGAAGCCAGATTTCCCCTCTGTAACCTCCAAGTGCTCCCTGGAGGAGCGTAGCCAGTGCTGCTTTGAGTGACAGTCAAGTACTGGTGGCTCCACATGGCCCTCTCAAAGGCGTGGTTTATGACCTGTGGGTTTCTTTTTTATAGAGGCCAAATAGAGCATCTCTGCCCACCCCTGCGGTGGTTCTAGCCAAGCCTTTCACAAGCTGTGCCCTTTCCCAGGATGTGTGAGGTGTGGACAGCTGAGATCGTCCCTCCTGCTGTAACTCCTCCTCCCCGCCCCAGCGGATCCTTTCTAATCTCTCCAACCCCCACACATGGCAGCGCCACTCAGTTACCTAAGCCACGAGCTGGGCATTGCTGTTTGCCTTCCTCTCCCGCACGCTCTTTTCACGCTTAATGGTCAACATCATCACCATCATCTTTAAGTTTTCAAAGTGGCTCTAACTATACAAAATTCCCGAGAGGCCGTAGGTTGGGAACATAAATGAAGCAGATACAAGAATTGATCTTAGGGGAGCCATGTGCTAGGTCAACAAATCCTCTTACAGCCAGACACGGTGGCCCGCACTTATAATTCCAGTACTTGGGAGGCCAAGACAAGAGAATCACAGGTTTCAGGCCAGCCTCAGCAACTCTGTTTCAAAATAAAAAATGTATGCCGGGCGTGGTGGCGCACGCTTGTAATCCCCACGCTTGGGAGGCAGAGACGGGAGGATCTCGCAGGTTCGAAGCCAGGCGCGTGCGCTGGCTTAAGAGACCCTGTTTCAAAATAAAAATACAAAATAGGTGTCTGGGAGTGTAGCCCGGAGGTAGAAGGGCTTCCAGGAACCCCAGTACCACACACACACACACAAATAAATAAACAAAATAAAAAATGTAAAGGGCTGTGGGTGTAGCCTGGAGGTAGAATGCCCTGGGTTTAGTTCCCTGTAACAAACTAACAAACAAAATGCCAGTTTTCCATTTGAAAATGTTGCTTAGGGTTTTTCTAGGCTGTATCATTTAACCATCAAAAACAATAAAAACCTATATGGATAGGTACAGTTATCTTTAGCTTCACAAACAGGGAAGTCAACCTGCCTAAGAACACAAAACTGACCAGCACCTGGGCCGGGCTCAAAGTGCCACAAAGGGACTCAGGACGAGTGCCCACATGGAGGCCGTCACCAACAGCCTCCAAAACAGGTCTCCGCTGCTTCTCTGCAACCCACAAGCTGCTGTCCTTCTCACTTGGCCCCTGGACAGTCTGCCTCCATGTCTGTCCCCTGGTTCACTTCCACTCAAAGGGCAGAGGAAGTGAATGTCTTCAAATCCCTTGGCATACTCCCCCAGAGCAGAAAACACTTTACTGGATTCCTATTGCCTTCAAGACAAGCTCAAGCATTTTAATTCTATTCACAAGGCCTGTGGCCTGGCCCTGCCTCATAGCCCCTCTTCTTCCCCTCTACTGCCTGCCCCCACCCCGACCCCAGGCACTCTGGCTGGTTTCTTGAACACACCAAGTTCTTTTAACCACAGCATTTTTTCACATGCTGGGCTCTTTCTGGAATGAGCTCCTCCCTCATCTGGGCCTATTCTCAAAGATGGTTTCACAGCTGGGCATCTTGTCACATGCCTATAACCCCTGTGCTCGGAAGGTTGGGACAGGAGGCCAGCCTCAGCAACTTAGACCCTATTTCAAAAATAGAAAATAAATAGCACTGGAGGTGTAGCTCAGAGGAAGAACGCCCCTGGGTTCTACCCAGTAACACACAAGCATGTACAAAGGTGGCTTTCTGGACACCCTGTTGCTCTCGCTGCGGCTGGTTTTTCAAGGTGCCTACTTGCTTCTCCACGCACAAGCTCTACTTCTGCTTCCACCTCGACTGCCCAGGTCTCACCTCTAAGCTCTGCAAGGGCAGAGACCCTGTGTGTTTTCCTCCCTGCTATAGAACAAAGGCATTGTAGATGAGTCAAAGATTTGTTACCAAAATGATTTTGCTGATGGAGTTGTGAGATGAGGCAAATTTTGATGTAAAAGTAGAAATCATATGTATTCTGCCTACAGAGAATGGTTCCAGGAAAGACATAGACTATAAATGATTTAAAATCCATCAGAAGGATCTGGCTTAAGGCCACATGGTTTTAGGGTGATAAAATACCCTGTGCTACCAATCCGAAAATACTAACGCCTTAACTGGAGAGTGGAGGTGGGGGAGAGGGTGAGCTCAGCTGGCGTGGAATTCAGTTGGGGAGGCTCTTCCTGCAAAGGAGGGTCACATTCTCCGCCTGCAGTCACCCTGCCTATCTCATGACCAGCCTGTTGTCAAAGCAGGCTGTCACTCAAGGACATAGGGACATCAGAGCACAAGCAGTTTTAAGGATTCGAGGCATAAGGGAATGGGAGTAGAAGTCCTAGATAAGGATAGAGTCACCAAAGGCAGTGGACACATGCTGCGCCTGTAGATTTTACCCCAACTTAGCAAGCCAGGCCAAGCCGTGCTACTGTCTCTAGGTGTTACTGGGCCAGTCATTCTACGGATTTAGAAGGGTTTTGATTGCTATTGGTACACAGTTGCCATTTCCCTCCCTCTATTTTCTAAGCACTAATCTAGCAATAAAAGGCCGTTGTACCTACCATTATGTAAAAACAAGTAGCCCTAGCCAAGAGAGCCTGCTGAGTGCCTGGAGGACCAGAGTTGGTCGGGTTTCAGCCAGAACTTTCAGCGGTCTCCCACTGGAAAGCAAGCCCACACCTTCCTCCATTCCTTCCTCCCTCCTGCAGGGATTCCCAGTTTAGAATTTCAAAGGTCAACAAAGTTTCCATAACAATTTGTGGCAGTGATGCGGGGTTACCAGCCCTTTACATTTTAAGTAAAGGCATTTATAAAAATTACTTAGTGCCACCATGATTTTACAAAAGAAAAGAGATTTTAACAACGAAAGGACCAAACAGTTCATAAATTCAGAATCAAGGACAGAATTCAAGTCGAATGATGTCACCCATGTTTTAAGTACTCTGTTTTAATTTTTCTCATTTTACTATCAATTGGTGTGTGTGAACCTCAGTAGAAATCAACACCAGCATTTTGTACCCACTGTCTTGTGGTAGCTGGCATTGTAATTTGCATGACAACTCATTCTTAGCATGAACAGCCCAGGTTGGCCTAACTTTTCAAGTTCCTAACAACTCCACTGCCTGTGAGCCTCACGTGGCAGTGACAGCTTTCTACCTCTGCGGTAGCACAGTATTGTAACTCGTGTCTAGGCACTTATTCATCTTGGTGAGCCCCTCCATTCCATCCCACGCCAGGAGTTTTCATTCGTGATGATGGCTCTGTGTGCCGCAACCCCCTTGTGGAGCAGGATTTGGAGGGACTTCGCTGTTTTCAACACTCCTTTCCGCCTGCAACGAGGGTTTCTCTTGTTCCCCTTAGCTCTCTGACTACCAAGCTGACTTCAGTCGGTGGTGGCATAAAGAAATGAAAGCAGTGAAGTTTCCATCACAGGGAACGATCTTTGATTATTATCTGGACCACAAAACTAAGAAATTCTTGCCTTGGGCTGACAGAATCCCACAGTTTACCATGGATCCAGACATACCTCTACAGGTAAGTTCACAGACAGCAGCAGCCTACTGACAGTGTGCCGAGCTGAGCCCCCACCCCCCACCCCTTTAAAGCAGTCTTTCTTTATTGCCAGATAGATAAATTGTTGTGTTCATAGCTCTGGATATAACATTTCTCCCGGGGGTGAGGGGGGGATTCTCAACTATTGAAATAGTTTAGTGGGGTGGTTTATATTTCTGTAACTTCTTTTTTTTCCTTTCTTTCAGCTTTTTCTAGTACTAACAGCTTTTTATTTTTCTGAAGACTTCACAGGTTTTGGAAAAATCAGAGGCATAGTTGTTAATGCAGTGATTCTTCTTTTCGACTTTCTATGAATTTCTTAGATGGCACTTTTCACATATAATGGCCTTCTTTCACCCCCACCAAAACTGAAAATGTTTAACTTGCTATTTCCTGTGTTTCAAATCCCCAAGGCAAGCCAAGGGGAGTGGCGCATGCTTGTAATCCCAGCCTTGGGAGGCTGAGACAGGAGGATCGCACAGGTTCAAACCCATCCTCAGCAACTTAGTGAGGCTCTGTTTTCAAATAAAGTATAAAATAGGTCTGGGAGTATAGCCTGGAGGTAGAAAGCCCCTGGGTTCCACCCCAGTAGCGCGCAGGCATGCGGGCGCGCACACACACACACACACACACACACACACATACACACACACATCCCCAAGGCAGCTAACAAATCCAAATGCATCTTCCTTTTTCTTTATTGTGTTCCTAATAGATTGTCTGTGTTTTCTTTTGGATCGGGTTATTTTGTGGCCAACCTATTCTGTTTAACCCTGTTCCCTGTTATTATAGTTTTTAAAATTCATGCCATTATGACTCATTTTGGAGCTTATTATTCCAAGTAGTGCAATGGAACGTGGCTGATTTCTACTGCATTACTTAGTCGACAGCTAGTGTAAAATAGCAGAAAGCCCAATGCGTCTGTTTCCTGGACCCAGGACTGGACTCAGTGGCCTGCATGGGAGGGGCTTACTAGCCCTTAGCTCTGGAGGCCGGGGGCCTCATCCTGGCTCCTGGCTGCCACCCGCTGCTCGTGCAGCTCAGCTCCCATCTTTACCTGGCCTTCTCCTGTGTGTGTCTCTGGCTCCACATCTGCCTGTTTATAAGGACACCAGTCAGGTTGGGTTGGGAGCCTCCTGTAGGGTGTTCGTTTGCTAGACTTGCCGTAACGGCACTATGCACCATGTGGCTGCAACAGCAGAAGTTTATCTTCTCACAGTTCTTGAGGCTGGAGGTCCAAGATCAACACGTTGGAGGGTTTCATTTCTCCTTACCTAGGCTGGAGATGACCGTCTCTCACTGTGTCCACACGTGGTCATTTCTCTAGTGTGTATCCTTGCACGCTAGCTCCTTGTGTGCCCACATTTTCTCTTTTCCTAAGGAACCTCAGTCACGTTGCACTGAAGCCACCATGGTGGCTAGTCACTTCTTTTAAAGGCCCTTTCTCCAAATTTTAACCTAGTTACTTCTTTTAAAGGCTCTTTCTCCAAAGTCAGCCATATTCTGCGATACTGGGTGATAAAGTTTCAACTTATGAAATTGAAGAGAGATACAATTTAATCCATACCACTGTGCCCTCTGGACTCTCAAAATCCATGTCTTTCTGATATGCAGAATACATTCACCTATCCCAACAGCCCCAAAGTCTTAGCCCATTCTAGCCTCAACTTGAAGTCCCAAATCCAATATCTCCCAATTCAAGTGTGGGTACAGTTTATGCTGGGGAAAAGTTCTTTTCCAACTTCATACCTGTGAAACTGGAGAAGTTATTTGCTTGCAAAATGCAACCATGGAACATAGCATAAACATTTCTTATTCCAAAAATGAGAAAGCAAAAAGCAGAAAGGGGCCACAGGTTCCAAAAATGTTCAAACTCTGGCAGAACAAACCCAGCAAAATTGTTAGGACTTGAAATTAACCTTCTTAGGCTCCATGCCCCATCCTCTGGCCCCTCTGTGGTGGTGGTGCTGCCACTGTAGCCTGAGGTGCCAGCCTGACCCCCGTAGCCCTAGACAGCTATTCTGTCCCTGAGGTGCTGGGTAGTAGCATCCTGGCCCACTGAAGCCAGAGAGGGGACTCCACTCCTGACAGGCAGAACTCAGAGCAAGAAAGGCTTATTGGCTTTAGAGGCTTTAAAGGCTTTTCTGTCCATGGCTGACCAGCTCCAAGTCAGAAGGGGCTTGGCAAAAGGTCTTCAGGGCATGATGAGGGAGGAAAAGCTGCTCTCACTTCATGGGGAAGCAGAGAGAGCAGGAGATATGGGGGAGAGAGAGTGTGCCGTCCCAAGGCCACACCCTCGTGTGGTGACCTCCAGCCATGCCCCCTCTGAGGCTTGCTGCACTGGGGACCATGCTCCCAACACATGAGCTTTTCTGGAGACATTACATTCCAAACTATAACAACATGTTTGCACCCAGCTAGCTGGCTTCACTGAATTGTCCTGTAGAGTCCAAGAAGCCCTATAGCCTTCTATCATTTTGTCCTGTCTCTGTGCCCTTTAATCCCAAGCAAAGAGACTGAGATCCCACAGTCCCCTTCAGGGGCTCACCCTCAACGACCTAAGGACCTCCCACTAGGTCCTGCCCCTCACAGATGCCACCACCTCCCAGTACTGCCACACTGGTGACCAAGCCTTCTATAAAGAGACCATTGGGGGTCACTCATCCTCACCATAGCAAGTGTGATGTGAATAACAAAGTGGGGGTCTGCCAAGAAGGAAGAAGGGGAGGAAAGGGTATTGGGAGGCAACCAATGATATATGCTGTATATATGCAATGTCACTTTGAAATTTCCCCTCTTAGCCTACCTAGAATTGAACTACCCAGCAATATTATCTAGCTGGTTGAAAGCTGAGAACTTTCAGTTGACCAAAAATACTGAAGACAGAAAAATTGACATCATAAGATATATGCACCTTATCAGTGAATATTATTTATGTAACAGAGACCCTGAGAAGATTTAGTAGCTTTAGACACTGTTATACCAGATGTGGTCATTTGATTATGAACCTCTTAATATAGCAGAAGAGAGCCATAGGGAGTCAGTAATAATAACAAATATTGGATATCTCACTACACATCAGGCCCTTTTGTGAGTGTGCTTGTGTGTAGGTGTGCTGAGGACTGAACCCAGAGACATTTTGCCTCTGATCTACACCCCGGCCCTATTTTATTTTTTATTTTGAACTTCATATCTCAAAGTTGCAGAGGCCTAAGTTTCTGAGGCTGGCCATGAACCTGCGATCCTCCTGTCTCAGCCTCCCAAGTACTAGAATTACAGGTGTGCACCACCACAACATGTCATTAGTTGACAACTTGCTTTTCTAAAGTTGATTTTTACAGAGATTAAATAACTTACCAACAACCTTCTAAGACAAAGGCTGTTGCAAGCCTCTTTTGTATAGGGAGAAACACACAAAGAGATTAAATGAGTGATGTGTGCATATATGCCTCCACCATCTTGTACCCCATTAAGATGTATGACTACAATGTACCAACAAAAAGTTAAAGAAGTGAGTCCATGGTTATACTATGTAAAGAATGGTCAGTTGTCCTAGGACTGGTCACTTTGTCTGGGACTTCGGGAGCTTCTAAAATACTAGACTATGACTTTTTTAAACCAGGAAATTCTGCGCAAACTAAGAGAAAGTAGACACACTGAAACAGACACCACAGACTCAACCCCTCTAGTCTGGCTCTGGAGTCCCCCTCTGCAGAGCATTCTGTGTGGTAAGACAGAGCTTAGGCCCTGGACAGTGATAGGATGTGTGTAAGGTACTTAGCAGAATGCCATGTTAATTATTGGAACTAATGTGTTGAAGGAGAAAAGAACCAGTGGCCAAAATAAAAAGACAAATAATGGCAAATAAGAGCAATAAGGGAGAAAAATGTAAACTACAATTCCAATTTTTAAAATATGGTCTAGGACTAATTAATGTGGTGCAGAACAGACTCTTCCTTTTAGCAAACCCCAGAGTGTCATCAAGGTGAAAAGAAGTTTAGAGGAAATGCCCGTGTCGTGGATTTGGTCTGGAATGATCCATAAAGTATTCGGTTGTGTCCAGGACATGCTAACCAGGTGGAGAACTTTATCCGTTAGACTATGTGGATTTCTTGTGAGCAGTGTGAATCCTGCAAGTAATGTCTCCTCCTCCTTTTAAATTTGGCCACCAAGAAAAAGAGCCAAATGTCAACTGTCTTGCAGCCACTGTGATTATATCAACCACCCCTTGTGCCAATCTTACATTTTAACCTGTGTTCCCCGAGTCTAATTTTTATTTGTGTGCCTCCTCTTGTATTCCCATAAGCCACTTTGAATTTCCTTATTCACTTATGAGTAAACAAATAGCCAGTTTTCAATATATAAAAATTAAGCTTGACGTTTCAACAAGGTGATGCGCGGTAAGTTTCAGGTGTGCTTTGGATTTGTGGATATTCCACTTCAAAGCCACTGCTCCTCCCTAAATTTCTCTCTCCCCACACTGTGAATGCTTTGGGCCGGGGTCGCACCATTTAACCCACCAGGGCCACAGCATTGCTCTCAGTTCTCAACATGTGTGGCTTGACTTCTGAAACCTTTTGCCAGCTTCTGAAGAGTAGTAGCGAGTCAACTCTTCCTTTCTCTCCTCTCCTTTTTCCTTTTCTTTGGCACTAAGGATTGAATCCAGGAACATTCTGTCTCTGAGCTACATCCTCAGCATTTTTTTTTTTTTCGGGTCTGGGGATGGAACCCAGGGACATTCGACCTCCAAGCTACACCCCCTGCCCTATTTTTTGTGTGTGTGTGTGTGGTACTGGGGTTCCTGGAAGCCCTTCTACTTCCGGGCTACACTCCCAGACCTATTTTATACTTTTTTATATTTGGAAACAGGGTCTCTTAAGCCAGCGCGGCTGGCTTCGATCCTGCGCAGTCCTCCTGTCTCAGCCAAGCGTGGGGATTACAGGCGTGTGTCATCACGCCCGGCCCCTGTCCTATTTTTTTATTTTTTATTTTGAAACGGGGTCTCATTGAGTTGCAAAGGGCCTCACTAAGTAGCTGAGGCTATCCGCGAACCATGATCCTCCTGTCTCGGCCTCCCAAACGCCGGGATTACAAGCCTGTGCCACCACGCGCAGCTCACTTTTTTTTTTTTAAAGGGTCTCACTAAGTTGCCGAGGCTCTTGCTAAGTTACTGAGGTTGGCCTTGAGTGTGTGATCTTCCTGCTTCAGTCTCCCAAGTCCTGGAATACAGGCCTGTAGCACTGTGCTGAGCTGATGAGTGTTTTCTTATATGCTTACTGTATTCCCTTTCATGCCTATGACGACACGGGAGAGGACGTATTCTGTGGTGGGGAGCTTTAAGGGCAAGTACTCAGCTGCTTATGCCCTGGGACTTTGGCATTACCCAGTTGCTCACCATAAGCTCTGGCGTATGCTCTCTGATAGTTCAAAGCTGAAATTTTGGTGGAATCCCTCCAAGTGAACTGGGAATCCTTTGCAGATCAACTCTCAAGTGACTGTGTCAGTCCACATAGATAATTTTAGAATGCCTCTCTGTCTCTCCCTCTGACCTTTTCCTTGTTCTATTTTTCTCCCCCAGACAGTTTTGGTTCACACATCAGAGACGACTCGTCTTAGATATTTCACTGAATTATTGCTTGAGAAAGGAAAACCACTCCTGTTAGTTGGAAATGCAGGAGTGGGAAAAACAGTCTTTGTGGGTGATATGCTGGCCAGCCTCCCCGAGGATTACATCGTGTCCCGTGTGCCTTTCAACTATTACACCACATCCGCAGCCCTGCAGCGTGAGTGCTTCTCCTGTTCA